>NW_027507764.1:182664682-183864682 GCF_037356315.1 Lithobates pipiens
ATAACTCCACTTTTGTTGAGAAAAAAAACAAACATTCCCCCTGAGTGATCTATGTGCATTGCAGGGATTTTAGAAAACTTTTTGCAGATTCCTACCTTTTGAAGAAATCCCTGTTTTGTTCCTTTATGCTGAGTAAGTCTAATGTGAGTGGTTTCATAATTATCAATCAACTGCTACAGAATCGGGGCTCTAATGAAGAAAGTTGGTGGGTCTGCATTCCTTTAGAAGTTATTTCCTGTTGGGAGTATCTTATCAAATATGAAATTTTTCTTGCGGGGGATGCAAAAAATCTGACATCCTGTCTGACAGAAAATTATGTTTCTGGAGGGAGTTCAGTGCACATTCTGTGTACAGAACACCTCCAGGTAGCCATATTGCGTTGCACTTTACAGAAAATTACAGAGCTGTAGATCGAAAAAAAAGGTACTTTTTAATGACATTTAATTACAATATGATTTGTGTCACAATTCACTATATTATTATTATAAATTTTTTTATTTGCTATTCCCATGAAAGTGAAGTTACCCTTTAAGTTCAACCCAATGATTTTATAACTGAAAATCCATATTATAGTGTCCCTCTCTCTGACTCAGACTCAGCTGTGTGTTTGTTTCCTGAATAACCAGTGAGCAAATTACAATCTCTTCACATTATAGAAGTAAAATAATTAAGAAAAGCTGCAATCAGCAGACTCTATTAACAGACCCTCTGACCGCAGTTGGTAAATACGGAATATAAATTATTATTGTAAATAAACTGGTGGTAAAATAATCTTTACTTTCTTACACAAGTAATGTCCTTTTGTCTTTTGTACAGTCATTGGCATTAAAATTACAACAATCTAGCTTTGTACTGATCTTGGATATAATTATACTATATTTCAAATAAAATCACCTATTATGCCCCGTACACACGATCGGACTTTCTGACAAAAAAAAACGTGGATTTTTGTTCACAAATGTTGGCCAACAATTACGAAAGTAGTGACATACAAGACGTACGTTATATCTCCATTACGAATGCTAGTTATATCTGCGGCTCGTACTTGATTCCGAGCATGCGTGGATATTTGGCCGACGGACTTGTTTACACACGATCGGAAAGTCCGACAACAAACATTTGTTGGTGGAAAATTTGAGAACCTGCTAGCCAACATTTGTTGGAAAGTCTGCCAACAAATGTTCGATGGAGCATACACACGGTCCGACTTTCTGCCAACAAGCTCACATAAACATTTGTTGTCGGAAAATTTGATTGTGTATACGGGGCATAAGTCTTTTCTGTTGAAGGGACATGTTCGAAAAATGTTCTTGATCAACGGCTGCAGCAAGTCAGCTTCAGCCACTGATCAGCGTATAAGCAGCAGGTGTAGCTTCCAGAATACAATATTTGGGTGGGAAGGAGTCCTCCATTCACCTTGTTTATGTGGAGGAATCTGCTATTAGCAGTGTATGGCCAGCTTTAGTGAGGATGGAGAAAAAAGAAAGGGATTAACAATGTAGTCAAAAAGTGTGTTCTTTTCAAGTACATAAGGAAAGGCATACATAAAGTCAGTATAACCAGTATATAATGTACAATGCTTACAGGAAGCTAGAGAATATGATGATAGTCTAAAGAAGTGGTGGTCAACTTACTTGATTTAGAGGACCTCAAGTGCAGCCCCTGACATAACCACGTCCACACATCATATTTTGTATCTATATTGCTACAGAAAGCAAAGACTGCAGCTGTCCAACAGGAGATGGTCAGAGACTGCAAACATACTACAAGAGATGCATTAAAAAATTGGGTTAGACCACGCCAAGGTGGTACCTATTAATTAAACCCGCTATCTGATTGAGGGACCTCAACTAGTGAAAAATGTAAAAAATCTCAAAATGAAACACAAATCATATAGTGTCTCTCCAATACTTTCTTGAAGGGTGGCTAAATAAACCCACAAGTGCATCTACTTAAATCTATGTAAATATATATATATATATATCAGATCAAAAAATATAGAAGAAAAGTCCATACAGGTTTTCCCAAAATTATGTATACAAAAAATAGCAAGTGTATGTCAAAAAAGTTCAACATTCTTATTCAATCCCACATGTGTGAATAACAATTCCTTCTTCATTATATGAACACCATCCCATGTGATATATCCTTCATCTTTTATGATCGAGATCACTCACTGATATTAGTGGCTTGTGATGAGGAACCAGCAAACAAGCATTCTCTCTTAGCAGGGAGCAATAATCTGCAGATCCGTAATTGATGATCTCAACTCTCCTCCATTGTTACTGATAAATCTTGATATCCAGCAAACAGTTATCCTCCCTCTACAAGGCGCAATAATCTGCAGATCCAAAATAGCGAATCCTGACTCTCCTCTGCTATTTAACAATCAATCTCTCCAGAAAGGTAAAACCCAAGATAAAAGAAAGAAACGCAGCATAGCATAAAATCCTTTAAAAAGGTTTCTTTACTTTATTATAACCACATAGCACTCACACTAAAGGTGTCTCCTGACACTGGTAAATAGGCATGAGTTATGTATGGGTCTATCCCGGATCTCATAAAATGAGCAGACAACCAATGTAGAGTAATAACGATGCCTCCAACAGCACACCCTACGTACGTTTTGTCATTAGACGTCCTCACATATATGGGTACACATGTATTTTTATTAATATACATCAGAATCTTCTACAACATCAGATTTTAGGTAATACATTACTGATGATTTGATATAGACTTTGTACCAGTCATATGTTAGTTCTGTTTTTATTCCCCATGTTAACATTTACATATATATATATATGTATATATATATATATATATATATATATATATATATATGTATGTGTTTTAGAATCATATTTATTTATGTTTGGTATCAGTTGTATGTTTTTATTATGTGTGTATAGAGTTGCATATGTTTGGTTATCTTGATTGGAATAAAGTGTTGCTATCCTGCTAATTGTCAGATGACATTGCTATTTTGAGCTTTTAAACTTGGCTCCTTTCCATATCACTTGAGAAAGGAGCGTGCATGCTCTGTATGAGCTTTGCACATGTTCTGAAACATGTATAGGTTCAGTCCCCTCACCCTGGTGACTTCACACGCCTGATGGGTCTACACCTCAAGTTGGTTCCAACTAGCTGTACCCAGAATGACTCAGGACCTGCCGGAATTTCCTGTCTTCTGCCGTGGCTATCGCAGCCGCTATGCCCCCGGACCAGAGGCATTAAGAACTGATTCCACCGGGTGTCTGTACTGTACCTACATTTATATAAAAAAAAATCACAAAAATAGATCTTTCTTTTGGTGGTATTTCATCACCACTGGGTTTTTTTATTTTATATAAAAAGACTAAAAATGTTGATATAAAAAAAAACAATATTTTTTACTTTCTGTTATAAAACATATTCAATAAAAAAAAATCTGCATGAATTTAGACCAAAATGTATTCCGCTACATGTCTTTTGTAAAAAAAATAAATAAAAATAAAACAATCCGATACGTGTATGTTGATCAGTTTGCATGAAAGTTATAGCATCTACAAACTAGGGTATATATACTAGATTTTTTTTATGCTACTAATGGCGGTGACTGTGTAGTGCGCAATCTAATTGATCGTTTTAATATTGAGGAATCTCGAGCTGTTGTAGTATTGATCTGTCATTGCTCTAATCCCCCTGGATTTTAACAGATGGGTGTATTAATTTCCAATTGAGGATACACTTACCCAAAGCGTTTCTTGACCTTCTTTGAAAAAATCGGTCAATTTCTTCTGATAAGTGTGAGTTTTGTCACTTGGGAGCATTTTTCTTACCAATTGATCAGCACTTTTATCACAGCAAAAACACTTTATTATTCACGGATGTCACAGCAAGACCCTTTATTAAGGACTTAATGGATATACATGGTCTTTATGGTGCCATATATGAATTATTTTACACAAAGCACTTTTCTAAGAATAAGCACAGCACTTTTTTAATTGTCCATACTATACACTGTCACTGTACTAACGACACTGGGAAGGGATTAACAGCTGGGAAAGGATTAATATCTTTGGTGAACAAGGTGTTAAATGTATGCCTAAGAAAGGTTATGCCTAACAAGAGTTAATTTGATTCTTTGTTTTTCTTATACCTCATCATTCTCTCTGTACATAGTCCTGTGTTGATTGTCAACACAGGGCTCTGGGCTGTGATTGGACACAGCCAATCAGCAAGTCCTGGCCATGGACCTTTGGCAGGGACCTGCTGACAAGTTGACAACCACAGCAGGAGTCAGCGGATGGTGGTACGTATGTCCACCCTGTAATCAGAAGAGGCCAGTAATGTATAGTTACGTCTCTGTGCCTGTACAGGCTGCCTGTCTGCAGTACTTTGTGGGTGAGTGATCCAGAAGGGGTTAATTTGCGCCTTTTATATGTGCCTGGAGTTTAGCTTTAAAATGCTCTAGCTATCTGTTTTCAATTGTTCTATGACCCAAGAAATGTGTTTTAAATAAATATATTTTCTTACCATTTGGGCCCTGTAATATGTTCCTGTTTGTCCCTATTTTGGGTCCTGATCATGTATTAAACTCCTAAACCCTGAGTTAATTGTTGCGCTTCTCACTTCCTGTCCATATGACATGGATTTGGGTCATTAATGGAGTTATGTGAAAAGGGACCCGGATACAAGATTTCTATCAGCCTGTAAATATTGGCACCATTGAGCATAATCCTCTTATCTGTTATCTGTTATGCTCTGCTTATTAAACATCTTTGGATCTCACTCATTCTGATCCCTCATAAACCATGCTACCTAACGCAGACTTGGACGAGAGGTGGGTTACTTCCATAGGCACGTAGACATTACCCTTATCTGGAGTTCTATGTCAGTGGTATTTCTTTTCGCTTAATTTCATGATGCCTGTTAGAGCTATATATGTGTACCGAAGTTGAGTGTCATTCATTATTTATGCTTGAGTGTTTCTGAAGAAGCAGTAGTTCCGTGAAACACGTCGACCAGACCAAGTCAAACATTGAATACATACTACTATATGATATGCACCCTATACTGTATGGTATAAATCGTGTGTTTTTATGCCATTAGGCATCTTTTATCTGTGTAAACTTTAATAAATACGTTTTATCTGATATATATGGTGTAATTTGAGTTGAGTTGAGAGGTATCTTGATATAGTGCAGTCTTACCCCGAAGAGTCCCTGCGCGCTTGGCGGACCCCATGGAGAAACCCAGGGACTAGGGTTTCTAGAGTAATTTGTTCTCCAAGGCATATATAAAGTCTAATCTCTTTGTCCTGTGCTCACTTTATTCTTTAATTGTTGTGCTCCGTCTCGCCATCTAATCAACATTAAGATTTCAGGAAGGTAGTAGACGTTACTTTCATGAATATATATCTATAGCAGGCTGTCAAATCTTAAATGCAAGACACCTCTATGCAGTTCACCATTAGTTCATAGGATTGCTCAGAGCATAATTCTGTATATATTCTGGGAAGGTTCACAGAAAGTGCTTTATTGTTCTTCAGTCAGATTCTTCTATTCTCGTTGGAGGTTTGGTACATTTGGTGACTTCCTACCGAAGAATAAGTAGACATAAATAATTACTTTAATATAGCTCCCTGCTGAATAAGCGTCTTCTGCACTCCATATGTTTCAGTCTGGAGTAGCAAAATGTGACAGAATCTGAAGAAGAAAATGCTGCCAAGGCACAGTATTGTAATTATGTGTGTTCCATTTTGAGGGATATTGCCTTGACAGTAAAATAGATCAATTTAATTAGCGAAAAGCTAGGCTGATATCCAAAAACCCTGCATAGGTTTTTTTTTTTTTTTTTTTATACCTTTTTATTGTAAAAAAAAAAAAATATTTCATAGGATAACCGTATTCCTTCAAAAAGCAAAAACACACAGCGAAAATAATATAAAACTGCATAAATAAGAAATGTTTATCTCTTGTGAACAGAACTTAGAGAGTGGGTTGTGCCGTGTATAAAGAGGAATATTTCTAAGGATGCCAAAGTCTTTCATGATGTTTTATCACTGCGCGGCACAAGCTGAAGATCTTTGGCACAGCACTCATATTCCAAATAAGACTGAAAATTGGAACTAGCAAATAATTCTAGATGGCAACGATGCAAAATACTTGTTTTCTTCTTATTATATTCTCATAATATGACGAACTGTATTTGCCAAATTAATGTGCAAGTCTACCAGAAGTTATTATTGGTTGTTCAGAGTGGACACCTGTGTAGGGCTGAAACAACTAATCGATTAATCGACAACAAATTGATTATGAAAGTAATCGATTACTAGTTTAATAATCGATTAATTGGCCAGTAACATAAGGAGGTTAAAAAAAACTAAAATGAGCCCTTTATAGTACAAAAATATAATCACTACTGTAAATATTACTTTCACAGTTCTACGGTAAAAAAATGAACCCCTTCCAGTAATGATTATTTGCTTTTTGTACTATACAGGGCTCATTTTAGTCTTTTTAACCCCATTATGTTACTACACGTCTTAGGCCTGGTTCTCATCTATATGTTTGTTGGCGCTTTTTGCAGAAACGCACTACAGTTTATTTACATGGTTTCCTATGGGACACTTACATATCTGTGCTTTTTTCAGCTGCTGCATAATGGAAAGGGTCAGGGACTTTTAACGCAAAACTGTGCTTTTTTTGGTTCAATATACTTCAATGGAGAAGCTGCAGAAAAGAATGTAATGCGTTTTTGCACCAATTTGTGTTTTTTAATCTGCCCAAAAAAATACAAATTGCAGTAAAATCACGTGTGCAAAAATCAAAACCCACAGCAAAAAGCACCGCAGAAACAGATCAAAAGCAAAAACTGCATAGGTGTGTACCGAGCCTTATGCTGGCCTCACGGATCAATTTTTAGGTGAGAATATACAGATGAAAAATCTTTGTACATTCGCTGAATGAAAGAATTTTGTTTGAAATTTTCCCTTCATTTCTGACAAAAACCGCATACACTGTCTGAAAATTCCTTTGATCAAGAAGTTTTCTATTTCCAAATTTTCCTGTCACTGTGGTTGAAAATGAACGTCAATTTGACCCACTTTTTTTTTTTTAAGTTTATTAACTGATTAATCGAAATAATAATCGGCCAACTAATTGATTATGAAAATAATGGTTAGTTGCAGCCCTACACCTGTGTGTTGTCACACATGTAAGCTCCTTACAGGATTGTCTTTCCTTTGACAATGTTGACCTTGACTTCCCACTGTATTCTACAAATAATTAATGGTACTGCACTAACGCTGTGACTAAAATGACAGCTACACTCTGTGCTGTTACCACCATGTATACACATATAGCAACAGCATTGTGAAAAAAAATCAGGTATTACCAAGCATACTGAAAATTGCAAGCACCTTTACAATTATAACACTAACCATTAAAAAAATGTAACGTAAGTTTTGAAAACAATCATTTTCATATGCTGTTCTACTAGTGCATTGTGCTAGAGTTTCCAATTATTCTTATACAGTGGTGTGAAAAAGTGTTTGCCCCCTTCCTCATTTCCTGTTCCTTTGCATGTTTGTCACACTTAAGTGTTTCAGAACATCAAACCAATTTAAACAATAGTCAAGGACAACACAAGTAAACACAAAATGCAATTTGTAAATGAAGGTGTTTATTATTAAAGGTGAAAAAAAATCCAAACCATCATGGCCCTGTGTGAAAAAGTGATTGCCCCCTAAACCTAATAACTGGTTGGGCCACCCTTAGCAGCAACAACTGCAACCAAGCGTTTGCGATAACGTGCAATGAGGCTTTTACAGCGTCCTGGAGGAATTTTGGCCCACTCATCTTTGCAGAATTGTCCTAATTCAGTTACATTAGAGGGTTTTCGAGCATGAACGGCCTTTTTAAGGTCATACCACAACATCTCAATAGGATTCAGGTCAGGACTTTGGCTAGGCCACTCCAAAGTCTTCATTTTGTTTTTCTTCAGCCATTCGGTGGTGGACTTGCTGGTGTGTTTAGGATCATTGTCCTGCTGCAGAACCCAAGTTCGTTTCAGCTTGAGTACGCGAACAGATGGTCGGACATTCTCCTTCAGGATCTCTTGGTAGACAGCAGAATTCATAGTTCCTTTTATCACGGCAAGTCTTCCAGGTCCTGAAGCAGCAAAACAGCCCCAGACCATCACACTACCACCACCATATTTTACTGTTGGTATAATGTTCTTTTTATGAAATGCAGTGTTCCTTCTACGCCAGATATACTTGGACACACACCTTCCAAAGAGTTCCACTTTTGTCTCATCGGTCCACAGAATGTTGTCCCAAAAGTCTTGGGGATCATCAAGATGTGTTGTGGAGAAATTGAGACGAGCTTTGATGTTCTTTTTGCTCAGCAGTGGTTTTCTCCTTGGAACTCTGCCATGCAGGCCATTTTTGCCCAGTCTTTTCCTGATGGTGGAGGCATGAACGCTGACCTTAACTGAGGCAAGTGAGACCTGCATTTCCTTGGACGTTGTTGTGGGGTCTTTTGTGACCTCTTGGATGGGTCGTTGCTGCGCTCTTGGGGTAATTTTGGGCGGCCGGCCACTCCTGGGAAGGTTCACCACTGTTCCATGTCTTCGCCATTTGTGGATAATGGCTCTCACTGTGGTTCGCTGGATTCCCAAAGCTTTGGAAATGGCTTTATAACCCTTTCCAGACTGATAGATCTCAATTACTTTCTTTCTCAATTGTTCCTGAATTTCTTTGGGTCTCGGCATGATGTGTAGCTTTTAAGGATCTTCTGGTGGACCTTACTGTGTCAAGCAGCTCCTATTTAAGTGATGCCTTGATTGTGAACAGGTGTGGCAATAATCAGGCCTGGGTGTGGCTAGAGAAATTGAACTCAGGTGTGGACAACCACAGTTATAGTATGTTTTAACAAGGGGGCAATCACTTTTTCACACAGGGCCATGATGGTTTGGATTTTTTTTCACCTTTAATAATAAACACCTTCATTTACAAATTGCATTTTGTGTTTACTTGTGTTGTCCTTGACTATTGTTTAAATTGGTTTGATGTTCCGAAACACTTAAGTGTGACAAACATGCAAAGGAACAGGAAATGAGGAAGGGGGCAAACACTTTTTCACACCACTGTAGCTTAGGTCATAGAGATGGGCAAACATGAGCCACTGTAAACAAGGAACCAATATCTGCGAGTGTAGCAGAGATGCTGGTTTGGATTCATTTTAACCATTGATAGAAATTTGAATGCACTTCTAGAAAATCAATTAACCACTTGACCACTGGGCACTTAAACACGCTTAATAACCAGACCAATTTTCAGCTTTCGGTTCTCTCACATTTTGAATGACAATTACTCAGTCATGCAACACTGGACCTATATGAATTTTTTGTCCTTTTTTTCACACAAATAGAGCTTTCTTTTGGTGGTATTTAATCACCTCTCAGTTTTTTATTTTTTGTGCTATAAAAGAAAAAAGACCGAAAATTCTGCGAAAAAATAAATTTTTCTTCGTTTCTGTTATAAAGTTTAGCAGATTAGTAATTTTTTCTTCATAAATTTTGGCCAAAATTTATACTACTACATATCTTTGGTAAAAATAAGTACAAATTGGTGGATATTATTTGGTCTTTGTGAAAGTTATAGAGTCCACAAGCTATGGTGCCAATATCTGAAAATTGATCACACCTGAAGTACTGACGGCCTATTTCAATTCTTGAGACCCTAACATGCCAGAAAAGTACAAATACCCCCCAAATGACCCCTTTTTGGAAAGAAGACATTCCAATGTATTTAGTAAGAGGCATGATGAGTTTTTTGAAGTTGTAATTTTTTCCCACAATTCTTTGCAAATCAAGATTTTTTTTCCTTTTTTTTTTTTCCACAAAATTGTCATATTATCAGGTTATTTCTCACACACAGCATATGCATACCACAAATTACACCCCAAAACACATTCTGCTATTACTCCCGAGTACGGCAATACCACATGTGTGAGACTTTTACACAGTGTGGCCACATACAGAGGTCCAACAATCAGGGAGCGCCATCAGGCGTTCTGGAGCACCCAGGACAATTCTGACATTTCTCTCCTACATGTAAAAATCATCATTTATTTGCTAGAAAATTACAGAGAACCCCAAAACATTATATATTTTTTTTTAGCAAAGACCCTGGAGAATACAATGGTGGTCGTTGCAAATTTTTATCTCACACGGTATTTGCGCAGCAATTTTTCAAATGCGTTTTTTGGGGGGAAAAAACTGTTTTGTGCTTAAAAAAAACAAAAAAAACAGTAAAGTTAGCCCAATTTTTGCATAAAGTGAAAGATGAAGTTATGCTGAGTAAATAGATATCAAACATGTCACTCTTCAAAATTGCACATGCCCGTGGAATGGCGCCAAACGTCACTACTTAAAAAATCCCCATAGGCGACGCTTTAAATTTTTTTTACTGGTTACATGTTTTGAGTTGCAGAGGAGGTCTAGGGCTAGAATTATTGCTCTCGCTCTAACGTTCGCGGCGATACCTCACATGTGTGGTTTGAACACCGTTTTCATATGTGGGCGGGGCTTACGTATGCGTTCGCTTCTGCATGCGAGCACATGGGGACAGGGGAGCTTTAAAATTTTTATTTTTTATTTTTTATTGTTCATTTTACTTTATTTATTTTAGTTTGACATTTTTTTCCCCAAAAATAAAATTTTGATCACTTTTATTCCTATTACAAGGAATGTAAACATCCCTTGTAATAGGAATATGGGGTGACAGGTCCTCTTTACAGTGAAATCTAGGGGTCAATATGACCCCACATCTCACCTCTAGGCTGGGAAGCCTGAAATAAAAAAAATAAAAAAAAGATTCTGGCTTTGATCATACTGGCGAGTTGGTAGAAGCACCGGAGGGCAGTGAGGGGTGGGGCGTCTATGGCTGGGTATTGCAGGGTATCACCGAGTATGGCTGGGTATCTCCGAGTATGGCTGGGTATGGCAATTTATGGCAGGGTATTGCAGAGTATTGGTGGGGTATTGGCGGGTATTGCAGAGTATTGGGGGGTATTGCAGAGTATTGGGGGTATTGCAGAGTATTGGGGGGGTACTGCAGAGTAATGGCAGGGTACTGCAGTGTAATGGGGGGGTACTGCAGAGTAATGGCGGGTACTGCAGAGTAATGGCGGGTACTGCAGAGTATTGGGGGGTACTGCAGAGTAATGGCAGGATACTGCAGAGTATTGGGGGGTACTGCAGAGTAATGGCAGGGTACTGCAGAGTAATGGAGGGGTACTGCAGAGTAATGGGGGTACTGAAGAGTAATGGGGGGTACTGCAGAGTAATGGCGGGTACTGCAGAGTATTGGGGGGTACTGCAGAGTATTGGGGGGTACTGCAGAGTATTGGGGGTACTTCAGAGTAATGGGGGTACTGCAGAGTAATGGGAGGTACTGCAGAGTAATGGCAGGGTACTGCAGAGTAATGGGGGGTACTGCAGAGTATTGCAGGGTATTGCAGAGTATTGGCAGGGAATTGAGGGGTTAAATTCGGTGAGCAGCGATGTGGGCACTGCAGATGCAGCCCACATCGCTGCTGACACCGATCTCTTTCCCCTCCGCTGTATCGATCGGTACAGAGAGGGGGAGGGAGGAACCGGCGTCATAAGATGACGCCGGTTTGTTTACAAGTGATCACTCCGTCATTTGACGGAGCGATCACGTGGTAAACGGCCGCGACGAGCGGCCGTTTACCGTGATCCATGATGCGCCGGGTCCAGTGGACCCGGCGGTCATGGATGATCTCGTGTGCGCGCCCCAAGGGGCTCCCGAGAGCAGAATTCTGGGAGGCCGTTAATTAACGGCCTATCAGAGTTAAACAACCGCCCTGAAGCCGTTAATCGGCAATGGGCGGTTGTTAAGTGGTTAAAGCTGTCTTTAGCCAATATTGTTGAGCCCCAGCCCACTACCTGTCTCCAAGGCAAAAAAAATTTGCATCACTAAAATCACCAGCTTCGTCACACAATAACAGCTCTAGTTTTATTAGGCTTCATGTACACTGCTGCTGGTAAATGGACGGTTTAGGAGTAGTTGGGAGTTTTTTTCAACTGCCCCTGAACTCTCCTCTATGTTATCTTATCTGTCCATGTACACAGGGTTGTTTACAGTAGTTTCTAGGCAGTTGAGTTTAGAGGCATTTTTGGAATGCAATTTCAAGCACCAAGTGCTTCTAAGTGTGTTTTGCCGCGTTTGCATTTAAAAGCATTTAAAGAAAACAAAAAAACAATGATTTTTTTAATGCCCAAAAATGAAAAACGACTGTAAAAAATGTGGCTAAACGTGACTTACCACATTTAGCCGCATTTTTCATTTTTGGCTATTTTGAAAAAAATCAAAAAATTATAATTTTGTATACACTGCTCCTAAAGCGCCTCAAAGAAGCTGCTTGCAGGATTTTTTTGAGCGTATTGCCAGCACACTGCTCCAGTGTGAAAGCACTTGGACTTTCACACTGGAGTGAGAGGAGAGGCGCTTTACAGGCACTATGCAGGCATTATTTTTTGGAAATTATTTTTAGGGCTATAGCGTCTGTAAAGCGCCTCAGTATGAAAGGGTCTAATAATAGAGAAAAATTAAAGCTAAAGTTTAATATGCTTATATTTTGCCTTCTGTGGTCATTCTTTCCCCCCCCCTCACTAACATGCTAATGAAATTAGTAATAATAAAACCATTTTCATAACATACCTTATTTTAGACTCAGTGGCATCATGACTGGGTCACTTTGTTTCTCTGTCCAATGCAGGTGTTTCATCAGATTAGGCGATCCATCAGATTTTGTAAACCCTGCACTCGTCCACAGTAAGCCTATGGCTAGAAGGCGGCAAGCGGACATCTTTTAACACTTATTTTTACCAGCAAAATGAGCTTATATAGTGAAATACAGTATTTTGAAATCCAGCTGACTGTTTTGATGTGGAATTTTAAAAGCAGCGGCAAGCCTGCTGATCTCACCGGTTTGCAAATCTTACAGAACACCTCTGCTTTGAAAATTCAACATAAAAACATTCAGACAGATTTCAAAATACTATATATCATAACTGCTGAGAAGCATAAGCTCATTTATGACCAACTAATAAACCAATACATTGCCCCCCCCCAAAAAGACACAGAAGCCGATTAAGTTGGGAAAAGGGCAAGGCCACAGCTTTATTGAACTTTTCAAAATAGAACTTTCCAATTTACCAAACAATAATGGTGTACCGCTCGGGTGGTACGCTCGTAGTCTATCTAACTGTGCGACTTATCCTTGCTGCTTTGTGAGTAATTTTTATTCTTAATAAAATCGCCAATTTTTAAGTTTACTACACTATGGCTGGATTTATATCTATTCTTTGGGCACCTGTGCTGACCTCATCTATGGAGTAGTTACATTGACGGTGGTGATGCTATAGGAGTTTGAAGTCCTCTTCCTGATTTCCAGTGCTTTCCCTAAAGGGCTACATATACGCTATATACCTTACAGCAGTGAGGTAATTGCCTGGTGTGCCTAGTGAACACGCGGACATCACCGAAGTGGAGAGAGAGTTTTGCACTGTGAATGCACCACTTCACTTTATTTTTGTATTGTTTATGATATTTTCACTGCAATACCCACTATTGGACTATCTTGATTTTTTTGATTAATTTTGTTTGCTACATGCACTTTAGCACTTTAATTTGTTTCATCACTGGCTCTAGATCACACCACGAGTGATATTTTGTTGTTTGTATATCAATTGTTTTTTTATCTAGTGATTTATTTATATTTATTTGATTTTTAGATACATGCACTTGAGCACCTTATTCTGGGATTAGTCCCTCTTTTTTTGGTTACACTATTGAAATAAGGTTACATTTTTGTGGGATATTCCTTGTTTCCCCACATTTTTTCATTTTATCTGTGGGAGCGCAGCACTAATTCCATTACCTAATGTCCACATGTGATACTAGACCTCCATGTTTGAAAATAAGTGAAATTCAGTGCATAACAGGGGCAATTTTTTCCTTTTTTTATAAGTGATCATATGACCTCTGTTCTCAGCTGCATAAGAGGCTTAGAGAGGTGGGGGTGGAGAGGGAGGTATGTCAGCAAGAGGCAGAGAAACAGCAGTACTCAGTAAGGGAGACGTGTCAGCACAAGTCTGGCCATTGGAGGACAGATAGGCTGTGCTTTTAGCATAGAAAGAAAACTACACACTCATAATAGAAAATGCGCTAACAGGTACCAAATCAAGCCACTGGCAAAAAGTGGTCAGTTACACAAAAACTATATATAGTTTGTTGTGCTAGCTGTCCACTTTGTGTATGTACAAAATAGGAATAACAGTCCCAATCAGGTAATATAACACCACTGTAAATATCTTGTTGGGATAAATCCCGTAGTCACCACGTGAACCATCATCCATAAGGAATGGACTCTAATGGCTTGTACACACAATCCAAAAATCAGATGACAAATCGTCTATTTTTTTTTTTGCATGCATATTGAAAATGGAGAGGTTACTAAAGTTACGAAAATTCTCATACAACAGAATAAAAAAATCGGAATTGCTGCAATGTGTTGTAGTGTATTTGTATTGTATTTTTGGACGACAACTGTACTGATTAAACGAAAATCACACGATCAAGTATCATACGAGAAAAAATTTCACGCTTGTCCGATAAGATATTATCAGATGAACTGATGTGATCGGCTCTCGAAAGGTCTGCACTAATGATTCGATTATTGTACGATTGCTTTGATGGCTGTATTTGTCGTCTGATTGTCAGATTGTGTGTATGGGCCATAACAGGAATGGACAGACCCTATTACAGAGTCAAATCAGCCTGTAAGTGATATCTCATCATGAAGTGCTTTGACCCATGCTGCTTAGCTGGACTCCTGTGATATCTCCATATTTCCAGTGTATATTACAAATGCGTGGCAAACATGTATTTCATTAACATCCACCATAAAATGGGAATGTGAATCTGTATAAAACTATTATTAACCACTTGCAGACCGGACCATTTTGCTGGTCAAAGACCAGACCACTTTTTGCAAATTGGCACTGCGTCGCTTTAACTGACAATTGCGCGGTCGTGCGACGTGGCTCCCAAACAAAATTGACGTCCTTTTCCCACAAATAGAGCTTTCTTTTGGTGGTATTTGATCACCCCTGCGGTTTTTATTTTTTGCGCTATAACCAAAAATAGAGCGACGATTTTGAAAAAAAACGCATTCTTTTTTACTTTTTGTTATAATAAATATCCCCCAAAAATATATAAAAAAACATTTTTTTCCCTCAGTTTAGGCCGATACGTATTCTTCTACATATTTTTGGTAAAAAAAATCGCAATAAGCGATTATTGATTGGTTTGCGCAAAAGTTATAGCGTTTACAAAATAGGGATAGTTTTATAGCATTTTTATTAATAATTTTTTATTATTTTTTTTTACTAGTAATGGTGGCGATTAGCGATTTTTATTGTGACTGCGACATTGTGGGGGACCCATCGGACATTTTTGACACATTTTTGGGACCATTGTCATTCATACAGTAATCACTGCTATATAAATGCAGTGATTCCTGTGTAAATGACACTGGCAGTGAAAGGGTTAACCAGTGGGTGGCAGTGTAGGGGTTAAGTGTTCCTAGGGGTGTGTTACTAACTGTGGGGGGGTTGGGCTTTCATTTAGTGAACACTGATCTCTGCTCCAATCACATGGAGCAGAGATCAGCGTCACTAGTTGCTAGGCAGAATGGAGAAATGTTGTTTACACAGCATTTCCTCCATTCGGCCGCTCCGTGAGACGATCGCGGGGATGCCTGCGGCGATCGAGTCCGCGGGTCCCGCGACCAGACTCACGAGGGTCCCGACCAGCGCGGGAGCGTGCCGCCGGCGGCGCGCTCCCGATGGCAGGGCGGCATTGAATATTGGACGTACCTGTACGCCAATATGCCTGCCCGTGCCATTCTGTCGACGTACATCGTCGTGCGCTGGTCGGGAAGTGGTTAAAACCAAAATACATACAACTACTCACATTTGAACAATGGAACAGTGTAGTTTGTATATAAACATTCCCAGGCAATGTTGCAAGTATTTCAGACAGTTCAAACAGGATAGCTCCAACCTATGCGTTTCGTCATAACTGATATCATCGGAGGCATAGAATGAAAACTGTCCACACTAGGAGGATATTCTCTCATGTCTAGTTTTTTGCAGTTTGCAATAGAAGAGTGGGGGCTGGCAGAACCACCAGGTATTTCGCACAAACAAACAAATGCAAAGATAACCTGCTACTTTTTAGCATACAGTAAGTATATGGTACAGACACATATCAGGAATATGAAATGTTGTGAATGAAAAACTGCCAATGCCACCCTGCCAGTTCCTCCAACAGTTATGCCTTAAGTGTTGTTACTGATACCCAACAGACAACCCAATTCTTGATGCAACTAGAAAAATTGCCATCCAGTTTCACTCACGAAGCAGTGTCTACTTTTCACACTTCAGCATTTATTTCTTTAAGCATGAAACAATATTATTGAGTTACTTCGAAACTGTATGATAAATGCTAATATTTACTCAACAATTCCTGGCCTTATGCAAACTCCTTTGTAGCTGAACGTTGGTCAAAGCACAAAAACGAACCATACAGTGTCAGAAGAAATGTAGTATTACCCAATTACATGGAAATATAGGAACAGCTGCACTCATCTTCTAATTAGATTTTCATATTGTAATTTTTCCTTCACAAAGGTATGAGATTGCTCTATCCTTCCTGTGTCCGTACACACGACAAGCCCTAAGCTGTTTCACTTAGACCAACACCGGCTTTTATCCAGCTTGTAAACTGCAATGATTAGATTTTGTTCCAAAGTTGTATCCTCCTAAGGAAATGGCTAAATCACTTCAAATCTATCACAGCACTTTAAACTGCCAAGTCCTCAGAAGCCACTGTGACCCACTTATAATCTACTTTTCCAATTCAGAATAAAATATCTTTATAGCATTCCTTTTTTTTTCTAAATGGTGATTAGACGGAAGTCTTTTCAGCTAAGCTGCCCGCTGAACTTTTAGCAAGTAACTCTTTCAAGTTGTTTGCTGGCCAGTGGTTTATAATGAGCGGTAGCTATAAAAGAAAATTGCACAAGCCTTCCAAGTGTAATGTTGGAAATACTTAAAAAACGTCTAAGGCTCTACAATCTTCTCAAAACAATATTGCAGGTCTGTTTCCAATTATTGGCTGAAAAGTCCAACAATAGCACAGCAAGGTCGATAAATACATGGACGAGTCCTGGCCTCAACCTGTAAGAACACCTTTGGAATGAATTCGACTGGGAGCCTGGCCTTCTCTCCAACATCAATGCCTGACCTCACAAATGTGCTTCTGCAAGAATGGTCAAACTTTCCCATAGACACACTCCTAAACCTTGTGGACAGCCTTCCCAGAAGAGTTGAAGCTGTTATAGCTGCAGAGGGTGGGTGGGCCAACCGAATATTGAACCCTACGGGCAAAGACTGGGATGTCATTAAAGTTCATGTGCAAGTAAAGGCAGGCGTCACAATACTTTTGGTAATATAGTGCATATATACATAGGGAGGGTGAATGGGAAATGGTAAATAATATTTTTTTCCATTCCTGGCTTTTAAGACTAAGGTGGAAAGAATGTTAGAGTGCCCTACTTGCCCCTTTCTGAAACATTTGAAGGAGAATTCCTAATAACACAATTGTTGTGCTATTGTTGGACAGACCTGAAATATTCTTTTAAAAAAATTGTAGAGGCGGAGACGTATTTAAGTAAGCCAATGGCTCCTGCTGCTGTGTCTCAACCAATGAGGAGAGAGAGAGAGAGCCTGAAAAGCTTCTGCTCTTTTGCACATCGCTGGATTGAGTTCGGATTCAGGTGAGTGTACGGGAAGGCTGAAGGCTGAAGTGGGGAGCTGAAGGTTTTTTACCTTACTGCATAGAATTTGTGAGAATAAAAAACCTTAAACCTTTAGAGCCACTTTAGGAAAAGTAATACACACAGCAAGGATGAAGGACAAAGAAGATTAGCAACTAAGCAGATTTCTTGTTAACCAATTTGGCTCTTGAAGATTTACCCTCTTTCCTGGCCGGGCCATTTTTTTTTTTTTTTTTTTTTTTGATACAGGACTGCATTACTTTAACTGACAATACACACTTGTTTGTATTTTTTCCCCACAAATAGAGTTTACTTTTGGTGGTATTTGATGACCTCTGCAGTTTTTATTTTTTGCTCTATAAACCAAAAAAAATTGCAATTTTGAAATAAAAATATATATATTTTGTACCTTCTGCTATAAAACATATCCAATAAAAAAAAAAAAAAAAAAATATCTTCATCAATTTAGGCCAATATGTATTCTGCTAAATATTTTTGGTAAAAAATATCCCACTAAGTTTATATTAATATTAATATATTAATATTATAGCATCTATTATTACATTTATGGAATTTTTATTTATTTATTTCTACCAGTAACAGCGGTGATCAGCGACTTATAGCGGGACTGCGATATTGCAGTGGACGAATTGGACAATGACACTTTTTTGGGGGGACCATTGACATTATTACAGTGATCAGTGCTAAAAATATGCTGGCCTGGCTGGGAAGGGGTTAACATCAGGGGTGATCAAAAGGGTTAACTGTGTGCCTAATGCTAATTGGTAATGATTAAGCACAAGATGTATGTGTCAAATGCGTCTATGTGACCACAGTTTGGTGTCTTTGGTGTTATCTTTGTGAAACAAAATAAAAGGAAATCGGAAGTTCTAACACAAATTGAGAAATAATGAATCAGTAGATATCTCTCAGTGCTCACGGAAAAATACAATATCAAAATCTGCTACTATCCCTCTGATGAAAGCAATGACGAAACGCGTCAGTTGGACCACACAGAAATCCACGCTTGTTTGAATCCCGTGCTTGCTTTACCCGGGAACACCGCCGTAGCAGTGATAGGTACATCAGGAGGAAACAACTTTATAAGTTGTTTCGACTTATGCTTTTAACATTTGTTTTATTGTAAGTGTATACTTATAAGGAATCATTTAATAAACACACCTTCCAATCCTGGATTACCCTATGTGCACCTTTTTTTTTGGCTCATGACGAGCAATATTCAGATGGAGGTATGTAGTGATTGCTGATTACAGCCACCTTACACCCACTTACCATCCCAGCAATATCGGATGGAGACATACAGGGTTTTGCTGACTATAACCACCTAAAGATATGCATTTAACCCAGTAATATCTGGTAAGTGAATTACTTTTGGGGGATTGTTATACAAGCAATGTGGTGAAGGTGAATCGTCCGGATCAATAATCTGGACAATTTTCCATTTCATATTTTGCTATTTTCACTGTTAAAGTGGACTGTGTATCGATCTTAAAGTTTTTCAGATTATTCAAGCGCTATTAAAGTTTAAATATTTATTTAGACATATTTATGATGAATCGGAAGTTCCAGATGTGCAGCCATTTTTTTCTTCTTTCCAAGTTTCCCACGGAGGCAGGCTGGGGCTATTACTCTGCAAGATGCTCCAATCAGCCTTATCTTTATACACCTGGGGCAGCGGTTCTTTTTCTTGTAATCTGTGTTCCTAGCTGGTGCTTTAGTACTGTGGGGAAGGTCCTTTGACTGCAATAAGGCATAGATCCATGTCCCTGCTTTGCAGGAACACAGGATCAATGCATTCCTTACTGACAAAACAGGGAGCTGCCTTGTTTACATAGGCAGATTGTAGTTCTGCCTGTGTACAGACCTGGACCCACTGATCAGCTCCCACTGTGTAGAATCACAGCAGGAGCGAGCCGCCGGCGGTGCACACTTGCACACGATACCCAGAAGTTCAGGATCATATATATATATATATATATATATATATATATATATTAGGGTTTTGGAAATTAAAGATTAATTCCTCGATTATTTTTTTTATCGATCAAAATTCTTTTGATCAGTACTCACCTCTCCGCCGGCTTCTGTGTCTTCAGGGAGTTTCGTCGGAGATCCAGTGACGTCACGGAAGGGGGAGGAGTCCAGTGACATCATGGACATCAATGTCACTGGACTCCTCCCCCTTCCCCAAGTGCCTCTGTCTGCTAACGAAGGGAAGGAGGAGGAGTCCAGTAACGTTGAAGTTCTGATTGAACGTAACGGGTACGGGGGAGGAGCTACACATGACGTCACCCGCCACTGCCCTACAGAACTAACACGATTGTCGGCTTTACATGCTGTGTTTTTATCATCTTTATGTGAGTAGTTTGTGTTTGAACACAAAAATGTAATCTTATACTTATACTTGAGCACTTAGAGCTTTTCTTTCTACCCATGACCTGGCGTCCTTGCTGAGATCTAAGGAGACGAGAGAGAAGTTTATGGTCCATGTTAACCCTTTTGATACCCGCTTGCATGACCACCTCTTTGCACAGGGGTCCATGCCATAAGGTGAAAGTGATTAGTTAGACCAGAGGTGGAAGGATTGTCACGCTACTGTGGAAAAAAAATGAATTACGTCAGTGCTACAGTTTAAATTTAAAACATATTTTGTGTGAACTGTGAAGTTAAGTCATGGATTTTGGAAACTAACTAGTGTCGGGTGAATGTATATAGTGTATACCACATTTACCACTGACTAATGCAGAGTTGCAATGCAAGGAGATCAGCTAAAAGTAGTTGGATCTGTATGTGCGTTACAATTAATCGATTAAAAAAAAAACGATTAATCAAACACGGAAAATGTAATCAGTAACAGCCCTAATATCTCTCTCTCTCTCTCTCTCTCTCTCTCTCTCTCTCTCTCTATATATATAGAGATATATATAACTGTGAAGTTAAGTCATGGATTGTGGAAACTAACTAGTGTCGGGTGAATGTATATAGTGTATACCACATTTACCACTGACTAATGCAGAGTTGCAATGCAAGGAGATCAGCTAAAAGTAGTTGGATCTGTATGTGCGTTACAATTAATCGATTAAAAAAAAAACGATTAATCAAACACCTAAAATGTAATCAGTAACAGCCCTAATATCTCTCTCTCTCTCTCTCTCTCTCTCTCTCTCTCTCTATATATATATATATATATATATATATATATATATATATATATATATATAAGTTATCCTGCGCAGCGCAGCCGCGCTGTTGCAGTAAAAGTGCTATAGGGTGGTCAGAAACTGCTTTTAATTTAGGTCACTGAAAGCGGAATTTGGATTGGTTGCTACCCTGTTCTTTGCAAGAATTCTGTATATCCTTCTGGGGAATAGTGATTAAATGACTCAGATATCCAGGAATAATCATGTGAAATCCTTCTCCACAATGTTTGCTAGCATACAACACAGTCACGTGGAAACAGCTGGAGTTCAATGTCCAGCTTTGACGCACATCATTGATCAGTTAATCTACCCTGACTAACTGTACGTTCCTTTGATGCTCTACAATAGGGTATTTTTACACATTTACAAAAATCCTGTGTTGGCGTGATTAGCCAATGTATATTGTTTTGGGCGCACTAGCAATTAGTCTCCTGTTTTATTGCACGTGAGTTTATTGTATTTAGTAGTGTCCCATGTGTTGCACATAAGGTGATGTTAGAATTTGTGTCTTGAAGCTGATAAATCATTTTACATGTCATGTGTTCAGATTCCGTGTGATTGAGGGCATGTAGCTGCTCTTGCGCTTTTTGATGGCTCCTCTTCACTATCAATCAATAGCTTTGTGACAGTGTCCCCAATCAGACTTGGTACACAGCAGATATAAATGATTTATGATATGTAGTCGCAGTGTCATGATCATGCACCAATATTGTGTATACAGTATCTGCTACACTGTCCAGTAACTATATGGGACCCTTTTAGAGAGGCACGGTTAGTGACAGATTTTTGATTAGAAGTGACATAATTAAAATTGTCACATATAGCCATTCCCTGCTATGTCCTGGTAACAGTGCTGCAGTGGAAACTGACATACTTCTTTTCTGTGTGTTATCATTGTGTTAATATCTTTTTTTCTCTGTCTGTAAATAAAATGTAGTGAAGTGATTTAATTATCATTTTTTTAACTTCGTTTTAGTTGCATCAGCAGTAAATCTTCATAATGATATACTCTAGAGTTTAAATTATTACATGAGATCAATTGGCACTACCTGCTAATGTTTAAGGCAGTGTTTGCTTTTACTGCAGACTTCATCAAAATGGTGCCACCTAGTGGCCAGATGAGGGCAATACAAAATTCAAAGAAAAGGCATTTTGTGCCCAAACCAGCAAATTTACAATCAGCTTATTACAAACTATGCCAATGTCAGTCCTGCTTTTGACAATTTTACGTTTATTTTGGCCAGTCCTGGGAATATTTATTAGGAATGTTACAATTTTTGCTTTAGTTGTTTTTTTTTGTTGTTTTTTTTTTGTTAAGTTGGCTTAATAATCTTTCAAAACTGTTGTCTCCTCACAGTTTTATCATTGACTGAGCTGTTGCCAGCTATATAAAGTCTTGCATTGATTTTGATCACACTAACTGAGCTTGGCTTCTCTTCTTTCCTGTTCAGTCATTGTCAGTGTATTCACAATTCCTTTCCACTCTGAATGAGATTATTTGTCTCATAAGTGATGTCAGTTTAGACTAGAATGATGAGTAGAATTCAAATACATGTATTTTATAAATGAAGAGAAAATTGAGTACTGTCCGTGATACTTTTTTTATTTGCACTAACATACAATTTTTCAGGACAAGCTTTCGGGGGTATGTCCCCTTCTTCAAGGTCCAAGCAGTACTGATTTACACATTTCTAAGCAGAATGTTAAAAAAAAAAAAAAAAACAGGAGGGAAAGGAGAGAGAAAAAAAAAACCAAAAAAACATGGACATACCCTGAAAGATTGTCCTGAAAAATTGTATGTTCGTGCAAATAAAAAAAGTATCACAGACAGTACTCAATTTTCACTGTCACAATTGCACTAATACGGCTACAACCACATCAAGTATAAATTAAGAACACATCTTACTTGCTTAAAGAGAAAGTAAACTCTCCCATTCTGATGCTTCTTTTCATTTAGTCCATTATAATAAGTCATTTTCAAACTATAGCCACTGTAATCCAGCCCAAATCGCAAATTACTTACTGTTTAAAAAAAAGACAGCGCCATCTTAAGTATTGTTTTCTGAGTCCACAGTAGAGTGTATTTCCACCCTCACATTAAGCACTTCCTGTACTGTTAACCAAGCCTCCTTCTCAGTCCAGCATTTCTATGGCAACCCTGCTTCCCTGCTCATAGCTGACTTGTTTTATTTCATAGTATTTACTTGTGCCGATTATCTAGTGTTTGCTTATGTCAGTCTTATCAGCTTCAGCTGATAAGACTGCAGGAATGCTGTCCGATGCATTTTTTTCCACTCCATGTGATGTCACACGGTCACATGGGAGTAGTTGAAAGCTCTGAGTGATTATGCAGTCTCGTGGGATTTCAGTATTGTGCCGTAGGAAGTCCTGATAATAGGTAGACAAGCACACATGGTGTGCCGCAAATGATGGGAGATATGGGCATGCTCAGTGACGTCATTCTAAAGAACAAAAAGATTACAACAATACTATGCAAGTAAGGAGATATCTACAAGCAGTATTCATTAGGGTTTTTTATGCTGATTCACTTGGGACAAAGTTGTGGAGGAGAATTTACAACCACTTTAAAATGGATGTAAACTCTCACATATACCCAGTGAAGTGAACAGCCTCAGATGATACACAGAGATGAAACAAATCTCCCTACATAATTTTTACATGTATATCTGCTGTCTTCAGCTTTCTATATTCTTTAGAATGTGAAGATTGTGTTAGGAGATTTTTCTCTTCCTATTCAGCACTGGGAGTGAAGTCTGGGCATACAGCCAAGACAGCTGATTGGAGGAAAGACACACACCCCCTCTCCTCATAAGCAGAGACTCTCAGAGCTGTCCTGTGAATAGTTTAGATGTCTGCTAATCTATTTATAGCATCCTCCCCAACACATATTTCAGCCAGGTTTTATCTCCTGTGTCAGAGAACTTGTCAGAAGTTATCAGGCTGATAACAGAAGAACAGAGCAGGAGAAAGCCACAGGACTTAGTGCTTTGAAAAGAGATAAGAAACCACTTCAGATATAGGTGCCCAGCTCAAATTTCATGAATCAGGTTTATATCCCCTTTAAGTTAACCACTTGGCGACCTGCTCCTGTACATTTATTGCGGCAGATCGGCTCCCCTACACAAACCGATGTACGTGCCCGCAGGTCCCATGAACTTTATGTCCGACATTCGCTGTGTACATGTAAACAAGGCAATTCCCCGTTCTGCCCAATGACATATCAGAGATCTTCTGTCCCAGTGATCGAAACAGTGATCTCTGTCATGTCCCTGGCAGCCCATCCCCCCTACAGTTAGAACACAACCAGGGAACACACTTAACCCCTTGATCGCCACCTAGTGTTAACCCCTTCCTGGCTAGTGTCATTTTTACATTGATCAGTGCATTTTTATAGCACTGATCAATGTAAAAATGTCACTGGTCCCCAAAAAGTGTCATTTGGCGTCTCATTCCCGCTATAAAAATTGCAGATCACCACCTTTACCAGTAAAAACAATAATAAAAAAGTCCTTAAATCTATCCCGTAGTTTGTAGAGGCGATAATTTTTTCACAAACCAATCGATATACGCTTATTGCGAATTTTCTTTACCAAAAATATGTATAAGAATATATATCGGCCTAAACTGATGAATAAATGTGTTTATATATTGTTTTCGGATGTGTATTATAGCAGAAAATTGTAGGTCTTTTTTTGTTTATAGCACAAAAAATAAAAACCGCATAGGTGATAAAATACAACCAAAAGAAAGGACGTCTGTTTTGTTTGGGTACAGCATAGCATGACCGTACAATTGTCAGTTAAAGCATCACAGTGCTGTATTGCAAAAAATGGCCTGATCATTAAGGGGGCAAATCCTTCCGGGGCTGAAGTGGTGAAATGAGACCTTTTAATAATCTAACATATCCACAGGAATAAAATCCTAATGTCACAATATTCAGCTACAGGGTTATACTTAAAAAAAAACCTCATCCTTTTATCTTTAACCACTTTAATACTGGGCATTTTCACCCCCATCCTGCCCAGATCAATTTTCAAGTTTCAGCACGGTAAAATTTTGAATGACAATTGCGCGGTCGTGCAACACTGTACCTATATGAAATTTTGATAATTTTTTTCCCCACAAGTAGAGCTTTCTTTTGGTGCTATTTGATCACCTCTGCGGTCTTTATTTTTTGCGATATAAAAAAAAAAGCGACAAGCCAAGCCAAGGACGTCATATGACGGCCACCCATGATGAGAGACCCATCTTCATGCTCCATACTTGTGAAGTTGCCTAGACAGAGATAAAGTAATTTGTTTTCTAAAGGTAGGTGGAAAAATGTCCTAAGCTTCTTCCCCACATTAAAGTGATTGTAAGGGTTTGTTTTATTTTTTATTTTTAAACATATACTTACCTCCTGTGCAGCTCTTTTGTACAGAGTGGCCCTAGTCCTCATCTTCTAGGGTCCCTCGGCGGCTCTATCGTCTCCTCCCCATATCAGGTAACCCCTTGGAGAAGCGCTCTCCTGAGGGGGTTACCTTGCGGGCACGCTCCTGAGTCCAGCATTCAGCATCCATAGCCACCGAATGTATGACTCATCCCCACCCCCGGCGCCCACGTCATCGGATTTGATTGACAGCAGTGTGAGCAATTGGCTGCCTTGCTATGATTCTAGCCAATCAAGAGCCGAGAACCCTGGGCAGAGAGACAGCGTGTCCCCACTGGGTCAAGTTCCAGGGCTCAGGTAAGTAATATGGGAGGCTGGGGGGGCAGTCACTGCCAGGGGTTTTTCACCTTAATGCATAGGATGAAAGGTGAAAAAACACAAAGGTTTACAACCCCTTTAATTATACTGCAACAGCGAACCTTTGTAGTAAGTCACATTGTGACTGACATCAGCAGTGGCTGATTTTTGTCAAAGTTTGTGAAAACAAAAACTTGCACAGGCACGAGTTTTACATGATTGGGTCATCTCTGAGCCAGCATCCATTCCAGGAAGCCCGGTGTTAACACTGAACTCTGGAAAGGAAAAATGCTCCCTGCAGGGGTTAAAAGCTCATTTTATTCTAGGGGGCCACAAAAAGCAGTTTTACTTACCTGATCCTCCACTCTTGCAGGCTCCTTGCAGGCTGTAAGACCGGTTGCCCCCAGTCTCTTTTCCAATACGCTCTGGTGGATGCAGTTCCTCTGATATCATTAAGTCCAATGAAGAACTTATAGCCCTGCACTGGATGTGAGGATGTCGAGAAGTCCATTGTCTAAGTGTAGGGGAGCAGAGAAGAGCACCAGTCCATGGGGAGCAGAGTATAAGGTACGTAAACCTGCTTTTTACAGCACTCTAGACCTAAATGAGCATTTAACTTTTGCAGTTCAGGGTCAGCCTCATTGTAAGGGAGCATTTTTTCTTTCCCTAGAGATAGGCTTTAATCTATGGACTATGTGTGAACAAAGATGGGCTGGAGAAAAGTATGTCCATGTACAGTATACTATGCACTCAATACTTGGTCGGGGCTCCTTTTGCATGAATTATGTCATCAATGTGGCGTGCCATTGCGGTGATCAGCCTGTGGCACTGCTGAGGTGTTATAGGTGTTATATGAGCCTTCAGCTTATCTGAATTGTTTCTCATCTTCCTCTTGACAGTAACCCACAGATTCTCTATGGGGTTTAGGACAGGTGAGTTTGTTGACCAATCAAGCACAGTGATGATACCATGACCAGTAAAACAGGTATTGGCGCTTTTGGCAATGTGGGCAGATGCCAAGTCCTGCTGGAAAATGAAATCAGCATCTCCATAAAGCTGGTCAGCAGAGGGAAGCACAAAGTGCTCTAGAATTTCCCAGTAGAGGGCTGCGCTGATTTTGGACTTGATAAATCAAAGTGGACCAACACCAGCAGATGACATGGCTCCCCAAATCATTGCTCTTATGTAATGTTCTAATTTTCTGAGATACTGAATTTTGGGTTTTCACTGGCTGTAAGCCATAGTTATCAAAAAAAATGCTTTAAATATATCACTATGTGTGTAAAGCCCCGTACACACGACCGGACTTTTCAACATCCAAAGTCTGACGGAATGATTCCGGCAGACTATTCGATCGTGTGTGGGCTGCAACGGACTTTTGATTCGCAAAAGTCTGACAGACTTTAGAAATGGAACATGCTTCAAATTTTTCCGCAAGAACTCGCCGGACCCAGTTCCTACCGAGAAATTCGCTCGTGTGTATGCTATTCCGACGGACTAAAACCGACGCTAGTGCAGCTATTGGCTACTGGCTATGAACTTCCTTATTCGAGTCGAGTCGTATGTCATCATGTTCGAATCCGTCGGAGTTTGGTGTGATTGTGTGTGGCCAAGTCCGCTCATTCGGAAGGTCCGTCAGAACTCTGCCGGAACTCCGTCAGAACTCCTTCGAAAGTCTGTCTGACATAAGTCTGGTCGTGTGTACGCGGCATAACACACCTATATAAAATATATGAGCCTCACTTTTTTAATTAAATTACTGAAATAAATTACTTTTTGATGATATTCTAATTTTTTGAGATGCACCTGTTTATGATGCTAGGTCCACTTCATACTTTTTATGGAATACTGTGGCAAGTGGTATTTTAGTTCCTGTGTTTCCCCCACTGTGGTGTTAATATTAACCATTTCTTGCTATTGCAGCCACAGACTCCTTTCAGAAAAACAATTCCATATAGACAAATTTCCAGTCAGCAAATTAATTCCATATAGGCAAATGGAAGTGTTCTGCACTGATGAGTAAAAATTTTAAATAGTTGGCTGTAGCAGTTTGTTCACTGAAGGGCTGTAGAGAGGTTCAATAATGAGTTTCTGCAGGCAACATTGAAGCATGGTGGAGGTTCCCTGCATTTTTTTTTCAGAATTAATAGTATCCTCAATGTGGAGAAATACAAGCAGAAATGTATTCGTCATGTCATACTATCAGGGAGGCCTGTGATTGGCTGCAAATTTATTCTGCAGCAAGACAATGACCCCAAACATGCAACCAATGTTGTTAAGAACTATCTTCAGTGTAGAAGAAGAAGGAGGTCCTAGACGTCATGGTTTGGCCCCCACAAAGCCCTGATCTCAACATCATCAAGTCTGTCTGGGCAGGGCCATCTATAATATTAATTGTACCCTGGGTAAACATTTTTGCCGTCACCCCCCCTTATATAAAAAACAATTATATTAATGTAAACATAAAACGACTGGTCCACACTCACTGAATGGTTGCTATAGGTTACTGCACATCATTACCTCTCACTGATTGGTTGCTACAGGTTACTACACACCATTACCTCTCACTGATTGGTCGCTAGAGGTTACTGCACAATATTACTGCTCACTGATTGGTTGCTAGAGATTACTGCTTATCATTACTGCTCACTGGTTGCTAGAGGCTACAGCACATCATTACTGTTCACTGATTGGTTGCTAGAGGTTACTGCACATCGTTAGTGCTCACTGATTGGTTGTTAGAGATTAAAGCAGATCACTGCTGTTCACTGATTGGTTGCTAGAGGCAGGGCCAGTGCAAGGATTTTGTCTACACAAGCGAAAGGTGCAGTTTGCACCCTCACCGTCCTCCCAGGTGTGGTTGAATTACATTGAATATTGGGTGTGGCTTAATATAACATAGATTCTGATTAGAAACAGTGAAGAAACCTGAGATTTAGCCAGGCTCTCCTCCAGCTTGGCAGCCCGACATTGCTGAGGCAGAAGAGGTTCACACACCACATGCATTCTCTATATCATGGTGCCAGACGCAGTCAGTTTCAGTTCTGCAAGGTGTTTGGAACAACTTACCTACCAAGTTCCTTCAAAAACTGTATACAAGTGTACCTAGAAGTATTAAAGCTATTTTGAAGGCAAAGGGTGGTTACACCAAATATTGATTTGAATTGGATTTCTCTTCTGTTCATTTACTTTCCATTTTGTTAATTGATAAAAATAAACTACAACACTTCTATTTCTAAAAGCATTCTTAATTCACATAATTTTTTCACACCTGCCTAAAATGTTTGCTCAGTATTGTACATCTGATTTTTCATTTGAATTTACCCCTACAGTAGCATAGACTAACAAAGAGAAAAATGGAATTGCTTCTGGTTTTCATTGTTGATAAATATACACTGCTTCCATTCACCTCAATTGTTCTGCACTATTATAAGGAACCTGGAAATTTTCAACATATGTTCTTTTTATCAGTGCTACTGTACATCCAGATGGCAGGTTTGTAAAACAAAAGGAAACAATGTCAATAAATTGAATAAATAATGCTCTTATCAGCTTTTAATGTAATTTACAGAAATAATTATTTTTGGAAATAGAAAGTAGTCAGATAGCATTTTCATAAATATCAGTCTTATTCAATAAGGTTAGGGAAAATGATAATGCACAAAGCAAAAAGAAAACTGTCATTGTTTACTTTACATGGATACCCTTAAATACACATAAATTACACTCTCATATACACATGCATATACCTGAATGTGTATGAAAACTGTCCCAAAACAACTTATTTTCTGGTGCTTTCAACCAGTAGCATCATATGCAGGACACAGGTGTGGTAGTTTTTTTTACCATCTTTTGGTGGTGCCCTTGAATTTTTCTCCCCATCAGCCATTCTTTTGGGCAAGACTCACCCCTGTTCATTAGGGTCTACAGCAGGGATCCTCAAACTACGGCACACCAGCTGTTGCGAAACTACACATCCCATGAGGCATTGTAAAACTCAGACATTCACAGACATGACTGGGCATGATGGGAATTGTAGTTCCTGAACAACTGGAGGGCCATAGTTTGAAGACCTATGGTCTACAGCAAGGGGTGTTTTGTGAGTAGGAGTTGTTTCTATCTATATGGGGCAGATTTAGGGGGTGTGCAGTCATTTTTAGATGCCCACCCCTTCCATCTGTGCATTTTCCAGAAGACAATATGACTTCTGGTTTAGCTTGTATGTCTGGAAGCAATAATCTTTGCTTCCGCTTTTGTGAACTGAAAGTCACTGTTCCAGCAGCAGTTGAGGATCACTTTTGGTGGGGAGTATTTAAAGAGAAGGGGAATGATTCTCCACTTAGGCTGGATTCACATGTGAATGTGAACGGCTTTCAATAGAGTCAGTTCACACATGTCCAGGGCAGCTGCGGTGCGGTTTGAAAAAGGGTCCTATGCGTTTTTGGGTCCGGTTCAGGTGCAAATTAAGGTAAAAAATTCACACCCGAATGGCACCTGAACCGGTGAACAGAAACACACCGTCTTCAGACTGCAAACAGCAGCGTTTTAGCACTAAAAATAGCACCTGTTAAGCACCTGAAAAGAGCCTCTTGTGCCTCCCCAGTGTGAAAGCAATGGGGCAGTGTGCTTGCAGGACAGGAAAAAAAGTCCTGCAAGCAGCATTTTTGGGGCGGTGCAGGAGCGGTTTTAACCCTTTCCTTGGCCGCTAGCGGGGGTTAAAAGCAGCGGCACTGCTAAAACTAGCGGAGCTTTACCGTTAAAGCGCCCTGCACCCCAGTGTGAAAGTACCCTAACTCATGGGGCTTGGCTTCTACTCCTAAATATGTTTCCCTATGACCGGATTAGGGCCTCTTTGTGGGACATTGGTAAGATTCTCCATTGGATTTATTTGGCACATTTCCTTTTTTTATTTTGATATGCTCTGCATACTAAGGGGACATTTTTTGTTATCCTGGTGCATTTTTATTGTACAGATTGTTTCAGGGCCCATTTGTATGGTGACTGTGGGCACCTCTTAAGTGATAGTACCCCTTCCCTTGCAATGCTATAACCTCCTATGTCTTGGGGGATTTTTTGGATATTTTGATGTTAAAATCATATCATATACTGTATATTCGATCAAGGTGGTGTGACCTTATCTCAGTTTTTATTGCATCTGCCTTTTTTAGATCCCTCTAATGTACAGTTTCTATTAACCATCTGGATAATTTTTCCACTTGTGTAATACTTTTTTATCAAGGTAAGCCGTATTTATCGCAATATAAAATGCACAGGCGTATAACACGCACCTTCATTTTAGGAGGGAAGTTTCAGGAAAAACGTACATTTTAAATAAAGAACTTTGAAGCAAAATAAGGGTCAGTGCCCATCTGCAGCCTCAACAAAAGAAAAATATATGTGTAGCGCTATGACAAAGTCAAAATAGAATTATACTTGTCACCATATAAATCTCAAATCATATAAATGAGAAACATATTCCCTAGTGATACATTAATATAAAAACTAGGTTCAAGCAATTAAATAAAATTAAATACAAGTGGACTGTGAAATCCAATATTGAATTTGCAGAAGAAAAAACTTTCAAAAGTGTACTCTTCATGCATGCATCACCACCACCACCGTGAAAATGGGGGCGGCTTACTGGAAGACTTGGACTTAGCTAGGCATACACCCCCCAAGTCTTGTAGGCTTATATATGGAATTCAGCCCAGTAGGTATAGGTAATCCACGAACTCAACTTGCACCGCTGCGTCAATTAGGTGAAAAATCCATTAGTATCCAGTGAGATATGGAGTAATGGTATCGTGCATGTAGCCATAAAGATAGAAACCCAACATAGCGTTTCGACTACGGAGTCGACCCCAGATGACAATTACATACAGTGAGAATATCCTGTTTACTCGGCGGCTTCTTTAATGCAAATTCCTGCCTCCTGGACCAGTTTCTATGATAGACAGAACACTGGTCCAATGCCAGCCCAGGAGACAGGACTTCCTATTACAGAGGCCGCTGAGTAAACAGGAGATTCTCACTGTATGTAATCCCGTCCCCCTCCCTGTTCCCTCTTAGGCAGCCCAAATTTCAATATCGGCGTATAATATGCACACACTATTTGCACCCGTTTTTCAGGATGAAGAGGTGCATGTTATACGCCAATAAATACAGTAATATTAAAATACATTTGTCTCATTTATAAATCAGGACACACTTTTATTTAACAACTTCCTTCGCCTCTGAAGATCTGCATGTTCTCCATTAGGCCCTTTGGTCTGTGTTTTACCCTCCATTCCCACTTTTTGAGGATGCCTTTGGGGGGTTCGATACCCTTTGCTGCTTTGGTTTGTGCACGATCACACCCAGACACACCACTAAATATACAATATGTACCCGCCTACATACACCTGTACATTCAGCTATATGTATATAGATTTATTAGATGGTTGAAGATATACATGATGTGTATATGTTAATTTTAATATAAAAATTAGCATTTAAATAGACAATTTGCCTCTTCTTTAAGAAGCAGGTCTTAGCACCTGAGAAACACATTGAAGAAAAAGTATCCCTGACTTTTCTAATGTGGATGATTCAATATATGCATACTACAGGATTGTTCACACATGAGTGACCAATAGTGGGACAATCACCTAATATATGTTGGGGTATTTCTGTTTAGGGCTGGTTATTTAAGGATCTCTTATTTATTTTAATACGCACATCAAATATGTGTCTTTTGGACTTTTATCATGATTGAAGGTATGTTATCATAGATATGTCTATTGAATATAGTTAACATTGTTTATTCTAAAGAGAAGCACCTGAAAAGTCACTAATATTCCCAGTGGCAGCTGGTGATATATTTTTTTGGGGGCGGTAAACAATATTAATTCACTATTGCCACACAACTGGGTGGGTTTGGGGTGCATTGCTCTGGGCCCCGAGCCCACCCTTTTTTTGAAGCCTATTAGAGCCTCTGGCTCTAATCACGTGCTTCTGAAAAAATAACAACAAAAAAATGGAATCCATGCATCCGGTGCCACGCATGTAGATTAGGGGGCCAGATACATGGATTAGGGGGTATCGCTCCTGCATTACAGGCTGCCATGAATATTCCTATATTTTATTTCCTACTAATTAGGGGTGCAACGGATCGTCACCGATCCGTCATCCGAGTGGGTTCACATGCCGCGATCCACGGTCTCGGCCTTAGGAAAGGCCGCGGCTTCGGCCTAGCTCCGAAGCGGCAGTCATCTTTCTACACCCAGGCTGTTTACACTGATCGCTCCAAGCGATCACTTGTAAACAAACCGGCGTCATGTCATGATGCCGGTTCCTCTCTCCCCTCTCTGTACTAACCTGTACAGTGGAGGGGAGAGATCCTGAGATGGAAGCAGCCATCCCTTTATACCCTGCAGTATCCAGCAATACCCTGCCCATACTCTGCAGTACCCCAATACTCTAGTAATACTCTGCAATACCCCAATACTCCCTAATACTCTGCAATACCCTAATACTCTGCAATACCCTAATACTCTGGCACTACCCTAATACTCTAGCAATACTCTAGCAATACCCCAATACTCTAGCAATACCCTAGCGATACCCTGCCAATACTCTAGTGATACCCTGCCAATACTGTGCGATACCCTGCCAATACTCTGCGATACCCTGCCAATACTCAGCAATACTCAGCAATACCCTGCCTGCCAATACTCAGCAATACCCTGCCTGCCAATACTCAGCAATACTCTGCCTGCCAATACTCAGCAATACCCAGCCGTGCCCAGCCATACTCAGCCGTGCCCAGCCATACTCAGCTATGCTCAGCCGTACCCAGCCATACTCCAATATTACAGTGGGGGAGATTGTGGATATTACAGTGGGGACTATATGGTGGTGGAATTTTCACAGGTTTTTGCAAATTTAATTATTATTTGCTGATCCGAAAAATTATCCGATCCGTGACTCTGATCTGAGGAACGATCCGATCCGTGAGTTTTTTGATCCGTTGCACCCCTACTACTAATAGATAATGTAAATAGTTGCAGCAACTGAAAGACATAAGGTTACGGCTGACCCCAGCTCTGAAGCTGAAGGGTCAGACTCAGATAATGTAAATCTAGTCAAGGAGGGGACAAATATGAATGCTGCATTAGTAAGCATGAAAAATGATAATAATAAAGACTGAATATTCATATTCTTGCATACGCCCAATAATAGCTGGTCCTATATTTGTGGCATATTTTGAAAAATACAGATTTATGATTTAAAGTGGATGTAAATCCTCTCCTATACTCAGTGAAGTGAATAGACTCAGATGATACACAGATACTAAACAAATCTCCCTACATAAGTGTTACACGCATATATCTTCTGTCTTCAGCTTGCTGTATTTTTTTGAATTCTTACATGGTGGTAGAATTTTTACTTCTTCATTCAGCAGGAGTGTCATCTTGGCATACACTGTGTAGCAGCTGATTGGAGGAAAGGCACTTGTTATTGCCATGTTAAGCTTCTTCCATTTAACAACTTTCTGGCAAGTGGCAGCAGATTTTCCTCAAGAATTTGACGGTATTTTGCCTCATCCACTTCTCCTTCTATCCTGATAAGTGCTCCAGTCTCCAGTGCTGCATAGAAACACCCCCATAACAGGATATTATCACCTCCATGCTATACTGTAGGAATGGTGTTATTTGGATGGTGAGCTGTATTGGATTTCCGCCAGACAAATCGTTTGGTGTTCAGGCCAAATAATTACATTTTAGTCTCATCTGATCATTACATCTTTTTTAACCACTTGCTTACTGGGCACTTAAACTCCCCTCCTCCCCAGACCAATTATCAGCTTTCAGCGCTGTCACTCTTTGAACGACCATTGCGCGGTCATACAACACTGTAACCAAATTAAGTTTTTATCATTTTTTCCCCACAAATAGAACTTTCTTTTGGCGGTATTTGATCACCTTTTGCAAACAGGTCATTTTCTCCTTTATTGATGTACGCTGATGAGGCTGTACTGATGGGCACTGATAGGGTGCACTGATGGGTACCAATAGGCTGCATTGATAGGCACTGATAAGGTGGCACTGGTGGGCACTGATGAGGTGGCACTGATGGGTGGCACTGATGGACACTGTTGGGTGGCACTGAAGGGTATTGATAGGTGGCAATGAAGGGCACTAAAAGGTTGCACTGATAGGTGGCACTGATAGCTGGCAGTGATGGGCACTGTTGGGTGGTAGTGATGGCCACTGATAGGTGATTGGTACCACTGGTGGGCATAGATGTGGCACTCGTGGGCATTGATAGGTGGCACTGATTTGTGGCACTGATATACACTGTGGGCACTGGCAGTTGGCACTGGTGGGTACAGATGAGGTGGCTATGCCTCTTCCTCTTTGTGACCGGTGATCGGCTTTTTTTTCTCCTCACGGTATCAGCGTAAGGAGAAAAAAAGGATTACTGATCTTCTGTTTACGTCATGTGATCAGCTGTCATTGGCTGACAGCTGATCATGTGGTAAGGGGCCGGGATCTCATTTACTCTGTGATCACAGAATGAGGGCACGAGCAGGGAGCGTGCAAAGGGGAGGACATCTACTGACGGCCTCCCGGCAATGTAGGTCCACGCTGTAGCCATCATTTGGCTATAGCGCGGACGGTAAGAGGTTAATGTGTCCTCAAGTTCAAGGTGTGGCCTCAAGGTGCGTTTTGACAAAGCTCAGTCATGACTGCATGTGGCCTTTCTTGAGGAGTGGCTTTTTTCTTGCAACCCTCCCATACAAGCCACATTTGTGGAGAATTTGTGATATTGTTTTCAATTGCACACAATGACCACTCTTTGTCATAAATCCCTGCAACTGCTTCAAAGTTGCTGTGGGCCTCCTGGTGACAAGTTTTATCCTTGCTCTTTCATCCAGTTTGGAGCAACGTCTAAACCAGGGAGGGTCTGTGTTATACCAAATACCTCCCTCTTCTTAATAATATACTTCACTATGCTTCTAGGCATTGATGAAGCCTTTGATTTTTTTTTTTTTATAGATCTTCTGACTTGTTCCTCTCCACAACTTTATCCTGGAGATCTTTTGACCGTGCCTTGCCACTCATGGTTGCTTATTTGCACTAAAGGAATTGCTCCAGGGAAGCTGTTTCCATGCTCAGCTAATCAAAATGACCACAGAGTTAAAATTCACATGGCTTTGTGTGTCATTGAGAAGGTGATTCACTACACCTGATTGACTTTATAAGTCATTTTTAGGAGGTGATCCTTTTTCCAACTCGGTGATTCAGTTTTTGATTTTTTTCCTGACATGTTGGTGTTATATCTTTCACTTGGATTTTATAAATAGTAAATATAGCTGGATAAAACAAAAACTGCGTCTGCCTTCATTTGAGGATTTAAAACAACAAAAGGTGATTATTTTAAAGGGGGTGATTCTTTTCTTTACCCATTGTAATTTTATCACCTACCGTATTTATCGGCGTATAACACGCACATTTTTCCCCTTAAAATCAGGTGAAAATCGTGGGTGCGTGTTATACGCTGATCCTCCACCATTTTGGAGCCTCTGGGCGTCTTTCAGCCGCCTTCGGCCCTTCTCGGGGGCTTTTGGCCACCTTCGGCCCTTCCCGGCGGCTTTCGGCCGCCTTCAGCCCTTCTCGAAGGCGGCCGAAAGCCGACGAAAAGGGCTGAAGGCGGCCGAAAGAAAACAAGGACGGCCGAAGGCAGCTGAGAACTACCGAGCACTGCGGAGATGCACAGGACATCTCGGCGGCGCCATTTTTTAAAATAAAAGCTGAAAAGGACATGACAAGGGGACAAGGCTACAATGATGGACAAGGCTGCATTGATGGACAAGGCTGCATTGATGGACAAGGCTGCCTTGATGGACAAGGCTGCATTGATGGACAAGGCTGCAATGATGGACAAGGCTGCATGACAAAGCTGCATATGACACTGACAAGGGTGCAATGATGAACAAGGCTGCATGACAAGGCTGCAAATGACACTCACAAGGCTTCAGATGGACACTGATAAGGCTGCATTGATGGGCATTTAAATGTAAGTTTTTTTTTCCTTAAGCTTCCCTCCTAAACGTTTTTTCCTTAAAATTCCCTCCTAAACTTGGTGTGCGTGTTATGCGCTGGCACGTGTCATATGCCGATAAATACGGTAATTTGCTAAACAATATATACACCACAAAGTAGAAGTATTGTACATTTGTATTGTTTGAAAAGCACATGATATAAACTATAACCACCTCATTACTAAAGTTACTATTGAACTACTTACTTTTATATGTTTTAAAAATATATAGTATTTTTTTTTATAAATATATAATTCATTTTATATTTACATTTCTGTAATCATGTTGACCATAGAAGCCCTTAATCATCGATCCATCTAAACGTGTATACCACATACCCGTTTTTCTTGAGAAATGCCCGACATACCCCGAGGAATTCTGTTATTCTGCTGTTCAATTTTATTTTCATCACTACAGGCAGACATATAGCCCAACGTTAACCTGACTGTCATTTTCTATAAGTCCTGTTTACATTCGGCAGTTACACAGAAATGCTTTAGACTTGTGATAGGTGTCATTTGCTGGCAATAACGTAGTGGTTTTATTTCTACAGTTTGTGTAGGAAATTAAAATAAGGTTTAATGTACAATTGTGTAGAAAATATGTAGACATAGGCAGAGATAATAATGCCTTAGAATTCATAATCCCCTGTGCTGCTTCATCTCTTTCAACCAATTGCTTGACACAGTTCAGTAACAAATAAAATGACAGTACAAGGACAGTAGCCTTAATCGTGAGTCATTACACAAAGCATGTTGTAATACATAAGAAAAGTAATTTTATGCCTGACCAAGAGATTAAATTCTTAAATTCTAATGCACACACACATTGTACTTTGACAAAGCATTTATATTGCCTTCCAAAGAGCAGAGCAAGCCTGATTTCATATACTACAATTAATAGAATGTCATAAAGGATAGTAAAAACAGTGATGAAAATGTGACCAGATATTAGGGAAATGAGCATGCACAAACCCCACTTTTTCCTGAACACCAAACTTAACGTACTGCTTAAAAAATACCAATTTATGTAAATTCGGTGCTGCCCTAGTGCTCACCATAGAAAAAAACACATTACTCTTCTCCATGCTTATGTAACAGAGGAAGAGCTGTCACCAATGATTATTATGCTGAGCTAATAAAGTTATAAAGAAAATGCGCACACACAGCATTTCTGTTAGGGAACGTCTCCCCACTGACCTTGCCTTTGGGATACTTGTAACCTTATGAGTTTTACTGACTAGTGATTCACTAAGCCAGTAACAGTCATTTGTCAACAAGATTCAAGATTCCTAGGATAAGCATATCTACTGTTAGAACCCATACACACAAGAAAAAGGTGTACTATAACAGTAAACCTAGGATGGACTTTGAAGGCATAGGAAACAACAAAGAGGTATGAAAATAAAAACTATTTATTGAAAAATACACAACATGAATCGTTCAGTACAGAAAAAATAGACATCATGTACACTAATACATAATGTGCAGTGAGCACTTGTGTATCTACGCGTTTCACCTTTATGCTTCTTCGGGATTCATTCAAGGTTCTACAGATAGCAAATAAAGAGAACGGACCCCAACTGTCTTACAAAGGGATAAGTCTCACTTATAAGTATCTGAAAGCTGGTTCAGAGGGAACCATCCCACTGGAAACCGGTTCTACTACACCAACCAATACACACACGCACACACACACATGCATCAAATGACGGTGTTGTGTGTTTTTTTTTCAAAAGTTCAGTTGAGCTCCCACCCAGATAGCAAGGCAGAATTGGTTGTATTTAGGGAGTTAAATGCACATGGGTGGCTAGAGAGGCTAAAGTGTCAGAGATCTTTAGAAGTATCATTCAAGGTTCTACAGATAGCAAATAAAGAGAACGGGCCCCAACTGTCTTACAAAGGGATAAGTCTCACTTATAAGTATCTGAAAGCTGGTTCAGAGGGAACCATCCCACTGGAAACCGGTTCTACTACACCAACCAATACACACACGCACACACACACATGCATCAAATGACGGTGTTGTGTGTTTTTTTTTCAAAAGTTCAGTTGAGCTCCCACCCAGATAGCAAGGCAGAATTGGTTGTATTTAGGGAGTTAAATGCACATGGGTGGCTAGAGAGGCTAAAGTGTCAGAGATCTTTAGAAGTATCTTTCTTGTCATTTTTTTAATATATATTTTCAGTCAGAGAATAATTTGCGGTATGCAACATGACTCATATTAAAGGTTAGTTTTATTGGGCTTACCATTACCTTCTTGACCTTGTCTCTGTCTAGGGTTTCCCATGGTAGATGGCCCAAAGAAATGCAGAAACTGACACTAGATCTTCTTTTGGGTTATTTATTTAGAAGATTAAACAGTCTCTTAGGCCCCTTTCACACTGGGGTGGGTTTCAGGCAATACAGCGCTAAAAATAGCGCCTGTGTAGCACTTGAAAAAACCGGCCCCTTTCACTCCAGCGTGAAAGCCGGAGGGCTTTCACACTGTAGCGGTGCGCTAGCAGGACGGTGAAAAAAGTCCTGCTAGCCGCATATTTGGAGCGGTGAAAGAGTGGTGTATTCACCGCTCCTAAACCGCTCCTACCCATTAAAATCAGTGGGGCCGTTGCGGCTATACCGCCGGCAAAGCGCCGCTGCAGCGCTTGCTTTGCGGGTGGTTTTAACCCCTTTTTGCCGCTAAAACGACGGTAAAGCGCCGCTAAAAATAGCGGCGCTTTACCGCCGACGCCCGCGCCACCTCAGTGTTAAAGGGGCCTTAATGAAGGGTAGAGGGTTTAGGAGAAAGTTCAGGTACTTTTGGACTGCAAAAATAGAAAGTCTCTTATAGATGAAATCCAGAGGATAACCGGTTCACAGCTGGATTCCCACAACCTCCGGATAGACCTCCTCTCACTAGACCTAGCAGCTGGTAGGGTGTTAATTAAAGCAAAGTCTCTGCCACAGACCTGGATGTGAATTACTTTAGGAAAGTCTCTGCCACAGACTTGGATGTGAATTACTTGAGTGAAGTCTCTGCCACAGACTTGGACGTAACCAAGGGTCATAGACAAATTTAGAGAACTATCATACGGTACCAGTATCTCTCATCCGGTCCGGCGATATCGGAAGATTGTAAGTCCATGAAGTGTCCTTCAACTGAGCCTCCAGGCTCCTTCAGAGAGTCTTGTGCATGGCCTCCTCCTGAAGTGTCCTCCCCTGGATGCTTCTCTAGTTGCTGGGCCTCTCCTTAGATGAGACGGCACCGGACCACCTTTGAATCCTCAGGCCTCGATAACCAGTCAGGCCTGCCCTGCAGTTACTCTGCCTCGGGCCATCCAGCCCAGAGACTTGAAATTTCATGGATCCGTACCCCAGGCCAGGAGGGCCATGGGGGCTGGTCATGAGGACCAGGACCAAACAGACAGAAAATATATTCTGGACCGGAACCCTGAAGCACGTGATGTCAGTACCTTAAATACCACTTCCCAGAGTGCACAGCAGGAGAACACTCCCACTGGGCTGGTTCAGAGAAAACATGGCACTCAATAAACCCAGCTAGACTGCATTCTACCACTTGCTGGCCGTGACAGCGACACCTGCAGCCAAGGAGAACTCAGTGCAATCTAGCCAGACTGGTAGTGAAACCATAATTTAGCAAAATTTGCCCTAAAACCCAACTGTGGTGTTAGGAATATTAATTTTCAAAAACATATAGCACATGCTCATCAGGAGCCGGCGCTACACAAACATAAGCCCTTTGAGTCCTCATTCAATACTCAGAAGTATCTTTAACAGAAATTACATCCCTCCATCCCACTGCACCCAAACACAAGCAAAGTAACTTGGTATATACAATTCATTGTTTTGAGGTATGCAAGGACCTGTACATTGGAGAGACAAAACAACCTCTACAAACAAATATCCCAATTTATGAGGGCAAGTTCTACAGGTCAAGACTCATCAGCCTTCCTACACCTTAAGAAAAAGGGACATCCTTTCGGGGACAATGTGGTGAACATTTTGGATAGAGAACCAAACTGAAGGGAAGAGGCCACCCACATCCCTGAATAGACACTACGGGTTCATTGACTAAAACGGGAGAGTGCAAAATCTGGTGCATCTCTCCATGGTAGCCAATCAGCTTCTAACTTCAGCTGGTTCAATTAAGCTTTGACAAAAAAAAAAACCTGAAAGCTGATTTGTTTCTCTGCAGAGCTGCACCAAACGTTGCTCTCTCCAGTTTTAGTAAATCAACCTGTCTTTCACATAAAATGCCATTTTATTTTCTCTACCCTGACAATCTACACATTTATCTGTAAATCCAGGAATTAACACCTCTGCAGACTTACAGACACCAAGGATATGATTTTTATAACTGGAATAGGATGGTTCTACAACTTTCACACCTTCCATCCTGTTCTTGGATAATAACATCTAATCATTCCATGATGTCTGCATTAAAGTGCCCTGCTACCTGTGTGAAAACAAATGCTGGAGTATCTTTCTGATGCTCACTAGAACTGAATAAGCAGCCTCAAGAAGCTACAAAACATCTTTAACATTCCGAAAACAAATCCAGTTGAAAATGACTATTACTACCGTAGCTATACCATGACCTGGAAAAATTAGAACCTTCACAGACACTAGGGAGGAGTTTTATTTCCTGTATACAAAAAAGAATAATGCCTTTTGCATTTAAAACAATATAATGTTATGATATATTATTTTAATGTATCCCCTAAGAAGGCCTCTTCACCTAGACCAGGGATATGCAATTAGCAGACATTCAGCTGTTGCAAAACTACAAGTCCCATCATGCTTCTGCCTCTGGGTGTCATGCTTGTGGTTGTCAGAGTCTTGCTATGCCTCATGGGAGTTTTAGTTCTGCAACAGCTGGAAGTCCACTAATTGCATATCCCTGACCTAGAGGAATGATAACACTATTCACATTACAGGAGGCTTGAAACATAAAAATCTGGTAGACTATGCACATGGTAATTGTGAATACAGCCCTTTATAGATATTTGCAGATAAGAAAAAGAAGAGTAGTATTACTTCCAAGTTGTAGGAAAAACAGAAAGACATGTGGGTATGGGTGGCTCAGTGCTATAGCCCATAAAACAGTACTCTTGAACAATTCTCTAGCACATCATATATGTTATACAAGATTTATAGGGTTATTTGTATTGACCAGGTTTCTACACACTAGTACTATAACACATTTTGCAGGCAAAGATGTTGCCAGCTGATCTTGGACCATGAGGATAAATGGCACCTGGTGCCCCTGAAGTCCATACTGAATGTAGGTTCCCGCCCACATTAGTTCTGCAAGACTTTTGCTGACTCCTCATGTGCACATACTGCAAATGACAAAAACATTATGGGGTTTATTTACTAAAACTTGAAAGTGCAAAATCTGGGCAGCTCTGCATTGTAACCAATCAGCTTCCAGGTTCTTTTATTTTGCCAACGCTTAATTGAACAAGCTGACGTTAGAAACTGATTGACTGCTATGCACAGCTACACCAGATTTTGCACTCTCCAGTTTTAGTAAATCGGTGCCTATAGGTCCACAATAAAAGTTGTTATGCTACACCCTTAATAAGGGAACACCTTGTAATTTATGATTTTATTTAGCATATTTCATCCATAGCTGATGTGAAACGAAACACAAAAATCTGATTGGACATCTAGACTGGAACTTGTCTTCAAGAAAACCATACAAACTGGCTGACAGAATAGTGCATAAGATCAAATTATTTTTATGTTGCCGTGTCTCTTTAGTAATTAAACAGTTAGGAGGAAGGAAGATGACGAGTATTCAAGATTCTTACATTATGTCACAGACATAAGACATATTATAATATATCTAACTGCTTGACATGCTTGTCAGAATAAGACAATGTAATTAGATTGCTAGCTCAGTATATATTGCTTTTTGTATTTTAAGACTGATCATAGCTAATTATATTGTACATTTCAAATGAAGGGTAAATCAGTGTGTTCTGATTAAGAGAACTGATTTCATTATTCTATAAGTATTAATAATATCCAGCCCACTTGGGCATAGTCAATGAACATAACAAAGTTGAGAGGCGCTGGTAGTGTCTTGCTTCTTCGCAGAGAATTCTGCCATCGTTTTCTGATGGGTCTCGTTTGATTTCACCAGAGGCTTATGTAGGCGTGCAGTATAGTTGAATCTTATAGACACAGCCTGACATACGCATTAGATTCTCACAGTGACACATTCCCATTCCACCTCTATGGTGAAAGCATTTTGTCATGTACAGTACGGGCAGTCCGTGTTATAGTGCATCTGAGCCATTGCAGTTAATCACCAGTTTACAGACAAAGCTACTGAGATGTAGGCACAAGAACACAGAAGACATTTTTTTACCAAAGAGACATAATTTTGCCATTTTACCAAGCAGTAAGACCTCATCCTAAATATGCAGCTCAAACAAAGTATGTTGTGGAACGGGAAAGAATGCAGTGTACAATGAATAAATTATTAAGGGTCAAGAAGGACCACAACAATGAAGCAAGATTAGATAAGCTGAAATTATTTACCCTTTAGAAGAAGGATGAAAAACCATTATTATCACTTTGCATAAATACACATGTTTTGTGCCTGGAGGAAAAGAGGTTTAGCCTATGCATGCAGAAACAAAGCAGGCTGTATGAATAGAGACTTTTTCTTTGGAACATGGCCTTAGTCATGTAGGTGAAAGAGTTACATAGTTCGTTTGGGTCCTTCACTAATCTGGGAGGATCAAAGAGCAAGCAAAGTATTCTTTCAATAAATACAAAGCGTCCTCTGATTGGCTTGGTTGTGACATCATCAACCTGCCTCTCTGCCTCTGACAATCAAAGGAAGCTTTGTGTTCGTTGCTAGAATACATTGCTTGCTCTGAGTGCCACTGCGGTAGACTCTTCTGTCTTCCGGGTATAAGACAGGAAGTCTTTGCTCACACCCGGAAAACACAGTGCGGTGCGCTGTATGCACCAGCTACATACAGTTTATACCACACATCCAGCGGCCTCACAGGTTAGTGAGGGATATAGTTTGTTTGGTCCGGCTTGGCCATAAAATGTGTGGGGAAAAATGGCCTTCTTTAAGGAAGTGGGTGGGGGTGGCACAGGCAAGGTATTTGGTTATTGGTGATAAGGAAAAAGAGAGGTATTTGGGGACATGTTTCACTAGAACAACATGACCCCCTCAGTATACATATTTTTAGTAATAGAACATGTTCCCACCCTCCCTTCCTTGTTACAAGAATTTGGTGTTCATCATTCAGTCTCCATGCACACTGGCTTAAAAAAATCGCTGTTTAGCACTAAGCTCAGCGTTTAGAGGCAACAATAAAACCTTTTTATTTTGCATTTTTGAAAGCGTTTTTCTTGGCTCTTAACCTCCCTGGTGGTACGATTATTTAGGATTTTAGGTGCTAAAAGCGGTACCATTATTTTGCATGAAAATTTGGCGTTTTATATTGTAGTCCTGTAATTCTTAGGAATAACTCTCTTAAATCTGTCCAAACCAGAGTCTAGCAGACATCCTGGGTATGATAAAGTTTGAAAAATGAAATCATAAATTATAATATAATAAATAACTATAAATAATTGTACCAAATAATAATATAACAATAATAAAAATTATTCAATCATGTAATCAAATCAAAAACACTGAAATTTGCTCAGTTGCAGAATTGTCACTGTCATTACTTTTCAGTATTTGATGACGGATCTCCCCACAAATCACTATCGCTCAATTCTGCAAGTGATTACAATTTATTATCGCTGTTTTCTAGCTGATCTAAAACCATTTTTGATGTAAAATTACAGTTTGGTTGCTATGGACAATCTCCAGTTTCCAGGCATAAAGAACAGTTTTTATTATATAAAACTGCATGCAGGGCACTGGACAGACCACTAGGAACAAAGGGGATGTGAAATATTTACATACAGCAATGTAATCTGTAATATTACATTATACTGTATGTATACTGTGTGTTTCACTTTTTGAATTTGGCGCCGATCTCCATCCCCGTGCGTCGCAACGCTCGCAGTGCACGGAGATCGGCTCTGTGATAGATCGAGCGAGGCACGGCTCGCTCGTACAGCGGGGAGACAACGCTGGATCCGAGGGAGAAGGTAAGTAAACCTCCTCCTGGATCCAGCGATGCGGTCCCGAGTCTGGCTCGGGGTTACCGCTAATGGTACAAAAATTCCACCCCGAGCCAGACTCGGGAAGAACGTCAGGGGGGTTAAATGCTAGTACAAAAAAAAAGCTCAAAATTTTTTTTTTCTGTCAAGAGCACTGCCGTTTTTTTAAGCTAGTGTGCATGGAGCCTAATGCCGCGTACACACGATCTGACTTTTCGGCCGGACTTGGTCCGGCGGACAATCCAACGGACTTTGCAGCTGAGGTCCACCGGACTTTCAAGCGAAGGGACTTGGCCACACACGATCACTCCAAAAGTCAGGCGGATTCGAACGTGATGACATATAATAAGGAAGTTCATAGCCAGTAGCCAATAGCTGCCCTAGCGTCAGTTTTAGTCCGTCGAACAAGCACACAGATGACCGGATTTTTCGACCAGACTCGAGTCTGTCTGAAAGATTTGAAGCAAGTTTTATTTCTAGGTCTGCTGGACTTTTGGGAAGAAAAAGTCGGCTGCAGCCCCCATGATTGAATTGTTCAACAGATTCCAGTCCGTCGGACCAAGTCCGTCGAAAAGTCTGATCGTGTGTACGCGGCATCAGAGTTTATAAGAAAATATATATTGTATATAAATAAGAAATTAAAAACAAAGAATGGTAAACACAAACAATATACTATAGTTTTTTTAGTGGCTTATTAAAGGAATGGGCCTGGGACTGGTATCCTTCCCCCCCCCCCCCAGGTACTCATGTATTAGCTTTTCAGATATGAGTTATATCCTTGGTTAGCTTTGAATATGTTTGTTTTGGCATGCTTTCTTTATCACAGTTGGCATCTATCCCTTTTTCAGGCTTATGCCTCGTAGACACGACCGGACTTTTTGACGGACTTTCGACCTGGCTCGGTTCACAGTCCCGCCCAGTATGGGCGGGACTGCAAGCCGAGCCGAGTACACAGTACAGTCGGCTCGGTCTTTTTCGGCAGCGCTCGCTCCAGAAACAGCAGGGAGGTGGGACTACGAGTAGAGCCGAGCAGTTGGCTCGGTCTTTTTCGGTGGCGCTCGGTCTTTTTCGGCGGCGCTCAGTATTTTTGACTCACAGACAGTGGGGATCGGCGTATAACACGCACCCACGACTTTCCCCCGATTTTAAGGGGGAAAAAGTGCGTGTTATACGCTGATAAATACTGTAGTTAAACAGTGTGTGTGTTTAGTATCACTTTAAACTCAATAGATGTGAGCCTTTTTTATACCCTGAGCTCCCAAATGTCCCTGATTTCAAGGGTCTGTCCCTGATTTGGAACAAAGTCTCTCTGTCCCTCTTTCCACGTCATTTGTTCCTCAATTTGGTCTGATCTATATATCCAATCTCTAAATTCCTGCATTTGTAAATTTCAAAAGCCAATAAAAAGGAATAGAAGTGGTAAAAAAGAGTAAAAAAGAGCACTTGTAGTTTTAACTAATCTTTTTTTTCTTTTTTGTATAATTCTCCTTAAAGGGGGGCACGGCAGGGGGTGTATCCTATGCCTATATTTTTTGCTAATAGGTTTCCCTCTTTCCCATCTCAAAAAGTTGGGAGGTAAGATATACCTATGCAACATATTTTTGGTAGGTGTAGTAAATAAGGAAATTAGATCTCAATTTTACTCTAAAGCCTCATACACATGATCGGATTGTTGGCCAACAAAACCATGGACTTTTGTCCGAAGGTCGTTGGCCCAAATTTATCTTGCTTACAAACAGCAAGGAATTGTCGGCTAACAAATACAAATGTAGTGACGTACTACATTGTTTTTCAGCTCTTTAGCAACACCCTTTGGGCTCTTTCTGCTAATTTCATGTTAGTAGAAGTTTGATGAGTGTTGATTTGCACGTTTCATTTTGCACTTTTAATTTTGTGCTTTTCAGTTAGTTTCTGAATGGCCATTCGTCAACCAGCCATGTTGCGGAATCGGAGGAGATAACACATGTTATCTATTATTGGCCTTGGAGTTATTGCTTAATATTTTTTTTTTGGTTGAATAATTATTTCATTTGGTATATTTTCTATATTTTTGGATGCATAGAATACACTTTTTGGTTAAGTTCTATTGGCAGATAGCATGTCTAATTGTATTTGTTGTTTTTTTATTAATGCACAATAAAAAATTTGTGGAGAATAATACTTGGTTTACTTGGTAAAATATTTGTTTTACTTCAAATGACAGTTTGGGAGTAGGCAGTTACATTTTAAGAAATACAATTTAAAATTGACAAGGGACACCGGCAGTTGTATCTTTCATCTTAAAAACTACAAGATAATGGTGTTGTGGTAACTTGCCCAAATAAAAAAAACAAAGAAACAAAAAAAAAACATAATAATATTATTCTTGATATCACTAGAAACAAAAAGCCTTTGAAAATGTGTTTGCAATAACTCCATCAGTATCATCAGTAAAGCAGCTTCATTATTATCCCAATAAAGAAGAAGAGAATATGCGCTGCATTCGGAGATTTCATTTGCCACATCACGAATGTTAATTCTCCATTACGAACACTAGTTTACAAGACCGACGGCTTCTGGCTCATCCTTGCTTCCGAGAATTCATGTTTGTACTTTGGACTTTTGTCCAACGGGCTTGTGTACACACGCTCGGAAAATCCAACAACAGACATTTGTCTGTGGAAAGTTTTAAAACCTGCCATCCAACTTTTGTCTATGGAAAATCCGACAACAATTGTCCGATGGAGCGCACACACGGTCGGATTTTCCGCCAACACCCTGTCATCACACAAATCCCATCTGAAAATCTGATTGTGTATACGAGGGTTAACACATCTTTTGGTGACTAAGTGGCCTACACTACATGCTATGTAGAATTATAACATAAGAGATCAAACTTACATTCTGCTCTGCTTATAAAATACTAGTTCCCTGGCTATTTCCAGTCCCAATACTTTCTAAATCAAAGCCCCTTAACAGACATGCAGTTTACAATGAAGTCAGAACTCCTGTGCTGCGTGCTTGTTTCTGATCAGGGTCACAGAAAACATCTACACTTTTGGGGCACTTGGGGAAAACCCAGGCAACATTAAGGGCCCATTCACAATTTTTTGTTGCAGTAACCCATTTTTACATGTTACATGCAGCGTGGTGCATTGCAGTGACATTCATTTTTACATATATAGGTAGCACAACACTTTTGGATTGTAGCACACCAAAACATATACATGTAAACTCTTTGTTCTGGTTTGCAATATTAAAATAGTGCATGTCTGTTTTCCTTGTTCCTTGGCGGCCAAATTCAAAGTGAATCCAGCGTGCTGCAACGCACAGCAACGTGTTGTGTTAACATGACATGTATTAATGCAAGGTATAATGTAAACAGAGTCATGCACATACTCCATGCAGGCAGAAAGTGTACCTAGCATGGCGAAATTTGGAAGGCAGCTAGCCGCACCACCACCATTACAACTAGCTGCACCACCACTACACTTAAAGGTGATACAAAGTGACATTTTATGCTGTTTATTAATGAATGTTTTTATTAGAACAGCCATGAGTTATGGCTTCAATGTTTTAAAGATTGGTTTAGTATGTGCTGTATATATTCTGCCTTAGTAGCATATAATTACAAAAAAAAAGATGACTTGAAGAATGTATAGCTGCAAGCTATTACCATAACATCACTTCACTGCATATTTCGCTGATAGTTTCACATTTCTAATTAATAACTATGCATGATTAGTAGCTTCACATGTTTGTGAAAATCCCACAAGATATTTTCCTCTACATCATTAATGGTAGTTTAATTCATTCATGCACAGCTGCTAAGTAAATGCTCCATTCACATATTTACAGCGTTCTATTACTCTGGGGCCTAGCTTCATTTGTTATTGGCATTTGACTTATTTATACTTGTTTTCTCTTTTAATCAGTGATTTATCATAAAAAAATAAATAAAAAATAGGGGCAGTACCGTGTACAGCAGAGTGAAATTATTTGCTTCTGAAGTGTAAAAGGTTGTATCATACAAAACTTTTATATTTCTGGTAAGAAGTAGTGAGATAAATCACCCAGTGATGCCCTTTGTATTTCAAGGACTCCAGTGATGAGACTTCAAAGATGTCAAAGTTCAAGATTTTTCCCCCACTCCTCTCGAAAGTGTACCACCATTTTTTCTCTTTTGTCTGTGATCTCTACATTGTAAATATAAAGAAAAAAAAAATGTTAAATGCCATTGCAATGATATCAGTAGGTTGGGGGGGTCAGGATTTTGTTCCCTACGCAAAAAAACTAAAATAAGTAATTAAACTATCCACCATGTTAGAAATATCATTTTTTCGGTAACACATATCAGGACCCCATTCACAACTGAGTGTTTTGTAGCTTGAAGTTTGAAGTTCCAAAACACTCTATTATTTTCTATGGTGGTGATTCACATTTCCACTCCAACTTTTGTAGCTCAATTTAGGCACATTGGTGCTTTTTTACCCTCCCTGGTGATATTCCCGAGTCTGGCTTGGGGTAAGATTTAAATACCATAAGCGGTATTCCCGAGCCAGACTCGGGATCGCATCACTGGATCCATGGAGGGGTTTACTTACCTTGTCCCCTGGATCCAGCGATGTCTCCCCGCTGTGATTAGCGAGCCGTGCTCCGCTCGATCTGTCACATCGCTGGGCTCCATTCCCTGCGAGCATTGCGGCGCACGGGGATGGAGTTCGGCACCAAATTCAAAAAATAAAATAAGTATATATATATATATATATATATATATATATATATAAAGTATAGATACAGTATAATGTAATATTACAGATGACAGTACTGTATCAAATAATTACACACCCCCTTTGTCCCTAGTGGTTTGTCCAGTGTCCTGCATACAGTTTTATATTATACATACTGTTCTTTATGCCAGGAAACTGAAGATTGTCCATAGCAACCAAAAAGTGTCTGTTTACAGTGCCTTGCAAAAGTATTCGGCCCCCTTGAACTTTTCAACCTTTTGCCACATTTCAGGCTTCAAACATAAAGATATAAAATTGTAATTTTTTGTGAAGAATCACCAACAAGTGGGACACAATTGTGAAGTGGAACGAAATCTATTGGATATTTTAAACTTTTTTAGCAAATAAAAAACTGAAAAGTGGTGCGTGCAAAATTATTCGGCCCCTTTACTTTCAGTGCAGCAAACTCACTCCAGAAGTTCAGCGAGGATCTCTGAATGATCCAATGTTGTCCTAAATGACTGATGGTGATAAATAGAATCCACCTGTGTGTAATCAAGTCTCTGTATAAATGCACCTGCTCTGTGATAATCTCAGGGTTCTGTTGAAAGCGCAGAGAGCATCATGAAGACCAAGGAACACACCAGGCAGGTCCGTAATACTGTTGTGGAGAAGTTTAAAGCTGGATTTGGATACAAAAAGATTTCCCAAGCTTTAAACATCCCAAGGAGCACTGTGCAAGCGATCATTTTGAAATGGAAGGAGTATCAGACCACTGCAAATCTACCAAGACCTGGCCGTCCCTCTAAACTTTCAGCTCAGACAAGGAGAAGACTGATCAGAGATGCAGCCAAGAGGCCCATGATCACTCTGGATGAACTGCAGAGAACTACAGCTGAAGTGGGAGAGTCTGTCCATAGGACAACAATCAGTCGTACACTGCACAAATCTGGCCTTTATGGAAGAGTGGCAAGAAGAAAGCCATTTCTCAAAGATATCCATAAAAAGTCTCGTCTAAAGTTTGCTACAAGCCACCTGGGAGACACACCAAACATGTGGAAGAAGGTGCTCTGGTCAGATGAAACCAAAATCAACTTTTTGCCCACAATGCAAAACAATATGTTTGGCGTAAAAGCAACACAGCTCATCACCCTCAACACACCATCCCCACTGTCAAAAGTGGTGGTGGCAGCATCATGGTTTGGGCCTGCTTTTCTTCAGCAGGGACAGGGAAGATGGTTAAAATTGAGGGGAAGATGGCTGCAGCCAAATACAGGACCATTCTGGATGAAAACCTGTTGGAGTCTGCAAAAGACCTGAAACTGGGATGGAGATTTATCTTCCAACAAGACAATGATCCCAAACATACAGCAAAATCTATAAAGGAATGGTTCACAAATAAACGTATCCAGGTGTTAGAATGGCCAAGTCAAAGTCCAGACCTGAATCCAATCGAGAATCTGTGGAAAGAGCTGAAAACTGCTGTTCACAAATCCTCTCCATCCAACCTCACTGAGCTCGAGCTGTTTTGCAAGGAACAATGGGCAAGAATTTCAGTCTCTCGATGTGCAAAACTGATAGAGACATACCCCAAGCAACTTGCAGCTGTAATCGCAGCAAAAGGTGGCTCTACAAAGTATTAACGCAAGGGGGCCGAATAATTTTGCACGCCACACTTTTCATTTTTTATTAGTTAAAAAAGTTTCAAAAATCCAATAGATTTTGTTCCACTTCACAATTGTGTCCCACTTGTTGGTGATTCTTCACAAAAAATAAAAATTTTATATCTTTATGTTTGAAGCCTGAAATGTGGCAAAAGGTTGAAAAGTTCAAGGGGGCTGAATACTTTCGCAAGGCACTGTACACCAAAAGTGGTTATAGACCAGCTAGAAAACGGCGATAATAAATTAGAATCACTCGCAGAATTGGGCGATAGTAGGAAATTCATCATCAAACACTAAAAGTAAATACAATTCTGCAACTCAACGCATATTTCAGTGTTTTTGATTTGATTACATTATTGAATATTTATTATTATTATTATTATTTGTTATAATTATTTATAGTTAATTATTTTATTTTATATATATATATATATATATATATATATATATATATATATATATATACACACATATTATATTATAATTTATGATTTCATATTTCAAATTTTATCATACACGGGATGTCTATTAGACTCTGGTTTGGACGGATTTAAGTGAATTCTTTCTAAGAACTTCAGGCCTACAATATAAAACGCCAAATTTCCATGCAAAATAATCGTACCCCTTTCAGCACCTAAAATCTGAAATAATCATACCGCCAGAGAGGTTAAAGCAGCTGAAAGCAGAAACACATAGCAGCAAATAATGTAACAGATGATAGTTTTCTGTATTGGCTAATACAAAAACACCAAGGCTCCAAAATGCTTGAAAAATGCTGTACAAAGACGTACATACATGTCACACAAAAATGGCCGAAAAAATTAGCAAGAGCGCAATGTTTAGGTGTGAATGCAGCCTCAAAGTGTATGTCTGTGCAAAATAAGTAAATTATATATATAGATAGATATATCTATGTCTATCTATATCTATCTATATATATATATATATATATATATATATATATATATAGCTATATATATATATAGATATATATAGATATATATATATATATATATATATATATATATATATATATATAGATATATATAGATAGATAGATAGAAGATATACACTGTATATAGCAAAAAAATTGGAGAAGAAATCTCAGTTTCTGTTTAAAAATGTTTCATTTCAATCTACATATATATATACAAATACAATGACTGCACAGTTTCAGACAGGACCTCCGTCCTTCATCAAGTTGCATGTATAGTGTTCAACCTGCTAGCCACATTTATTGGCCAATAAGTCTAAAGCACCTCACACACAGGTGTATCCCTTCACCAATCTTCTAATTAACCCCTTCACCTGTCAAATATCTAATACTAAACAAAGGGGAAAAAAAAGAAAAGAAAGAAAGACAAAGAAAAAGAAAGACAAAAAAAGCACAAAAAGCTGAGACCGCAGACTCTTACTAATTAAAGCTACAACTAACTAGTGCTATATCACTAATTCTCTCTATGATGTTGAACCTAATAGGCAAACAACATTATAAACATTCTGCTATTAAACTAACAGTATAAGGGTCAACCTCGCTCTTAGTATATCTGTACAACATTGTGCCGATTATTCTCTTATTTGCACTGTGCAGCATACACCGCCCGAAGTTCAAAAGATCACCTCTCTTCATACAACATTGTATTAATAGAAGTCATAAAAGAGACACATTTGTATTCTATCTCCTCCCCTTTTGTCTCTACCGACTTCTTCCAAAATAATAAATTCCAAATCTGTATCCTTATGTCCAAATTGCATGTAATGTTTAAGAACAGGTAAAGGAAAAATAGAACGCATTTCACACCTGATATGGTGCTTAGTCACCATATCTGGTTGGAAACATGTCAGCAGCTGTGCAGTTAGTCTGTATTGGCCTGTAATGCTTTGATATACATTTTTTAATAAAGGTGAACTTTTTTAGGAGTGCGGCTATCCAGCGTTCTATTTTTTCATTATCTCTGTTGCAAACAGAGCCAGCACCCTGCCTGATTGCGGAAACAGCTGTTCGTAGGAGAGGTGATCACTTTGGAGCAGTACACTCCAATGTTTCAATAGGAACAGGTAAACCCAGCTGTTTGCCCCTAATGGCCGACCGATCCTGTGATTTACGGTCTTTGATTTTCTTTGTGGTTTCCCCCACATATATCAATCTACTTCGACAAATCAACGCATATATTACATAGGATGTCTGGCAAGTATAGAAACCACAGATACAGTACTTTTTGGGGTTTCAGGGTGTGTGAAGCTGTCCCCTTTCTTCATAAAGAGTTTTTTTTTGGAAACAATGTAGGCAATATTTGGTATACAAATGTGTCTCTTTTATGAATTTTGATTTAAAAATGATTTTGAAAATTGATTTTTATAAAGACAATGTTGTCTTTTTATAGTGAAGAGAGGTGATCTTTTGAACTTCGGGCGGTGTATGTTGCACAGTGCAAATAAGAGAATATTCGGCACAATGTTATACAGATATACTAAGCCCTTGTACACACGGTCGGACATTCCGACGGAAAATGTCCGATCGGTCGGTGTTGTCGGATAATCCGACTGTGTGTGGGCTCCATCGGACTGTTTCCGTCGGAATATCCGTCCGACAAAGTTTTAGAGCTGGGCTATAAAACTTTCCGACAACATGATCCGATCGGACTTTGTCCGATTGTGTGTAGAGAATTCCGATCAGACAAAGTGCCACGCATGCTCAGTTCAAATTCCTAGACCAAAGCTATTGGCTACTAGCCTGAACGTATTCCCGTTGTAACGAAATAACGGCATCACGTTACGTACGATCGGATTTTCCGACAACTTTGTCTGACCGTGTGTATGCAACACAAGTTTCGGACAAAATCCGACGGATTTTGTTGACGGAATGTCCGACCGCATGTACAAGGGCTAAGAGCGGGATTGACCCTTATACTGTTTGTTTAATAGCAGAATGTTTATAATGTTGTTTGCCTATTAGGTTTGAACGTGATACAGAGAATTAGTGAAATCGTATTAGTTAGTTGTAGCTTTATTAGTAAGAGTCTGGGGTCTCAGCTTTTTTTTTTTGTCTTTCTTTCTTTTCTTTTTTTCTTATTTTTCCTTTGTTTAGTTTTAGATATGTGCCAGGTGTGGGGTTAATTAGGGGTTATGAAGGGGTTAATTAGAAGATTGGTATAGGGATACACCTATGTGTACTCAGAGACGCTTTAGACGTATTGACCAATAAATGTGGCTAGCAGGTTGAACACTATATATTAGAGCTGCACAATTCTGGCTAAAATGAGAATGACAATTTTTTGGCTTAGAAGATAGATCACAATTCTCTCACAATTCTCGCGGTGCAACATCATCTGTCACATTAAAACAAAAAAAATTGGGCTAACGTTACTGTTTCTTTTTTTTTTATTATTCACTGAAGTGTATTTTTTCCCACAAAATTGTGTTTGAAAGACCGCTGGGCAGATACAGTGTGACATAAAATATTGCAGAAATTTACATTTTGTTCTCTAAGGTCTCTGCTATAATATATATAATGTTTGGGGGTTCCAAGTAATTTTCTAGCAAAAAATATTGATTTTAACTTAAGAAACAAGTGTCAAAAAAAGATTTAGACTTTAAGTGGTTAAACTTTCTGCATTTACACTTCAGCCCTGGACCATTTTGCTGATCAAAGACCAGACCACTTTTTGCGATTCGGCACTGCGTCGCTTTAACTGACAATTGCGCAGTCATGCGACGTGGCTCCCAAACAAAATTGGCATCCTTTTTTTCCCCACAAATTGAGCTTTCTTTTGGTGGTATTTGATCACCCCTGCGGTTTTTATTTTTTGCGCTATAAACAAAAATAAAACTTTTTGTTATAATAAATTATAATTTGTTATAAATAATAGTTGCTTGCTGTGGGGGCACTGAACAGGAGGGAGGGGCCAGGAGCAACGAAGAGGGACCCGAAAAGAGGAGCATCTAGGCTGCTCTGTGCAAATACACTACAACAGAGCAGGTAAGTATAACATGTTTGTTACTTTTATAGGAAAAAAAAAAGAGACTTTATAAATAATCACCTTAAAGCCAATTGTACATTTGGTACCAAAGGTCCTGTGCCGAGCTGCAAATCCTGAAAGGTAATTTATTGCATGCAGTGGCTCTGTATTAGCAGACATTTGTTTAGTCTGGTATAACAGCAGGACCCCATACACACTATACAACTTTTGTTGTCTGAGGTCCTTTAGATTTACCAAAACCATGCAGTACAAGGGCCTGCCTGATTGCATACAAATTGAAACTCTTAAGGTTTGACCTCATATTATATGGTTTTGGTAAATCTAAATGAAAACAATTAAGAAAAATTGTATAGTATTTATCCAGCTTTTAGTTGTAACACTTTCCCAGCCTTCCATCTTGCTTCTATCTTTGCTGCCCTTTTTGTCAGGTAAAAGGATTGTGTTTAACCACTAGCCGACCAGTCATCGCAGTTATACTGTGGCAGGTTGGCTCTGCTGGGCAAATCGCCATAGCTTTACGTCACTCCTTTAAGAAGTGACAGCAAGCACGCGCGCCCCAAGCGCATGTCCCCGGAGCCAATGCACCCGCAATCGCTCATGACAGAGCGAGAACTGGGATCTGTGTGTGTAAACACACAAATCCCAGTTCTCTCAGGGGAGACGAGACAGATCGTGTGTTCATACTATGTGTAAACACCGCTTTCTCTCCTCCCCTAGTCAGTCCCATCCCCCTGCAGTTAGAACACACCCAGGGAACACATTTAACCCCTCGATCTCTCCCTAATGTTAACCCCTTCCCTGCCAATGACATTTTTGACAGTAATCAATGGCTATTTTTAGCACTGATCGCTGTATGAATGCCAATGGTCCCAAAATAGTGTCAAAAGTGTCTGATATGCCTGCTGCAATATCGTAGTCCCAATAAAAATCGCTGATCGCTGCTATTACTAGTAAAATTAAAAAAATTATAATAATTTAAAGGACATCTATCCTCTATTTTGTAGACGCTATAACTTTTGCCTAAACCAATCAATATACGCTTAATGCGATTTTGTTTACCAAAAATATGTAAAAGAATACATATCGGCCTAAACTGAAGGAAAAATGTTTAAAAGTTTAAAAAAAACTTTAAAAAAAACTTTAAAAGTGTTTAAAAAAAATAAAATTGTTTTTTTTTTCACAACTGTCGCTCTTTTTTTGTTTATAGCGCAAAAAAAAAAAAACAAACACACAGGTGATCAAATACCACCAAAAGAAATCTCTATTTGTGGGTAAAAAATACAGAAATATTGTTTTGGTAAAACGTTGCACGACTGTGCAATTGTCAGTTAAATTGACGCAGTGTGGAATCACAAAAAATGGCCTGGTCAGGAATGGGGCAAATCCTTTCCGGGGCTGAAGTGGTTAATGTCTCTTCAGTCAGTAGATGAAGCAATTAGAACTCATGAGCTATTTAAGTGGCTGAATCATTTTTACTTTTAAGTGACAGGTAGTATTTAAAGAGGCGCCGACTCAGCATAAAAAGGCATCAGATCCTTTTTAAAGGGTTTAGGTGCCAAGGCTAATTTTTAATCATAGCCCAACATTATGTCTGTTCTTAATGTTTTATATGCACTTTGAAAATGATTGTTGCATTTTTAATCTTCTTTACGGACACTTAGGATAAATAATTCAGTTATGGAATACACAGCCAAGTGAAATATTGCCAAGTTATAAAAAAAAAATGTATAATTTCCCTTGTGGCAACATTTGGCTGTAAGTTACAGGAACACAACTAGCTGGTGCTGGCAGAATGATGCTTCTGTATACACTTCATTAAACTATCAATTCAAACAGAAAGGTCAATCTGCAGATCTGGAAAAACCAACAATTTCTTGCTGTTTTTAAAGGTTTCCAGAAATTTTACCGGGATTCCTTCAAAACCATTGGTATTATAATTCTATCTGATATTTTCGATGGCATCTAAGAGACTTTACCTTCTTCTATTAATAATTGTAATGTCATTTACATATTCAAAGATTCATAGATACATATTCATGATTCTTTGTATTCTGAGTATCGCAGCATGATCAATGAAGACCCGTCTTCAAAAGGTTTTAGGTAACACCTCTGGTTATATATTCCCTAGAATATGGTGTCTTACAATTCTGCAAAAAATGTATGAGGCGTTATATTAGCTATTTCCAACAAATCTTAGTTTCCTTCATGCACCGCCAAATCGGACACAGAAAGGAGCCAATCTGATTGCAATCTGTTAAGCAGGAAGATGAGGCCATACTACCAATTTTTGTGGAGCATTTTGAGTCAAACCCCCCAAAAAATTGGGTAATTCTATTACTAAAGATCCAAATTATGTGTAGCACTAACCCCCAAAGGAGCTGCTGGTTATTTTTGGGCTTACCGTTACCTCACGCTTCTTCTTGTGACATGTCTAGGGGATGTCCCGTGGTAAATGACCCAGTAACTTGAGACTGACAATAGATCCACTTGAATGGATTTTATTTGCAAACTTCAACCATTGAACAGTCTTTTAACTTAGGATCAGAGGGTGGGAAAGGAATTCAGGTACTCTCAATGTCAAAGTCTATAAACGCTAAGGAACTTGCTTACTTTGACTGCATCCAGAGAATAGCCATTCGCAGCTGGATGAGCACTCAGGTTGGACAGTCCCTCTCTCACAAGGCCTAGCAGCCAACAAGGTGCTTACTCAGGAACAACGTCTTTGTCACAGACGTTGTTGCAGAACACATAGGGAAACTAAGCTGTAGAACACTTGTAGGATACCTGGATCTTTCAGCCCACTTGGTGATATCCACAAGACCGGATTATCTTGGTTACTTCAGCCCTTCCAGGCTCTTGTTAAGAAAACCAAACTCACACGTGGTGTTCTTCTAAAGAGTCCTCCCCTGGAATGCTCGAAGTCCAATGGTTCTCTCCTGGATCGGAGACGGCACCCATCCACCTCAGAATCCTCCTCTAGTTTCCATGACTTGGGCTAGCCAGCCCAGAGGCATCAAAGTCGGGTGGAACCGCACCCCAGGCCATAGCCTTCCTGGGGGCTGGTCAGGAGGACCAGGGCCATGTAATCAGCACAGCATACTGGACCGGAACCCGAACTACGTGACGTCTGAATCTTAAATACCCTCTCCCAGAGGGCACAGCGAGAGGGCCACTCCCACTAGCCTGACTCGGAAAGAGAGAAACGTAAGCGCTTGACCAGACCATAGTTCCACACCTGCCACCAGAGACAGTGCCCCCCGTGGCCAGGCTGAACATCTCACAGTCCAGTCAGACTGACACAGAAGTCAAATTTAGACAAATAGACCCAAACCAAACTGTAGTTTGGGTAAAGTTTTAACTTTGAAAAACATAGTGCATGCTCTTTAGGAGCCCGCCGCTACATATGTTTTTGTAAAAGGTCTTATATTATTGGTTTTATGTCAAGATGTGATGGGTAGCTGAGAGGGGTAATGGAAAACGGATGTTTTGGGTTAGTCAGGTTTGTATTTGATTGAAGGTATTGAAGTGATTTCATTCTAATCTGTCTTGGTTTAATCAGAGAGGTTATACGATACTAAAGGATGAGATGGTAGGATGGTTAGGGTCAAAAGCATGTCATCTACAAATAAATTCCTTGTTCAAAACCCAGTGATATCCTGAAGCTGTCAGATGAAAATTGCTAGCGGATTACATTCCTAATGCAAATAGGGTTGGGGAGAGAGACATTCTTCATTTAATTCCTCCATGAATGAAAATGCTTAAAAGGAATGAACCTTGAGACAGATTGGGGATTGAGTAGAGAAAGAATAGGAAGAATAAGGCAAGGAAGGAATTCTGGATATCAAGTTTTTGTGGGAAATGCCCCATTTCTTTTCTCCCAACTTATCATTACCACCACCAGCTCACCCACCCCCACCCCTTTCCTGCCTTTACCTTTTTATCCCCTTGCTGTGTTTTTTCCTACTCTCTTCTTTTTTCCCCTTTCCTTTTCTACTTTTTCCCACTTTTCTGTGCTGGGTTAAGTGCCTGGGTTACATGCAATGATGTTTATATAACCTCACAGTGTTTTCTCACTACCTTTTCCCAGCACCTCATACATAATCAGCTCACATTCTAAAATGACTGTCCCTGGGTACATGTGGCCATAAGCTATGACTAAGCACCGTGTTCGGTGTGAAACATGTCAGTGGCTGTGCAGTTAGTCTGTTTACCAGCCTAGATGCTAATATTTTAATTAAATTTTTGAATTCGGAGTGCGGCTATCCAGCTACATCTTTTCTACTTCAGTTCCTGTTGCAAATAGAGCCAGCACCCTGTGGGATTGTGGAGACAGCTGTTTTGGGAGAAGTCATTACCTTAGAGCGGTAATTCTTTGTATACATGTGGCCTATGCTGATTTCCCATCCTACAACCTGACATGTATGTGCAACCTGACCTTAAAATATATTTTCGTAAAATTATAAAGCCCCCAAAAACTTGTTGAAACTAATAAAAGGAGGACATACTGTATTTATTGGCATATAACAAGCACCTTTTCACCCTGAAGTGCAAATAGCATGTGTTATATGCCAATACTTCAATTTTAGCTGCCTCAGAGGGGGCAGGGAGGGGGCAGGACGAGCGCCGTCAGATTACATATAGTGTGAATATCCTGTTTACTTTGTGGCCTCTGTAATAGGAAGTCCTGTCTCCTGAGCCACCATTGGACCACTGTTCTGTCAATCATAGGAGTTTCTTACTGTATGTAATCTGTCAGCGCTCATCCTGCCCCCCCCCCCCCCTGTCCCCTCTAGGCTGCAGATGGGTATCGATCAGGCTGCACTGATGGCAGTGGTGAGGCTGCTGCATTGATGACAATGGTGAGGCTGCTGCATTGATGACAATGGTGAGGCTGCTGCATTGATGACAATGGCAAGGCTGCTGCATTGATGCCACTTGTGAGGCTGCATTGACAGCACCTGTGAGGCTGCAGATGGGCATTGATCGGGCTGCATTGATGGCAATGGGGAGGCTGCAGATGGGCACTGACCCTTATTTTGCTTCAAAGTCCCTTATTTAAAGTTTACGTTTTTTTCCTGAAACTTCCCTTTTAAAATTAATGTGCGTGTTATACGCCGATATATACGGTATGTATGGCTTGTGACGAGTGCTTGATTTTGGGAGATGAATTTCACTTATTCCTTGTATATTAGAAAAGAGAAATTTATTTAGATAATTAACTAGCACAGAACTTAAGATTTATAGATCTTATGTTATCATAAATAAATAGTTATGTAATATGCCTGGTGGGGTGGCATTCTTTTCCAAGAAATATTAATAAAGGACTTTTTTTATAGAAGGTTAGGGGTTGGAGAAATACATATATATATATATATATATATATATATATATATATATATATATATATATATATATATATATATATATAATACACTGTGATAGACTCTGTGCCAGCCGCTTTACTATGTCTATGGATCTTAAAGAATATCTGTCATCAGAGAAACATGAAAGGTGACCTCTCTTTCTGATCTCACTTTCAGCCATACTAACCTTGCTTCAGTACTTTGAGTCACGGACCCCAAACAAGTATGCAATGACTTTATTTTTTCTACATACATGTTCCAGGTCAGTCATAATGGATTAAAGCCAGATAGGCAGAATAACAGGACGGTAACCCCTATTTTCAGAAGAAGGAGAACAGTGGCAGTCCCCATATTTCTCCAATGACAGTTTTACTTTAATTGCTTTGAGTATATCTTCTCCGTCTGTTTTAGCATGTATTATATAGTGGGCTTGGTCAAAAAAAGCCTTGGGCTGTAATGTGCAATGTAATCTACAAAGGTTAGATACTTCTAAAAGAATTCAAACACTACAGCTTTTCTTATCAGAACAAGAGGAGTGCACCAAGTGAATATAAGGAACTACTGTAGACCCTCCCATTCAGAATTAGTCTGCAAAGGATATGATGAAACAAGCAGCTTTTTCTTCATAAAAGAAAAAAGTAGGATACTGCAACAAAGTTTTTAAAAATCTTTGAAATGTACATTGATCACCCAAAGGGGGCATTTTCTTCCATACAAAAGTGGAGTACACTTTAAGCAAAGACCTTATCGTGCAAAAGCATCACCAGAACATCCTTCAGATATCCTTTAATTGGTCTGGTGTCACTGGGACTAGTGTGGCAGTGATCAGGAACACTGTTGATGACTTACACTGGTCTTGCAACATTGGGATTGGTGTGGTGGTGATCAGTAACACTGGTGATGACCTACACTGGTCTGATGACATTGGACCTCAAGTGTCAGAGATCAGGAACACTGTTGTTGGCTGCACTGGTCTGGTATGGCGGCATTCAGGACACTGTTGCAGGCTGCACTGGTCTGGTGACATTGTGACTGCTTTGGCACTGAACAGGGACATTGTGGTTAGCTGCATTTGTTTGGTGACACTGTACTGGTTTGACAGTGATCAGGGACACAGCGGCTGGCTGTACTGGTATGGTAATACTGTACTGGTGTGGTTAGTGACCGGGGACATTGGCTGGCTGCACTGGGATGGTAATACTGTACTGGTGTGGCTAGTGACTGGGAACATTGGCTGGCTGCACTGGCATACAGTGTCAAAGCAGCCAGTCATTGCCCCTGATCGCTATCCACCCCATTATGGTGTCACCATACAGTAGTGACACTGTACTAGGGTGACTAGTGATCAGGGACACTGGCTTGCAACAGCCTTTGTTTACCGTATTTATAACACACACTGGCGTATAACACTCACCCCAAGTTTAGGTGGGAATTTTAAGGAAAACAACTTACATATAAATGCCCATCAATGCAGCCTTATCATTGTCCATCTGCAGCCTTGTCCATCATTGCACTCTTGCCCAGTGTCCATCTGCAGCCTTGCCCAGTGCCTTTGCAGCCTTGAACAGTCTCTTTGCAGCATTGTCAGTCTCTTTTCAGGGTTGCCCTGATTTAAATTCGACGCTGACTGAGCAGAGAGGAGCGAGCATTGCTCACATACAGAATGCCGAGTGGACTTCGGCTAGACTCGGCTCTGCTCAGAGTCAGGGGTGGGACTGCGAGAGGAGCTGAGTCTAGCCTAAGTACGCTCGGCTTTCTGTATGTCAGTGACGCTCCCTCCTCTCGCAATCAGTGGAGGTGGGCGGGACTGCGAGAGGGGATGAGTAAAGCCGAGTGTACTTCAGCTTTGTGTATCTTGGCTCCGCTCGCTCCTTTCCCTGCAACCAGTGGGGGATCGGCGGGGGATCGGCATATAACATGCGCTCCACGATTTTCCCCTGATTTTAAGGGGAAAAAAGTGTGGCGTGTTATGTGATCACTTTGATATGTCACATTGATCACAAGGGTTCACAGGGTTCTCCTATGATTCTGCATACCACCAGTAAGGACTTAGCAGCCCAATCAAACACAGGTTCATTTTTTTGATGCCTACCACAAATGTTTGGACCGGGTACTGTGGATATACTCTATATTGACTTCAGAAAAGCATTTCATATAGTTCTATATAATGATCTCATTAAAATGTTGCACAAGCTAGGACTTGGGTGGTTTAGTGGATATGCAGTTGGCTAAAGGATAGATATCAGAGTGTGTCTGTAAACGAGGTTCATTTAGTGCAGAAACTAGTCACTAGTGGAATATTATGAGGCTCTGTAGTAGATCCTGTACTATATTATATGTTTCTAAGTAATATAGCTGAAGGTTAGGTGGGCATGGTATGCCTTTTTGCTGATGGCATAGAGATGTGTAATAGGGTAGATATTTTTGGAGGTGTATGCAGGGCCGGTGCTACCACTAGGCAAACTAGGCAGCAAGCAACTAAGTCTCAGCATCAGCGGGCAGCCGCCGCTCCGTTTGCACATAGTGTCAGAGACGCAGCGGCAGTGGAGGACTGTGTCCAGACTCCCGAATGAATGGAAGCAAGCAAACATTCATTGATGGGCACTAGTAGGCTGCATTGATGGGTGCTGGTGAGGCTGCATTGATGGGCGCTGGTGAGGATGCATTTGATGTGCACTGGTGAGGCTGCATTGATGGGTGTTGGTGAGGCTGCATTTGATGGTCATTGGTGAAGCTGCGTTTGATGTGCGCTGGTGAGGCTGCATTTATGGGCGCTGGTGGACTGCATTTGATGGGCGCTTCATTAAAAAGGTAGGGCAAAGGGCGTCGAGTCAGGGGTGGAGCGGCAAAATGATGTTTCGCCTAGGGTGTCAAAATTCCTTGCACCAGACCTGGGTGTATGTAACATGATTTGCATGATGATACACAATGATTTATTTAGTGCCAACAATTACTGAACAGTGGCAGCTGGTGAAAATAAGTTATTTTATTGTCATTTATAAATGTGTTTTTAATTTACTGTAGTGTGCCAGTATGATGTACTGTCACCTCCAGGCACAGCCCCGCACCCTGGGAGCATCTCTGTTGGTCTTTGTAAGGACAGCCTCATACAGCGCTGCTCACCCTCTACTTGTGAATGGTGTCAGGCACCTAGAAGATGTGCCAGCACCTTTTTCTGAATGGTCTGCCCTCCTGGGGTGCAAATGTCCAAGAGACAGTTGAGCTCTTGGCTTCCACCCCCAGTGCCTGTAACATGCAGTTTCAGCAGTGTGTAGGCTTTGTGCCACAGACAGCAAGCTGTTTACTGGAACACAGGCACCAGGGGGCCCTCTCCGAAATTTATTGGGACTTTGATTTATTCAAGCTGTATTTAGCATGCAGAGAGGGTGGCATTACTGCATCATACCTCCTTTGTGTGGGGAAAGGAGATGCGATTGTGACAGCTCCCTGCAGATATTCTCAGCACGGCCATGGAGAAGGAGAGGCAGGACTGGAATGGAAGCCTGTTCACAGACCACAAGCACACCTCTCCACCTTGTCCATATAGAAAATACTTTGCATTCATTGAGAAAATGCTAAGTTTTCATTTAATGGCACCTGTGCCAAGCGAGCAAATGCGTTTGTTCATTGTGCAGCAGAGCAGCCGCTCAGCATTGGAACTGGAAGCTAGTGGAGAACACTGTAGTAGCCACGTCCACTGTAGTGATTTCCAGCTTCCACAGCGATCCCACAGGTATGGCACATATCTACTTATTTTGGCCTAAACTGGTCCATTGTAACTATGCAAAAATGCCCATGCCTGGAATACATCTTTAACCACTTGCCTACCAGGCACTTACACCCCCTTCATGCCCAAGCCATTTTTCAGCTTACAGCGCTTACACACTTTGAATGACAATTGCACGGTCATGCAACACTGTACCCAAACATTTTTTTTATCATTTTCTTCACACAAATAGAGCTTTCTTTTGGTGGTATCTAATCACTGCTGTTTTTTTTTATTTTTATTTTTTTTAAAAAGACCAATAATTTCGAAAAAAAAAGTTTTTGACTTTTTTCTTTCAGTAACTTTTTGCCTTCACTGATGTGCGCTGATGAGGCAGCACTGATGGGCACTTATAGCTGAACTGGTGGGCATTGATGAGGAGGCACTTATGGTCACTGATGAGGTGGCACTTATGGGCACTGATAGGTGGCACTAATATGTATCACTGATGAGCACTGATAGGCGGCACTGATGGGCACTGTTAGGTGGCACTGATGGGCACCAATAGGTGGCACTGGTGGGCACTGATAGGTGGCACGGATAGGCGGTACATATGGTAACTGATGGATGGCACTGATGGCATTGATGGACAGCACTGATAGGCGGCACTGATTGCCAGCACTGACTGGCATTGTTAATGGGCACTGTTTGGTGGCACTTGTGGGCAGTGTTGGGCACTGATTGCTGCCACTGGTGGGCACTGTATGCTGGCATTGGTGGGCACTGTTTTGTGACACTGTATTTATTTATTGTAATCAGGGCACTGATGATCAGGGCCCTGATTACATCCCTAAATGTCCACCTGTGAGGAGATGCAACTGATCGGCTCTCCTCTTCTCACACTCTGTCAATGTGAGGAGAGGAGCGCCGATTACCGACATCTACTTTTTTACATGTGATCGGCTGTGTTTGGACACAGCCGATCACATGGTGAAAGAGCGGCGGACATGGCTCTTTACAGAGATTGGGGTCGTACCGTGTCCTAGCAACACGGCACGTCCGCTATCGCCGAGCGGGCATGCGAGAGCACCCGTTCTGGGACGCCATCATATGACAGCATTCCAGAACGAGAGCTGCACCGCCCCGCCGCCATTTGACGGTGGGCGGACACCAAGCAGTTAAAGTTGTTCTGAAGGCAGTTTTTTTTTACCTTAATGCATTCTGTGTATTTAGGTAAAGAATGTCCTCAGTGCATCTTCCCCCCCAGCCCCCCCCCCCTTATACTTACCTAAGCCCCATCTTGATCCAGCGATGTGCATGAGAGAAGCAGCTCTTCCGGGCCTCTCTCTCCTCATTGGCTCACACAGCAGCGGGTGTCACTGGCTCCGACTGCTGTCCAGCACAGCTAGTGAGCCAATGAGGAGAGAACGGGGGCAGGGCCGAGCCACGCTCTGTGTGTGAATGGACAATGTCGATTCAAAGGAGTGCAGCTCAGGAGCGAGCCTGCACAAGTGCCCCCATAGCAAGAGGCTTCCCATGAGGGCACTCGCCAGGGGGGAGGAGCCAGGACCACCGTCAGGTGACCCAAAAAGAAGATGATCAGGGGTTCCTGTGTAAAAACATTGCACAGAGCGGGTAAGTACAGCATGTTTGTTCTTTTTATTTATTTATTTTTCATTACAACGTTTAGAATCACTTTCACTGCTTTCAGAGATAGATGTGACCACGCCTCAGTTATTGTGTTTTTACGTAAGCGTTTAGTTGAAGGAATAATTTGTACAAATCTGTTCTTTGAAATATCTAAGTAAAGCTTTTTTTTCATTAAGATGTTGTTATTATAGTCATCCAAATGGAAAATGGCATTTGAAACATTATAAACAATTTAAATGGTTTTTGTGCTGTGACTGAAAACAATAAACCTGCAGTTGTTTTAGCACATGGAAAAGAAATGACGGATTATTATCAATTAATTGTAAATGAGTATTTTTCAATATAAAACGGTTGCGGCAGACGCAAATTGTTACATCTTGTTCCGGAATGCACCATTAAACATTCACTTAGTGTGACTAGCCGGGTGTATTGTTGCTGTAAAAATAGCACAAACTGATGAATTTCGCAGGCAAGCGATTCTGTGACCGTACCTTGGCTAGTGATGATGTCACAGCTTGTTTAACCCATAAACTGCTGTCAAGACTCTTAACACTTTGCTGGAGACTGTTCATTTATCAGCCAGGCTCTCGCTGATGGGTGGTGAGAGCGTAGTGTGTTTGATTCATTCTACCTTTCACACAATCTCATTAGAGCTGTGAATTATTCTGCAATCTCCGTCTACTATCTCTTTCATGCTGTGAGTGTCAGATTTATTGTATGGGTATGGGAGAATATGCATTCTAGGGAAAGAAGCCCGGTGTCATTCCATTTTCTCGGTGAAGCTCTTAAAACCACACTTGGGCTCTGATTGACACAATGTAACCACTTCAATACAGGGCACTTATACATCTTCCTGCCCAGACCAATCTTCAGCTTTCAGCGCTGTCGCACTTTGAATGACAATTGTGCCGTCATGCTACACTGTACCCAAACTACATTTTTATCATTTTGTTCCCACAAATAGAGCTTTCTTTTGGTGGTATTTCATCACCTCTGGGATTTTTATTTTCTGCTAAACAAATAAACGTTTTTTTTTTCATTTCTGTTGTAAATTTTACAAAATGTTGTAAATAAGTACGTTTTTTCCTTCACTGATGGGGCTGCACTGATGGGCACTGATAGGCGGCACTGATGGGTACACATAGGTGGCACTGCTGGGCACTGAAAGGTGGCACGGATGGGCACTGATGGGCACTGATAAGGTGGCACTGATGGGCACTGATGAGGTGGCACTGATAATGGGCACTAATATGCGGCACTGATGGGGCACTGATAGGTGGCACTGATGGGTACACATAGGTGGCACTGCTGAGCACTGAAAGGCAGCACAGATGGGCACTGATAGGCGGCACGGATGGGCACTGATGTACACTAATTGATGGTACAGATGGATGCCAATCAGTGTCAAACAATAATGCCTGCCAATCAGTGATGTCCATTGTGAGCACTGTTTGCATCCATTGTGGACACGGATTGGCATCCCTGGTGGTCTAGGGTTGCATACCTGGTGGTGACATCCCTGGTGGTCCTAGTGGCTTTCCCACTGACAGATGAATGTAAAGAAAAGAATGCCGGCAATTGCCTCACAATAGAAAAGTGTTAGAAAAAACAACGTGGGGGCCGGGATTTTGGACCCCCCTTGTTAAAGGTGGCTTCCAGATTCCGATAAGCCCCCTGCCCGCAGACCTCCACAACCACTGGCCACAGTGTGTGGTGTGAGGAGAACAAGGTACAGGTTTTGGAGATAGAAGACAACAGTCTTGAGAAAGAGGCATAAAGGAGGAAGAGTGGCTGTACTATGATGGTGAAGAGACACTGAATCACATCACTCCCACGCTGACACCTAGCCCATGCCTACCATCTTCTCTCACCCCTTGAGATCTAACACAACCTATAGCCATAGTCACATTGGGCTGTAAAATTAGGCATTGCTGGACTGGGAAAGTAGAGAGTTGTTACTCAGGGCCGTCTTTAGTATAGATTGGACCACGGGCAAACATTTTCTTGGGGCCCCCCCATGCAATTTCCCTCTCCACCTACTCTGAGACATACAATAAATAGCAACTAGACTTAAAATCAGTTTTCTGTATCAGATCAGGCAGCAATTGAGATTGGTTGCCAGCAGTTACAGCATATCAATATTACTTACTGACTAGTTTCTAGAGGTTACAGCACACATTACGGCTCACTGATTAGTTGCTAGAGGTTACAGCACATCACCCCCTCACAGCAGGGGAGCATGATATACATAGGAATGCCTACTTTATTTGCATACCAATGCCGCTGGCCCCAGCTATTTACTTAGTATTGTCGCCGCTATTTACATACGAATGCCGGTTATTTACATGTAAACATAGAATCTGCAGGTGAGTCATCTGCACACTAGGGCAGAGCTGGGCAGCATTAGTACCAGCACTTCACACTGAGATATCGGGACACAGCATAGGAATAAAACTTCAAGGGACAAGAGAATTTAAACCTGGATAGTTGGCAAGTATGAGGCAGCTGTTTTGGGCCCCACAACAATGACAGGGCCCAGGGCAGCTGCCCCTTTTGCCCTGCCTTAAAGACGGTCCTGTTGCTACTAATGTGTGCTCTCGCTCTTCCACCCAGCCTGACACACATGGAAGTTCCTCCCAAGGCTCTGGGGCCCATGTTAAACTCCTGCAGGAACCAAAAACAAACATAGGTAGGAAAGGAGCATAGGAAACTTCCCCCACCTCCTCAGCCAAAGCAAAATCGACACCCTGAGGTAGAATCAGACTGCAGAGGCACAACCCACAGCCTAGATCTGTATCTGCTGCAAGACACCAGCAGAAAGAGTGAGGAAAATGCAGCAGTCTCTCCCATAGCTTTCTCAGGAAAAAAGATCTGTAAGTATGGATGCATGGCTATGTCTCAAGGGAAGAAGAGGAGCTGGTAGGTCACAGCAGCCATGTCCTTCAAATACAATTTTTGAGACTGAGAAACTTCTTACAACTCCACCTTGTTATATCCAAACAGGTCTGTTCAAGGGAGTAAAATCCATGATATTTCCTTCAAACAATCCTAATTAAACACTACACTACAATCATGATATATGATTATGCAGGCATGTGTATAGGACAAATTGTCCATAAACTGTCCATCTTTGGAGATGATGGTTTTAATCATTGTGGACAAAAGACCAGTTGAATACAGGTCATACTACAACAGGTGGTCTAGTAACAACGTTTTAGCTCACTCTACCTTTTGTGTTTCTTTTGTCATGTGACCATATGTACTTTTTTGAAAATTAGTTTTTCTTGGTTACCTCAGGACACTATTGTATTATTCTGTTTACAAAATGTGATTTTTTTTTTTTTTTTTATTTATAGGAGTTATACTGAATTTTGACTGCATCACATTGTATTGGTATATATACAATTGTTTGAAAATGTTTGTCCTGATTCTGTATAGGGGCAAAACTAATAAATCCTTAATGCAAAAAAATTAAAATGGAGGCATGAAGAAGGCCATCTATGCACAGAAGATATGGCACAGGCCTTCAATACCATCTGTTTGTAGCATACAATGTTGCCCTAACAATTGCGCAATTTAGTACCTCCTGTTAATACTAGCCTCCTATGCAAGACACTATGGCAACTGAATAATACGGACAACGTTAATTTCAGCTGAACTGAAGACATTGCTAAGATGAGTGGGAAAATGTCTCTTTTGGTAAACTGCAAACCTAAAAGCTTTTGACTTACTAGCCCCAGAGATACTATACATCCACAACTTCATGATGCCAAGTGCAAGGTTTCCCAGCCTGGACGTTAAATAGCTTAAAGTGGTATTAAAAACAAAACCAAAAAACAATTATATTGCAGATTACCAATCATTAGATGTTAAACAGTGGTCAAATTAGTTTTCTTCTTTTTCTTGTCAAATTTGTTTATTGAATTTTAACAATTAGTATACATAAGTAAATATGGTGACAGCAAAAGAAAAGATCACAAATATAAACTTAAAGTAGTTTAACTAAAACAATTTTAGCATTTTTTTGTGTCATACATTGTATAAGAAAGGATAAAACCAACTTAGACCAGGTTAATGTAAGATGGCCTCAGATTAAAAAAAAAATAAAAAAAGTAATTATTATTAAGGGTATGGTTTTTAAACAAAAAAACATAAATAAATAATAAAATAAATCAATTATTATAGAATCTAAAATCTTGTACTACATATTGGAAATATGTACAATTGGTATAATGATAACCAAGGAAATACAAGTTCTGCTACCAGAACTATATGAAGAGCAAAATTGAAAGAGGAGAGAGAGACTGGGGGGGGGGAGTAGAAGAGAGAAAGAAGATAAAGAAAAAGTAATCTTAGGTAGGAGAAAAAATAGATAGGGAAGAAAGAAATGAGAGGTAGTAGGGGTTCCCAGGGTAGTACATGGTGATAAGCACATACCATGAATGCAAAGAATGGAGATATAAATCGAGATTACCAAGGTCTTAGTAGGGAAGCATCAAAATTGGAAGACAAAAAGTGAGTCACCCAGGGATTCCATATACCGTATATACTCGAGTATAGGCCGACCCGAATATAAGCCGAGGCCCCCAATTTACCCCCAAAAAACTGGAAAACTTATTGACTCGTGTATAAGCCGAGGGTGAGACATGGCTGTCCATCCCTGTGTGTCCGTCCATCCCTGTGTGTGTGTCCGTCCATCCATCCCTGTGTGTGTGTCCATCCATCCATCCATCCATCCATCCCTGTGTGTGTGTCCATCCATCCATCCCTGTGTGTGTATCCATCCATCCATCCATCCCTGTGTGTGTGTGTGTGTGTGTGTGTGTGTATTCATCCATCCATCCATCCCTGTGTGTGTGTGTGTGTGTGTGTGTGTGTGTATCCATCCATCCATCCATCCATCCCTGTGTGTGTGTGTGTGTGTGTGTGTGTATCCATCCATCCATCCATCCATCCCTGTGTGTGTGTGTGTGTGTGTGTGTGTGTGTATCCATCCATCCATCCATCCATCCCTGTGTGTGTGTGTGTGTGTGTGTGTGTGTGTGTGTGTGTGTGTGTGTGTGTGTGTGTGTGTGTGTGTGTCCGTGCAGCCTTGTGTGTGTGTCCAGCCTACCTGTGTCCCAAGCCTCCGTCCCGAGCCGCCGTCGTCCCGAGCCTCCTCTGTCCCGTGCCTCCTCTGTCCCGTGCCTCCTCTGTCCCGTGCCTCCTCTGTCCCGTGCCTCCTCCGTTCCGTGCCTCCTCCGTCCCGTGTCGTGCCGATGGATCGCCGCTCTTCTCGGCGGCCATTCTACAATTCAAAAGCCGCGCCTCCGTCCTCCACCTGTGATAGGCGGAACACTCAATTTCCCAGCAGCCTGTGTTCCGCCTATCACGGACATCCTCTCATACTCGTCCGTAGTATGAGAATGAACGGATGTCCGTGATAGGCGGAACACTGACTGCTGGGAAATTCAGTGTTCCGCCTATCACAGGCGGAGGCGGAGAAGGAGGCGCGGCTTTTGAATTTTAATGTCCGCCGTCTGTCTGCTCGATACGCTGATCGAGCAGTCAGACAGCGGTGACTCGAGTATAAGCCGAGGGGGCACTTTCAGCCTCAAAAAAGAGGCTGAAAATCTCGGCTTATACTCGAGTATATACAGTATTCTCAAAGTTGGATATTTTATCTTGAGTTATAGTCTCTGTTTTGGCATGGATCATTGCTTGATTGACTCTTTTTTTAGTTTCAGCGATTATTAAGGACAAGGATTTCCAAGCTTTGGCCATTGCTTGGAAATCCTTGCTTCAAAAAAAAAAAACTTGCTTCAAATCTTTCCAACAGACTCAAGTCCAGCCGAAAAATCTGGTCGCCTATGTGCTAGTCCGACGGACTAGGGCAGCTATTGGCTACTGGCTATGAACTTCCTTATTCTACGTCATCACGTTCAAATCCGTCTGACTTTTGGAGTGATCATGTGTGGCCAAGTCCATTCGTTTGAAAGTCCGGTGGACCTCAGCTGCAAAGTCCGTCGGATTGTCCACCGGACCAAGTCAGTTGAAAAGTCCGGTCGTGTGTACGCGGCATTACAGATGAATGAAGTGTGCTAAGACATTTCATTCATGTGAACACCATTGTAAACCCACACTACAGCAGTTCTTGGATGACCTCCCATCACAAATGAGTTGTCAGAAAAAAGTGCTGGAGTTCTTTTCTTAAGGTAACTCCTTACTTTAGTAGCAGCTAGTATGGATAACTGCACTGTTACGGATTGTGTGAACTGCCCTTACTTTCGACAAGTAATGCAAGGAAAATAGAGAAGTCTGCACAGCACAATAAAATGGATAATGCTCAATTATTATTTTATTGTAACCATGCCAGATGAATCACAAGAACACAGTTTGTTGACGCGTTTCACACAATCAGTTCGTGCTTGTTCACAAGTAATACTTGTACTTTTTGACAAGTAGGAGGAATGACATTTCAATCAGGACCCAGATGGTGAAATGCGTATCAGAATATAGTCCACGAGGTAGAGAAAAAAACTGGAAGGTTTACTAGATAAAGCTCAAATGAGAGATCAAACTGCCTAAACATGTTTCTTGCCACAGCACTTAATCATAATCATTCAGGGCCAATGTTGACTGTTGGAAAAATGTTGCTTCACTTGTCTTTTGTCATCTGTCATGTATCAATCATTATTCAATGTTTGTCACTCATCAGTCATCATTTCTAAGCTATTGCTCGCCATCCATAAAAAAATACTTATTTTAATAAATGGTGATCTTTAAAGTGTATGTATACCCAGTGTGACTTGAATTTCATAGAAGCTTTAACATGTTCATTTTAGAAGTAGTTTTAAATATTTTTAAATGTGCAGCTTTTATTAAAATAATAGCTGGTGAACCTAAAATGAAGGTCCTTATTAAGGCATTTCTCATTATGGAGTGCCAATTTTGTCCTGGTCTTCCATTTACTTTCCTGCATGTTAGACTGTTACAAGTTTAGCACCACCCCTGCAGGAGTTATATAGTTACATAGTAGGTGAGGTTGAAACAAGGCACAAGTCCATCAAGTCCAACCTATGTGTGTGATTATATGTAAGTATTACATTGTATATCCTTGTATGTTGCAGTCGTTTAGGTGCTTATCTAATAGTTTTTTGAAACTATCGATGTCTTCCCAGCTGAGACCACCGCCTGTGGAAGGGAGTTCCACATCCTTGCCGCTCTTACAGTAAACAATCTTCTACATAGTTTAAGGTTAAACCTCTTTTCTTCTAATTTTAATGAGTGGCCACGTGTCTTGTTAGACTCCCTTCCACAAAAAAGTTTTATCCCTATGGTGGGGTCACCAGTATGGTATTTGTAAATTGAAATCATAGCTCCTCTCAAGCGTCTCTTCTCCAGAGAGAATAAGTTCAGTGCTCACAACCTTCCCTCATAACTAATATCCTCCAGACCCTTTATTAGGTTTGTTGCCCTTATTTGTACTCGCTCCATTTCCAGTACATCCTTCCCAAGGACTGGTGCCCAGAACTGGACAGCATACTCTAGGTGCTACAGAGTCTTGTAGAGTGGGAGAATTATAGTTTTATCTCTGGAGTTGATCCCCTTTTTAATATATGCCAATATTCTGTTTGCTTTATTAGCAGCAGCTTGTCATTGCATGCCATTGCTGAGCACATGATCTACTAGGGCCCACAGGTCCTTTTCCATCCTAGATTCCCCCAGAGGTTCTCCCCCAGTGTATAGATTGCATTCATATTTTTATCACCCGAATGCATTATTTTAATATTTTTTACATTAAACCTCATTTGCCATGTAGTTGCGCACCCCACTAATTTGTTCAGATCTTTTTGCAAGGTTTACACATCCTGTGGAGAAGTGATTACCCAGCTTAGCTTAGTATCGTCTGCAAATACTGAGATTGAACTGTTTACCACATCCTCCAGGTCGTTCATGAACAAAATAAATAGGATTGGACCCAGCACAGAACCCTGGGGGAACCCACTACCCACTTTTTGCCATTCCGAGTACCCCCCAAGTTGCTGAAGTTAGGGTTCCCCACTGCTGCACAGTCAGTCACACAGCATTTCCTTCATTCACTCAATGCAGTCCTTGGCATATTTTTGTTGTTTTATTAAGGGTTGATAATTTGGATGGTGTAAAGAATTATGAGATGCCCAACTTGAAAACATACAAAACACAGAACAAGGGACCACTTCCTGCCTATTTACAAAGATCTTCTTCTTCCCTCCTCCTGCACAAACTTGGTTTCTTTGTACAGCACCTGCTGCTCCCAGTGGAACTAACAACATATTGCTAGTTCAGCAAAGACCTATTACAGGCATAAACTCTCAGTTCTTTTGACAAAGTAGCACAAATAGTGTAAACAACATAACACATCTCCTTCTGCATTCCTGTGGCTATTGATCCCAGCTCCACTTGCTAGCAGAATGCTAGCCCACCTGGGTGCCACTAGCTGCACCTGGCTGCTCTTCTTCCCAGTTCTCCTGTCTGACTCTCTGTTCCAGTCTTGCCAGACAGACACACACATGGAGTCTCCCCGGGGAAAGGTTGGATGAAGACTTGGCACCCCGTTGTCTTCAAGATAGATCTGCTACAGATGGCAGTCTCTGCCCTTGTCTGTCCCTGCACTGTGCTGATTTACACACTGTCTCTCCTTGCTCTGTCTGCTGCCTCTCTGGCTTAAATCCTTCAAACTGCCTCCTGTGGTGGGATCCCTCCACGCTAGCCTGGAAGTATCCCACCACAGGAGGCAGTTTGAAGAAGAAGCTCCGGCCGGAGGTAAACCCCCCTCCCTGGTAAGGGGTCCCTCAAGCGCCACCGACAGCCTCCCTCGGTACTGCTTCTCCATCTTCCAACTGAACTCCCTCTGTTTTATTTTCCTGCCAGGCCACTCTTGGGGATTGGCTGAGGGCCCATAAATATTCATGGCAGCCCCTCCTAGCCTCCACCCTCTAGTTCCAGAACATTTTCCAATGTCCTAGAGACAGGGGTAGGCACCAGAAAGCTGCCAGGATGAATCATCCAGCCCTGGCCTCTAGTAACCTTGACCCAGATTTAATGACTCAGATCTAACCCAGAGCCAGCTATGTTTTTCCTACTCCCACCACTAGTAGCACACAATAGAGGATGCCACACAATTGCCCATTTCAAAATAAATTATGGAGGCGTGGTACATATTGCTTGCCACTAGGAAGACCACGTGAAGAAACTCCATGCAACCTTTGCTGGAGTACATATATAGAATGGAAGTGAATGCAAACAATATTCAGGAGATCAGCAGCACTGAGCTACAACATAGTATGCAAAATATTGCAGACAATCATTTTATTTAAAATTCATTGTTAAACTAAAATATGTCTACTGTAGAAGTCCACAATGAAATGTGGATTATGCAAGGATAAATTTGTGTTTGAAATGTGTTTTTTCTTGTTTATTTCTTCAATAAATTGAGAACACCTATCTTCTCTTGTCAGTGAATTAAAGCAAAAGCTAGATGAAGAAGGCAACAAGTGTTCCATTTTGTCAAAGCAACAGAAGTTCAACGATCACTGCTGTATCCGATGCTGTTCTCCCTTCACCTTTCTCATCAATTCCAAACGTCAGTGTCTGGACTGCAAGTTCAACATCTGTAAAAACTGCAGCTCCTACCAAAAGAAAGATAAGGCCTGGATGTGTAACGTCTGCCAGCAAACAAGGTTAGTGTCTTTAAATGTATTATTAAATGTGATCATGTGATTTTATTTGACCAAGGTACAATAGTTATGTTTTATTAGACAGATGAATCTTGACAGTAAAAATGCCTTTTATTTATGGGAAGAAAATAAATCAAATTTTATTGGGGTCTCCACTGGCAACATCCCTTCACTTTGTGCCATTCCATTCAGAACTTGGTTATTGGCTGATTAGGCACCCAGCCCTATTACATTGGATTGGAAAGAGAGATTCGTCAGCCCCATGTTATGACTTGGAGCATGCATATAGCCAACTCTCCACCTGGGAGGGAAAGTAACAAACTGCCAATGGGGGTTCTTATGGGCTCATGTTAAACAATACCAGATTGTTATGCCTGGCATATGGGCAGCTATTTCCATTACAGGATAGGTGGAATGTCCAACTGCTTTGTTGATACTGACCTGTATGCCTTGTGGAGGGGGTGTGTGCCTTTCCTCCAATCAGCTGTCTCACAGTGTATAGCAATAATCCACTCCTACAGATGAATGAGGAAGTGAAAATTCTAACAGGATGTGCACTTATTAAACAGTATATGAATGTGAAGACAGCAGATATACATGGAAATCTTATGTAGGGAGATTTGTTTCATCTTTGTGTATCATCCGAGGCTGTTCACTTCACTGGGTATATGTGAGGAATTACATCCACTTTAAGCATTCTCATGTTTATTTTTTGTTTGTATTGACACAAAAACGTGGAGAAACAAAAAGCCAAATATGTCACATTTCATGCAAAACTTCAACAATTATTTGCACCCTCAATTTAATATTTGGTAGCACATCCCTTGAAAAAAATAACTGAAATCAATCGCTTCCTGTAATCATCAATGAGTCCACACCTCACTACTGGAATTTTGGACCACTCTTCTTTCACCAACTGCTCCAGGTCTCTCAGATTGGAAGGATCCTTTTCCAAACTGCTGTTTTGAGATCTCTCGGCAGCCTATGGCAGCCTTTTTTAACCTTTTCAACACAGAGGAACCCTTGAAATAGTTATACAGTCTTGGGGAACCCCTGCTAAAAATGATAAATCTACAACTCATGATACATTAGTGTGATGGTCAGTGGGAAGAATGGTCCTTACACTTGTGGTCATTGGGAAGAATTATCTCCTTACAGATAGCTAAAAAGATCAATGGTGTTGGTGGGCACTTATCCAAAAGGCAGAAATGGCCCAATGCTGAAGGAACCCCTCACAACCTCTGGAGGAACCCTGGTTGAGAATCACTGCTCTATGGAATTTAGATCTGGACTCATTGCTGGCCAGTTCAGTATTCTCCAGTGCTTTGTCTTAAACCATTTCTGGGTGCTTTTTGATGTGTGCTTTGGGTCATTGTCCTGCTGTAAGACCCATGAACTCCGACGAAGACCCAGCTTTCTTCTCCATGCTCCATGTGGCACACAACAGAAAGAATGAAAGGAGTGAATTTTTCGCCATTTTTACTGGTTGCCGGTGTGATTTATATTTTGTCAGCACCTGTTATTTGATACAGGTGAGGTTATTTACAAATTTCAGGAGTATCACAAACTTGAAATGCAATTATTTCTTACAATTTTGAGGTGCCAATAATTTTGTCCAGTGAATTTTTGGCTGTTTGTTTCTCCGCTTTTTTATGTCAATACAAACAAAAGAATTAAAAATTAGAATGTCCAAGCATTTGTAAAAGTTTTCTGGGCGAAGTGGTGAATTAGCTGACAAAAATGCAAGGGTGCCAAAATGCTTGACCATGACTATAAATACACTGAGCAAAATTGCATGTCAAAATGCTCCAGTGTGAACCAGGGCTCACTCTGTGTTAGTGAGCACTTCTCCTTTGACGAGATAATCCATCCACCTCACAGGCGTGGCATATCAAGATGCTGATTAGACAGCATGATTATTGCACAGGTGTGCCTTAGGCTGGCCACAATAAAAGACCACTCTAAAATGTGCAGTTTTATCACACAGCATGATGCCACAGATGTCACAAGTTTTGAGGGAACGTGCATTGGCATGCTGACTGCAGGAATGTCCACCAGAACCGTTTCCCTTGAATTGAATGTTCATTTCTCCACCATAAGCCATCTCCATAGACGTGTCAGAGAATTTGGCAGTACATCCAACTGGCCTCACAACCGCTGACTACGTGTAACCACACCAGCCCAGGACCTCCACATCCAGCATCTTAACCTCCAAGATCATCTGAGACCAGCCACCCGGACAGCTGCTGCAACAATCGGTTTGCATAACCAAACAATTTCTGTACAAACTGTCAGAAACCATCCCAGAGAAGCTCATCTGCATGCTCGTCATCCTCATTGGGGTCTTGACCTGACTGCAGTTCATTGTCGTAACCGACTTGAGTGGGAAAATGCTTGCATTCGATGGCGTCTGGCACTTTGGAGAGGTGTTCTCTTCACGGATGAATCCTGGTTTTCACTGTACAGGGCAGATGGCAGACAGCGGTTTGCTGATGTCAACATTGTGGATCGAGTGGCCCATGGTGGCAGTGGGATTATGGTATGGGCAGACATAGGATATGGACAACGAACACAGGTGCATTTTATTGATGGTATTTTGAATGCACAGAGATATCGTGATGAGATCCTGAGGCCCATTGTTGTGCCATTCATCCACGACCATCACCTCATGTTGCAGCATGATAATGCATGGCCCTATGTTGCAAGGATATGTACACAATTCCTGAAAGCTGAATACATACCAGTTCTTGCATGGCTAGCATACTCACCGGACATGTCACCCATTGTGCATGTTTGGGATGCTCTGGATCGGCGTATACGACAGCGTGTTCCAGTTCCTGCCAATATCCAGCAACTTTGCACTGCCATTGAAGAGGAATGGACCAACATTCCACAGGCTACAATCAACAACCTGATCAACTCTATGCGAAAGAGATGTGCTGCACTGCATGAGGCAAATGGTGGTCACACCAGATACTGAATGGTTTTCGGATCCCCGAACACCCCCCCTCCCCAATACAATAAAACTGCACATTTTAGACTGCCCTTTTAATGTGGCCAGCCTAAGGCACACCTGTGCAATAATCATGCTGTCTAATTAGCATCTTGATATGCCATATCTGTGAGGTGGATGGATTATCTCAGCAAAGGAGATGTGTTCACTAACACAGATTTAGGCCTCTTTCACACGGACGATCCATTCAGGTCCACCTCTCATGGTACAGGCCGATCGAGTGCTAAATGGCTGCTGTGATTGGCCATTTAGCACGATCTGTGATTGGCTGTGTCCAAGGGACACGGCCAACACAGAACTTCCCCGATGCATGCCCGCAGCGGCGCGCAGAGGGGAAGTAAACAAGAGGACGTCCAGCTACACCCTCCCGGCATTTAGCGTCTGCGCTGTACCCGTCTTTTGGCTATAGTGCGAGCGCGAAATGGTTAAGCATAAAAGTCCAATCATAAATAAAGTCCGAAAAAATGTAATAAGGTACAAAAAATATGTACAATCCTGAAAAGATATACATATAAATGTCCTCTGTGCAGATTCCAATCCGAGCTGTGATCATGCACAGAAATTACTTCCACTGTGCAGATGAAACCACCTTCACCAACTGTAACACACACCCAAATGTGCTCAAAGTATGGATGTCTCCTTACCAGCAGGTGTTGACCTTAATGGTTAAAAAAAGGTCAAATGCGCTTTCTGCAAGTGTTACTTGCTATCTCAACCAAGCATTGTCCCATGTAGAGTTTATACACCTCCTCTCCACCAGTATATGCCAGCCGGGATATTTATGCAAAGAAATCAGGCAGCAACATAGTGTAATCCCATTTTAATAAAATATATGATAAAAACAAGATGCCAAATGGCCGCTTACTTTCGATGGTGCCAGCACCCGACACTGGGGCAAACGAGCGTGTACAATAATGGAGAAACCGTTCTGTATCTGTATTCTGCTACAGCGTGCGTTCCAGCGCTGACAGCCAGAGGGGCCGGGAGAAGAAAGATAGATTTGCGTAACCAGGCATGCCTCTATATTGTATATAGTCCCAACAGAGACGGTATGTGCAAGCTGGTGCTGTAAAATCTCAAACAAGAAATCCAAAAGTGCAGATTAAAGAATCTACAACATACCCTTTGTGCTTCACCACAAGCCTCCTTAGTGGGAATGACTCACTAGATGTTTTTGCCTTGCATTAAAGCTTGGCTAACTCAGCTTCATTAATAATATATGTCCCATATTCAGCTTGGCTCACAGGTGACCTGCTTGTTCAGGTCATGAAATCTCTCAAATGTAAAAAAGAAAAGCTCCCATAGTGCATTACCGTAAAATTATTTAAAATGTATTTATAATAAAAGAGTGCCACTCACAACAATCTTAAAAACATGGGCTTCACTTATCCAGAAACAATACAACAATCCTGCTGCTAGCATGCATCCCCATGCTTCACAATGTGACACAGGCCAGTTTGTCCCACCTGCCTATGCAGCGTTCCAGACTCCGAGTCTCCACTGAGACAACGTGTAACGTCATCAACTGTCGGCATGTGGCTTCACCCTGACATGGCGTTTAGTCAAACCCACTTTATCAAAAGGCCCTTTAAGAAAGTGGGTTTGACAAAATGCCATTTAATGACATTTGATGACGGCATCAAGCACCAGCTTGCACATACCATCTCTAATGGGACTCTATGGGGTTGATGTACTAAAGGGAAAAAGACTGTGCACTTTGCAAAATGCAGTTGCACTCTGAAAGTTCAGATAAAACGTATGTCAAGGGCACTAAGGCCGCGTACACACGCGGGGACTGTTCGCTCAACTTTGTTCGTCAAACAGTTTCAGCGGACAGTCCGCTCAAAATTAGCATGGACGGACTTGCCCACACACGACGAACGAACAGTCCACTGAAACCGTGCGCGATGACGTGAACGGCACGTACGACGGGACTAGAAAACGACGTCCTATACACTGCAATGCAACCTTCGGCGTGTAAATTCTTTCTGAGCATGCGCGAGACTTAGTTTGACGAACAAGCCTACACACGGGCGGACTGTCCGCTCAAACCAAGTTTCAGCGGACAGTTTTTCGGAATTTCCGAAAAACTTTGTTCGTCAGACTGTCCGCTGAAACTGTCCGCTGAAAGCCCACACACGGGCGGACTGTCCGCCGAAACACTGTTCAGCGGACAAAGTTGAGCGAACAGTCCCCGCGTGTGTACGCGGCCTCAGAATGTCAGGACCAGGCAGATAGTGTCTTTATTGGACGGATGAAGTGGTCTTCAGACACTTAGGGGTGCAATCAAAGAGGAGAGCAATCTCTAATAGAAAACAGATCAAAGAAAAAAGTGCCTCTAAGTGCAGAATTTAAACTTTTAATATCCCCAAACAAGATTAAAAACTCTTATGCTGCGTACACACAACCGGACTTTTCGAGGGACTAGGTCCGACGGTCTTTCTGACGGACTTTCGGCGGAGTTCCGACGGACTTTCCGAATGAACAGACTTGGCCACACACAATCACACCAAGGTCTGATGGATTCGAACGTGATAACGTACGACCGAACTAGAATAAGGAAGTTTATAGCCAGTAGCCAATAGCTGCCCTAGCGTCTGTTTTTGTCAGTCGGACTAGCATACACACGAACGGATTTCTCGGTCCGGCGGAGTTCCAGTGGGAAAATGTAATGTTCTATTTCTAAAGTCCGCCGGATTTTTGGCAAGCAAAGGTCCGATGGAGCCCACACACGATTGAATTGTCCGACGGACTCGTTCCGTCGGACCTTTGCTGTCAAAAAGTCCGGTCGTGTGTACACGTCATTACAGAATGAAGGATAAGAAGAGGCATAACATGGATGTATGAAGCAGGTGATCTGGTATCAGGAGGTCCCAGTGCATCAACACAGCTTTCCAGGGATAACGATATGCAGCAGCAGAAAGTTTGCTCCAGAGCTTAGTAAATGAACAGAAACTCTGCTGACTTCCATCATCCAATCATGTGCAAGCAAAATTTTTTTATTTTTTTTTATTGTCCTTGCACATGGTTGGGTACTCTTTGCAAAGTGAAGCCCTACCTCATTTGCCAAGCTCTAGAGCAACTGCACGTGCAATGGGCACAGTTTATTTACCTTTAGTAAATCAACCCCAACATATATTTACACGAGTATGGCTGCATATAGCCATTCACTTGTATTGGTGACTTAGGAGCTAATAAAGATCTGTGTGCATGAGGCCTTACAGCCTGAATAGAAATGCCTGTCCTCTGCCAGCATGCAGCACACTTATGGCTGAGTTGGAGCTTTAGCTCTGCAATCAGCAAGGAATCATGAGCTTTGCTGATTACAGAGATATAGGTTTGACTTGGACCTCTGGAAAGGGACCACTGCTTCCACACAGACAGCAAAAGTGCTTCTCTGCAGCATGCTGGCAGGGGACAGGTTTTATACTCAGTCTGTGGCTGCTTTCTAAAGAAAACAAACTGTAAAATGTTGAACACTTTTTGGAAGTTTGTTTGGGCTTTAAGTGTCTGTATTCAATTGTTATGACTGGGGTACTTATGGATTTATGACTGAACAGTTATAGAAATCCAGTGGTGGGGAAATAGGTAACATACAGCATATGACTTTACACTTTGTATTTAGCCTTCTAAAGTTCCAGAAGACACAACAAATGTGCTATAGGTAGGAAACTTTTGCTTCGGTATGGTTTCTGCATCCTGTGATGCCTCTTACCAGGCTGCATCCTGTTTACTGTACCCTTATATGGTACTTCCATCCTGAAAGCTCTGTCAGTGCATTTTTGAACCCATTGGGACAGATAAGAATTTGTTTCTGTGTGTTATTCATCAAAACACGATGCTTTAGCTAGATAACTGACATTGCACTATAAATATCTACAACACCATGGAAACAGGAAGAAGGTAATGACAGTCAGATGCTACAGTAGTGGTGTTACTAAAGAATCTAGAGGTAGGTATTGCATGCTGGTTAATCAGTTTGATGGTAGATGGCTGCTGTTTACCAACTGAAGCATAAAAAACATGCAATAAAACTGGCAGCAATGTTTAAATACATTGTGGAACAATCAGTGTTTTTTATAAACAAAGAATGCTGCCCACACATAATTGCAGCCAAATTATGTAATTAATTGCATAGAATATCACTGTAGCTTTGGGCTATGGCTTAATTTACTAAATCCACTAAGCAGAATATATGATCAAATCTCACTTTAAAGCCTAATTCCAGCCTTTATTTTTAGTTTTAGATACATTGGGAAAAAGTCAAATTTTCAAGTTTTTCAGGATATTTAATTTCCCTGTCATATCTTTACAAGGAATAATGGAAGTGGTTTGCAGGGTGGTTTGGCTCTATCCACGTAGCTGTCAGAAACCACGAAATCAGGCCAAGACAGAAGTACAGTTAAATCACACTTGTTTAATAATAAAAGTAAAAAGAACAAACGTAGTTAAAACATAGCCAAAGTTCAATAACCAGAACGGATAGCCAAGCCAGAAGTCAGGGATCAATGTAGTAGAACAGAAAGCAGGATCTGGAGCCAGAAGGAATGTCTGTCAAAGCAAGTCTTGAACAGGAAATAGTTTCTGTGATGCTGACCAAGGCCAAGGCAGAGATCCTCTGCACTGGACGGCTTAAGTAGGCAGGACTGATGAGCAGAATATCATCAACAGCTGAGTAACTGTGGAGAGATAAGAGCTGCCAATTAGCCAACAGCTGAGTGGCCAGCTCAGAGAAGGAAGGGCTGAGCTCAGCCCTAACAGTAGCACACTTAATAATATAGGCCTAGGTAGTAGTATGAGTAGGTGGATTGAGGTCATATACTCCCATCCCTCAGCCACAGTCAAAATTAAGAGGTCACTTTGGATTGCTTAGTATTTGGAACTAGTCAAGGATGCCTACTCTCTCCTGTTATCTTCATACTCCCCTTGGAGCCCTTTTTATACCAAATACATGCAAACCCCAACATTTAGGACATTGGGGGAACTGATTCCCCTTGCAAAGTAGTGGCGTATGTGGATGAACTGATCTTTTTTTATCACCCAAATGACGACCCTACCAATTCTGACTACAGTATTCTATTGCTTTGATAACCTGTTGAATTTTAAAATGAACTGCCAGAAGCCCTTAAAGTGATTGTAAAGGTAGTATAATTTTACCTTAATGCATTCTATGCATTAAGGTAAAAAAGTTCTGTGCCCAAAAGAAGCTGCTCTCCACATTCTCTCCCTCCTCACAGGACACAGTGGCAACAGTAGGAGTAAAGAGAAGGGAAGGCCCCCTAAGCTCAAACCATAGCAACACTCTGTCCCCAATGTACAGAAACAAGGAGAGAATCTGCCCGTGGGACTTTTTTGAGTGGTGCTAAATGAAAGAGATCCAACAGAGTATTAAAAATTTACAAAATGTATTACAAAATACATACAAAAACAACAATGTAATTCAATTTAGATAGTAGTATTGATATCCACAGATTAGACATGTATATACAACATTTTACCCAAAGTTGCAGAAACATGTACATTTTCCATTTATGAAGGCTTAAAGCTCTCTACGTGTTTCATGGGGCAATGCCCACTTCTTCAGGAGACAACCCAGATTGAATTTTTCTGTGTATATACCTGCGTTGAAAAAATGATATAGGATAAGCAAGTCAATGTGGACCAACAAGCACATAAATTAACACCAGGATCTCAATACTGTGAAAAAAAATTCACAGAAATGGTTCCAAGCGGGAGCTGATGATGGTGGATGGACCCGGGGCCAGGCACCAAAGGAGGGCCCAAAACAGCAAACCCCCTTGGTAAAAAGTGACCAAAAGATCATGAAGAAGAAGCAGCTGAAATCCCAGTGAAAGCCCAGTGATAGTAGTGGTAGAACTATTTATGTCAAGGCATGTGACATGATAATTACAAATACCAGCTGCCCTTGCTTTGTTCATTGTACTAAACAGAAGGTGGAATTATTATACACCTTCTGTAAAAAAAAAATATTTTTAGATAAATCAGCTGTAGTGTCTTATGCTATGTGTTCTCTTGTCCAAAATAAGGAATCAAAGAAATTCAGGAAATGGTTGTAGCCAGGACAGGTCAACATGGACAGCAATAAATAAAATATCAGAAGCTCTGATCATTCCCTTTTTTACTATAACCTTGTTATTGTCTGTGTCCCCTTTGTAGAGATTTTCCATCAATTTTACTTCATAGACCAAATTTCCTAACTGGGACACAGAATGCAATAAAAGCATGAAAGAGACTTCACACTGTAGCTAAAACAAAAACTATATATATATATATATATATATATATATATATATATATATATATATATATATATATATATATATATTTTTTTTTTTTTTTTTTTTTTTACTGGAGTTGGGCTTTACGTAGTTCTTGAACATATTCTGTTGCATTTTTGGCACAGTTCTCTTTGCCTGGCTTACCATTAACTGCTAATCTGTGGCAGTTGGAGGTTGAAGAGGAAGAGGGAAAATAACAGGTATTTGTTTACCACATAGGCTTTGAAGATTATACTGTACTATGTGCCCAGCATTGAGCTGTCACAGTTTTATCTCCATGCACTTAGGTTTGGTAGAAACACATGCTGCCTTTCATCACCACATCATTTGCATTGTGCTTCATTTCTGAACTCAATTTTAGCCTTTTTAGTAAAAAAAGCACTTAGAGCATCTTTCTGACCTTGTACATATTCACAAATTGATCTCTGATTTATATAAGCTTGCTATTTATTTGTGTTTCATAAACAGACTTGATATTTTAAAGGACAGCTTTTGAAAATGTTGTGGTTTTATTTCCTACATTAATATATGTAGTTTTTTTAAAAAGAGCAATGACAACAGTCTGGTTAGTTGTGTATATACTATATATATATATATATATATATATATATATATATATATATATATATACATTTTTAGACTGTATCTTTTTTTTTTCCTATCTGTATATACATTTTATTTTATAAGGAATACACACTGGTGTCACAGACCATTATGGGTTCTGAAGATACATATTTCCCATATAAATGAATGTCTAGGGTGGAGTGCAAAATCTGGTGCAGCTCTGAACAGAAACCAATCAGCTTCCAGTTTATTTATTTTTTGTCAAAGCTTAATTGAACAAGTTGAAGCTGATTGGTTACCATGCACAGCTGAACCAGATTTAGCATTCTCCAGTTTTAGTAAATCAACCCAATTGAGCACCATTTGTTTTGATGAACCTGGAATGTATTTAGCTAATTTAAAATGAGTTCAGCTGGGCTTAAGGCCTGTTGTTTTATTTTGTTTTGTTTTATTTTACATTTTAAAGATTGTTTTATTTTATATATTTTTTTTTATATATTTTTTTTTAATTTGTGTGCTTTATTAAAAATGTATTATTTTATGATGCTTTGGATCTGATTCTCTGCAAAGGCTAGCCACAGGTTTTTCAGTTGTTCACATAAAGAAGCAAAAGAGATAATCTGCTAGTTTTCATACTTAATAATCTTAAAATTCCTTCCCTCTGTCCCGACTCCCGATCAGAAGCTAATTTAGGGCTTTAGGGCTGCTGTGTCTCTAAGTGCTGTCTATGTGTGACCTGATCTTGATCTGTGGTAAATAAGAAGGTTGCACTGGTAGGTAGCATGGCTGCGCAACAGTCTTGGTGACTGTGGTTTCCATGGTAGCCTGTTTGTTACATTAAGGATCCGGTTACTGTGTTTCCACCCCCTGACAAAGTCCCATAGGATGTAACTCTTACAGGAGGAGGAGCCACAACTTGTGACCCGTTGCTACCCTGATGGGCCAAACAGGAATCAGCACCGTGTATGTTTTTAATGCTGGATATCAAGTTAAACATTTGTAAGTCTTTTACCGTCATTAAAGATTGAACTTTTTTATCATACGGAGAGTACCCATCAAGTGTTTATCCCCTGAAGTGGGAACAAGTGTGTGCAGACTGTCTAGTTGACTCAGGGGTCATTCATATGAGGTGAGCATGCAATCTACTTGGTGGCGGGTTCAGTCACCCCAGGTGCCATTGTATTTGACAATATACACAGGGAATCTTCTGTCGTTTATGGACTGTGTCATCTCATCTTTTCCTCAGCTTTGGATTGCTCTTGATGAATCAATGCTATTTATGTTTATTTAGTTCGCATTTATTTGCGCTGCACTGTTCTGTTTTTAATATTTATTGTCAAAGCTTAACCCCAATGTTCATACCATGCAGGTTGCAGCTTGCATATTCCAGGTGCATTTTGCATTCGCATCGCAGCCAAAGGTTTGGGGGTGGGGAACCTCAGAATTTTTTTGCTTAACTTTTTTTTTTTTTTTATCACATAAGCGACAAAAAGTCGCCTATGTAATCATTTTTAAGTGAAAGGTTATCTTTAACAACTTGCCGACCGCAGATGTACTGCAGCAGGTCAGCTCTATTGTACAAAATGACATACCTGTATGTCATTTTGCACATTAGACACTGGGGATGTTTTCGTGTGTTGATTGGACAGAGGGGGAGCCAATCAGCGGGTTACCCGTGATCATTCCCGAGTAAGGCAGAACAAGGAAGATCGGTGTTCTGATAGGGAAGAATATAGAGATCCTGTGTTCCTGGTAAGCATCACATTTTTGTCTTCATCCAGTCAGACCATCCCCCACATAGTTAGCAAGCACTCCCTAGGGACATACTTAACCCTTTGATCGACCCTGATGTTAACCTGCCAATGTCATTAGTAGAGCAACAGCGCATATTTTTAGCAATGATCTCTGTAATAATGTCACTGGTTCCCAAAAAAGTGTCAAAAGTGTTAGCCCACGTACACACGGTCGGAGATTTTGCCAACCAAATCCATCAGATTTTGCCCGTCGGATTTAGTCCGACGGATTGTGTCCGAAACTGTTGCATACACACGGTCGGACCAAGTTGGCGAAAAATCTGATCTTTCGGAACGTGATGACGTAATTTCGTTACGATGGGACTACATTCAGGCTAGTAGCCAATAGCTTTGATGTAGGAATTTGATCTGAGCATGCGTGGCACTTGGTCCGATGAAAATGCTCTACACATGATCGGATTAGGTCCGTCCAGCCCAGTTGGTCGGGAAATCTTTCCAACATGTTGGAAAATTGGGTCGGACGGAATCAGTCCGATGCATACCACACACAGTCGGATTATCTGACGACACGGTCCGATAGATTCTCCGACCTTGTGTACAAGGGCTTAGTTATGTTCACCGCAATGGTGCAGCCCTGCTAAAAATCGATGATCTCTGCCATTACTTGTAAAAAATATAAAAATGCCATAAAAATATCCCACACTTTGTAGATGGGATAAGTTTTGCGCAAACCAATCAATATACGCTTATTGGGATTTTTTACCAAAAATATGTAGCAAAATACGTATCGGCCTAAACCGATGCAGAAATTAGATTTTTTTTTTTATTATTTAAATTGTCACTCTTTTTTTGTTTATAGCGCAAGAATTAAAAAACACATATGTGATAAAATACCACCAAAAGAAAGCTATATTTGTGGTAAAAAAAGGACATCAATTTTATTTAGGTACAGCATCGCATGATCGCGCAATTCTCAGTTAAAATAATGCAGTGCCATTTCACAAAAAATGGCCTGGTCATTAAGGGTTTAAAACCTTCCGGGGCTGAAGTGGTTAATGAGATATACAGAGTATAAAAAGACCCTACATGTCTCCTCTGGGCTCCACTGGATGGGCCTATGGGCTCCACTAGTTATGCTAGCCACTGGAAAGTGACAGGTTGACCCTGAAGTGATGTCATACAGGTCGTTTTCCGGGTCACCAATAAAGAGAGAAGAGCCTGGCACAGAAAGGATTAAAAAAAATTATGGAACTGACCTTGACATCTGTTCACTGTTTTGTGTGTTTGGCTTTATTCAATAAAAATATTGTAAAAGAAAAACAATAATTGAGAGAGAAAAAAAAACTCATACTGACAGGCTTCCTTCTAGGAAGGGCACCTGTAAGCACATGCCTAATGTGCCTAGTGGAAAATCCAGCCCTGCATGCAGAATTCAGATACCATAGCTCCCAACTGTCCCTGATTTCGAGGGACTGTCCCTGATTTGGAGAAATGTCCCTCTGTCCCTCCTCAGTTGTCCCTCATTTTTGTCTGATCTATACAGATGTATATAAAATTCACTTTTTATTAGGGCTGCGGAAATTACAGATTAATTCCTCGATTGATCTTTCATTTTTTTGATCGATCAAAATTCATTTGATCGGTACTCACCTCTCCACCGGCTTCCGGGTCTTCGGGGGAGTTCCGACCGAAATCCAGCGATGTCACGGACATTGACGTCACCGGACTCCTCCCCCCCTTCCCCAAGTGCCTCTGTCTGCTAACGAAGGGAAGGGGGAGGGGTCCGGTGACATCGAAGTTCTGATTGAACGCAACGCTTACAGGGGAGGAGCTACGCATGACGTCACCCACTGCTGCCTACGGAACTAACACGATTGTCGGCATTACATGCTGTGTTTTTATCATCTTTATGTGAGTAGTTTGTGTTTGAACACAAAAATTAAATCTTATACTTAAGCGGTGAGCACTTAGATCTTTTCTTTCTAACTATGACCTGGCGTGCTTGCTAAGATCTAAGGAGACTTGAGAGAAGTTTATGGTCCATGTTAATCCTTTTGATACCCGCTTGCAGGACCACCTGTTTGCACAGGGGTCCATGCCATGAGGTGAGAGTGATTAGTTAGATAGGAGGTGGAGGGATTGTCACACTATTGTGGAAAAAAAATTACTTACATCAGTGCTACAGTTTAAATTTAAAATGTATTTATGTGAACCGTGAAGTTAAGTCATGGATTGTGGAAACGAATTAGTGTTGGGTGATTGTATATAGTGTATATCACATTTACCACTGACTAATGCAGAGTTGCAATGCAAGGAGATTAGCTAAAAGTAGTTGGATCTGTATGTGCATTATAATTAAACAAAATTAGTCGATTAATCGATTTTTAACAAAAACGATTAATCGAACACGAAAATTTTAATCAGTAACAGCCCTACTTTTTATCTTATTCTTATTAGCGTTAAACCTTTCATCTGATTTCTAAATTGCTGCATTTGCAAGTTCCAAAAACCAATATAAAGGAATAGTAGTGGTAAAAAAAGCTTAAGGGAGAGATAAAAAAGGTTCAGCTATCACAGGTCTGGTGGCAAAAGAATGTGCAGACCTGTGGCCCAGGACCGCCTCAAATGCTGGAAGCATTGTCTGAAATGCCATCTGTTTGTAAAATAAAGTTCTTGTTACAAAAAAAATGCTCTTGTGGGTTTAACCAATCTGTTTTTTGTACAGTTCCCCTTTAAGGGGGCGTGGCATCCCCGTCAAGCGGGCGTGGCAAGGGGTGTGTCATATGCCTGCATACTTTTGCTGATAGATGTCCCTCATTCCCATCTCAAAAAGTTTAAGGGGAAGAACTGACCATTCTAAGATCTATGTTTTTGGATGATTGCTGCAGTTCCTAATGCAGAAATCATGTCATCCAACTTACAGCTAGAAATAAAAATAAATATAATGGTTATATTTGACTTTTGGTCAAAAGAGAACTCTAGACAAAACGAGTTTGTAAACACAATTCTGTATAAAATGCTATTATACCTGTATCTGCTTTTACAAGCACAGTTTGGAAATAAAAAAATGTGCCTGATGTGGGAAATAAAGCCTGTCTTAGCAACCCTCCTATCCACAAAAACTATTCAAAGAAATCTCTCGTTAGTCACCTTGATGTTATGTGGATCTCTTGAGTATTTTCGGAGTTACTTCTGGAACAAGTATGCAGATCAGGAGAGTCAGAGAAGAGTCACAAGTCCTAATGCCCAAGCTTGTCCCACGTTAGTGGCTCTCATACGATTAAACCAAGAGTGACAGCATAACAGTCAGGAAACTAGAATTTGCAGAAAGTCAGCAAGTCAGCTGTGATGTTCCCTCATCATGACAGATTTACCTAAATTAAAGTTATGTGCCCCCAGCTCTGGAAACTGGTTGGTATATTTTAGTGCATGGGCTACTGCAGCTTGCAGTAAGAAAAAAATGAATACTAAGTATAAATAACTTGACATTATATAACTGAATTATCTGTGGAATTCAATTTAGCATTTAGAGACTTGTTAATTAGATTATATCTGTACATCTCTTGTGATATATCTGTGTAAATGCGGTGAACATTTCTAAACAGAAAATATAAACTGTTCATTGTGATTGTAAAGGCAAACATATTTTTTAATAATAACAAAAAAAGATGTTATTACTTACCTTCTCTGTGCAATAGTATTGCACAGAGCAGTCCATTACCTCCTCGTCTGGAGTCTTCCGCCGGCATTCTCCATTCCTCCTTTCCTGCAAGTGTCTACTCCGGAAGCCGTGTGCTATAGAGGTACTTGTGCGAGCTTCCGAGCCAGGCTTTGTGCATTTGAAATTCTGGATATTAAGCTACAGAACAGAAAGTGCACAGTCCACATGGGCTTTGCTGCTTAACTGCAGACAGGAAACAGGAACTTTATTCAGGGGAAAAACATAGAGCTTAGCATAGATGCAGCTACAAAATGATAAACACTGCCATCTACTCGTTGAAAAATATATCTCTACTAAATACTGATATTGATATAGTCGTTGCATAAAATACAAATAAACATTGTATTCCAACAGTCAGATAAGTGTTTGGGGCGGGTGGGAGGAGGAACAAATAGTGGTGAGGTGTTTTACCTTAATGCAGAGAATGCAAGTTTAGAACCACTTTAAAGCTGAACTCCAGCTTTGCTGTAAATCTTTTGTCAATGTACAGTTTCCTTGGCTGATCAGACCTCTTCCTCAATTCCAGCTGTATCACTTTTTGGGCAGAGTGCAACCAATGTTATCCAGCTCCTGCCTCCCCAGCCTAGCTGTTGTTGGCCCATTTTTTAAGGTAAGTTTATAGCAGCCCTGTGCCACATAGCAACCTACATGCTAGTGTAGTCCATCTAGGGATGCATACCCATCATGACTGACACTAGTATCTCTTTCAGAATTGAAAAGATCTGGTGATGACATCACTGAATCTACAATATGCTCTATATTAAATACAGCACAACATGAGCAAAAAAGTTCTAGGGGCAACTATGAAAACAACAAGGTTAAAATTTGCATTGACAAGAGTTCAAATTTAAAGGAAAAGTACAGCCAAAGCTTGTTTGGCTGTACTTATATGGATCACAGGAGTGCAGTTCGTTCTGCACTCCTGTGACCCATTTACAGGAGACAGCAGGCTAAAGCCCTCTGTCGGCTGACGTCACAGATCGCGACAATGAAGTCGGGATCCTCCCACATGCCTGGACCGGCACCCAACTCAGCATGTCAGCGAGTCGCTGGGAGCCTGGGCCGGCCGCCCCCATCCCCTTCACAGCTCAGCGCTCCAGTGAGCAAGGGGAGGGCAGAGCAGAGAGCCTGTGACTTTCAGTCACGGCTCTCTGCTTAGGGACCCTGAGAACCGAATGATCGGTGGGGTTTGATCACTCGGTTCTCAGTGTTAAAGCTGGCGGGGGACAGATGCAGCATCGGACCAATGCTGCATCCATCTAGGTGAGTATGAGTGAGGAAAAAAAACTCTTTTAACTCTACAAGGTAGAAAAATAGTGCTATTTTAATGTATAGAAAAACATAGAAACTCATATCGGCTTCCTGTAATCTTTTGTGTCTAGTGTTTGTACCTAGAATGGGTTAACAAGCAGACATGAGCTTTGTGCATCATTGCGTCTCAAGCATTTGAAAGTAAAATTACATATTGCAATATGTGCTTTACATTCACATAAAAGGGCTATAAATCATTTTTATAATACAGCACTAGAAATACTGAAATTGTACTGACGTTTACAGCGTCATCTAATTGTATTTTTCTTTTCAGCATATTAGTTCTTCATGTGAATGCAGGAAAAGAGCCCACAATCTGCTATATAATGGTGATCCTCATTTAATGCGTGCAGGGGCATTGCTAGGTCTGGAAAATATCTGGGGCTAGAGCCCATAGCAGCAGTCACCAACCTTTTTGCAAGCTTGGGGGGGGGGGGGCACGGGGTTATGCCGGTGGTAATTTTTTGCGGGCAAAGGCTGGTGTTGGCTTTTCAATCATCATGACACCATGGTTTATATGACGTCAGGGTGTTTAAAACACATTGTTTCTATTGTTACATTCTAATATATAATGAAGAGGTTCAACCCACTATAATGCAGAATCAGTGGGAGCCCTGGACGTGTCACTTGCCACATCTCCTGCCACCAGATGCAGCGTGTCACTTTCCACCATTGCCTGTCACCAGATGCAGCTTTATGCATGTCGCCTGCCACCAGATGTGGATTGTCACATGCCACAATTTGCAGATTGCAGTGTCACCTGCCACCATTTGCAGATTGTCACATGCCACGATACCTGCCACAATGTGCATATTGTCAGTTGCCAAGTCACTTGCCACCATTTGCAGATTGTCACTTGCCACCATTTGCAGATTGTCATTTGCCACCTCACTTGCCACCATTTGCAGATTGTCACTTGCCACGTCACCTTCCACCTGATGCGGATTGTCACTTGCCACATGACCTGCCACCATTTGCAGACTGTCACTTGCCACGTCACCTGCCACCATTAGCAGATTGTCACTTGCCACGTCACCTGCCACTAAATGTGGGTCGTCACTTGCCAACTGATGTGGATTGTCACTTGCCATGCCAGCCAGTGCCACCAAATGTGCATTGTCGCTTCATTGGTGACAGGCTGGTAGCACTGGTCCATTTAGTGAGGGCAGGAGAGCAGAGATGCGGGGCAGGCAGTGAGAGCGTGTAAACTAGCATTCGGAATGGAGAATTAACATTTGTGACGTTGCAAATTATGAAATCTCGAAATGTGGCGCACATTTTCTTCTTTAACCTCCCTAGCGGTAATCCCGAGTCTGACTTGGACTGCAATTTCAGTACCACGAGCGGTAACCCCGAGCCAGACTCGGGATCGCATCGCTGGATACAGTGAGAGGTTACTTACCTTGTCCCCTGGATCCAGAGATGTCCTCCACGCTGTGTGTGCAAGCTGTCCTCCGCTCGATTCACACAGTGTCCGAGTGCCGCTGAGCTCCGTTCCCTGCGACGTTACGACGCACGGGAGCGGAGATCCGCGCCAAATTCAAAAAAGTAAGAATACATAAAAATCACATACAGTATTTTAATCTTATAGATTACAGTACTGTATAAAAAAATACACATCCCCTTTGCCCCTAGTGGTCTGTGCAGTGCCCTGCATGCACTTTTATATTATAAATACAGTTTTTTTCTGCCTGGAATTTGGAGATTGTCCATAGCAACCAAAAAGGGTCCCTTTATGTCAAAAGTGATTTTAGACCAACTAGAAAACAGCGATAATAAATTAGAATCACTTGCATAATTGAGCGATAGCGATTTGTGGGGAAATTCGTCATCAAACACTAAATCTAATGACAGCAACAATTCTGCAAATGAGCAAATTTCAGTGTTTTTGAATTTGATTACATTATTGAATATTTTTTATTATTATGTATTATTATTCTTATTTATTGTATTATAAACTTTATCATACCCGGGATGTCTACTAGACTCTTTTTTGAACAGATTTAAGAGAGTTATTCCTAAGAATTACAGGACTACAATATAAAACGCCAAATTTCCATGCAAAATAACTGTACCGCTTTCAACACCTAAAATCAGAACTAATCATACCGCCAGGGAGATTAATGGGATAATAATGAAGCTGCTTTGCTGGTGATACTGATGGAGTTATTGCAAAAAAAATTGTCATGAGCTTTTTTTTTTTTTACTAGTGATATCAAGAATAATATTATCATTTTTTATATTATTTGGGCAAGTTACCACAACACCATTATTGCATAGTTTTTAAGATCAAAGATACAACTATGTTGGTGTCCCTTGTTAATTTTACATTGTATTTTTTTTTTTTTATGTTACTGCCTACTCCCAAACTGTCATTTGAAGTAAAACACATAGCCAAGTATTATTCTCCACGATTTTTATATTGTGCATTAAAAAAAGAAAACAAATACAATTAGACATGCTATCTGCCAATAGAACTTAACCAAAAAGTGCATTCTATGCATCCAAAAATATAGAAAATATATTAAATCAAATCATTATTCAACCAAAAAAATAATGTCAAAGCAATAACTCCAAGGCCATCCCCTCTGATTCCACAACATGTCTGGTTGATGAACGGCCGTTCAAAAACGAACTGAAAAGCACAAAATGAAAAGGGCGACCTGAAAAGTGCTAAATTAAAAGCACGAAAAGAAAAGCGCAAATCAACACTCACCAAACTTCTACAAACACAAAATTAGCAGAAGGAGCCCAAAGGGGGGCGCTTAAGAGCTGAAAAAACACGTAATGTAGTACGTCACTACATTTGTAATTGTTGGCCAACAATTGTGTGGCCGTGTGTATGCAAGACAAGTTTGGGCCAATGCCCTTCGGACAAAAGTCCACGGTTTTGTTGGCCAACAATCTGATCGTGTGTACGAGGCTTAAGACCTCTTTCACACTGGAGGCATTTTTCAGGCACCTGTAAAGCGCCTGAAAAAAGCGTCATCTGCGATCACAGCGTGAAAGCCTGAGTGCTTTCACACTGGGGTGCTGCGCTGGCAGGACATCCCAAAAAGTCCTGCAAGCAGCTTCTTTGAGACGCTTTAGGAGTGCCCCTGCGCATTGAAATCAATGGGCAGGGCACACGAAGCGCCTGCAAAGTGCCTCGGCAGCGGTGATTTGCGGGCGCTTTTAACCCTTTATTTGGATGCTAGCAGGGTTAAAAGCACCCCGCTAGCGCCCAAACAACGGTAAAGCGTTGCTAAAACTAGTGGCACTTTACCGCCGACGCCCGGGCAATGGCTCAGACAATATTGAATCTATTAGTGCAAAATCATAGCTGAGTAACTAGCATTTGCAGGTGATTTTAGTAATGACAGCCTATGCATTTCATTTTACAGATATCCTTTAAAGGAGGGGAGGGGCTCTTTGAGAGGAAAATGACATACTGCAGTATATGTCAGTGTTTTTTGTTAAAATGGATTATGTATATTACATTAAGTAATGTTGGTAGTGTAGTATTTCTAAGGAGACACTATCCCTGCTTTATTAAAGTGAAATTACTCTGCATGTGAGCACAAAAAAAACTGAAAACGCTATTTCATTCATTTTTAATATTTAAAGCAAGCACATCCATCCATGTCTCCATGCTTTATTTTGCTGAGAGATTACTTTGAGAAACCCCCACCTAGCATTTCTGGTCGTGACCATCTTGAGTAAGGGTAGATGATTCATGTAGTGTTTACCTCCTGGAATCCATCTACCCTTAGCTCTGGCACGCAGGGGGTGTGCTTAGCTGAGAAAACCAGTCCTCCCCTTTCAAAGACTCCTGGGATGTATGACATAATGTACCTTGTCCTGTAAACCAGGAAGTAACTGAAGAAATGTAAAACAAAAAAGGTTAAAATAAGTAAATGTAATATACTTTCCCATCTGTTTACTAATGCTAGCAGTGTCAGCCCTTGTACACACAGTTGGACATTCTGACAACCAAATCCGTTGGATTTTGTCCGACGGATTTTGTCCAAAACTGTTGCATAAACACGGTCGGACAAAGTTGTCGGAAAATCCGATTGTACATAACGTGATGACGTTATTTCGTTACGATGGGACTACGTTCAGACTAGTAGCCAATAGCTTTGGTCTAAGAATTTGATCTGAGCATGCGTGGCACTTTGTCTGTCGGAGTAGGCTACACATGATCGGAGTTTGTCCGATCGGAGCATGTTGTCGGAAAATTTTATAGACAAGTTGTAAAACTTGGTCCGTTGCATATTCCGACGGAAACAGTCGATGGAGACCACACACAGTCGGATTATCCGACAATACGGTCCGATCGGACACATTCCCTCAGAATCTCCGACCGTGTGTACAAGGGCTAAGGATTAAAAATAGTTAATGTTGATTGAGAGAGTGAAGTTCCGCTTTCATAGCAGTAATAATCTTCCCAAAAGATTACATGTCAAATCACCCTTTATGTACTTTTTACTCCCTCCCACTGGCTCTCAGTAGACCTTTAAGTGGGTCTAAGCCTGGGTTCACACTGAATGCGGGTTTGAAATCATGCAAGTTCAGCTTAATTCGCACGATTTCAAACCAGCATTTATGTCTGACTTCGGGGGCGATTTCAGAGACATCTGTGCGGGTTCATGCACAGATGTCTATTGAAATCACCCCCCAAAGTAGTGCAAAAATTACTTTTGGGAATCGGTGCGGCACCACAAAGTTGGCATCGTAATGATTCAGACGGTGCCATTGCCGTCAATAGGCTCAGAGTTGGTATGTCAAATCGCATGTCAAATCGGCCTCATGGGGCTCAATGGCAGGAAGCTGAGGAGGTGTCCAGATCAAGTGATTGCTGTGATTGGCTCTCACTGTGATCTCGTGATTGGGAGCCTGTCCAGCTAGTTCCTGATCACGGAGATGGAGAGCTGTTAGTAATAGCTTGCTCAGTGTTCTAGGAGTGTGCAGTAAGCATGCTTTCAGCACACAACCTCAAACCCTCATGGATGCAGATATGTGTTGAGTATTAAGGACCACCTCTCCTGCCGCCTGCTGCACGGTCTGAGCCATCACTCCAATGACTCTTTGCAGTATTACCTCCTATCATTTATTACTGTTTTGGGCTCATTGAACTGCCGCTCATTTATCTGGTGGTCGGACAGAAAAGCCGATAGCAGGAGCTCACACCCATCCAAGCACAGAATAATGCAGTGACACCTCTACTCTGCACATATTACAGTCAGTACCTGCTTGGTTTACCTTTTTATGCAATCCCACGCCACACTTCTGTTTATTTACTTGATGGATGTATGGATAAATCTCCAGTCTTGCCTGAAATCATAACATTTGCTAACAAGTAGATGTGCAGACTCCTGTTGCCTGCCCACAGTGCCTTGAAAGTGGTCATACCACTTGAACTTTTCCACATTTTGTCATGTTACAACCAAAAACATAAATGTGTTTTATTGGGATTTTATGTAATAGACCAACACAAAGTGGCACATAGTTGTGAAGTAGAAGGAAAATGATAAATGGTTTTCATTTTTTTTTTACAAATGAATATCTGAAAAGTGTGGCGTGCATTTGTATTCTGCCCCCTTTACTCTGATACTCCTAACTAAAATCTAGTGGAACAAATTGCCTTCAGAAGTCACCTAATTTTCTAACTAGAGTCCACCTGAGTGTAATTTAATTTCAGTATAAATACAACTGTTCTGTGAAGCTCTCAGAGGTTTGTTAGAGAGCCTTTGTGAACAAACAACATCATAAAGGCCAAGGAACACACCAGACAGGTCAGGGATAAAGTTGTGGAGAAGTTTAAAGCAGGGTTAAGCTATAAAAAAATCCCAAGCTTTGAACATCTCAGGGAGCACTGTTCAAATCATCATCCAAAAATGTAAAGAGTATGGCACAACTGCAAACCTACCAAGGCATGTTCATCCACCTAAGCTGACAGGTCAGGCAAGCAAAGCGTTTATCAAAGAAGCAGCCAAGAGGCCCATGGTAACCCTGGGGGAGCTGGAGAGATCCACAGCTCAGGTGGGAGAATCTGCCTCCTTACGAACAATGGCAGGTCTATAAAAAACTCCAGTGACAACCTTTGGAGTACGCACACCCATGTACAGTTCCACCCATAATGTTTCAGACTCATCACACTCTCCATCAACTAGGTCCTCTTTCACACTTGCTTTGAGATCACTTCTCACATAGAGACAGACACCACCACCCCTCCATTTTACCCCACCAATTATGGGGCACAATTTCTCCCAATGACACCAACAATGGGGCCCAATTACACCAATTACGGGGCACAATATCTTCCAATGAAACCAAAGATGGGGCACTGTTTTTTCCCACAGATGTTAGGACATTTTCTACTTCCAATGGCCACAGTCCAATCCTCCTAAAGTCTGAAGGACAGTAAACTTTCCCTGTGTTTAGAAAGTTTGGGACCCATGGTTTAGATCAAAGCACCTTCCTGTGTTAGAATGGCCCAGTCAAATACCAGACCTAAATCCATTTGAAAATCTGTGGCAAGACTTGAAAATTTCTGTTCACAGATGGTCTCCATCCTATCTGACAGAGCTTGAGCTATTTTGCAAAGAAGAATGGGCAAAAATGTCACTCTCTAGATGTGCAAAGCTGGTAGAGACATAACCAAAAAGACTTGCATCTGTAATTGCAGCAAAAGGTGGTTCTACACAGTATTGACCCAGGGGGGCTGAATACAAATGTACGCCACACTTTTCAGATATTTATTTTAAAAAAATATTGAAAGCCATTTATCATTTTCCTTCCACTTCACAATTATGTGCCACTTTGTGTTGGTCTATCAAAAACCCAATAAAATACATTTACCTTTTTGGTTGTTACATGACAAAATGTGGAACAATTCAAGGGATATAAATACTTTTTTCGACACTGTATATAACAGAAGGGGGTAGGAGTCTGGGACTGGCATTAACAAGAGCTGATACTACAAGGAAATGGTCAGATCTCTGGTAAACTTACACTGGTCACAACATAGGAAAAATCATGTGACTTTTATTTATTTTTTATTTATTTTTATTTTTTTTGGGGGGGGGGGTATGAAAGCACTTATTATTTTGTAGCACTGCTGGAAGGCTTTTATTTAAAAAGTGAGGTCTGGTCACAGGGTCTCTGTAAAGCCTAACTCCTGGACTTGCTGGAGGAATTATTGTGGGGGACAGCATGTCAGGGCTGGATTAGCGCTTCCTCCTCTGGGCTGGCCGCTCAGCTGTCAGCTAATTGCCAGCTCTCTTCTCTTTCCACCGTTACCAGCTGTTCCAGATGATGCTCGCCTGACCTGCCTATTTAAAGCCTTCCAGCTCACTCTTTCCTTTGCCTTCGCGTTGGTCACATCACTAGGAACCATTTCCTGCTGTTTGTTTCAAGACTGGCTTGCTGACATCCCTCCTGGCTTCTATCCTACTTGCAGTTGCTCTCCTTGGATCCCTGAAGTCTGGACTAGCTGATTAACCGATCTGGTTTATGAACTTTGGACTGGCTGACTACCCGATCTGGCTACTGGACTCTGGCTATGCTTGACTACGCTTTTTTCTATTTACCTTTTTATTTTTATTAATAAACAAGTGTGATTTGATTGTACTTCTGTCTCTGTCTGTTTCATGGTTCCTGACAGTACGCGAAGGCCATGAATCCAGAAGATACAGTCAATCCACTTGGTAATATTTTTTCCAGATTGGATGAGCAATATCACTGCATGGATCAGTTTGCCTTGGTGTTACAAACGCTCCTGAATCGAACGGCTCACCTGGAATCCCCCACGGTGGCTGCTCCTGTACAACCTGAGTCGCAGGCCGTCCCTGCTGCTGCGCCAGTCTCTGTGCAGGCACCCGCCTCGAGTATTACCTCGATAAGATGTATGTCTGGTTCTGCTCCGCTTCCCCAGCGATTTGGGGGTGATCCAGTTCAATGCAGAGGGTTTCTCAATCAGGTTGAGATATACTTCGAAATGCTGCCCCAGGCGTTTCCTACGGACAGAAGCAAAGTAGGTTTTGTGATATCTTTGCTTTCTGAGAGAGCCTTGACCTGGGCTAACCCTCTATGGGAGAGGCAAAAACCTGTTGTCTTGAGTTACCCTCAGTTTGTGGCCTCCTTTAAAAGGGTTTTTGACGTTCCCGCACGCTCCGCTTCTGCTGCCAAGTGCCTCATGTCCATCAAACAGAGTACGAGAACTGTTGCCGACTACGCCATTGAATTCCGTACTCTGGCAGCAGAGGTTGCTTGGAACAATGAGGCCCTTGTGGCTGCTTTTTCTCATGGTCTCTCGGATTCCATCAAGGATGAGATAGCAGCCCGAGATATACCCACTGAGTTGGAGGGCTTCATCTCGTTTGCCATCCTCATTGACTCCAGACTCAGAGAAAGACTTTCTCTTAAGGAGCTCTTGCAGAAGCCTCCTGTATGTTTGCCTCCGAGCTTTGTAGTCCCACCCGTGCCTCACTCACCTCCCATGCCTCCTGGTACCGAGTTGGTCAGTGAAGATGAACCCATGCACCTGGGCTTCACGCGTCTCTCTGCGGATGAGAGAGCCTTTAGGAGGAGGGAGAGATTGTGCCTTTATTGTGGCCAGGCAGGTCACTTTTTGAAGTCTTGTCCTACCCGTTCAGGGAACGCCCGAACCTTGATGTCCTGTCATGGACAGACCTTAGGTGGCGTTGTTTCGTCCCCAGTTATCCAGAAGGATAAGCCCCTAGTTTTGATCACCCTTTCTTTGGCTGAGTCGTCCATCGAGATACAGGTGCTAATCGACTCTGGGGCTGCAGGCCTCTTCATTGATGCTGCATTTGTTTCGCAGCACTCGATTCCGCTGCAGCTGGGTGACACTCCACTTGCCATTGAGGCTCTTGATGGGAGACCTTTAGAGCCTGCCCATGTGACTCATGAGACGGTTCCATTGTTCATGGCCATAGGGGCTCTTCACCATGAGATAATCCAATTCCAAGTTATTTCCTCACCCGGATTTCCGCTGGTTATTGGTTATCCTTGGTTACAGAGGCACAACCCCTCTTTTGATTGGCTCCATGCCGAGGTTCTCTCCTGGTCACCACAATGCAGTGAGACATGCTTCCTGAAGGTATCCAAGGTCCTGTGCACCGCTTCACTCCTTTCCCTGCCGGAGGAGTACCGTGATTTTGGCGATGTCTTTGATAAAGGTCAAGCCGGTAGTTTGCCTCCACACCGGCCTTATGATTGCGCAATTGACCTTCAACCTGGTGCCATACCTCCTCCTGGCCAGATTTACCCTTTGTTGGTCTTGGAGGATAAGGCCATGGAGGAGTATGTTGCTGACGCAGTTTCTCGAGGTTTCATCCACAAGTCCTCGTCTCCTGCTGGTGCTGGTTTCTTTGTGAAAAAGAAGAGCGGTGAACCGAGACCTTGTATAGATTATAGGGGTCTCAATGCCTACCCGATTCCATTGATTACAGAATTATTTGACCGCCTCAAGGGAGCAAGGGTTTTCACAAAGCTTGACCTGAGAGGGGCATACAATCTCGTGCGCATTAAAGAGGGCGATGAGTGGAAAACTGCGTTTAATACCAGAACAGGCCATTATAAATACCTGGTAATGCCTTTTGGCCTTTGTAACGCCCCGGCAGTTTTCCAGGAATTTATTAACGATGTCCTCCGAGATTTGTTGCAATTGTGTGTGGTGGTTTATCTCGATGATATCCTCGTAATTTCCAAGTCCCTGGAGAGCCACCACACAGATGTCTGTCGTGTACTTCAGAAACGAAGGGAGAACAATCTCTATTGTAAACTGGAGAAGTGTGAGTTCCATCGTGAACAGGTTACATTCCTGGGCTATGTCATTTCCACTGCTGGTTTTTTCGATGGACCCAGAGAAACTGTCGGCAATGCTACAGTGGCCTTTGACCCGTGGGTTTACGTCCTCTGCAGCATTTCCTGGGCTTTGCCAACTACTATCGGAAGTTTATTCGTAACTTCTCGTCTTTGGTCAAGCCTCTGACTGATATGACCAGAAAGGACGGTAACCCACAGTGTTGGTCTCCGGAGTCCATTAAGGCCTTTGAGACTCTCAAGGCTGCCTTTGTTTCTGCTCCTGTGTTGGCACATCCTGATCCTACATTGCCTTTTATCCTAGAAATTGATGCTTCTGAGACTGGAGTTGGCGCCCTTCTGTCTCAACGTCCTAACTCTGAGAGCGCTATGCATCCGTGTGGTACTTTTCCAAGAAATTGTCACCTGCTGAATGTAATTATGAGATTGGTGACAGAGAGCTGTTGGCAATCATTTTAGCCCTAAAAGAATGGAGACATCTCCTTGAAGGTACCACTGTGCCCGTTCTTATTCTTACTGACCATAAGAATCTTACATTCTTTTCTGAGGCTAAGCGACTCTCTCCCAGAAGGGCGCAATGGGCTCTTTTCTTGTCAAGCTTTAATTACATTGTCTCATTCTTACCCGGTACTAAGAATGTAAGGGCTGATGCCTTGTCACGACAATTTTCCTCCACTTCCAAGTCGGAGTTGGTTCCGGTTCCTATGATTCCTCCTGATCGTATCTTGGCTACAGTTCGCACCAGTCTTACTTCTCCTTTGGGTGACAAAATTCTTGCTGCTAAGGTCCATGCTCCTCCTGATAAACCTTGTGACCGCTGCTTTGTCCCAGAGAGTCTCCGTACTGCAGTGCTCCAGACTTACCATTCTCCCAAGGCAGCTGGCCATCCTGGAAAGAATCAACTCATTTGGGCCATCTCCCAACAATTCTGGTGGCCTAGTCTACGGGCTGATGTTACTGCCTTCGTAGCTGCCTGTCCCATGTGTGCTCAGAGTAAGACTCCACGACACCTTCCAGTGGGCCTCCTACAACCCATACCCAGTGGAGAGAGGCCCTGGACTCACCTGTCTATGGATTTCATTGTGGAATTGCCCAACTCTCAAGGCAACACTGTTATCCTTATGGTGGTTGACCGGTTCTCAAAGATGTGTCATTGTATTCCACTTAAGAAGTTGCCCACCTCTAAGGAACTGACTTCCATTTTTGCTCGGGAGATCTTTCGCTTGGGCTACCTTGGGCTACCCAAGGTGATTGTCTCGGATAGGGGCACTCAGTTTATTTCCCGGTTCTGGCGAGCCTTTTGTGCACAGTTGGGAATACAGCTTGCGTTCTCTTCTGCGTATCACCCGCAGTCTAATGGGGCCGCAGAACGAGCCAATCAGTCCTTGGAGCAATTCCTACGTTGCTATATTTCTGACCATCATAACAACTGGTCTGACCTGTTACCTTGGGAAGAGTTTGCTCACAACAGTGCCTTGAATTCTGCCTCCCAGCTGTCTCCATTTATGGCGAATTATGGTTTCCAACCTTCCATGTTGCCTGACTCTTTTGTTCCACAGTGTATTCCTGCGTTAGAGGAGCATCTCCATGGTCTTCGTTCCACTTGGGTACAAGTCCAGGAGGCTTTGCATCATGCTAATGGTAGGTACAGACTCCATGCTGACCGCAGACGCCTGCCTGTGCCTTCCTACCAGGTTGGGGACAGGGTCTGGCTGTCATCTCGCAACCTCCGGCTTCGTGTTCCCTCACTGAAGTTTGCACCTCGGTTTATTGGGCCTTTCCGTATCCTTCGCAGGATTAACCCAGTAGCTTACGTGTTGGACCTTCCTCCTAGTATGCGCATCTCAAATGTGTTTCATGTCTCCTTATTGAAACCGTTGGTCTGTAACCAATTTACCACCTCGGTGCCACGTTCTCACCCTATTCAGGTTGAGAACCAGGAGGAGTATGAGGTACAATCCATTGTTGACTCCCGTAGGTTCCGTGGGTACATACAGTACCTGGTGCATTGGAAGGGGTACAGTCCGGAGGAACACTCCTGGGTTTCATCCTCTGACGTACATGCCCCTGTCCTCCTCCGCGAGTTCCATAGACAGTTTCCCCTCAAGCCCGGTGGCCCTCCGAGGGAGAGGGGTCATTGAGGGGGGGGGGGTACTGGCAGGGCTGGCTTAGCCCTTCCTCCTCTGGGCTGGCCGCTCAGCTGTCGGCTAATTGCCAGCTCTCTTCTCTTTCCACAGTTACCAGCTGTTCCTGATGATGCTCGTCTGACCTGCCTATTTAAAGCCTTCCAGCTCACTCTTTCCTTTGCCTTCACATTGGTCACATCACTAGGAACCATCTCCTGCTCTTTGTTTCAAGACTGGCTTGCTGACATCCCTCCGGGCTTCTATCCTGTTTGCAGTTGCTCTCCTTGGATCCCTGACGTCTGGACTGGCTGATTACCCGATCTGGTTTATGAACTTTGGACTGGCTGACTACCCGATCTGGCTACTGGACTCTGGCTATGCTTGACTACACTTTTTTCTATTTACCTTTTTATTTTTTATTAATAAACAAGTGTGATTTGATTGTACTTCTGTCTCTGTCTGTTTCATGGTTCCTGACACAGCACTGACAAGGAGGCGAGTCTTGCAGTCAGAGCCGCTTTATTTTTTTAATTTACCTACTGCTGGGGAACCTTTAGAAAATAGCCCAGGGTTGGCCATTAAAGTTAGTTAGTTCATAGTTATTATTGAACTAGTGTAAGTAGGTATGTGTCATGTCTTTGGGATCACCAAGGAAGCTAGAAATCACTGTAGTAGGCACCACTACTACAATGATCTCCAGAAGCTTTCGGGTTCTGTGCCGAGCAGCTGCACTGCTGACTGCTAACACTCACTTGGCATAGCTGCCATTCAGAGAAGCCTATAGGGGTTATTTACGAAAGGTAAATCCACTTTGTACTGCAAGTGCACTTGAAAGTGAACTGAAAGTGCACTTGGAAGTGCAGTCATGCTAAATCTAAGGGGTAGATCTGAAATGAGGGGAAGCTCTGCTGATTTTATCATCCAATCATGTGCAAGCTAAAATGCTGTTTTTTATTTTCCTTGCATATCCCCCTCGGATCTACAACGACTTTACTTCCAAGTGCACTTTAAGTTCACTTTCAAGTACACTCGCAGTGCAAAGTAGATTTGCCTTTAGTAAATAAACCCCTATGTATTTTCCCAACTAATGGAAATGAATGAATGGAAAGGTAGAGATCATGACATTATCACCCACCTCTTCACCAGAGAACACTTTGCCTTTTGTCAATTAGAACTTAGTTTACATGTATCTAGGTCATTTTGATCTAGTGGTAGTAGGTTCACATTTAACCAGACTTGCTGTATTGGTAAAGACATTTTGACACTCATCTGAATGGCCTTTTGTGGCTCAAAATTGAGTTGTGAGAGCTGTTTGTATTTTTTAATAAAATGTTTATATTGTATAACTAGTTATGAGTAAACCCATTTTTCTGAACCAGGACTTGAACCAGTGAAACACAACTTTTGCCCTATACAGTCTGCAGGTCAGCATCCTGTGACTCCTAAGTGGTCTAGAAAGTTATTCCCTTGATTAGTCTTCATTTGATTTTTTGTTTTTTGATTTTTTGTTTTTAACAGAGCATATCTCAGCATCTGCTCAGTACAATCCCAAGTTATGCAGATGTTATGAGATTTTTACATCAAAATTTATGACAAATATAAAGTAAACCTGTCATAAACTGGGGAAAATTACACTACGCATATTATGAAAAATGCATAAGCAGAGGTTACTTTCAATGAATACTGTCAAAATAATCAGTAGGTCAAGGACTATAGACAACTAAAATATGACCCGTAAAAGCTGAGATTGGCTATTTCCTTTGTTTCCGACTTATTGTTTGTTTAGTGCAGGGGTTTCCAAGCTTTTGACCTTCCTGGGCCACATTGAAAGAAGAGATATTGTCACACATAAGATCTACTAACAATAAGGATAGTTGATGAGCAAAAAAAGGCAGATCACAAGGTAACGATCACTGATATAAATAATGTACCTATCTGAGTAATAAAACTTCATTTTTTTGTAATTATTTTAATTATAAAAGTAAAAGAGGGTAACATAAAATGAATGCAATATTTGACAGTGTTTTTGATAAACTAACACATCAATAGCTGGTCGATGGATGTAGTAGCAATTCTCAATCAATTCTCAAGGTGCTCATCAGATATTTTGGTTCTAATTTTGTCCTTTGTGTGCTTCATCCTTGATAATAGTTGCTCACAAATATATGTCCTGACAAAAACTGATGACATGAAAAAGGTGTGATTGCGAAGAGTGGGATATTTTTCTTTGGGAAGGTAAAACTTATAAAAGTCCAGTAAAGAGACACTGTCACATTTTTCTTCGACTGAATGTGCTCGCTAAGTTTAAACGCATAAAAAAAAAAAAAAAGTAAGTTTGTGATTTTTATGTTGGGTAGCATTCATAGCCATCTTGGGCTGGTTTAATGTGATCGGCTGGCTCATTGTCCAGTTGGAAGGCTTGGAAGGCACGAGGTGTTGAAGTTTAAGCTTGATTTTGACAGCAAGAGTCAGGATCCTCATGTTCCTTCTGGATATACTGATTGTTTTGACATGCAATTGCTGATGAAGATGTCTTCTGCTTATTTTTTTATTTTATTTTTTTTACTATATGCCCAGTTTAAATTGCCCAGGTGTATGACAAGTGTAGGGTTTTGACATGTTTAAAATACAATTTGTGTACTTGAATTCCAGTCAAAATCTGGTGTCAGCTTCCAGTTTGTTTTGTCAAAACTTAATTGAAAAAGTTAGAAGCTGATTGGCTACCATGCACAGCTACACCAGATTTTGCACTCTCCAGTTTTAGTAACTGGTAACCCCATAATGTCTTCTCTCTAGAAAACATATACTTATATGGGCAACATAATATGGAACTAAAATCAAAATTTCAAAGAAATGGCTCTTTATTGCAGAACATACTTACAATGTCAAAAGTGCCTGTATGCCCATTTTAAACTACCCAGGTGTATGGCAGATTTCGTGTTTTCGCATTTAGTGTTGCAGAACTGAAGTCAGAACTTGGTTCTACAAAGAGTGTACAAACATAAACTAAAAAACATTTTCAGCTTCTAATGACCTACTCTTATGTAGTTCAGACAGTAATAGCCACATCTGGTAGATATAAATGATCTAAACCTTTCAGACACAATGGAAAAATATTGTGTAGGCAAGGAACACATGTCCAATGCAGTCCTCAAACAATTATGTCTTCCTGGAAAAACCTATGATTTCCAAATGTGGAAATGTCTAGGGCCCCAAACTTGGCCTACACACAAGACAATATTGACAGATAACGTCTCTCCAGAAAACAAAAATGGGCAATTTAAAATTGAAATAAAGTCACTTCTAAAAAACAAAAAAAATTGAAGGCAGGCAGACTCTTTATTGCAGAATAAACACAAAATTAATTTTCTGTAATAAAATAAACCTACCTGCCTGCTCTTGGACTTCTATAGAATGCACACTTAGCTGGACATTGTCAGTTCAGATTACATTCCAGCACAGTGTCTCTATGACTGAACTTCTGTGCATGCACAGGAGTGATGCCATCCCACACTAGCCAATTAAAATGGCTGAAACCAGCACCCAGTGAGAGGATGCCTGCATCCGTGAGGGACCATATGGCATCAGACAGTTAAAACCTAGGTAAGTATTGTGAACTTTAGTCCCACTTTAAAGTGTATCTATACTCAAGTGTAAAACCCAAAGGTTAGAAATGGTCAGGTTTTACTGCTTGCTATCGGGGACTCTGTTAGAGAGATTTCCCCTTGCGTTGTATTCTGGGGTATAATTTAAAATTAGAAATTAATTAGGAGAACATTTGCACCTGGGCGTTCTGGTATTTGCCTACTTTACCCTTTCTTTTGGCCTACTAAATGTAAACTGAACTAGAGACATTCCCCCTCTCATTTTTCCACCCCCATCAAATCATTCTCTGCAGCTATTACCTTTTGTACCACCACCCCCTCCATTTAGAATGTAAGCTCTACGAGCAAGGGCCCTCTTGTACATTTTGTATTGTACTGTAATTGTGTTGTCCCCCCTATACATTGTAAAGCACTGCGTAAAGTGTTGGCGCTATATAAATCGTATATAATAATAATAATAATAATAATAATTTTCTGTCCTGGAGACAATTGTTTTACCAAACAGGAAAGAATGGTATCCCTTCAACTAAGCCTCCAACTGCCGTAAATCCTCACAGGAGATCTAATGCTTCCCCTCTCTATCCAAAACGGAAAAAAAAAAATTGTCTTTGTAAGCTGAAAAATTATTATTATTATTTTTTTGTTAGTGAATGATTAGTCACTAAAAAAAGACTAAACTCTGGCCAGAAGAAATAGATCAATTCTGATTCATGTATAACAAATATTCCTAATTTTAACTTTAACTTTTCAATATTTTGGCATCCTTTCAAACTGTCGTCTAGTTTTTTTCTCTACGGAAGAAAAGTATTAGGTGATTCATCTACTCCCCGTTTGTGTCTAGATATCTGAAACTCAGATTTTTCGAGCATGTGAACTCTAGAAACTTTATGTAAATTTAAATTCAACTGTTCTAAAAGAAGGAACACGAGAACTTCAGCTTCAAAGAAATGGATTTTCTTTTAAAATTGTGTCATTTTGAAACATTGCCAATTGCAAAAAAAAAACAACAAAAATAAAACAAAACAGGGCATATAAATCAAAGAAAGATTGGATTTTTCTACCTTTTGATTTGCTACCTGATCCACACAAGCTATTAGAAGTCATCTATAAAAGCAAGATAGAAGAGGTTCAGCTGAAAACATAGATCCTGGCTAATGTTTTGACAAGCAGACCTAGATTAATGGAAAGGGCACAAAGACCACTGCTTAGATCAGCATTTCAGAAGATGGAATGTCTTTTTTTAAGGGTTGCCAGCCCATTTTCTTTCTTTTACAGATAATTGGGATTTACATAAAATGGTAAATTGTATTCATTCCTTCATTTATTGTTTTTCTGGCCCATAGATAAAAATAAACACATAATAAGTCATTCAGTGAAATCTGGTAGAAAAGCTGCAAAGCAACCTAATATGGTTCTCAACGTCTTTATAACTGAAGACCAAAAACAGCTGCCTGCTCTTGCACTAAGCACTTGATCTCTGGAAGATTTACCCCCCCCCCCCCTCCTTCATGAGCAGGCCATTTTTTGTGATAGGGCACTGTGTTACACTAACTGAGAATTGGGTGATCATGCAATGCTGTACCCACATAAAATGTTTGTCTTTCCCCCCCACAGATAGAGTTTTCTTTTGGTGGTATTTGGTCACCTCTGCATTTTTTATTTTCTGCACCAGAAACAAAAAAAGACAGACAATTTAAAAAATAAAAACAATATTTTTTGCTTTCTGCTATAAAACTTTTCCCCCCAAAAAATGGAAAAAAACGAATTTCTTCATAAATTCAGTCCAATGTGTAGTCTGAGACAAAAAAAATCCCAATAAGCGTATATTGATTGGTTTGTGCAAAAGTTATAGCGTCTACAAACTATAGGATATTTATTTTATTTTTGTATACTTTGTGTATTGCTTTTACTAGGGGAAGAAATGAACACAAACTCCATCCCTTGCATCCTGTCAAAATGGTGATCTGCCTTGATCCCCATTCTGTCTCTCTAACGATCAGTGGGTGTTGGAGGACATCAGGTACCATGCACCCACTGATTGGCTTCGCTTGTGTGCCCCTAGCCGGAAGTTTTGAATCACACACACACACACACACACACACACACACACACAATATATTGCAGTTTATAGTTTTTACATATGGTGGCTAAATTTGTTTTTTCCAAGCTAAGAACATTTCAGCAACTACAGAAAATTTCTGTTGATCTTGCCAGAAAGGCAGTGTCTTTGTCACTTCCTGTGAGCTGCACCAAATAATATCTTTTTTTTTAGCTATTTTGCTGTAATCTACAAATTGCCCTGCTCCCCGTGTAATGGAGATGTAGAGCTACAGACATGTTTGTAGTCCATATCAGGAGAGCAGTCCAGGGTGACAACCATAAATGCAGTGGAGGAGTGACCCAGGGAGAGGAAGTGTATTACTTGCAGGATTATTAAGTAAAAATAAAGCAAAAACAAGCTGAAAAAGTGAATAAATGCTGCTGCCACTCCAGGGCCTAGTAAACTACAATGTTTTACATTTTTTAATTTTGTGTTTGGTATACTTTAAGCTGGTATGGTATCTCCAGAAGCTACCTCGGACAGTAAATGGTTTTAATTCACTGAAGTATAGTAATTTTGTGCACATTTTTGAGGTTACTGCTGGTAACGTGTTCTCTAATTTCAAGAACATACTGGTTGATTTACTAAAACTGGAGAGTGCAAAATCTTGTGCAGCTCTGTATAGAAACCAACCAGCTTCCAGGTTTTATTGCTGAAGTTAGAATCTGATTGGCTACCATTTACAGCTGCGCCAGATTTTGTACTCTCCAGTTTTTGTAAATCAACACCAATGTTTTTTTCTTGAAATGCAATTTTCAGTTCATATTCATATTCAGTTAATTACAGTTCATATTACTTACCTTAATCTACTGTCCCATGACAGCTGGCACTCCAGTTCTCTTCTCTCTGATGCCAGAATGTGAGCAGACAGTCCTAGATCATCATGTACAGTGCAGGATGAGCAGTGATGACTGATCCTGCATTGTGTATCTACATTGAAGGGAGGGGTGGTGATAAGACCAGTCGAAGACTGGCATTTAGACAGGCTTCGATGGTCCAGTCATATTACTTTGTGATAGAGCACACAAAATTTGCACTGTCTTTCATCTACTGGGGCAATTAGTTTTTTTCAGATTGGCTCAGAGTTAGGCTTTAATGACGAAAATGGGAAAACGGATAGTAAAGCAATGCATAAGCAATAAGTATACTTATTTGTGTCTTCATTTTGGTTTTGGGATGCCTTATTTGTCAGAAGATCTAAAACGACATTTCAAATTCCTGGAAGCTGTAACATGAAACTTGTAACATGTTTTGGAACATGGATTCTCAATTAGTAAAAAAAGGATGAAGATGTCAGCCTTAAAACTTTCCTCGAACAACCCATGCAATCCGTACATACAAAGAAACCAAAACAAATAAGTTCAGAAATTAAGTTATGTGTAATAAAATATATTGACACAGGAAAAAAGTATTGAAAACGCTGAAAACGGAAATTTATTTAAAACTTGGTACAAAATCTTTTGTTGTTAATGATAGTTTCAAGATGCCTCCGGTATAGAGAAACTAGTCGCATGCATTGCTCAGGTGTGATTTTGGCCCATTCTTCCACACCGTCTTCAAATCTTGAAGTTTCTGTGGGCCTCTTCTATGAACTCTGATCTTTAGTTCTTTCCATAGATTTTCTTTTGGATTCAAGTCAGGTGATTGGCTGGGCCATTGCAGCAGCTTTATTTTCTTTCTTTAAAACCAATTGAGTTTCCTTGACTTTGTGTTTGGGATCATGTCTTGCTGAAATGTCTAGCCTCATTTCATCTTTATCATCCTGGTGGATGGCAGCAGATTTTTATAAAGATTGTCTTGGTGTCTTGGTACATTTTTCCATCCATCCTTCCTTTAATGACATGAAGTTTACCAGTACCATATGCTGAAAAACAGCCCCACACCATGATGTTCCCACCTCCACACTTCACTGTTGGTAGGGGGTGTTTTTGTGGTGATGTGCAGTACCATTTGACCTCCAAACATGGTGTTTATTATGGCATCCATAGAGTTCAATTTTGGTCTCATCTGACCAGACAATGGGTGTTATTTACGAAAGGCAAATCCACTTTGCACTGCAAATACACTTGGAAGCTCTCAATCGAAGGGGTAGATCTGAAATTAGGGGAAACTCTTCTGATCTTATCATTCAATTTCCTTGCATGTCCCACTCGGATCTACAGCGACTTTACTTCCAAATGCACTTTCAGTGCACTTTCAAGTGCACTTGCAGTGCAAAGTGGTTTTACCTTTAGTAAATAACCCCCTATATTCTCCCAGTATTTCACAGGCTTGTCTAAACTTTAAACAAGCTTCAACATGCATTTTCTTCAGCAATGGAGTCTTGCTTGGTGAACGTGCATACACGCCATAGTGGTTGAGTGCATTACTTATTGTTTTCTTTGTAACAATTGTACCTGCTTATTCCAGGTCTTTCTCAAGCTCTCCACAAGTGGTCCTTGGCTCTTGGACAACTCTTCTGATAATTCTTTTCACTCCTCTATCAGAAATGTTGCCAGGAGCATCTGGTTGTGGCTGGTTTATAGTGAAAAGATGACTTCTGGATTATGGCCCCAACAGTGCTCACTGGAACATTCAAAAGTTTAGAAATATTCTGTAACCAATGCCATCAGTATGTTTACCAAAAACAAGGTTGCAAAGGTCTTGAGAGAGCTCTTCGCTTTTACCCTCCATGAGATGTTTATTGTGTGACACCTTGGTAATGAGACACCTTTTTATAGGCCATTAGTTGAGACTGAACCAGCTGATATTATTTGCACTGAAAAGGGGCAGGATTGTAGAATTACTGATAGATTTCAGCTGGTGTCTTGGCTTTGCATGCCTTTTTGCACCCCTTCTTTTCATGTGGTCAATACTTTTTTCCCTGTGGCATTCCATTTTATTACCGTATTTTCCGGCGTATAAGACGACTTTTTAACCCATTAAAATCTTCTCAAAAGTCAGAGGTCGTCTTATACGCCGGGGGTCGTCTTATAGGAAACTTCTGCGATCGCCGTGGAGGGAGCTCCAAAATACCGCAGCCGCCGTGACATCCGCCCTGTATGCAAGCTACAAGCTGCAGGCGTCTGGGATGGCGAAAAAAAAAAAAGACATACAGCGGCAAAACACGCCTCTTTCACCCGTCTGGCCCGCCCTTCTATCCTATTACCATACCTCTTCTCTGACGAGCTTTCGCTCCTGAGGACTGGAGCGAAGAGGAGCAGGCGCGCATGTGCTAGTTCTGAGAGGCAGATGTACGGTAATAGGATACAAGGGCGGGCCAGACAAGTGAAAGGGGCGTGTTTTGCATTAGTCTTGGAGACAGGGAGGGCTGGGCAGGCAGGGAGAGCTTACCGGACTATGATTTGTTTAAAGCAACCAGCAAATCGCTGGTAAGGTGGCTGTTATACCACATACAGTACCAGTAAAATATCTACCGGTATACCAGTACAGCAGTATCTACAGTACAGTACCAGAGGGGTAGTCTTATACGGAGAGTATATCCCAAACACTACATTTTAACTGGAAATGTTGGGGGTCGTCTTATACGCCCAGTCGTCTTATACGCCGGCAAATACGGTACACATAACTTATTTTCTGAACTTATTTGATTTGGTTTCTTTGTATGTATGGATTCCATGGTTCGTAACCGACATGTGGGGAAAATTTAATGTCAATAGCGCCTTTAGGAATATATTTACCTAGAAAAATGGTGCCTGAAATGGTGCTCAATACTTCTTTTACCTACAGTGTATATATATATATATATATATATATATATATATATTATGATGATTGTAAAGATCAGCGTTGTTGATTCATTGACCAATGTTGGTTATTTTTTGTACACCAATTTGAAATCATGTGTATTGATTTTTTTTCTGCTTTTTAAATTGTCTTCTTTCTGAAGTGGCTGTACCTCTATCCCCAGTCCTCATTCTGCTCAGTGAGCATGTACCAACTGTAGAATAATGATGCTGTTTCCCCTGTTACAACACAGCTTGCTTTCAGTCTGACACTCATCCCAAAAGAAAAAGTGTTATTTTTTCGCAAGACGCAATTTATTTTTGCAAGAAATATTGCTTAATAACGCATGCAAGAAACATAATTACAACTGATAAAGAATCATGCAAAAGATCCCAAGTGATATCTTGTGATAATGTTTACTGGTAATACATCACATATTCCCTTTGACCTTTTGCAAATCAAGTTCAGTTTATTGATAATGGAACTTGAATTGACTTGCATGCTTATTTTCTTGCTGTTATCCTTTTCCTGAACAGAGCTGAATCAATTCTAGAAAATTACATACAAGATGCATTTCTGTTTATTTTTCCAATAATAGCTACTTGGCTAATGTGGGAGAAGTAATGTGATTGTTTTTTGACTATTCAGGGCCTTGCGCTGCTTCCTGAATGAATTTGTTCCACTTAACCTAATGAGTACAACAGTGCAATCAATCTAAAGTAAGAGGTCTGAAAATTCACCTTTCATTATGGTTCCTGTGAGCAGGTGTATATAGATCCAAAGTAGCTTTTTACTAATTTTAGGAAAGAAAAGTGATTTCAAGTAGGTTTTGAACAAATCTGTATATTCCTATAGTTTACATCAGGGGTCTCCAAACTTTCTAAGCAAAGAATATGGACTATTGGTAAAAAAAAGTTTGAAGACGAAAAGCTAAAGTCGACGAAAGTGTGTATACATTTTAATATATATATTTTTTTAGAAAAAATCAATTATTTTTTTGTGCATATGTCATAGACCTTATAGGTTTTGTTCTTTCTGTCTAAATCTATAAATAAATTAAACATATACATAATTTTTGAATGTTAATACAAAAACAAAAAAGAAATTACAATACATATTTGAACAGTTGTTAGAGACTGATAATCATAGCTCATTTAGTCAATAGTGTGTCCCTCCAACTGTATTAAATATTATTGATTTGTACTTAATTTTACTCTGGTCCTAAAGTGGTGCATCAATATAAAGTAGTATATTCTTAATTACAGTACATATAGTATATTATAGTATTTATCATGTGGAAGGATAACTATGTTGGACAGGGTTTTAATTATAAGAAATAATTTGGCACATGTTTTGCAAGCTATTTTTAAAGTTAGCCAGGAAAGATCTATAAACCGCTGGAGCGTTGAACCTGAAAAGTAAAAAAAAAAAAAAAAAAAAAAAAAAGGGCCAGAATTGAAACATGGGTTTACATTCAGTGTTACATTTTAGCTTCAAAACTACATGTAAAAAAATAAAAAATAAATTGTTTTGTTTATTGAGGAAAGAAGATTAACCTATGGTTAAAAACTTTGGTTACTATTTGTTACTGTACTTTGCTCTTGTTTATTGAAATTCTAAAAAATTAATATAAACAGCTGGCAAATTTACAATATTCACAAAAGGTACAGAGGAAAGAGACAAAAAAGGGGGCAGATGTGAATGTGTGAATAATACACAAACAATAAAAATGTAATCATGTAAGTGAAATAAATATGACCCAAAATATGAATAAATCATAAATAAATATATTTATATAATAATATAATATATATAATTTCCCATTAAACCCACATGAAACCCTATTCTATATAGTTACATAGCTAGTCTGTCTTAAAAAATACACAAGCCCATCTAGTTCAATCAATATGTTTGTTTGTAAAGCAGCAGTGATTTTCTGGGGCTAATGGCAAAAGAAGGTATGGAGAGAAATAAAGTAAGAAACCTGTGCATGCTATGCCACATCTCTTTCTTTCTGCAGCTTTATTGCAGCTGTATCTTTCTTGCCAAACACCCACAGCCTGACCCCGCAATACTGTCTTAGTAGCATTCAGGGGAACAAAGGAAGAAGAAAATATGAGTAATATTTCTTTTCAAATTATACTAAAACTTACATCTGTGAATCAGAGGATAGTCTAAGGCTGGCCATACATTATAACATTTTCTTATACAATTTTCCTTTAGATTTACCAAAAACATATAATATAAGGTCAAACCTAAACACTTTTAATTTGCAGGTCCTTGCAGTACGTAATTGAAGGTAAATCTAAAGAAAATTGTATAATGTATGGCCAGATTAACTTTCTTACACTTTTTCCTTTTTGTATTTTATAAAATCTGTAAATATTTGGCTAACTCGTTAAAGTAAAAATATCCATGTATATACTGTAAGTGGGGAATCTTCAAACTACGGCCCTCCAGCTGTTGTGGAGCTACACATCCCATGATGAGACATTGTAAAATTCTGACATTCACAGACATGACTAGGCATGATGGGAATTGTAGTTCCTGAACAACTGGAGGGCTGTAGTTTGAAGACCCCTGCTGTAAGTAAACAACAAAGAAAGCTGCTACTATCCTAAGTTAATGAAACTCCTCCAGAACTGTCGGACGGCCTTGTTCACAACCAAGGCCGTTGTGGCTGAAACGCGTCGATACAATCATTTGGATTGATTTAAAGAACATGTATGGAGTTGCGGATTGTCCATTATATATGGTAAGTGACTATTTTGAATGTACTTTTTTGGCAAAAATAAATTTGTCTTTAAAGAATACTGTATAAATATTTAGTGAAGAGCATCTGTTCTTCATTATTATTTCAGGTGCTTATATAGCAGCGTCAAATTACACAGAGCTTTACATATATATTATACATTTACATCAGTCACATTCATATACTAGGGCCAATTTAGACAGTATCTAAACCTACCAGCAGGTCATTGGAGTGTGGGAGGAAACCGGAAAATACCCAGGAGAAACCCACACAGGCACAGGGAGAACATGCGAACGCCAGTCAGGTAATGTCGTGGTTGGGATTCAAACCAGTGAATCTTTTTACTGCTAAGTGAAAGTGCTAACCACTACACCACTGTGCCACCCATTCTACATCTTCTGTATTTAAATATTGTATTTATCAGCATATAATATGCACCTTTTCCCCCTGAAAACAAAGGGTAAACCATGCCTGCGTGTTATATGTCAATATTTTTATTTCTTACTAACGGGGGGGCGGGGTGGGGGCAGTCCGCCCCGGGTGCCACCCATTGGTAGGGTGTTGGGCCGGCTGCCCCACCTCTCCTGGCCCTGGTACAGTGCTGCCATACTTTAAAAATTTAGGAAATTATTACTGACAGCCCTTTTCTCATATACAACTCCTCCCGTGTCACTCTCAATGTAAATGGGAGCTTGTAATACCTCAAGTAATGTCGCTCATTTTGCATGCTCTCCCCCTGCCGCTCTGCCTCCACCTCGAGTGTAGCTTTTGCTTGGAATAGGAGAGAGGTCATTTGACCATCAATGAAACAGCAGAGGAGAGTCACATGACTGTGTCCACAAGAGAGCAGCGTTAATTGAGGTATATAGAAGCTTTTATTTACAATGAGAGTGGCACAGGAGGAGTGGTATATGAGAAAGTGCTGTCAGTAATATTTTCTTAACTTTTTAAAGTATGCTGGCAGCACTCTCCCAATAGACTGGGGGGTCTCCTGGGAGTTCAGGGGGGCTTTATAATGAAAGGAGTATGTGTGCTGTGCAGGGGGCCAGTGTACTGTGCAGAGGGTTTGTGTAATGTGCAGGGGGTCCATGTAATGTGCAGGGGGTCCGTGTACTAGTGCAGGGGGGCCGTGTGCTGTGCAAGGGGGCCGTGTACTGTGCAGGGGTTCCGTGTGCTGTGCAGGGGGTCTGTGTTCTGTGCAGGGGGTCTGTGTACTGTGCAGGGGGTATGTGTGCTGTGTAGGGGGTCCATGTATTGTGCAGGGGGTCCGTGAGCTGTGCAAGGGTTCTGTGTATTGTGCAGGGGATCCGTGTACTGTGCAGGGAGTCCTTGTGCTGTGTAGGGGTCCATGCATTGTGCAGGGGGTCTGTGTACTGTGCAGGGGTCCGTGTACTGTGCAGGGGGTCTGTGTGCTGTGCAAGGGTTCTGTGTATTGTGCAGGGGATCCGTGTACTGTGCAGGGAGTCCTTGTGCTGTGTAGGGGTCCATGCATTGTGCAGGGGGTCTGTGTACTGTGCAGGGGTCCGTGTACTGTGCAGGGGGTCTGTGTGCTGTGCAGGGGGCTTTGGAAAGTATTTTTAATGAAACTTCCCTCTTAAAATCAGGGTGCGTGTTATTCACTGATTAAAGCAGTATGTTGATTGCTCATGTCTTTTTTTTTTTTTTTTTTTAAGATATAATCAATGTTATCTAATTAACTGGACTAATGATTACAAATTGGATTCTACCACAATAGCTGGATGTCTACAGTCCAGGTTTTCAGGATTATGACACTAACAATTTGGCCAATAATGTATTTCTGTTTTAGGGCTTTGCATTGTTTTTGTATTTTTAAAAGCATACAAATGAAATGCTGGATGTTCTGGCTCCACTTTATATTTAGTGTGTGTGATGCACAAGGCGTGGATGTTTACTGTTTTTGCCCCACATACTAAGATGTGTCTGTTATGGTGGGCTGCAGGCTTTTATCACAGTATAAAAACCCTATTTATTGGATAAAATTCTGCATCTAAGAAAAAAATACTACATTTTATTTTATTTTATATCTCTGTATATAATAAAAAGAAAAAAAAAACATTGTAGTTATACTCAAATTAAAAATCTAGTAATTGCACTCTATATAATATAAACTAAAGTTGCAGTTATATATTTTTTGCATCAAACATGTTGGTGGATGGCTTGGCTCCCCAAACTGCTCATGGAGTCCCCCAAAGATCATATATGAACATCAACTTTCTGAAGATTTATATTTGCATATCATGACCCTTTCCTGATGGACAATGCTCAGACCTGGATATAGGTCACTCTGGCAGTGTTCTAGGAAGTCAATCGCATGTTTTTCTTTATCTGAATATTTCTGTACAGATCTGTCTGATGTGTTTAGAAAAATAAAATTCAGGATTTAGACATTATTAAAGGCTAAGTTCACCTTTAAGAAAAAATGATAAATGCACAAATGTTTTCACTTTTCCTGATGAGCCCGCAGAGCATTACAACTGTGATCAGTAGATTGCGGGTGCAATGTAAGGCTTCTGCAGACACTGCCTCCAGCTTGCCTGTCCGCCATGGGTTCTTTCACTAAAATCCACATATTTTCTTGGTGCCAATAGCTCAGTGCTTAGATATCCAGTGCTATATTTGTTGAAAAGGAAAGTTCTTTCTTTAAAAATGTTCTGTAATCTGAGGGATAGAAAGATGCAGTATTATCCTGAGTTATTATGTTTCCGCCCTTATTCGAGTATTCAAGTCATAGTGTAATGCATTTGCTTTGTTTAATAAATATTGATAATGGAACCATACATTTACTTACAGCATAAAAACACAATCTAATGAGCTCTTGCTTTTGATGCAGATATGTGAATTTATTTTTGTTTGCATTAATGGACTTTATAATAGCTGTAGATGCTTTATGTGGGCTATTATACAGTACTAAACAGTGAACTCCGAGATGAAGCAGAGAGAGAAAATGTATTATTTTTGTTGCTTTTATGTTAAGAGATAATGTAAGGTGAATACAAAAATGATTTCACTTTGCTAATCCATATTCCTTTATTGCTGATATTATATATTTAGTACAGGGACATAACTAGAGATCATAACAATTCTCCCTTCCCCAAGTAAAAAAAAAAGTTTGTCCAACACCCTAATATGATTATGTAGCACAGGTCATGAACTACAAGTATTCAAGTACTGTTTTACACTATAGCAGTATAACAATTTTGATAAAAAAATAAATAAATACAAAATTTGAATACATATTGTTCAAAAAAAGGTTTTATACTTGCCAGAAGTCTGAATTTTAAAATTGTTTCTCCATAAGTTTAAAGTGATATTAAAGTGAGCTTTTGTTAGTTCACCTGTTGAGAAAATCACTTACAATGGGTGTACCTTGCTTCTGTGAAATTTTCCTTTCCTAATAAACTAGTTGGTCCTTTGAACAGTGGCACTGATATTTATTTCTAGGGTGGCTTCTTTTCCTAGGTGATGCTGGAGCCACTGTTTTGTGTGGTTCCCCTGATCTGCATACAGGGCAATGTGCTGATGCTGCCCACGCTAACAGGCACAGGCAGCCCCTGATAAAAAAAAGAAAAAGACTGGCCCTCCTACAGGTGAAGTGATTGATAGTGGCTCCCGAAGCTGGGTTTTCGGATTGCCAAAACATTATAAATGACTGTGCATGCATGTGATGGGACATTTAGTTCCAAAGAGTGTATTGCAGTAAAGAGAGATTATGTTATTAGTGTGTCCACATTTATTAGTTGTATTGGTGTTCAGGGGAGAAGTGGCTCTTAACTTTGGTGGTAAGTCAGAAGAAGAATGCGCATTGGTGCTCAGTAGGAAAAAGAATAGCTTCTTACATGGACGGTCAGTGGGATAAAGAATGTCCCTTACGTTGGTGGTCAATAGAAAAAATGCTCCACTACATTGTGGTCAGTGGGAGAAAGAATGGCCATTTACATTTATGTTTAGTGGGAAGAAGAATTCTGCCTTACATAGGTGGTCAATCGGAGGAAGGATGCCTCTTACATTGGTGATCAGTGGGAGGAAGACCTGACTAAACATTGGTGGCGTTGGTTAAATATGAAGGAGAGAAAAGAAAAGAGAAGATGCTTCTTCACTGGTCCCACAAGTGGTTCTGCTGAATGGCATTAGTGCCTAAATGAATGTCAAATTATGAAGCCATCGTCTTTTGGAAGTTCAGTCCACTCAAAAACTAACTTCACTACAGAAGACAGCCAGCTGGCAGTTCCACAGCAGAGACTGGAGTATCTATACATAGGACAACAATCAGCCGTACACTCCATAGAGTTGGGCTTTATGGCAGAGTGGCCAGAAAAAAAACAATTCTTTGAGCAAAAAACAAAATGGCACATTTTGAGTTTGTGAAAAGGCATGTGGGAGACTCCCAAAATGTATGGAGGAAGGGGCTCTGGTCTGATGAGACTAAAATTTAACTTTATGGCCATCAAAGAAAACACTATGTCTGGTGCAAACCCAACACATCACATCACCCAAAGAACACCATCCCAACAGTGAAACATGGTGGTGGCAGAATCATGCTGTGGGGATGTTTTTCAGCAGTCGGGACTGGGAAACTGGCCAGTTGAGAGAAAGATGGATGGTGCTAAATACAGGGATATTCTTGAGCAAAACCTGTACCACTCTGTGTGTGATTTGAGGCGAGGTTCACCTTCCAGCAGGAATAACCCCAAACACACTGCTAAAGCAACACTTGAGTGGTTTAATGGCCCAGTCAAAGCCCAGACTTCAATTCAATAGAAAATCTGTGGTCAGACTTAAAGATTGCTTTTCACAAGTGCAAACCATACAACTTGAAGGAGTTGGAGCAGTTTTGCAAGAAGGAATGGGCAAAAATCCCAGTGGTAAGATGTGGAAAGCTCATAGAGACTTATCCAAAGCGACTTGGAGCTGTAATGGGGGCCAAGGGTGGCTCTACAAAGTATTGACTTTGGGGGGGGTGAATAGTTATGCACATTGACTTTTTCTGTTATTTTGTCCTATTTGTTTGCTTCACAATAAAAAAATAAAAACATCTTCCAAGTTGTGGGCATGTTCTGTAAATTAAATGATGCAAATCCTCAAACAATCCATGTTAATTCCAGGTTGTGAGGCAACAAAACACAAAAAAATGCTATGGGGGGGTGAATACTTTTGCAAGGCACTGTATATGCCTTATGCATGAGGTCACTTTATACAAAAACAGGCAAGGTCCCTTCAACATAACATTTTAGGACACCTCCAACATTTCTGGACCCCCATTCCCTGAAAATATATTTTTCAGCTTTTTAGTATGCAACATGCTACATATTGTTCTTTATCTTCCAGCCATATGCAAATTTTTTGGGGTTTATCCTGAAACTAGCAAACAATCTAAAACATAAATAGATGGGAAGAGTTTAGAATAAGTGTTTGCATTTTCATTTTTATTCCAGTATTCAATTCTCTACAAAATAGTTCTGTACTCACATGGGAAACTCATTGCCAATTTTCAGTTAGACCCCTTTCACACTGCCGTGACTTGAAAGTTGCACGATTTGATTGTGATTTTGCCACGATTTGAGGGAATGCCTGTGTAAACTTGAGGTCTATGGACCTCAACTCACATCAAAATCGGACCAAAGTAGTGCAGGGACTACTTTAAAGTCATGCGACTTGAAGTTGCACAGATATGAATGGTACTCATTGGAAATCATGAGGTATGACTTGTCATGCGACTTTGCAACATACAGGGATATACAATGTAATACTGACATATAATCACACATATAGGTTGGACTTGATGGACTTATGTCTTTTTTTGACCTCGCCTACTATTTAACAATGAAACTATGTAACAAGTCACACAAGTGTGAAAGGGGCCTTACCCAAATGCATATGCTGCACTTTGTCAATAAGTCATTTAACCGCTTAAGGACCGCCTTACGCCGATATACATCGGCAGAATGGCATGGCTGGGCACAATCGTGTACCTATTTGTGGCTCTTTAAGGGCCCATCCATGGGTCGCGAGCGTTTCCCACTGGCCGCGCGCTCCCGACCCGGTGGCGAGCTCCCAACCTGGTCCTGAGCTCCGTGACTGTGGCCGCGGGACCAGCGGACCCGATCGCTGCTGGTGTTCCGCGATCGGGTCACAGAGCTGAAGAACGAGGAGAGGTCTGTGTAAACAAACCTCTCCCCATGCATCCTACTGTGGCTGTCACTGATCATATGTTCCCTGTTATAGGGAAAGACGATCAGTGACGTCACATGCCAGGCCACGCCCCCCTACAATAAAAAAAAACACATAACGTCACACATAACCCCTCTCTGCCCCCTAGTGGTTAACGCCTTCACTGCCAGTGTCATTTACACAGGAATCAGTGCATTTAAATAGCACTAATTGCTGTATAAATGACAATGGTCCCAAAAATGTGCCAAAAATGTCCGATGTGTCTGCCATAATGTCGCAGTCACAATAAAAATCGCTGATTGCCGCCATTACTAGTAAAAAAAAAATATTAATAAAAATGCTATAAAACTATCCCCTAACGCTATAACTTTTGCGCAAACCAATCAATAATCGCTAATTGTGATTTTTTTTTTACCAAAAATATGTATAAGAATGTGTATCGGCCTAAACTGAGGAAAAAATTTTTTTTTTATATATTTTTGGGGGATATTTATTATAGTAAAAAGTAAAAAATATTGCATTTTTTTCAAAATTGTCGCTCTATTTTTGTTTATAGTACAAAAAATAAAAACCGCAAAGGTGATCAAATACCACCAAAAGAAAGCTCTATTTGTGGGGAAAAAAAGGACGCCAATTTTGTTTTGGAGCCACGTCGCGCAACCGCGCAATTGTCAGTTAAAGCGACGCAGTGCCAAATCGCAAAAAGGGGCTTGGTCCTTTGGCTGCAAATTGGTCCGGGGCTTAAGTGGTTAATTTACCAGATCTCCTTCCAGTTCTTTGCACAGCTCCAATGCAAAAAAAAAATGATAAAAGTTTTGTGAAAAACAAAAGTAGAATGTCATAAAATTGTAGAGAAATATAAGAGGAATTATGGTGGTAAAATCTTAAAATGTCCTACACAATGATGTTTTCATCTGGTTAACTCCTAGCCTTCATCCTTTAGAAAAAAATAAATTAATTAAAAACTTATAGTTTCACTGCCTTAAAAAAAACGAATTTAAGAATGAAATTCTGTAAATAAAAGCGACAATACTGAAAAGCAAGGGAATCTCTATACGAGTAGTAATTTGTCAACCTGTTCCCCCTGGCACACCAACCTTAACCCACCTTGAGTTTTCACTTGGGATCATTTCCCAACTGAATTCCACTCCCAGCCCACCTCCATTAACGGGAAATGCCCTACACTATTTCCCATCCTAGCCTACCCCCACAGATGTTAAAATTGTAGCACCAGATTCTCATTTGACACTTCAAACTAGATCAGTTTGAACATTTCTTACCTTTTTTATTCAATAACACACAAACAGTTCACATTGAGGACATTACTGCTAGAACCTGTCCTTTCAAACTACTACTATGTAGACAGGGCTCGAGTCCTGCGGGAATGCATGGGAACGGCATTCCTGTACTATTTCCACAACAGGAATGCCGTTCCCATTAGCCGCCTGAGCCTATTCAGCGTAAAACGCCGCTCCGCGGCCGCCCGAGTGACTGGTTGCTAGGCTAGGGCCACTCCGCGTCTAGCAACCGGTCACATGACGTCGGCCGTACACGTGGGCATGCACTGGCAGGAGTCAGTGGGCAGCGCACATACGGCCCGGGCTACGGCTGAGCAGCTCCTCCAGAGCAGCCAGCGACAGACCCACGCCGCTTGGATCCGGACTGTCCTCCTCCCTCCCCTCTACCCAGTGCCAGACAGTCCTGGCCTCCTGGGGCTACAGCCGCTGCACTGCTGCCAGTTTACTTCTCTCCTGAGAAGGGAAGAAAATACCAGGTTAGTCACGTTAGTGTGTTATTAAGTTGCACTCTGCAATACCCTGACAATACTCTGCAATAATCTGCCAATACTCTGCAATACCCTGCCAATACTCTGCCAATACTCTGCAATACCCTGCAATACTCTGCAATACCCTGCCAATACTCTGCAATACATACCCTGCCAATACTCTGCAATACATACCCTGCCAATACTCTGCAATGCATACCCTGCCAATACTCTGCAATACCCTGTCAATACTCTGCAATACATACCCTGCCAATACTCTGCAATACCCTGCCAATACTCTGCAATACTCTGCCAATACTCTGCAATACCCTGCAAATACTCTGCCAATACTCTGCCATAACCTGCCAATACTCTGCAATACCCTGCCAATACACTGCAATACTCTGCCAATACTCTGTAATACCCTGCCAATACTCTGCAATACCCTGCCAATACTCTGCCAATACTCTGCAATACATACCCTGCCAATACTCTGCAATTTTTACTCTGCCAATACTTACTCTGTCAATACTTTGCCATACTTACTCTGCCATACTTGCTCTGCCATACTTACCCTGCCAATACTTACTCTGCAATACTTACCCTGCCAATACTTACCCTGACAATACTCTGCAATACTTACCCTGCCAATACTCTGCAATACTTACTCTGCAATACCCTGCCAATACTTACTCTGCAATACTTACTCTGCAATACTTACCCTTCCAATACTTACTCTGCAATATTTACCCTGCCAATACTCTGCAATACATACCCTGCCAACACTCTGCAGTACTCACCCTGCCAATACTCTGCAGTACTCACCCTGCCAATACTCTGCAATACATACCCTGCCAATACTCTTTAATACTTAGTCTGCCAATACTTACTCTGCCATACTTACTCTGCCAATACTTACTCTGCCATACTTACCCTGCCAATACTTACTCTGCAATACTTACCCTGCAATACCCGGCAATAATCTGCAATACCTTGCCAATACTCTGCAATACCCTGCCAATACTTATCCTGCCAATATTCTGCAATACCCTGCCAATGCTTACTCTGCCAATACCCAGCCATACCCATCCATGCTCAGCCAAGATTACATTGGGGGAGATGACGTGGATATTACAGTGGGGGAGATGTATATTACAGTGGGGGAGATGTATATTGCAGTGGGGACTATATGGTGGTGGCATTTTCACAGGTTTTTGCAAATTCAATTATTATTTGCTGATCCGAAAAATGATCCGATCTGTGACTCTGATCCGAGGAACGATCCGATCCGTGAGTTTTTTGATCCGTTGCACCCCTACCAGTTTTCCTCCGTGTCCCCCTCCAGTTTTCCTCTGTGTCCCCCTCCGTACTGCTACTGTCCCCCTCCAGTTTTCCTCCGTGTCCCCCTCTGTTCTGCTACTGTCCCCCTCCAGTTTTCCTCCATGTCCCCCTCTGTTCTGCTGTCCCCCTCCGTTCTTGTGGTGATTATTCTGTTAGTTTGACAAGTTAACTTATTTTGTTTTTGTAAACTGGCAATTTACATTAAATGTTGCACTGTATTTTCTGTGAAAAAAAAAAAAAAAAAAAATATATATATATATATATATATATATATATATATATATATGCATATGAGCGTATCATTTTTTTTTGGTGGGGGAGTGGATCTTGGGTGGGAGTTCCCACACTTTTTTCCCCAGGACTTGATCCCTGTATGTAGACCAGTGTTTCTTAACTCCAGTCCTCAAGGCACCCCAACAGGTCATGTTTTCAGGATTTCCCTCAGATGAAACGGCTCTGGTAATTACTAAGGCAGTGAAACTGATCAAATCACCTGTGCAAAATAATGGAAAGCCTGAAAACATGACCTGTTGGGGCACCTTGAGAACTGGAGTTCAGAAACCTGATGTAGACTACTAACCTTCCACTGTTTATTTGACTCATTATAATGAATTGTGAAATGATGTTTGGTTTATGCTGTACTATTCCCCTGTGCTGTTTTCTAAATAAAGAAAGTATGAAAAATGCAAGGGGAAAAGAAAGGTTTGGCTTTTTGTAAATGAACTAAAGGAAGACTTTGTAGACTGTGGGGAAAGCCTTTAATTTTGATTGCCTGCTTGTATAAACCTTCAGTTACCTTCCGAAAAATGCATAAAGGTCTATATGATCCACGGGGGAACCTTGTGTCCACATTTAGAATAGTTGGATCTAATCCCAGTTGCATATCTACAATTATGGCCAACATAACGTTTATGGTGTTGATCCTGTCCCTCAGTCTTTGAGCCAAGCAGCAGTCCCGTGGGTATTCAGCATACGACATTGCTTTTGACATATTTATACAAGAATCTTTAACCATTTATTGACTGTATAAATCTTGTTCCATGTGTCTGTGTTTGATGCTAAGTGGACAGCAGATGGAGAGCCAAAGGAAACAATATGCTCTGCTTCAGCTTGTTTGTCACATTATTATTGTTTTCTATATTTTTGAGCACAGTTTTACATATATTTGTTTAAGACATATGGAAAGATGCATGAGTAATATTTTTACTGTTGCTATTTTTTTTTTGTTGGCAGTAATAAAATGTTTCAGGCAAACAGTGCCAGTATTCTTTAAATGTTTATTTAATGAACACCCTTATGACAAATGTGATAAGCAATCATGCCTGCAAACCGATGAGAAATCTAATTAGAGCTAAGGGGTTGGGGGATGTGGCTGGCTCCTATAAAAGATAAATTAATAAATAGATGAACTGCTGTAGTGTTAGGGAATAAATAACCTTGAAGTTTGTCATTTTTTGTAATGGAGCAAAATTGACTAAGTCATAAATGAAAAATATACTCTGGGGACTCAGAATTCCTGGAGCACAGCTTCCAGAGAAGAGCAAAAGTTAATTGATGAAACATTGTAACCGTCATAGGTATTTCCCAATGAACCTCTATGTCTTGCTCTATTTATTTATTGAGAAAATAGAAGTGACTGGCTGATACAGTGCTTTCTTGCTCTAGATGACTGTCCTTGGATATTATTTACAAACTAAAAGGCTTTTCATTCCACCAAGTAAAAAAGCACATCATCATTAGCAACCTTGGATACCTGTAACATATGGTTTTGGCCCCTTTACAAGTATTTTACATCCAAAACCTGCAACTGCTGTTCCCTTTCTCATGTCAGTATTCACCTGAAGCTAATTAGCGCTAATTCGTGGCAATTAGCGCTATAGTAAATGACCCCCATTGTGTCACACTCTAATCAGCTAAATAACTCAAAACACCTGTAAAGGTTTCCTGAGCCTGTAAATGGTCTCTCTTTCTGGTTCAGTAGATTACACAATCATGGGGTAGACTGCTGACTTGACGGTTGTCCAGAAGACAGTCATTGACACCCTCCACAAGGAGGGTAAGTCACAAAACGTCATTGCTAAAAAAGCTGGCTGTTCACAGAGTGCTGTATCCAAGCATATTAATGGAAAGCAACGGGGATATATGCAGCCTTGAGAGTGTTGTAAAGCAAAGGCCATTCAAGAATTTGGGGGTGATTCACAAGGAGTGGCTGGTGTCAGTTGTTCAAGAGTGAGGTTAGGACACCTTGCACAAATTGAATGGGGAGAGACAGGGGTGAGTGGATTTAACCACTTCTGGCCGTCCACCGTACATATACTGTGGCAGGGCGGCCCGGCTGCAGAAAATTACGTACCTGCGGGTGATTATATGCACGTGGTGTAGGAGACGCGCATGCTGCCAGAGCACTGCTGCCTGCTGTGATTGGACACAGTGGGAGCCAAGCAACAGGCCCAGTGGTCGCAAAGGCTACCACAACCCATCAATCATTCACTGGAGACACGGAGCAGCAATGTAAACCAGGCACACTGCTGATCTGTCGGTGAGGAAAAGAGAGATCGTATGTTTCAGCTAAGCTGTTTTCCTCCAATGTAACACTCCCCCCCCCCCCCCACATGCACAGATAGAAAGTATTCCTTAGGACACACTTAACACCTTGATTGCCCACTAGTGTTAACCCCTTCCCTGCCAGTGTAATTTATACAGGGATCAGTGCATTTTTTTAGTGTCACTTAGAGTCAAATCTGTCCGCCGCAATGTCACAGTCCCACTAAAAATTGCCGATCGCCAACATTACTAATAAAAGATAAATAAACAAAAATGCCATAAATCACCACGGTTTGTAGACGGGATAACTTTTGCGCGAACCAATCAATAAGTGCTTATTGGGATTTGTTTTTACCAAAAATATGTAGCAGAATACATATAGACCTAAAATGATGAAGAAATTACATTTTTTCATTTTTTTTATTGGGAATGTTTTATAGCAAAAAGTAAGAAATATTGTTTTTTATTTAAAATTGCTGCTTTTTTTTGTTTATAGCGCAAAAAACAAAGCTCTATTTGTGGGGAAATTTTTATTTTTATTTTGGTACAGCATCGCACGACTGCACAATTGCCAGTTAAAGCAACACAGCGGCCTGGTCAGGAAATGGGTAAAATCTTCTGGGGCTGAAGTGGTTAAAGAGGGGTGTAAAATCATCAGAGGAGGGTGCAAAACAGGTATAGATTTCAGGGAGCATGTGCAGTGATGGAGAAGGGGTCCGTATTTTGATTGTAATGTAAATAAAGCACATTGATGAGGACGAAGGGTGTAGCCGAGATGCTCCAGAGTTAGTATGGGAAGGTCTGAGTATTTGATCATCTGGAGTTAGGTAACAGAGATGGATGCGAAAGGAATACATATTGAAGTTGGCAGTAGGGTAAATTTGGCAACATGCTTTTTCTAAGTACCCAATAGAATTAGGTTATCAAATTTTCAAATTGAAATTTGAGCATGCCATACTGACGACTGGAAACCACACCCACAAAACACCCCTCCCATTTGTTGACACACTCATAAGCCATATCCCCATTTTTAGCCCCCTCAAACAATTGGCCACAGATTTGTGGAACAAGAGACAATAATTTAAGATATAAAGACACAATTAACAGAATTCAAATAAGAGATACCAAGATATGCATGCATAGTTAGGAGGAATGCCTTGAAGGTACTAAGCAAGAACAACAGTAACCAATGGATATTTGTAGGCTTGACCAGTATAGTGGTTGCCACTTCACAGTATATGGCTTGTAGTGTGAGAGTACACATTTGCACGCACAATATCACCAGCATGCAGCATGCCTTTTTTTTTAAGGAGATGACAAGCAGGGCCATTTTAACAGGTTCCTTCCCAACCTATAGCAATATGATGGCTGGTTAGGACATTCGTAGGTTGGCTTGGCACGATTTGTCACCAGCTATATCCATTGGACACAGCCAATAACTGATCAGTGTGCCAGCCTGCTGCTGGTACCATTGGACCACTGTGACAATTGTAAACAGTGGATGGTTTCCTTTCATGACATCTATTGTGCACAATCATGATTAGATGTGGCCAATCACAACTAATAACAACAAAACACACTGAGTGAATCAGTTTCATTCAGGAAAATTGTTGCTTATACCACTGAAATGCACTGGCATAAGCATTCATAATGTGTAAAAAAAAAATCTTGATCGCTTCCCCAGAAAAGTACAGTGTCACTATGGTAACACTGTATTGCTCTAGTCACAGTGTGTAAAAAAAAATTGTTAAAAAAAAAAGAAAAAATGTCATAAAAAGAAAACAAAATATTATTATTATTATTATTATTATTATAATTATTATTATTATTATTTTTACATACGGTCACCAGTGCAAAAAAAAAATGGGAAGTGTTTTTTTATTTTATTTTATCATTTTCAACTTCAAAAACCTTGTCATGCCTCCTACTAAATACCTTGGACTTTCTACTTTCCAAAAAGGGGTAATATGGGGGAGATGCATAGTATGCATAGCATACTAGCTCATTATGTAATACTCACCTGAGATCGAAGCCCTCGCTGCGGTTCCCGTACACAGCACCAGGTGACATCACTCCCGGGGGTTACTTCTGGGTATCGCAGCTCCGGGGATGTGATTGGCTGGAGCCACGATGGCGTCACTCCTGTACATTCGTGTGTTAAGGGCACACTCACTGAAGCAACGACACATATGTGCCATTATAGGCTTACCTGTGGCACAAAGTGGTTTGTAAGGGTTTACAACCACTTTAACAGGACTTTAATGGCCCAACCAGTAAATGGTATGATAGCAACATAACAACCACAAAAAGAAAAAATACATAAAATAGATACAAATGTTATTTAACACAGAGTTAATAGAGAGCAACAGTGGTGGCTGGTGAACATGACAATCAACATAATACCTACCATGGGAGGTATAGTACTGATATGTCCCAGGACTACCGTGATGAGAACACCAAGGCGGATGTTCATGGACAACACCCGATAAGTTTCAGAATAACTTCTTTCTTCAGGGGTGTATATACTGATAGAGCATATTTACTTCTATAATAAAATTAACAAAAAATGAATAGATCACAAAAGACCAATAATGCATACACCATTTGTTCATGTATAGTGCAAGATTAAACTTACATGTTGACACGGATTTATAAAGAACAGATGCAACGGCCACACAATGGTTAAAAACAATCAGCAACGTCTATCCAAGGATCCTAGGAAAGCCAAAATCGCTCACAATGTTGGCAATATCCACGTGAAAACCAGTGAGACCAGGCAATGGAACACCACCAGAGAAGCAGAAGTGAGCAGGGGGAATATAAACTGTGAAAGATTCACAATCTATACAAAAATAGAAAAAAGTATACCAGATAATGAAAGAAACCAAAAGAGGAGTGAAACCAAAAATGTGTATATATATGTATATATATATATATATATATATATATATATATATATATATATATATATATATATATATATATGGCAACAGCAATTAGACCATGCATGTATAAGCATGGGATATATACCATATTATTAGACAGAAATGGCTAATGAAATCCAAGCCCAACCCAGCAATATATCTAGTGTGTAATGGCAGCTAATTCATACAGAGGGAAAAGGTAATAGAATCGCTATTTACCAAAAGGAAAAGCAGGTATGGTTCACTCCATGCAGAGGACCGCGTGCGTCCAGTGGCCTGGATTCAAAGGGATGGATAAACAGCATGGGAGCCAGAAGTTTCCTCTTATAGTGCCGAATGGCGGGGAAGAAACCCCACCTGGGGTAGGCATGCATTCCACTCAGTCCCCGGGCAAGCGTTGTGCAGCACAACTGAACCCAAGGGGTGTGGCGGCGCTCTGCGTCAGGTGCCCACAGACATACATGGCTTGGCCAGTGGTGAAGCATAGACCCGTTCCCAGGTTACAAGGCAACCAAGGGGAAGGGGGATGCAGCCGGGACAAAAACAGCCAAGGATGCAAACACTGTCACTCCTTGCGAATGCACTGAAGTGGCCCAGGCAGACCAGGTGGATCATCACTGGGGCATGGTGACCAAGGAGAAATTGGTGAAATGTTGGAGAAGATACATATATATATATATATATATATATATATATATATATATATATATATATATATATATACAGAAGTCATGGGCTACAATAGTAAACTATTAAAGCTAAAAGAAATTCAACAAAGGAATTGCCCATGGGACTTTAGAAGGGTGGTGCTATATAAAATGATACATCAAGTATATAAAATTACAAAATGTATTTAATAAAAAACATGTAGAGTAAAAATATTTCATCATAAAAGATAGATCACAAGTATATATTCAAGATGCTGATATAATTGTTGAGACATTGAATTTATAATTGACGGAGCTATAATCTCTACGTGTTTTGTGGGCAACACCCACTTCATCAGGAGTGGGCCAAGGTTGGTTTTTTTGTATGTCTGTAGAAAAAAAACACATCACAATAGCAGCAACCAATTAGACAATTTGAACATTTAATGTAAAGGAAAAAATATTATTTTATTTAAATTTTAAAGGTTATATTCATTTAGAGTAAAAAAGTCCAATAGTGTGCCTTAGGTATACTCACACTTTAGTAGGTTCCCCCTGGAAAGGGACCATTAAAGTATAAACAATCAAATAACACCTGGATCCTTGCACCATGGGAGGACCACCACAGCAGAGGTTCCAACCAGGAGCTGAGGGTGGTAGGATAAGACGGAAAGATGGTGCAGATGTGTGACACCCAGATCTGGGAAGATGGGGTGTCACTCATCTGCACCATCTTTATGCGCACCTCATTATCATATTTTTGAGTGGACACTCTAAGCCCTTGCACACATGGTCGAAGATTCCGACAACCAAATCCGTCGGATCTTGCCTGAAACTGTTGTATACACACGGTCGGGAGAAGTTGTCGGAAAATCCGATCGTTCAGAACGTGATGACGTTATTTTGTTATGACGGGTCTACGTTCAGGCTAGTAGCCAATAGCTTTGATGTAGGAATTTGATCTGAGCATGCGTGGCGCTTTGTCCGATCGGAATTCTCTACACATGATCGGAGTATGTCCGATCGGAGCAGTTTGTCGGAAAATATTTCCAGCAAGTTGGAAAATTTGGTCCGACGGAAACAGTCCGATACATACCACACACAGTCAGAATATCCGACAAACTGCTCCGATCGGACACATTTCGACGGAATCTCCGACCGCGTGTACAAGGGCTAAGACACTTTGTATCCATTTTCTTTGATAGGTACTGCTTTCAGTACATTTACACACCTTATTGGATTAACACAGTAGTGTTTAATACACATTTACTTTCAGCATATTTTAAAGTGGAGTTCCGCCATAATTTTTTATTTTTTTTTAAGTCAGCAGCTACAAATACTACAACCCCTGACTTTTAACATAAGGACACTTACCTGTCCAGGGTGCCCGCGATGTCCTCACCCAAAGCCGCCCCACCCGTTCGGCTCCCGGGTGGAAGCACCGGCATCTTCAGTAAGGAAATCAGGAAGTGAAGCCTTACGGCTTTACAGCCTGGTTCCCTACTGTGCATGCGCAAGTCGTGATGCGCTTTCTGAGTGGTCCCTGCTGTCTTCTGGCACCTGTGTGTCTCCCAGAAGACAGCAGGGGGGATGGAGGAGGGGCTGCACATGGCGCAGATCGCCGCAGATACTACAGCGATCTTTCGCCAGAAGTGGGCACAAATACCTGTATTAGACAAGTATCCGTTCACCCCTCACCTCTGAAAGGTGCCAAATGTGACACCGGAGGGGGGAGGAATCCAGACAACGGAAGTTCAATTTTTGGGTGGATCTTTGCTTTAAGGTACTTTTTGAAAAATCCCTTTGCCTTTTTTTTTGTTGCACTTCACCTTTCCTATCCACCCCCAGCCTTACAATTTTCCTATTGTACTCTAGGGGTATTGCAGTGAGGGCCTTATCTGTGTGCTCCACCCTAAGTCTATCCTATCACCGTCAGCTACCGGTTGGAACCTATGCTGTGGTGGTCCTACCACAGTGCAGATTTTGTTTGATTTTATCCACTCACTTATACTTTAGTGGTCCCTTTCCAAATGGTACCTACCTTTGTGTGAGTATACCTATGGCACACTATTGCACTTTTTTACTCTAAATTGATATAACCTTTAAAACCTAAATAAAATAATATGTTTTTCTTCTACATTAAATGTTCAAATTTTCTAATTGGTTTCTCCTATTGTGACATGTTTTTTTTCCACAGATATATACAAAAAAAAAACCTCAGCTGCCTCCTGATGAAGTGGTTGTTGCCCACGAAACGCATAGAGATTAAAGTTCTGTTCAATTATGAATTCAATTTCTCAACAATAATTTCAGCATCTTGAATATATACTCGTGATCGATCTGTTATGCTAAAATATGTGTACTGTATATGTTTTTTATGAAATATAAAATAAAATCATTTTATTTAGTACCACTCTTCTAAAGTCCCATGGGCAATTTCTTTTTGGATTGTTTCAGAATATTGGGGATGGAGTGTTGCTCTATGGTCTGAGTATAGGTAGCCTCTTTTCTAGTTTCTATATTAAAGCGGGAGTCCACCGGGACTCCGCGTTTTTTTTTTTTTTTAAAAGCCAGCAGCTACAAATACTGCAGCTGCTGACTTTTAAAATAGTGACACTTACCTGTCCAGCGCGCCCGCGGTGTCGGCACCCGAAGCCGATCGCTAGGTCGTCTGTCGGGTCCTGCCGCCGCCATCTTGGGTATGGGAATCAGGAAATGGAGCCTTTCGGCTTCATTTCCCGGTTTCCTACTGCGCATGCGCGAATCGCGCTGCGCAATAAGGACGCTCCCCGCTGCCTCCGGGAGCTGTGTGTTTCCCAGCAGGCAGCGGGGCACTTGCGGGAAGGGGCGGGCACTTGCGAAAAGGGGCGTAAGTTACGCCCCTTTCCGCAGAGAGCTATCCCGGAAGTGGGTGCAGTTACCTGGATTATCCAGGTAACTGCACCCCCTCCCCCCTGAAAGGTGCCGATTGTGGCACCGGAGGGGGGGAGGGTTCCGATGAGCGGAAGGTCCACTTTAGGGTGGACCTCCGCTTTAAAGCTAGGTGCACTTGCCTAATAATCTCTGCTTCTGGTCTGGATTCAGCAACAGCTTTTCCATGGACAGGATATGTCTCTCAGACTTTCTCTCTCCTCACTTTTTACACTTTCTCCTTGTGGGATTTCCAACCCAGCAATCCAGAGACAGAAAATTCTATGTATAATTAATTCTGTGATAAGCAGCACAGCTATTTCCAGCTGTCACCATAGATGTACCCTCCCTGTTATCTTAAAGGGTAAGTATAGTGTATTCTCATTGAGCACGTTTGAAAAAAATTGTGTTATACTATTTAAAGTAATTAATATGTGACTTTCATAATTTCTTATGCTTGTTTTTTTAATAATTGTAATAAACATGGAGACTTGTACATCAACCATTCAAAATAGAACAAATTAGCTGCTACAATGCTTCTGCCTAACTTTAACAGATGTTGAGATACAATGTCAGCCCCATGTGGAATGCATTGTTTTGAATCAGCTAACTCATAGACTTGCATTTTTAGAAGGAGCAGTTAAGCATAACTATTTTCTACTGCAATAAAGGCAGCAGAGCCTAAGTATTCAATTAGGACATATGGCACCTGTGTATATATGTCTGTATAACAAATTGTACAAAGTTTTTAAACCATTAAAGCCCAACTATAGGCACAGCAAAAATCAAATTGCTTGTAAAGTCTAGGGGTACATGGATATGCAGTATTAATTACCCTAATCCTTGCTCCAGCTGTGTGACCAGTCCTGCAAAATTTCCTCCATGAGGTGATTTTGGCTGCAGTCGCAATCTCGCCTCCTTCACATCCAATGCAGGATTAATAGGCCGCTCTTTGTATGTGATCATTTAAAGCATGGGTGCTCAACCCGTGGCCCCCAGTTGTTGCGGAAGTACCATCATGTCTCTGACTTTGGGAGTCATGCTTGTAACTGTCAGCTTTGCATTGCCTCGTGGGACTTGTAGTTCCACAACAGCTGGAGGGCCACAGGTTGCACATCCATGATGTAAAGGGACCATTCACAGACCACTTTGGAGAGAAGAGAGCACCAGAGCAAGAGTTAGTGTAATCAATACTGCTTGTTTCTGCCTGTTTGTGGAATGCCTAGGGTGGGGGTGGGCGGGCTGAAAGGATAGATTTTATATAATTCCCTGAGTTGGGCTTCAACACATTGATAAGATTATTTACATGAAGGTGAACTACCTTAAGCGAATGAATGACAATGAGACAGCTTTGCTTCACCCCCTGCCACCATAATCCATTTGTATTGAAATTGGCAAGTTTACATTATTATGTAAGCAGGCATGCAATAGCCTCTGTATGACCTAAAGTGAACCTGTAAGTAATTTTAATGTATTCATGGATGCATTCTAGATATGTTACAATATACAACAATTTACATATGCATACAAAAAAAATCCACTAACAAGCAATCTTTAAAGTGCACATTGTGTTGGCAATGTTTCTACCTCACTTAAATGAGTAATGATACATAAAATAAGTGATCAAAACCTTTTGTCTATATAAAAATCAACCCATGCAGTTACAGCTATTACAGATAGAATCAAAAATGAATCATAACTGTGCGAAAAGAATAACAATCAAATTTATTTATACAAAAAAGAAATGTTAGAATAATCAGAAATTACCAAATATAGTATAGTGATGCTACAAATGCAGTGTTGCCAGTCTACAAAGATAGTTAATACAAAAAGGAGATATGGTTACAATTGACATGCACATGTTATCAAGTTATTAAGACAAGCCTAGGATAGAAAATAGAGAAAAGAAAAGAGACATAGGTACATAGACCTTACTTAGACAGCCCTTATGTTACCATTCGGCACACCGAGAGGAAGAGAGAGTGAGTAGCTCTCTGTACTGCTTTTATACCCCCCCGCCCCTACTCCCACCAATTCAGGTTCTACCCGCCCTGGAACCTTATCATTGGTGCAGAGTTGCATCAAATTCTGATTGGCTGTAATTTCAAGTCCAGTTTGTCATCAGGCTTGAAAATTAGACTCTCTTTGGTGCCTCTCTGTCTGCTTTCGTTAAGTCTATCTCTTGATTTAAAACAGTTAACCCGCTTTGGTCTTAATATAACCAGTTTCCGAAATTAACATATCAAGCCCACAAGACCAAGTTGAGACACAACGCCTGATATGGCAAACAATAGGGTAACTTAGTTATCACCTGACCATTGAAGACATCAAACAGCTTTTGAAAAGCAGGAAAAAGAAGTAAGCTGGACTATATCTCATCATAATATTGTAAAATATATCATGTACATCATCTTCCTGTAAACACACACACACACACACACATATATATATATATATATATATATATATATATATATATATATATATATATATATATATATATATATATGGTTCATAGAAAGTCCTCCTTGAAGACCTCCTCCTTAAAGCTCCTTGATATGAATATTAATTTTAAAATTTTCACACCAGTTCCCCTTGAAGTTCATTCTTGAACTTATGCCCTCCCTCAATGATCCTGTACCCACCCACAACAGTCCAGAAGCTCTGACCCTTCCCCACCACCACTGAGGCCTCCTTTTCCTTTCTTGAACACGCCGGTGTTCTGCCATATAGCGTCCGGCCATCGGATTGTGTCTGTCCCGTACTGCGCAGGTGCAACGCTTGCGCAGTACGGAGCAGAAGGAAAATCGTAAAATCTCTGAAGATGAACGGTGCCTGCGCCGTGAGTTGAGGTACTAGCCCCACCATCCAAGTGGACATAGGGCTGCAGATATTAGAGGGCCCGTGCCTTGCTGCGCTCGGCTCTTTATATTCTAACTCTATGTCCACTTGGATGGTGGGGCTAGAACCTGGACTTACGGCACAGGCGCCGTTCATCTTTGGCTATTTTCGGAATCTGTGTGGCCTGTGTACCACGCATGCGCAGTACACAGCGGACACTATCCAATGGGGGACACTATGTGACAGTACACCAGAATCCATCAAGGTAGACTTGAAACAGAAAAGAAATTCAGATGCCATTGAGCCTTCACATCTCAACCATAAGTGCCTGTACTGCAATGTTTCATCGCCCCTCTGCCTTGGAAGAACGGAACTCCAACATTGATGGTGGGATCCTGGCATATCTAGTCCTGTAACTTGGGAATACAGAGTAATGATTGCACCAATTGGCTCGGACCGCGAGACAGCACTTTTCAGCATGGTGAAGGAAAGTTCATGAGAGTCTTATTCGTTGCACATTTGTCTCAAGAGATGACTTGGTTATCATTGCTTCTTCAGGTGGCTGTCGGGCAGGCCTCCAGACAGACGTGCATGAATACAAAAAAAGAAGGAGAATGTCAGTGTACAGTTATTGGAGGAATTCCGGACAGGAGCAGTGGGTCGGCCATTAAGACTAAATGCTTTTAAGGGGTGTAATGTGGACAAGTAAAGTGGGATCCCCACAGGGTACAGAGTCCGAGCAACAGCTAGTATCATCCATGGCCCTTGATGGTAGGGATAGTCAACACTGCCTGCTATTGCCAGGTCCCTGGGTTCACCACACCTACTCACAGTGCTCAGGTTAACCACTTTCAGACCGGACCATTTTGCTGGTCAATGACCAGAGGTCTTTTTACAATTTGGCACTGCGCTGCTTTAACTGGTAATTGCGCGGTCATGCAATGTTGTACCCAAACAAAATTTGCGTCCTTTTTTTCCCACAAATAGAGCTTTCTTTTAAAGGTATTTGACTGACTCTGCGATTTTTATTTTTTGCAATATAAACGTAAAAAGACCGCAAATTTTGAAAAAAAATGATATTTTCTACTTTTTGTTATTAGAAAAATCCAATAAACTCAATCTTAGTCATACATTTAGGCCAAAATGTATTCAGCCACATGTCTTTGGTAAAAAAAAAGTCAATAACTGTATATTTATTGGTTTGCGCAAAAGTTGTCACATCTACAAACTTAGGTACGTTTTCTGGAATTTACGCAGCTTTTATGCCCCGTACACACGAGAGGGATTAAGTCTGACAGACCTCCAAAGGAGTTCCGCCGGAGTTCCGACGGAGTTCTGGCGGACTTTTCGACCGAACGGACTTGACCACACACCATCACACCAAACTCCGACGGAGTCGAACGTGATGACGTACGACTGGATTCGACGTAGGAAGTTCCTAGACAGTAGCCAATAGCTGCCCTAGCGTCGGTTTTAGTCCGTCGGAGTAGCACACACACGAGCGGATTTTTCGAAGGGGACCGGGTCCGGCGGAGTTCCGTCGGGAAAATTTAAAGCATGCTTCATTTCTAAAGTCCGTCAGACTTTAGCTTTGCTAAAGTCCGTTGCAGCCCACACACGAGCGGATAGTCCGCCGGACTCAGTCCGTCGGAGTTTGGATGTCGAAAAGTCCGCTCGTGTGTACGGGGCTTTAGTTTATGACTGCCTATCTCATTTCTTGAGGTGCTAAAATAGCAGGGCAGTACAAAACCCCCCCAAATGACCCCATTTTGGAAAGTAGACACCCTAAGGAAATTGATAAGAGGCATGTTGAGCCCATTGAATATTTTATTTTTTTGCCTCAAGCGATTGAATAATGACAAAAAAAATGTTTTTATTGTTTTTTTACACAAAGTTGTCACTAAATCATATATTGCTCACACATGCCATGGTTATATGTGGAATTGTACCCCAAAATACATTCTGCTGCTTCTCCTGAGTACGGGGATACCACATGTGGTCGACTTTTTGGAAGCCTAGCCGCGTACGGGGCCCGAAAGCCAAGCACCGCCTTCAGGATTTCTAAGGGCATACATTTGTAATTTCACTCCTCACTACCTATCACAGTTTTGAAGGCCATAAAATGCCAAGATGGCACAAAACACCCACAAATGACCCCATTTTAGAAAGTAGACACCCCAAGCTATTTGCTGAGAGGCATGTTGAGTCCATGGAATATTTTATATTTTGCCACAAGTTGCGGGAAAATTACAAACTTTTATTTTTTTTTATTTTTTTTCACAAAGTTGTCACTAAATGATATATTGCTCACACATGCTATGGGCATATGTGAAATGACACCCCAAAATAAATTCTGCTGCTTCTCCTGAGTACGAGGATACCACATATGTGGGACTTTTTGGGAGCCTAGCCGCGTACGGGGCCCCGAAAACCAAGCACCACCTTCAGACTTTCTAAGGGCGTAAATTTTTGATTTCACTCCTCACTACCTATTACAGGTTTGAAGGCCATAAAATGCCAAGATGGCACAAAACACCCACAAATGACCCCATTTTAGAAAGTAGACACCCCAAGCTATTTGCTGAAAGGCATGTTGAGTCCATGGAATATTTTATATTTTGCCACAAGTTGCGGGAAAATTACAAACTTTTATTTATTTATTTATTTATTTTCACAAAGTTGTCACTAAATGATATATTGCTCACACATACCATGGGCATATGTGAAATGACACCCCAAAATAAATTCTGCTGCTTTTCCTGAGTACGGGGATACCACATGTGTGGGATTTTTTGGGAGCCTAGCCGCGTACGGGGCCCCGAAAACCAAGCACTGCCTTCAGGATTTCTAAGGGTGTAAATTTTTGATTTCACTCCTCACTACCTATCGCAGTTTTGAAGGCCATAAAATTCCAAGATGGCACAAACCCCCCCCCAAATGACCCAATTTTGGAAAGTAGACACCCCTAAATTTAGGGGTACACTAGTGAGACTCACAGGTAAAAAAGCACCTAGGCTGTCAGCGACTGTATCAAAACGCTGCAAAAAAAACTGTTAGCGATCACAGGGATCAGGCCTGACTCTGCGAACGCTGCAGTTATGTGTGTTGTGTTTTGTAAGTGACAGTGATCGATCGATACTGCACTTGGGTGGGCTGGGCTGGGCTTGGCGGAGGGGCTAAACGCAGGTGCTAGCAGGTATCTGGGCTGATCCCGCTAATAATGCGTTTTGGGAAACCTAAACTGCTGGCGACGCTAATATAGATCTGATCAGATACTATATTACTAAGGGAGGTGTATGCTTTGCGCGTGGGTGTTAGCGGTACTGGCACTAACCTGACGCTGCCTGGGGCGACGCAGACCTTATCTGACCCTCAAACTTATATCACCCGCCGGGTGATCAGGGGGTTAAACCTTTATTAGGTAATAAATGGCGGGTGCCCTGAAACTATAAAAAAATAACTAACCAACCAGCGTCACCTGTAACAGTTATATGGTGATCACTAGTGAAAGGGTTAACTAGGGGGCAATCAGGGGGCTTTATGCGGTAGTATATGGGGGTCCCTGGCGCTATAAAAAGCTGCGGCGAACCTAAATACCTACCTGCCTAACTAGCGTCACCTGTGACACTAATACAGCGATCAGAAAAACAATCGCTTATTAGGCTGGGTTCACACTGGAGCGATGCGGGAACGCCACGAATCCGCGGCGGGTTCCCGCATCGCATGCCTCCCGGCGGCAGTTCACACTGCCCTATGCAAACTGCTGGGAGTGTCAGTGAAATGTTAATGACACCCCCAGATCAGTTCGCATATCGCAGTGCGATCTGCAAACTCGGACAGGAATCGGATCGCATGGTGTGAACACCCATGCGATCCGATTCTGCTGCGGACCAAAAAAAGGGTCCTGTGCGAGTTTGCGGCGGGTGCGATGCGAATTCAGCCATACTATCTGTATGGCGGAACTCGCATCGCACAGAGATCGGATGTGATTTGCACTGCAGTGCGGTGCGAATCACATCCGTTCTCATATGTGAACCCAGCCTTAGTGACACTGGCGACGGGGGGTGATCACGGGGTTAAACCTTTATTGGGGGGGGTTAGGGGGGTACCCTAGAACTAAAGGGGGCTAACCCTAACTGCCCTAACAGTTATTACAGTCACAAATGACACCAATGCAATAAAAAAAAAATGCAATTGGTGTCACTGTGACTGGGGGTGCAGGGGTGATTGGGGGGGTGATCGGGGGGTGAAGGGGGGGTGAGAGTGTGCCTAGCATGTTCTACTGTGTAGTGTAGTGTTGGTGCAACTCACCGATCCTCTCTCCTCGGTGCCGGAACGAAAAATACCGACACGGAGAAGAGATTACATCACTTCCTCTGCCTGTGTTTACATTACAGGAGAGGAAGTGATGTCATGCTGCACTTCCATTCGTCAGGAGCGATCGCGAGGGGGTGGCCATGAATGAATGGCCGCCCCCTCATCCCGGATCGCTCCTGCACGGTATCCGACCGCCGCTGGCACCGGGGGGGGGGGGGCCCCCACCCGCGGGAAGGCAGGGGCGTACAGGTACGCCCATATGCCTGCCCGTGCCATTCTGTCGACGTACATCGTCGTGCGGCGGTCGGCAACTGGTTAAAGCAGTAGACAGAATTACATTTGGAAGGTAAAATTACATTAAGACATAAGACCTGGATGTCCAGGGATACTTTGGTTTTACTGGGTGTAAAATATGGTACTGGCGGGCAGGAATGCTCACGCCTCCTAATTCAAAAATTCTATGACTGATGTCTTAGTTACATTATCTTGAGGAGATAGACGATAGAAACTAAAAGAAAAACTTAGAGAGCATAATATTAAAGAAGGAAAAGGAACAGAAGAGAGGTGAGTAACAGGAAAAATAGTAAAAATAATAATAAAAAAAAACAAAAAAAAATACAGATTTAATTTATATATATATATATATATATATATATATATATATATATATATATATATATATATATATATATATATGTATATATATATATATATATATGTATATATATATATATATATATATATATATATATATATATATATATATATTTCTTTAACAAAAGGGCAACTCCTCTCCCATTAGCTGTATATTTGCAGGTCAGGTACACAGATATTAAAAAGAGAGAGAAAAAAATGATTGAAACTTTTATAATTTAGGTAAACCTGACTGCACGTTATTACACAAATTGTTATAGGCTTCTCTCCAAAATAACAAAAAAAAGAAAACTATAGTTCTAGTGTCCTCTTTTAAATGTGCACAATACTCTTCCGCAGTCTCTTAATAGTTACCAACATCGGGACAGCAACACGGTGGAGTTTACTAAAGCTGTGGCCCTTGACTGTACCTGAATGAACTTTTCCCATTGAGAAACCTTAGTTTTAGATATTTGGATTAACCTCTTTTGATCTTGAGATCACCCAAATCGTCCACTTCACTCCTCCTAAGCTCTTGTACACACGGTCGGAGAATCCGTCAGAATGTGTCCTATCGGACCGTGTCATCGGATAATCCGACTGTGTGTGGTATGCAACGGACTGATTCCGTCGGAATATCCGTCGGACCCAATTTTCCAACATGTTGGAAATATTTCCCGACCAACTGGGCCGGTCGGACATACTCCGATCATGTGTAGCAAATTTTGATCAGACCAAGTGCCACACATGCTCAGATCAAATTCCTACATCAAAGCTATTGGTACTAGCCTGAATGTAGTCCCATCGTAACGAAATTACGTCATCACATTCTGAAAGATCGGATTTTTCGACAACTTAGTCCGACCGTGTGTATGCAACAGTTTCGGACAAGATCCGACGGACAAGATCCGACGGACAAGATCCGACGGACAAAATCCGACGGACAAAATCCGACGGATTTGGTTGTCGAAATCTCCGACCGTGTGTACAGGGGCTAAGACATCCTGATTTCCAGCTACCTTGTTACCTCCTCCCGTGCCCAACCTCAGGACTGCTCCAGAACCTCTGGAACTCCCCCACCCCAATATGTCCAGCCAGTCCCTACCGTTTTCACACCTAGGTGATCCTAAAAAAAAAAACTTTTATTCTGGAAAGCCTACCCCGCATCCACCTAAAATGTTACCTCAACCAGCTCCATATCAGATAATTCCCAGCAGCTATTATTTTTGTACCACCCTCCTCCCCTTAAATCATAAACCCCTTGAGCAGGGCCCTTCTATTCACGGCCTGCATAAACTGTTGACTCTAAATCTTGTTGCCCAAACTACCCAACTTTTAACTCCTCCCCGAAACCCAACGGAAATTTCAGTAAGGTGTAAGGGGGATGTCAGGTTTGCTATAAAACCTTTCTTGATGGTTGATCGGGGTACAACCCAGTGTTCCTGCTATATCCATGTCAAGGGCAAGAGGAGATGTACAATAGACTCCCCGAGGTAGTGTACCCTGCTGAGTACCATTGAACCTGATGCTGAAAACAGTGCATGATACCAGCACCTGTACATTGGTCTTAGGTCTCAAGTATTTTTAAGAAACAAAAAAGGAGTTGCTCTAGTGATGAGCAGAAAAGTGAAAATCATGTGAAAATGAATACACAAAAAAAACTTCAAATGAATGAATAACGTCCAATTAACGGGATATCAAGAAGTTTATAGACATCAACATTAGAAGCCACCAAATCTATTATAGTTGATGACAACTCGTTGCTGATACTGGGACATGGGAAGTGTTGTGACACCACAAATAAAACTTCAAATGAATAAATAACGTCCAATTAACAAGAAATCAAGAAGTGTATAGATGTCAACATTAGAAGCCACCAAATCTATGATAGTTGATGACAACTCGATGATACTGGGACATGGGAAGTTTTGTGACACCCTGTGACCATATCCTTAAATAATCCAATAGTGTCAACCCACCACCATGAGAAATAAAGGCTTACCAGATAGCCAAATCAGTAGGCATGTCACCCGCTCCTGGGTAATGGAGACTTCCCCTTACTAGATGCAATCACTGTGTACGTTTTTCCAAACCGCCGTTTCCACTGGTCCCCAGCTTCTAAGGTGCAATGGTCCTGGTATGATGGTATCCGCTGACAGATGTTAAAGCACTCGATCTGATGTGTCATGAATGTTTGCAGATGGATATTTGCATCCTTTTACATACAAGGCTAGTTGGTCCTCTTGTATCTTGAGCCTCTCTATTTGTCAGTGAAGTCACCCATCGCAATAAATGGCAAAGGGGAGGGCAAAAGCTTTAATTCCAACAGACGGGACTTGTATAGTACACAAAGCGCTCTTTAACATCTGTCAGCTGATACCATCACACCAGGAGTGTTGCACCTTAGTAGCTGGGGACCAGGGGCAACGCTGGTTTGGAGAACTGTACACAGTGATTGCATCTAGTAAAGGGAAGTCTCCGTTACCTGGGATCGGGTGACATGCCTACTGATTTGGCTATCTGGTAAGCCTATATTTCTCACCGTGGTGGATTGACACTATTGGATTACTTAAGGATATCGTCACAGGGTGTCACAAAACTTCCCATGTCCCAGTATCATCGAGTTGTCATCAACTATCATAGATTTGGTGGCTTCTAATGTTGACATCTATACACTTCTTGATTTCTTGTTAATTGGACGTTATTTATTCATTTGAAGTTTTATTTGTGTATTTCACTTGATTTTCACTTTTCTGTTCATCACTAGTGCAGCTCCTTTTTTGTTTCTTAGTTTAATGTGTTGTGTATCACCTTGAGTTGCAGCTTTAGTTATTTATGTAATAGCGCAGTGACTTTTTTGCCACACAAGTATTTTTAACTTTGTTTAGGACCAGTTGGGACACTACCCCGGCATTCATTAGACACGACCCCCTCCTGTGCCAGCATTGCTGCTTTTTCCCATAGCAAAACACCTTCCTTGCTCCAGCACTCATCAGTACCAGAATTATAGGCAACCTGGATACTACCCTCACCTGCCTGTCCTTGCAAAGTGAAAATTGACCCACTGAGAAAGAGTCTGTCACTTCTCCAAGGTCCTGGGTGCTGGACAGAGCAAGGTGGCTTTCCTAACCCCTTCCCTGATATGTAGCACAAGACCTCCCAATGTGGTCCTGAGTATCTCCAGTTCCATGGTGTTTTAAGGTACCCAGTGCCCCACCTCCCGCTCCAACGGCAGTCTCCATTAAGCCACTCTTTATCCTAAGTATGGGAAATAGTCTGAATGCCCAGATTGAAAACCACCTGCCAACAGGCACACTCAATTCTTTATAGAGGCTGCACACCTTTTCACTCCTTTATCAGTTTGGTATTTACACAATGTTATCCTTCACCCATACAAAATAAACTGCCTACAATCTTCAGACAGGACTCACATGAATGGCAGGGGCATAGTGTAGAACTGGGGCACTAGTCTTCCTGACATGCAGGACACCTATGGGTATTAACTGAGAAGAATACAGCATGCCTACACATACAACCAAAACAAGGGTCCTTGGAACAGCCAAGAGCTGGTAACACCCCACACAACTCTTCTCCAGACTCACCCAAAACTATACAATACAAGGTCAGACCTATACACTCTCAACTTGTATGCTATCAGGCAGGCCCTCCTACTACACATCTGAAGATAAATCTAAAGGAAACTGAACAAAAATTGTATAATGTGTATTCAGCTCAAGGAACTGCAGCTAAAAGACACAACTGACCAACAGGCAAAGAAAAATCCCTTGCAGCACTGAGGTGCCGGGATCACTGAACAGTAGAGGGTACAATTCAAGCCGATCGTTGTGCCTTGAAACACATAGATATTAGTGACAGATACGTCACAGACACATTAGACAATTGGTAACAATTAGCCATGTAAAAACAGAAAAACAGGAAACTCTAGGAGCAAATAGAGTTACATGGTGACACTGGGCAGGAAGCAGGCCTGAAATACACTTGGGGACACACAGAGAGACTGCTGGGGACATTAAAGCAGGATTCCACTGGCCTAACATTTTTTTTTTTTTCAGTGTCATTGATATGCGTTATTAATGTAAGTCTAGTACTCACTCGTGTTTTTATTATCCCCGGCTTGCCGATTTCTTCCGCAAATATAACTTTTAAAATTTCCTCCTGGCTGTTTACATTTTGCTTGTGGGCATTTGAAGCCCACAAACATTTAGTTCCGGGACGCGGTGAATGCTGTACTCCCAGCATTCATCGCTCAATCCCGCGCATGCTCATTGATACCAGCGACCGGCGTCATTCTGTTCCGAAATCTCACGAGATATCTGCATGGTGACGTTCCCCACTGATTCAAGGGAAGACTCTGAGGAAGCTCCCATGGGACTTTGCGGAGCCGGGGAAAGGTGATAAACATGCCTACTCCCGCGGGAGGAGAGTCCAGAAGTCACAATAAGAATATTATTATTATTATTATTAATTATTAATCTGCGCGGGCAGATTAAGCCCCCTGCAGGGACTAGTGGGTCTCTGATGCCTCCGAAATACACCCATTATGGACAGGAGCCACTCAGCAGGGCATAGTAGGAACAATCCAACAGACACTCCAATCTGGGGGTATACACTCCAACCTGATCATGTCCCAACAGTATATGGTGTTAAAAAACAGTAAGATTTTCACAGACAGTGTCAGCAAATATTTTGTATGTGGAATTGATTTACATTTTTTTTTTAATTTTTTTTTTTTAAATTTAGCTTGGCTTAAATACAGCAGCCACACTCCAATCTGATTCATTTTATCCTGCCATAATAGGCCTACATTAAACAGTGGAAGTGGCAACCATAGCAGACCTAAAAGCTATAGCAAAATGTACTCTTTAAAAAATAATGATAAAGCCCTCAGTTTTGTATATATTAGCCAGTGGAAAAACAATTAGAAAACAGAGTGTGTACGTTTTTTTCCACATAACCAACCATTTAACAGAATGTCAAAAGTGAGTACACAAACCCACTTCCAAACCACAGCCTGAACCCCCTCCAATCCTAATCCTAATTATTCCAAACATGTATAAAATGTAGATTTTATGTTAATTGGCTTGCCTTGAGTCAGTATGAAATCACTGGCAAGACAGGTTTTATTATTTGAGATATGATAGAGAAAATAGCCACAGATATTGCACTGTTGATAGCATTGCTGCAACACTGGAGCTCCAAATAAAAGTTACATTATAACCCCCCCCCCCCATTAAGTACAGTGTGGTGTCCCACACTTTGTCCAAGGTCTTTGCTTTGCAACCCCTCCCTGTATAATCTGGTTGGAATTGTGTGGTCTGGATTTCCCTTGAGTGGCAGATACCCATTGGCAAATAATGTTTTATTGTTTTTATGTTTTTTTATTCTCATATGTATTTACATTGTTTTATGTTGTGATATTTTTGTGGTGGTTGGGCTGCACATAGTAGAGGCCAGGCATGTCTGCAGTTTCTCTGCTTTTCCAGTTTTTTCTTCCCAGGCATTCAACAGCCAATTATATTATTTAATTTATTTCATTAAAGTCAGACAACTGGGGAAAACCTACAGCCATTGGCTGTCCAAGTCGAAAAAGAAAGGTAGAGGTGCTGTGTGCAGGGGTAGTAGGTGGCAAGCATTTCTGATGTATCCTCTTACTCCTCCTCCATCTTCACTTTCTTTTCCTCCTTCACTTCTGCCTACTCCACCACCTTTTCCTCTTTCACTTCCATTACCTCCTCCTCAATTTCCTCAAATCCCATCATACCTCTGCCAACACAAACAGTCCTACCCTCCATGTAGAAAATTCCTTTTTCTCTTCCCCACATTTCCTAAATTATCCCTTGATTCTTAAACATATGAAAGAAGCAGTCTTTGAGCTACCGTAATAATGGCTATCATTGACTGGAGATTTTGTTCTGTTTATGATAGATGTAAAGCAATCAGACTGCTTGTAGTCTGTTGTGACTCATAATTTGTTAGACACAACTGGCATAATGAAGTGGGTAAGTGAAGGGAATAGTATCAGCGCTTATGGTACAAGGGCAGGAGGGTCTAATGCAACTCCGAATCAAAAATAGCAACAAACTGCTGCAGAAAGTCAAAGTCTTAGTAGTTTCTTTGTCACTATTTAGACTTTTTGTCTATCACATTTATTTTGTTTTAGCTACATCACTATTCACTATATTTAATTGATAGGACTGTCATTTCTCACTATATAGGGAGCGCCGGATTACTCTTGTTTCTATTGTTTTAAACTCTAGTCCCTTTGGGGGGACCTAGCAGGGTAGGCTGCATACCTATTGCCCTTTTTTGCCTAAGCGCGGTTGTTTTTATATATTCTGACTTTTAATAAACAAATCAGACCTGGATCACAGATGACTACCAAACACCCACTGCATGTTACTGAGAAAATCATACACATATCCCCCCTCAGTACAGTCTTCCCCAAAAAAAAACACTCCCCTAGGCTGGGTCATGTGGCAGGAGCATTGGGTGCCCAGCAACTGTCAGAGTTAGCTGTTGCATTGAAGAATGTAGATGCTGGTCTGTTATCTACATCCTTCAGTGATACTACTATAAAGGTCCTTGTTTCAGCACTTGTGTTATGGAGACACAACACTCTGTCCCAGTCTCCCAGATCTCCTGCTTGTAGATAATCCTTTCACATGCTCTTCCAATGGAACCTATAAGCTTCTGTTCTGATGCACATTGTCCAGGCATTTTCCACTGTTGTCACCATTTAAAAATGGGCCTTCCAAATTGAAGGGATCCTATTAAGAGTTTGCGTATTGCCCATTTTACACAACACTACCTTATATCTTTATTGGAAGCTGGACATTTTCACACCCATCATTTGTAGTTTCCTGAACTATCCAAATTGGAGAGATTTAAGAGATGGAAACAAGCTGGCATCCTATTTCTTCACCAGTTTAAAAATTATACTTTTCTTTCTCTTCAGTCTCTAACAGAACAATTTCAGTTACCTAAACATACATTTTTCATATATTTGCAGCTCCAGCATGCCCTACAGGCGCAATCTCGCACAGTTCTCTTGAGGTGTAATTCATCTTGAGTGTTTAAAATGATTGCATCCACAACATTAATAAGGAAGGGTATCACAGGGGATCTTTATTTCAACACTTTTGACTGCAAATAGTGCCAGAGTCCGTTTGGAGTGTGATGGGAGCTGGAAACTGATTTTTTTATTATTAATATTATTATACAGGATTTATATTGCGGCAACAGTTTGCGCAGCACTATATAATGTTAGGGAAGACATGCGCGTGCAATACAATTCAATACAGGAGGAATCATAGGTCCTGGTCATTAGTGCTTACAATCTAAGAAGGGGGATCAAGTGATACTAAAGGTATGGGGGTGAGCTGATGAAGAAAATAAAAATACAGTTGTTAGGTGAGGGCAGGATAGGCTTCTCTGAAGAAAAAAGTTTTCAGGGATCGCCTCAAAGTGGATAGAATTGGTGTTAGTCAGACAGATAGGGGAAGGGAATTCCAAAGGATGGGAGAGTCTCAGGAGAAGTCCTGGAGGCGAGTATGGGAGGAGGTGACAAGGGAGCTAGAGAGAAGGAGGTCTTTCGGAAGAACAAAGAGGACGATTTGGTTGGTATTTTGAGGGTTAGTGACGTAGCTGAGGGCAGAGCTGAGCGGTTTGTAAGGTGGATGAGTCTGGCAGCAGCATTCATGATGGACTAAAGGGGGAATTTGGGATTTGGGCCCTTTTGATGAGAAGCAGTGGACAGAAGCTTTTGAGGTCATTCCACTATTTTCCTTATCACCATCTATAATCTATAATAATATATCGCTACCTCATGGACAACAACCTTCTCGACCCCCTACAGTCTGGCTTCCGCCCACAACATTCTACTGGCACTGCCCTACTAAAACTCACCAATGTCCTACTAACCGCTAAAACCAACGGCCAATACTCTATACTCATACTTTTAGACCTCTCTGCTGCCTTTGACACAGTTGACCACCTGCTCCTCCTCAGCAAATTACACTCCCTTGGCTTCCATGATTCTGCTTTATCCTGGTTTCCCTCCTACCTATCTCAGCGCACTTTCAGTGTCACTTACAACTCCATCTCCTCGGCTCCCCTTCCTCTTTCTTTTGGGTCCTGGGTGTAATTCTTGACTCTGACCTTTCCTTCAGCCCCCATATCCAATCACTGGCTAAATTCTGCGACCTTCACCTCCACAATATCTCCAGAATTCGACCCTTCCTGACTAATGATACCACAAAGAAACTCATTCACTCCTTGATTATTTCCCTCCTTGGCTACTGCAACTCTCTCCTTAATGGCCTACCCTTAAGCAGGCTGTCCCTCTTCAGTCTATTATGAATGCTGCTGCTAGACTAATACACCTCACTAATCGATCCCTGACTGCCGCCCCTCTCTGCCAATCCCTTCACTGGCTTCCCCTACCCCACTGTGTAAAATTCAAAATGCTAACCATAACATAAAAAGCCATCCACAACATCGCCCCCATCTGCATCACCAACCTTATCTGCAGATATTGCCCAAATCGTCCCCTCTGCTTCTCCCAGGACCTCCTGCTCTCTAGCTCCCTTGTTACCTCCTCCCATGCTCGACTTCAGGACTTCTCCAGAGCCTCTCCCAATCTCTGGAACTCCCTGCCCCAGTCTGTCCAATAAGCCTCTACCCTGTCCACCTTTAGGAGATCCCTGAAAACTAATTTATTCAGGGAAGCCTATCCCACACCCACCTAACTGTCCCCGAGCCAGCCCCATCAAATCATTCTCTGCAGCTATTACCTTTTGTACCACCCCCTCCCTTTAGAAAGTAAGCTCTACGAATAGGGCCCTCCTGTACCTTTTGTATTGAACTGTACTGTAATTGTGTTGTCCCCCCCTATACATTGTAAAGTGCTGTGTAAACTGTTGGCGCTATATAAATTGTGTATAATAATATTAAATAATAATCATCTATAAGGCTTACTCAGTAGTGACATAAAATGTATTATACCTCTCAGAAATTGCACTTGTGGGGGCATGCATCATCTTCTAATTGCCCAAGATGTATGAGCAATGTGGGTATGTCGGTACATATGTTGTGGAGATGCCCAAAGCTATTTTAATATTGCACCTTTATATTTGCCATGATTAATGAAATTGATCACATTAGTTTACCTGTGGAGCCTAAAACTGGATTTTTAAGTATCATATCTGAGGACATGTTATCTCTGATGCTTCGATGGATAAACATACATTTACTTTTTATAGTTTGAAATTAATAGCTCAGAAATGGTTGTCTCCTACTCCACCAACATTTCTTCAGTAGTCCAAAAAGCCTTGAAAAGAAAAATGAATATACCAACATAGGTGCTGTGTTCATAAATTCTAGAAACTATGGTCTCTTTGGCTAGCTGTTCAGTAATTGTAGACCCATTCTGTTATCTACCTATATGATATTTGGGTAATGACTTTTTCAGATGTGATCTTATAGGGCATATGGAGCTGACACTACATTATGTTAATTACTTTAAAGGCATTGCTGGGATTTGTTTTAGTAGTTCTCTATTTTATTTTTGACTATGCTACTTTGTATTATAAATACTGAAAAACTCAATAAAAAAATAATTGATTAAAAAAAGCTTCCATTAAAAAATAAGAATCACGGTATTGAAAATCCCCCACCCCCAAAGTCAATTTGCCTGCAAAAACCTTTTGAAAATAAAGCTGTTGTTAAAAAAAATGTTTTGGGCCCAGCTTCCAACCATTCTAAGCCCCCGTACACACTGTTAGGTTGCTCGTCTTCTGTAAGTAACCCCTGGTAGCCTAGGCTAGGATTGAAGGGCGGAGGTCCCTTTCACCGGTGGACAAAACATTACACATACACACTATTGTACGTGAATAATGAATGTGCATATTGAAGCACACACAACAGTTTTATTTAGTTTGAGCTGAAGGACAGCCCTGTGGTTTAACCAATCAGGTAATTCATACATACATCGACATTTTTCTTAAACTCATGACATTATCTAAGTCAAAGGTGAAATACAGTCTTCTGATAGTTATTTCGTCATTTCAACATCTGCTGACTGACCATATTCTTGCGTAACCAGTCCTATCTTAGCTTTGTACCTCTTACCGCAGACAGATGCTTCCTAATATGTCAACATCTTGCATCTTAATTCTGAACTTAGTGAAATGCACGCCTAAGCATATTATCTTAGACCTTTAACCTAGTACCGTATATCTTTTGGTAACCTTAATAAGTATTCCCTTATAATCCTTCCTTTGATCATTCTGTGATTTACATAATGATCATTCCTTTTCTAATTTAATAGCACAGGCTTCATACTCCGAACCCTTGTGCTCTTGGTTTCTATACCATACCGTTGGATCCTTAACAATGGAAGTGAGTTTCAGATCCTTCGGAGCGACCGTGTTTCCCTTTTTACATAAACATTTGATTATCTTATAACAGGCATATAAAAATAGAATGAAGAGAATCACAGTGACAATTGTCATGGCAGCATTTCGGAGCCAAGATATTAATCCCCCAAAACTAAAACTGCTCGAGAAGGGATCCCAGTTTTTTCCTATGTTCCTTGCCTCTTTCTGTAGTTTATTTACCTCTTCCCTGTGTTGGGCAATAACGTCATAGTAGTCTGGGACTTCGATGCTGGTATTATGAATCCAGGTACAGCACTCATAATCCTCAGTAGTCTCACAGAGGCCAGTAAGGGCTGCACTCATACTTTCTATAGCCAACTCATGTAGTTCTAGTTGCTTCCTAATTGCCCTAGTTTCTAGATTTAGTTTGGTTATGTCATCAGAATTTTCCTCCAGAATCTCATCAATTATGCCAGTGTAATTATTTAATCTTTTCATTAGGTCAATTCCCCACCCTGTCCAGGAAGGAACCATGCCCAGGCCATATCTTTTTCTAAAAACAATTCTCGTTTATTACGGTGTCTAAGGGGATATCTAGGATGCATGCTGGCTTCAAGGAGGTGACTTCCCTTGTTATCCCCTAATACCCCCATGATAGGAACCAGGGCTGCAAGGTAACACCACCCCTGGGGTTTGGTTGGGATCCAGGGGTGACAGAGTTTGCCGCAGCATATATATATGGTATTTCCTAGAGCTAGGGGTCGTTTATGGAACACGTTCCTAAGAGTATCAGAAAGGCCAGAGAGCACCAGTATTGACATTAATTGGTGTATTGTAGTCTTGGTACTGGAGCTAAGAAAGTCTAAAAAGGTGGCATTTAGGGTGGGATCTGAAGTATGGAAGAAAGAAGGACTGTTAAATGATGTCATTGAAATGTTAAGTTTTGCTTGTTTGCAAACCTCGGCTCCATCTGTGGTGTTTCCCAGTCGGAAACACCAGTCTGGGAAGTGGCTTCTACCTATAATTTGGAAAGTGAGGGTTTTATTTGGACGGGTCCTAGTAACATTCGTTAGGACGATAGGGGGTGTTCCATTAAGGAGGGGGGTAAAATTCAAGGGGACTGCCATGAGAGGGATTCTAGCTGTACTGGGATGTAGCTTGCTGCAAATCCAGCATTTCTCAAAACCAGATTTTTGAGCATAGCTATATTTGAATTTTAGTAGTAACATCTTGTTAGTCAGTCCCTTAGGTGACTCATTAACGGGTACAATACTTCTACTATGTCTTTGGCCGGGGGTATTATTCATCTTAGGTGGTCCACATATCCCTTTTAATAGACCTAAGTCTTCTGGATGATATATACAGTTGGCTATAAACCATGTGGGCAGGAATACAAATAGTACCAGACTACCCCAAAGGCATACAGCCTTCCCTGACACTGATGGAGAAAGCATCTTTGTTTTTTTAAAGTTCTGATTATTTGTTATCTAAGAGTTCTGTTCTTCTTCTTCGTTTCTCATCCCGGCAGTTGTTGGCTCTGTTTTGTCCTTTTGAGGGGGTGTGGGATCTTCCAGGGAAATTTGTTCTATGCCTCTCTGAACTTCTTGTAGATCTTGTTCTTGGGAGTTGCTGCTCTCTGTCACTGCCAGGGGCTCTGGAGTCGAGGGAAGCTGGGGACACTTTTTAAGACGGCTGGCGTGGATCCAGGTGTTTCCTAGGTCTGTTAACACTGCGGTCCTGGATACCTTTTCCACCTTCCATGGTCCTGAGAAAGCCGGTCCGATACTCTTTCTTTGTGCTAATTGTTTGATCAGCACTTTATCCCCAGGGATGAAGGGATGCGTTGGTTCTGTGGGAAGAGGGAAAAAGGTGACAGAAACTTGTTCGTTCATTTCATGAAGCATACTTACCAGGTTTTTCACGTACATTTCCTGTTGGGAATAAATGTCAATATCAGTGTCTTGGTCTAATGGGGGTAATTCTATGTTTGCGGGGATTCCCATGAGGACCTCAAAGGGTGATAGTTTTGTTCTTGCATGTGGATCTTCCCCTCTTTTGACCAAAGACCTTCAGGGTCTTTGGTCAATCCTTCCTTTGTCCAAAAATGGACATCATCTTCTGTGGCCATTGATTGCATCTGTGCTATGACAGTTTTAAAGTTAGGTGCTGCGAAGTGTTCCTTGAAAAACATTGTTGTGGGGGCAGGTGGGTTAGGGGAAAAGGCAGCAGCTCTTTTAGCTTCTCTGTCAGCAAGAGCATTCCCTTTTGAAACACGACTGCTGTCAGAGGAGTGTGCCTTTACTTTAATTATGGCTACCTTTTTTGGAAGAAGAATGGCTTGGAGGAGAGCACTAATCTGTGTGGAGTTGCCAATTATTTTGTTGTCTGCTGTTTTAAAACCTCTATTGGCCCATATCACACCAAAATCATGCACCACTCCAAAAGCATATCTACTGTCTGTGTAGACGTTCACCTCTTTACCGGTGAATAGAATGCAGGCCCTAGTGAGGGCTTCTAACTCTGCTACCTGGGCTGAAGAAGGAGGTAATGATTTTGCCTCCAGTACGATGTCTGGTAGTTGAACAACTGCATAACCGGTTAAAAAGGTGGAGTCAGAGGGACGTGAGCAGCTACCGTCAACGAAAACATCCTCTGCACCTGAGATAGGGGTGTCAGTGAGATCCGGTCTGGGACTGGTAATAGCAGCAACCTTTTCCGAACAGTCATGTATAATGTCTGGGTCATGTGGTAAACGCAACATGGAATGCAAAAGGCGCACAGCGGGGTTGCTGGCAGGCACATATTTGAGTGTGAGGTTATCAGTGTTCATCAGTGTTATCTCATAACCACTAAGTCTTTGCGAGGTCATATGTTGGGTATTCATGTTCTGAATAAGATGCGTGACTGAATGAGTGGTATAGAGAGTCAATGGGTGACCTAGCACTAATTTGTTTGCATCTTGTACAGCCATTGCACAGGCAGCAAGATTTTGGAGACAGAATGGCATTCCCTGTACTTGGATGGGGAGTTTTTTTTGATAGATATGAGACAGGGCGATACCCTGATCCATGTTGTTGTGTTAGCACGGCGGCAAAAGAGCTTCCTGAAACTACACAGTACAGCTGAAAAGCTTTACCATAGTCTACCAATCCCAGGGCGGGAGCATTTGACAGACTGTTTAATAGAGCTTGAAAAGCTTGTAGTCTGTCTTCAGTCCAATCTATTAATTTAGGGGCTGTCGAGCCAGTAGCCTCTCTTAGGATACTATCATAATGAGAACAGTCAGGGATCCATTGGCGGCAATATACAATTGCACCCAAAAATGAGAGTAGGGCGGCCTTGTCTTTTGGCGGACTGAGAGCTTGTAGGGCTGCGGCACGTTTAGGTGACACCAGCCTTGTTCCTTCCTTTAGAATGCACCCTAGGTATTCTACCTGTGGCTGGCACCATTGTATTTTCTTCCTTGAGGCTAGATGCCCGGCGTGAGCTAGGTGTTGTAACAGTGATGTTGAATCGACCGCACATTCTTCAGCAGTTCGACTGCACAGGAGCAAGTCGTCCACATACTGTATCAGTACCGACCCTCGCTCAGATGTCCAAGACTTGACAGTCTCGTTGAGTACCATAGAGAAGGCGGCTGGACTGTCTACATACCCTTGCCAGGTTAGTTGGCCCCCGGCCCAGGAGAAAGCAAACATAGGTTGGGCTTCCTCTGCAATGGGAATGCTAAAGAAAGCATTCGCTAAATCAATTACTGTGTAGCATAGAGAGTCTGCCGGTATGCATGAGAAAATAAAAGTGATGTCTGAGACTAGGGGTGGGAGGGGAATCACTTGTTTGTTTACTGCTCTGAGGTCTTGGACGAGTCTCCACTCGCCACTGGCCTTCTTTACAGGGTAAATGGGTGTGTTCCAAGGACTGATGATTGGTCTCAGGATACCTTTTGATATGTAATCATTAATTTGAGGGGAGATGCCTTTGACTTTCTCTGGGGGTAGGGGATACTGTTTTTGATATTGTATCCCTGCATCTGACCGCATTTGGGGTGCATATGGTGTGCAATTAATAAAGCCCACACTACCTTTGTTTTCTGCCCAAATTGTGTGATGGTCAAGGGAGGAAGGTATCATTAGAAAGAAACTCCTGTGTGCATGTCTTTTTGGGAACCCTCTGTGTGCATGTCGCTTAGGGCCATGTAAGTCACATAATGGTGAACTAGCGGTAAGGGAACCTTCTTTATTAAACTTAATGGTAATACACAGTTGTGCCAAGAGGTCCCGTCCCATAAGGGGCACAGGGCATGAGGACAAGACGGCAAAAGTTTGGGTACATAATTTCTGTCCTTCTGGAGTGGCTACAGTCAGTGGTGGAGTGATGGGATGGGTGACAGGTGTCCCATTAATACCAACAGAGTTTCCCTCGGTGCATTATTTGTGGCTGTGTAGGATATTGGGGTAGTGGTTGACGAGGGTTCTGGTATGGCAGATAACGGGGATACTGTGGGCGGGTCTGGGGGTTAAATCCCCTGCCTCTGCCTCTTGCTCTAATCTGTCCAGTCCTATAAGGGCACTGGGATTTCCAATGTCCTTGCTGTCCACAATTGCCTATATTTTCCAAGGCATTTGTTCCATGCACAGAAACAATCCTTCATGTATTGTGGGTCAGCCCCTTTGCAGGGAGGATAAGAATGCTTATGTACCTGACAAATTTTACTGACTTCTTGCCAGTCTTCCTCAGTACAAGGACCATATGGCCCTGGGTCATGTATCCCCAATTGCTGACACCTTTCTCGGACTTGTGTCCAAAATGGTTCTACCTGGGGGCCAGGGATCATATTACTAACAAATTCATAGGGTGATGGGGTGGCCATGGCTTGGGTTGCTGCAGTATTCCCCATCTAGTAGTCTGGGCAGTGTGTGTCTAGTGGCAGGACACAGGTGATAACACCCGGTTTGTCCAACAATCCGGTCTCTGGTCTGGGAGTAGGATCCCTGATCTTTTTTGGGGCAGATGGACTTATATAAAACTATGAAGATTTACCCTTAATATACGATGAAGGGTAAATTTTTCCTGGTGGCGGGATATACCCCTCTTACACCAAGTCTGCAAGAGAACCCCCCTGGTCTGGTGGTCAGTAAAATCCACTTGTCATCTATTCTTAGGAAGAGTAGACCTAACGTGCAATGGGGGCAGGCGGATGCTATGTCACTACAAGAGGGCTCCTCATATTCTGCACTCATTTAAACAACAACAATTATTTTCCTTATACTCTATATTAAAACTTATACTCTATATACTTACACGTGTACCTAGAGAGAAACAGACATATTCTTAATATACTTTAAGACATGACATAACCGTATTGCAATACATTTATCAATTTATAGTGCACTTTTTAAAAAAAAAAATTTTTTCAAATGGGCGTCCACTCCACCAATCCCTTTGTCACGGGCGTAATCTACTACTTCCCGTGTTAAAAATACTATCACCAATAGTTTTAAGTCAGACCAACCTAGTCGGACTCCCCTAAACCTATAAATTCCTTGCGAGCCCTTTTAACCTCCCGAGGGACCAGCCTAGTCCACCGCGAAGGCACAGTTACTTCTTTTAATTTTAAACTAAGTTCGTAGCGGCCGCCCGGACAGAGTAAGTGTTTACACCATTCACCAATCAGGTAAAAAAGAGTAAAGTGACTTACCTGTCGCAAGACGAACCCCACTTCTGGTACCAAAACTGTTAGGTTGCTCGTCTTCTGTAAGTAACCCCTGGTAGCCTAGGCTAGGATTGAAGGGCGGAGGTCCCTTTCACCGGTGGACAAAACATTACACATACACACTATTGTACGTGAATAATGAATGTGCATATTGAAGCACACACAACAGTTTTATTTAGTTTGAGCTGAAGGACAGCCCTGTGGTTTAACCAATCAGGTAATTCATACATACATCGACATTTTTCTTAAACTCATGACATTATCTAAGTCAAAGGTGAAATGCAGTCTTCTGATAGTTATTTCGTCATTTCAACATCTGCTGACTGACCATATTCTTGCGTAACCAGTCCTATCTTAGCTTTGTACCTCTTACCGCAGACAGATGCTTCCTAATATGTCAACATCTTGCATCTTAATTCTGAACTTAGTGAAATGCACGCCTAAGCATATTATCTTAGACCTTTAACCTAGTACCGTATATCTTTTGGTAACCTTAATAAGTATTCCCTTATACACACTGTCGGAGATTCCGACAACCAAATCCGTCAGAGTAATTCCGACGGATTAATTCCGTCAGAGGTCGGGAAGTGATGTTGCATACACACGGTCAGACTAAGTTGTCGTGATGACGTTATTTCGTTACGACGGGACTACGTTCAGGCTAGTAGCCAATAGCTTTGGTCTAGGAATTTGATCTGAGCATGCGTGGCACTTTGTCTGTCGGAGTAGGCTACACTTGATCGGAGTATGTCCGATAGGAGCATTTTGTCGGAAAATTTTACCGGCAAGTTGGAAAAGTTGGTCCGTCGGAATATCCGATGCGAACCACACACAGTTGGAATATCCGACAAAACGGTCTGATAGGAAACATTCCGTCGGAATCTCCGACTGCGTGTACAAGGGCTAAGAGATGCAAGTTACATTGTTGTATCTCACCGCTGCATCCTGGGATAGCTGGCCATACAAAAGCACACAAGAATGCACTACAGACATTTTAAGGGCATATATTTATGGGATTTTGAATGCCAAGCTGGGCCAGGAGCCAGCCGTGACATCACCTGCACATCCCTGAAACATCAGAAACAAGGGGCGAGATCTTGTTTAGCAAAGTTTGTATTTTTAATGTGACCCTGTCAGTTGCTAAAAAACAGACTGAAAGGCCGGTTTCCTGTAGTAAGTTGTTGAGTAAGTGTTATATTTATTTTATTAGAGGGAATTGGCCTTCATTTTTTAAGCCACTACCATGATTGATTTACCATATAGATAACAAATGTTAGTGGGGAAAATCTAAAGATCTGTGTATAAAATATATTTAAGATAAAATGGTATATAAAAACAGGTTAAAATGTGAAAGTTGCAAAGAATACTTTCAATACTTTACTTTCATTATAGAAATATGGCAAAATAAATATTTGGAGTAAAGATGTGTGACGAAAATGTAGCAATTCCGCTGGTTAAGCACACAGAACTGATTTACAAAAATTACTTTAATATTATTTACACATAGATTTGGAGAAAAATATATATATATGTATGTGATTTGCAAGTCATTTACATTCAAGTGGCAGCACCAAAGGTGCAATATAAGATGATTTGCAGGAGAACAGAAAGTAACAGTCAATATAGAGGAGTGAAATACAACATCTTTTATTTTGAAGGAATGAAGTATTGATTTCATAGGTTTAGTAGAAGATTGCCACCTAAATGACACCCCTGCCTGTCCCTGAACCTCTCTATACCTCTCATCTCTTGTCCAGGTGTCGCAAGGATAAAATGCGAGGTGGCATCTTCATAATGGAATCACGGGCAGCAATAAAAACTTAAAGTGATTGTAAACTATTACATATATTCAGTGAAGTGACTGGTTATAGGTGATACCAGAGATTAAACAAATCCTCCTACATCCATCGTACTTGTTTATCTGCCGTCTTCACTTCTCTACATCCGTTCAAAGTCCAGAATTTATAAAACTTGTCTGAGCTGTCAGAAAAAAATAAAGTTACACTCTGCAGAGCTCAGGAAGGAGAGCTCTGAGAGATGATTTGAGGGAAGGGACACCCCCCCTTCACAAAGCACACAGGAATAGAACTGAGGCTGTCAATCAGCTGGAGGTTCCACCCCTGTCACCTGTTTTTCTCTTGATGACAGGAAAACTTCTCAGAAGCGACCCATGCAGATAGCAGAGGAATAAGGCAGCAGACAAAAATGACACTTAGTGGTCTGGATAGAGACAAGTACACACAACGCAGAGATATGCTTTGTTCATATTACATGTCTGAGCTTTACAACTTTACACCCACTTTCAAGCAGAACTCAAAAAGAAAATTTAGAAATATGTGAACATGCAGGCTTTTAATTCCAGAAGAGACACCCAATGTCTCTTCTGCAGTAAAATATACTTACCTGTTTGTTTGCATTCCCCATGCAAAATGTGCACTGAGCTGCACGTTCACAGTTCAGTTTACATTCCAGCACAATTCCTGTGTGGCAGAATCAAGGGAAGGGGGAAGATAGCACAAACCTCTAATGTAGTAAAAGGATCAAAGGGCTTTATTAAAAACAATATATTATACAGTCATGGCCGAAATTGTTGGCCCCCCAGAAATGTTTCCAGAAAATCAAGTATTTCTCACAGAAAAGTATTTGCAGTAACACACGTTTTGCTATACACATGTCTATTCCCTTTGTGTGTATTGGAACAAAACAAAAGATGGGAGGAAAAAAATTGGACATAACGTCACACAAAATTCTAAAAATGGGCTGGTCAAAATTCTTGGCACCCTCTCAAAATTTTGGATAAATAAGATTGTTTCAAGCATGTGATTCTCCTTTAAACTCACCTGGGGCAAGTAACAGGTGCGGACAATATAAAATTCACACCTAAAAGTAGATAAAAAGGAGAGAAGTTCATTTAGTCTTTGCATTGTGTGTCTGTGTGTGCCACACTAAGCATGGACAACAGAAAGAGGAGAAGAGAACTGTCTGAGGACTTGATAACCAAAATTGTGGAAAATATCAACAATCTGAAGGTTACAAGTCCATCTCCAGAGATCTAGATGTGCCTTTGTCCACAGTGCGCAACATTATCAAGAAGTTTGCAACCCATGGTACTGTAGCTAATCTCTCTGGATGTGGACGAAAGAGAAAAATTGATGAAAGGTTGCAACACAGGATTGTCCGGATGGTGGATAAACAGCCCCAAACAAGTTCCAAAGAAATTCAAGCTGACCTGCAGGCTCAGGGAGCATCAGTGTTAGCGCAAACTATGGCAGGAGACCCAGGAGGACCCCACTGCTGACACAGAGACATAAAAAAGCAAGACTACAGTTTGCAAAAATGTACTTGAGTAAGCCAAAATCCTTCTGGGAAAAGGTCTTGTGGGCAGATGAGACCAAGATAGAGCTTTTTGGTAAAGCACATCATTCTACTGTTTACCTAAAACAGAATGAGGCCTACAAAGAAAAGAACACAGTACCTACAGTGAAATATGGTGGTGGTTCAATGATGTTTTGGGTTTGTTTTGCTGCCTCTGGCACTGAGTGCCTTGAATGTGTGCAAGGCATCATGAAATCTGAGGATTACCAAAGGATTTTGGGTTGCACTGTAGAGCTCAGTGTCAGAAAGCTGGGTTCGCTTCCGAGATCTTGGGTCTCCCAGCAGAACAATGACCTCAAACATACACCAAAAACCACCCAGAAATGGATGGCAACAAAGCACTGGAGAGTTCCAAAGTGGCCAGCAATGAGTCCAGATCTAAATCCCATTGAACACCTGTGGAGAGTTCTTAAAATTGCTGTTGGGAAAAGGTGCCCTTCAAATAAGAGAGACCTGGAGCAGTTTGCAAAGGAAGAGTGGTCCAAAATTCCGGGTAAGAGGTGTAATGCCCCGTACACACGAGCGGACTTAAGTCCGACAGACTTCCAAAGGAGTTCCGTCGGAGTTCTGCTGGAATTCCGACGGAGTTCTGACAGACTTTTCGGCCGAACGGACTTGGCCACACACAATCACACTAAACTCCGACGGATTCGAACGTGATGACGTACGACCGGACTCGAATAAGGAAGTTCATAGCCAGTAGCCAATAGCTGCCCTAGCGTCGGTTTTAGTCCGTCGGAGTAGCATACACACGAGCGGAGTTTTCGAAGGGGACCGGGTCCGGCGGAGTTCCGTCGGGAAAATTTGAAGCATGCTTCATTTCTAAAGTCCGTCAGACTTTGGCGAATCAAAAGTCCGTTGCAGCCCACACACGATCGGATAGTCTGACGGACTCGGTCCTTCGGACTTTGGATGTTGAAAAGTCCGCTCGTGTGTACGGGGCATAAGAAGCTTATTGATGGTTATAGGAAGTGACTGATTTCAGTTATTTTTTCCAAAGGGTGTGCAACCAAATATTAAGTTAAGGGTGCCAAGAATTTTGACCAGCCCATTTTTGGAGTCTTGTGTGACATTATGTCCAATTTGTTTTTTTTTTATCCTCCCTGTTTTGTTCCAATACACACAAAGGGAATAAACATGTGTATAGCAAAACATGTGTTACTGCAATACTTTTCTGTGAGAAATACTTGATTTTCTGGAAAAATTTCTGGGGTGCCAACAATAAAGCCCTTTGATCCTTTTACTACACCAGAGGCCTCCACTGTTTTCTCCCTTCCCTGGCTTTTTTCTTCACAGGTGGAGTTCCCTTTCCCTGATTACAGCAGCACTCCTAGTGTGTAGTAGTTACTGTCCTACCACTCCTCCTAGTGTGTAGTAGCTACTGTCCTACCATCAAATGGTTGGTGTCATAACTGATCACATGTGCAGCACCATGGCAGTTGCAGCTCAAACAGAAGCTAAGATGGCAGCATCCATTGCTAAAAAAAGGAGGTTTTCGTTCCACATGAGTTGTCCTGCATATGTTCTGCAAGGGCACAAGGAAGGCAATTGCTCTCTATGTCCCTTGTCCACAACACTAGTATCACGTGCAGATTTTTTTTCTGTGCAGGAATTTGCAATGTGTATAAAACTCACTGAAACGCACATGAAAACTGATGTAAACTCTTGTTTCTGCATGTGAAATATGTGTATTTTTTTCCATACGTTTTTCTGCACATATGGTGTGACCGAGGCCTAAGACTGATTAAACAGATTTTGGAGTCCCAAATTTGGCATGTTCTCTTTTATTATATCTGTTGGCCCAAGGTAGTCAGCATTCAATAGAGTATTTTATATTCCATGTGCCATAAAACAGTCTTTTGCTGTGTCAGGTTATATTGATAACATTCCACAGTAAGTGTGATGGGCTACCAGCGTAATCAAGGTTTCCTTCTATGAAAATATATGTTTTAACAGATTATCCAACATAGCCACTATCTCTTTAAATTAATTTACTTTTGAAAAATGGGTCCATTTTTGCTGATCCATGCACATTTTCAGCTCCGTTAACAATTTACCAAGTAAACAGAACACCAATTTCTCTGCTGCAAATGAAATTTAACAAGGAGACGTGTAGAGAAAGAACTGTTTAATTTCCTAGACAATAGAAGTAAACTGCGATCTTGTTTTTCATTAAACAAAATAAATATGTTTTCCAAGAGAAAGTCAGCAGCATCAGTTGTAATGGGGGTTTTATATCAAAAGATGTCAGGAAACATCACACAGTCCTGAGTCGCGTGCATGAAATAGACTGTGGTGCCAGAAGGTTCATTGTTCCTTGACCTGCTTTGACTCAGAGACTCAGTGAACTGAAAGATAAGTATTTCTCAAGGGTATATACACTTGTACAAAATAAAGAAAAATAAATTGAACCATGCATTTAAATTGTCACAACATACATGGAAGACAGAAGACCTCTCATGAAATTTTATGTAATATGATTCATATTTTTTCATGGCTGCAAAACTCAGAGCCCTTGTACACACGGTCGGAGATTCCGACGGAATGTGTCCTATCGGAACGTTTTGTCGGATATTCCGACTGTGTGTGGTCTCGATCGGACTGTTTCCGTCGGAATATCCGACAGACCAACTTTTCCAACTTGCCGGTAAAATTTTCCGACAAAATGCTCCGATCGGACATACTTCGATCATGTGTAGCCTACTCCGAGGGACAAAGTGCCACGCATGCTCAGATCAACTTCCTAGACCAAAGCTATTGGCTACTAGCGTGAACGTAGTCCCGTCCTAACGAAATAAGTCATCACGTTATGTACTATCGGATTTTCCAACAACTTTGTTCCGACCGTGTGTATGCAACATCACTTCCGGACCTCTTTCGGAATTAATCCGTCGGAATTACTCCGACGGATTTGGTTGTCGGAATCTCCGACCGTGTGTACAAGGGCATAGAATCCAGCTAGCTAGTTCACCTAAAATGAATGTTGACACGTAACTTTAAAGCCCCACTCTGGGTATTTTTATAAAATGTTCCCCTGGAGGTATTAAAAATTGTAAAACTCTGGCTGCAATACTTACTGTCCCCCACAGCGATTCATTTCTTTTACTAGAAGTCTGATGCCCCGTACACACGATCATATTTTCCGTCGGAAAAAACTTGGAAAAAACTTTTTTCCGACGGAATTCCTCTCAAGCTTGACTTGCATACACACAGTCACACAAAAGTTCTCTGAACTTTCGACCGTCAAGAATGCGGTGATGTACAACACTACAACGAGCCAAGAAAATGAAGTTCAATGCTTCCAAGCATGCGTCAAATTGTTTCAGAGCATGCGTAGGAATTTTGTGCATCAGAACTTGTACAGACGATCGGAATTTCCGATCGGAACTTTTTCTGACCAAAAAATAGAGAACCTGCTCTCAATCTTTTGCTGGGTGGAATTCTGCCAGCAAAAGTCTGATGGAGCATACACATGGTCGGAATTTCTGACCAAAAGCTCACATCTGACTTTTGCTGGCAGAATTTCTGATCGTGTGTATGGGGCTTTAGTCTTTATTTAACCTCGAAGAATTAGAATATCAAGTGATTGCAGTGCAACACAGACCCATCAGCATTACATCCTGCCCTTACAGTGAAAATCCCCCCCCCCAGATTTAAGTGATGCCCCTACCCCAGGCTACTCTGGACACTATACGGGGCTAAGTGCTCCTCCTCCTGATCATCCTGCATTTCTAGTGGGGCTGGAGAGACAGGAAAATGAGGATTAGGCGAGGTGACCGATTTATCTGTGGTGTGTAGCGCAGCAAAGTCTGTGCAGTGCAGCCTGTGTGCTTCAGTGCTATTTGCTATATAATGTTTGTTCAGAAAGCAGGCCCTGGAGTTTTTTTTTACTGTACATCAGACAGACTAGATTCAGCCCTAGTGTACAGTATAATGGAAAGACATGAGGCACTATATGTAGCAGAAAAGAGTGGGGAATTTTATTTTAAAGTGGACCTGTAGACAGGCAATACCCATTAAATATTTGTATATTCTTAACAAGCAGTAAATGAACCATAACACGTCCTCGCTAATCTCTGTAGCTGTAGGCACTGTGGGGACATTTTTCTGTAAAGTTCACAACAGAGCCACTAAAATTGCTGCTCATCTTCATTTGCTTCCTTTGACAGCCGGCATTTTGCAGCCTGCCAGTCTTCTAATATAATCAGTCAAGTGCTTTTAGCCAGTGTTTCTCAACCACAAGGCTGGAGCCTGGTGCTGGGCCACAGCCTTTCTCAAGCCGGGCCCCAAGATGTCAGGAACTGGCGGTTCTTTTTTTCATACTTTATACTTTCTTCCTTTCCAAGGCCTGTGGTATATTAAGCTACTGCTGTCACAGTCTTAGCAGGGCCACACTTTTTGTTTGTAATGTGTTGGCCCACCTAGTGAGGGGCGTTTACGTGACAGGCTGAACAGGAAGTTGAGAGCTGCAGCACTGAGTGAATGGAACTCTGAGCCATCTCACAGCATCAGCCTGCATAGAAGCAGAAGGAGAGCAGCAGGAAATTTCCAAAAGACTATAAGCAAATAGCGGTATATAAAGGGAAAAAGATGAGAAAGGGTGAGTTGATAACAAAAAAGTTGGAACCTAAGCATCCACTACAATAAACATTAAAATGCATTCTGCAAACTCTATTAGTTGTTTATTGCAATGGATTCATAGAACCTCACTGTTTGTGCAATATCTATGCATGACCAGACCCTGGTGTCACAAAAGTTGAGAACCACTGCTCTATGCTGTTCAGAAATTGTCTACAACATAACTTAAAAGTCTAAATTGTTAACTTTGAGGATAAAGTATCCAACAATGCCAAAAAAGACCAGTGGGATTGTGACCACTTATTCACTTTACCATGCAATCCCCCACACTTCTTCTATTACACACAGTGCCTTACGTCCTCTCAATATATGTTCTACTGTATGAGGTGCTCCTATTATATTAGGTGCCTCATGAACCTCCACTACATTCACTGCCTTATGTCTCTCTTTCTCTCTTGGTTACATCGTTATAGTGCTCTGTGTCTTAAGTCTCTATTACACACAATGAGGGTTATTTACTAAAGACAAATCCACTTTGCACCAAAAAGTGCACTTGGAAGTGCAGTCAATGTAGATCAGAGGGGGACATGCAAGGAAAATAAAAAACAGCACTTTAGCTTGCACATGATTGGATAATAAAATCAGCAGAGCTTGCCCTCATTTCAGATCTACCCCTCAGATTTACAGCGACTGCACTTCCAAGTGCACTTTCAGTGCAATTTCAAGTGCACTTTGCACTTGTAGTTTGCATTTGTAGTGCAAAGTGGATTTGCCTTTTCATAAATAACCCCCATTGAGGTAGTATCTGACTCCTTATTTAAATGCAATGTATTCTCCAGATCAAAGTCCCCTATAATGGAAAGACTGTGGACAAATTAATACTTTACTACATATATTATGGACCCACAAAAGTATTTGCCACTTCTGGCACAAAATCTTTCAAATGATTTCCAAAGTCACAGGAGTCTTAACTCTACTTAATCTGCCTCTAGCTATTCTAAATCCTAATATTAATACTTGCCCAGTTTTTTTATTTTCCTTGCATGTCCCCCTTGGATCTACAGCGACTTTACTTCCAAGTGCACTTGCAGTGCAAAGTGGATTTTCCTTTCATAAATAACCCCCTTTGCTGTAAAAAAAATAAACATGTTATACTTACCTTCTCTTTGCAATGGTTTTGCACAGAGTTGCCCCGAATCCTCCTCATTTAGGGTCTACCGCTGGCTTCCATGGCAACTCCTCTTCTTGGTGGAAGCCTCCTTCTATTGTGGCCCACCTGCAGGCTCACTCCCAAGCCATGCTGCCTGTGTCCATAGACACCACAGCTCAGCCCTGTCTTCTGCTCCTTCGTCACAGGATTTAATGACAGCAGCAGGAGCCAATGGCTGCACCCAGAAGGTTACTTACGCTAACTAAACTACAATGAAATGGAAAAATGTAGAGGCAGCTGTGGCTATCAGCATTGTCACTGCTGATCCACAAGCAGGCCACACCTAGTCCTACCCACTGCTTTCTGGATTAACAACACTACTGCCCTGTACACACGGTTGGACTTTCCGGCGGAAAATGTGCGATTGAACCGTGTTGTCGAAAAAATCCAATCGTGTGTGGGCTGCATCTGACTTTTTCCGTCGGTATTTCTGACACACAAAGTTTGAGAGCAGGATCTAAAATTCTCCAACAACAAAATCCAAACGTTTAAATTCTGATCGTGTGTAGACAATTCCGACGGACAAAGTGCCACGCATGCACAGAATAAATTAAGAGACCATAGCTATTGGCTACTGGCCCCTTTATAGTCCAGACATACGTGTTGTACCTCACCTCATTAAGAACGATCGGATTTTCAACAACTTTGTCCGACTGTGTGTATGCAAGACAATTTTGGCACAAAATCCATCGGAAAAAATCCAATGGATTTTGTTGTCGGAATGTCTGACCGTGTGTACAGGGCATACCTCTGTCACTGAAACTTTCCCACTTTGAGCTATAGTGTCTGGGAGGGAGATCATGTGAGACACAAATAAAGGAAAATTTAGCTCAGTCAGGGAAGGTAAAGGAAGTTTTATTTTTATTTTAGGTCTGTGCATCACATAGTAACTGAATTTGATACTTGTTTATTAACTCTTTATTTAGTATTCAAGGAATTCAGCAATGCGATAAAGAACATAACATGGGTCAGCAACCTTTTTGCACTTAAGAGCCGGATTCAATGTATGTGAATGCATGGAGGGCGGCATTCACCTGCTAATAAATGAAGATAACATTACACAGGCCCTGCGCCTCTGGCCCTCTTTACATTACACAGCCCCAGCACTTCTGGCCCCCTTTACACTACACAGCCCCTGTCACCTCTGGACCCCTTTACATTAAACAGCCCTCGTGCCTGTGGACCCCTTTACATTACACAGCCCCCATACCTCTGGACCCCTTTACATTACACAGCCCCTCTGCATATTACACAGCCCCCCTTCACATCACCCAGTCCCCCCACCCAGCCCCCCTGTATATTACACAGCCCCCCTACATATTATACAGCCCCCCCTCCCAGTTGTGTAAGCATGGAGGGATGGGGCACTTTACATTTTTTTTATTTGTTTTTATCATTTATTTTATTTTATTTTACACTATCCCTTTTTTCAAAAAATTCTGATCACTTTTATTGCTGTCAGAAGGAATGTAAACATCCCTTATGACAGTAATAGACAGTGACAGGTACTCTTCATGGAGAGATCTGGGATCTATAAGACTCCAAATCCCTCCTTTGCACTTAAAAGCATTCAAAATGCCAGGTTTGGGTGTTATGAATACTGTAATTTTTAAAAAATGTGGCGCCTTTTAGCCTTTTTTAAACCGGAAGTGTTGTCATGACATCGCTTCCAGGTCACTAGATCTGAGACCCAATCGAAAGCTGATTCCAGCTTTGTTCGGGTCTCTGGACAGCCGGCGGACATGCCAGCTGGTCATTCGGGCCTCCTACTGGGAGGGTAGGCAAGCCGCAGAAAGCATCAGGAGGGGGAAACATCCCCTCCCACTGCTTAGGCTAACTGCTGAGCGGCTTCTTAGCCGCATTGTTTGTTATCCTAAGAAAGCCAACCGCTGACTTTAGAAAAACAATACCGGGGTGATGCGTACAGCTGTACAGGTCAACCTGAAAGGGTTAAAATGTCCTCTCTTTCCTTCAATATCATGGTAAGGTTTTCCATTTTTTGAATCTCCTCAATCGTTGCCTTCCAATGGGCCTGGTACATGTTTAGACTGTCATACAGGAGCCTTTATTTGCAAATTATTTGTATTTTAATTACATCCAGTACCTTATGCCTCTCTGCTGCATTCTTGTTACTGACTAAAAGAGCACAAACATTTACACATGCCATATTTTGTATAATAGTTTATTAAGTACGTGTACATCAAATAGTAACAGTGCATTCAAATATGAGAAATATCTTGCATCCTCTGTGCATATTTTTTTCAGCTGAGTACCTTTTGCATAGCTTTAACACTTTGAAGTGTTTTTAACAATTCCACGTATTCACTTCCCTTCCCTCTACTTTTTTTTTTTTTTTAAACAATTGGAAAATCCATGGCCTAACTGAAGGACATAAAAGTCAATGAACCATCTAAGGCTGAATGGATTTTAATAGTCATGCTGCCACATAGGATTTTACTGCACTTCAGTTGTTGTGCATGCATCCCATAAATGTAGCTTACTTACTGTAGTATGAATGCAACCCCTGTAGATGGGCCATTAAAGAAATTAAGCCTTATATCTTCAGTATTTACTTTGGTTGAAAATGATCTGTTGTATCATTTTTAGTTGACTGTTTATCCTTGTTATGAATATTTTCCCTGTGCTTGTGGCATTTTCAAGGAAAAACTTATTTGTATTAATTTTCTATTCTCCTTGGAAGAGTTTTAACATTCATCTTTAAGCTCCACTGGTTATTTATTGCATCTGCAGCTTCTGCTTGGCAGAAAAGTCATAAGCATTCTACTCGACTTCACCTGCATCAGATTCTAAGGCTACTGATTTTGTGTTTCTAGATACAGATCCCAGAAGCCATCTTGTAACCCAAGGTTGGTTAACCTAAAGGTGGTCCTTTATACGGAGGTTCTACGTTTTACCCTATTAGCTTGTAAGCTTATATGAGCAGGATCCTTTTAACCCTTTTATATTTTATTGTAGTGTAACTATAACATCTCCCTTTATATTGTAAAGCAAAGTGCAAACTGTTGGTGCTAAATAAATTCTGCATAATAATAATATTAATAATAGTTTAGGGTTGGGCTCCAGGCAAAATACTAAATCTTGTGACCTACCTTTTTAAAACTACTATTGATTTACCTGTGTGTTTTATGCTTTTAGAGGTGGAAGAAGAAAAATATATTGTGTATATATACATTGCTGGGCCTATGGCAGGAAAGGAAGACTTCCCATTCTTAGACAGCCTGTTTCTGTTAACATGGGAGTAATAGATGTTAGAATTCTGCTTTTAAATTTGCCCCTCTGGCAGTAGCTAATAAGCAAGCAATGAGGTACCAGGTAGAACACCATGGCAGAAAGAGGACATAGGTAAATGCCAGAACTACAAGTGTAGTTGTGAAGAAGGCAGAAGGCCAAAACAGGTGAAGCATAGGTGTAGGCAGGAAGCAGGCAGGCCAGGGCAGGTGAAGGATAGGTGCAATTGGGAAACAGACAGAAGACCAGGACTCATGAAGGGCAAATGCTTTTGGGAACCAACCAGAAAACCAGGGCAGGTGAAACACAAGTACAGTCACTAACCAAACAGAAGGCCCAAGATGTATTTGGAGTCTTAAGGTGGAAGTCCAGGCTATTCCTAACTAAGCTTAAATCTGCTCCCACCCCAATTTTAAACCCTATTGTGAAAGGCAGATGTGTATACTTGCCTATTCTGAGAGTGATCCAGTATAGTCACATGATCAGCTGTCAGCGGCAGCCTCAGTGTAGAGAAGGGACAGCCAACAATGTATGCCCCATAGTAAGTCTATGGATGATATCAGCACCCAAGCACTGCAGCCGTTGTTGGCGATCTCTTCACTGAAGCTGGCCATTGGACAAATCATCTGACCAGACCAGAATATTAATCGAAGAAAAAAAGGCAATGATAAAGATCTAGGTGAGTTAAACACCATCAACCACTAAAAAAAGTAAAAATAGGAAGAAAACATTTAATGTGTAGCACCAATATAAAGCAAAGGCTGATAGCTACAATGAAAGCACCACAGAGGCACAAATAGAGGACTCACCTAAGCAGTCTAAACACCCCAATTCAAGGTGTATTGATCACCCGATTAGGATGATGGTGGTACGTAATACTATGCAGAGCCATTCACAGCCATGCCATGCTTCCAGCATTTATAAAATAAAAAAGAAGCCAATGTTTTGGCAAAACATCTAGAAATGTATTACCTGTAATGTATTCTGGCCTTTCAACATCTTGGCTTGTTTCATATGTATATTCTCTTGTTCTGTCTATGTCCACACACCAATGTATGTACATAAAACATATATATTTTTTGTTTTTGTTTTTATTTCTGTATTAAATAAAATTTAAACAGTTTATGTGTTCTCTGTAACGATTATATTTTTCGGCACCGTTCTAATCCCCTCTCCCTATCCCTACTTAATTTTCTAAACTAAATTTGGGATGAGGTGCCTTAAGCCGCGTACACACGGGCGGATTGTATAGCCTACTTAGTCCGCCATACAATCCGACGGACAGTCCGTCCTACTTTCGAATGAACGGACTTGACCACACACGGATGCACAAACAGTCCGTCGAAAGCTTGCGCGATGACGTGTACAGCACGTACGACGGGACTAGAAATAGGAAGTCCAATACACAGCAATGCAACCTTTCGCCGTGTAAATCCTTTCTGAGCATGCGCCATTCTTAGTCCGTCGAACTAGCCTACTGACGAGCGGATTGTCCGCTGAAACCAAAGTATGACGGACAGTATTTCGAAAAATCCGAAATACTTAGTACGCCAGACTGCACGCTGAAAAAGTCCGCTGAAGCCCACACACGAGCGGACTGTCTGCTGAAATGTGTTTCGACTAACTAAGTAGGCCATACAGTCCGCCCGTGTGTACGTGGCTTAACATATTGCGGACCTTCCAGCCATACAATTTTTTCACATGTCAGAAATTGTTCCAGTGAAAATGGATTGTTGGTAGCTGAATATCTTAGAACATAAATAACAATTATATGATTGTACTAGACTGTAGTGAGGGTTTCCTATTTAGGGTGGATTTAAATAAAGAAAGGAGAGGGGTATTTAGTGGCCTTAAATTTCTCTGTACACCCTCCTTTCATCTACTTTTAAACCTTTTAACCAGCGTTGGGCCAGCCTTACCTAAAAAGATTTCAGAAGCCAAGAATGATAGTTTGCTCCAACACCTGTGTTGCTTTGCCTACCTACCTTGTTTCCAACATATCAACAGAAATATTTGCTGGAGTTTGTATTTTACATAGGGAGGCAAGCTGCATATACTCAGTCTAAGCTTGCTAGTTCATCCTATAAAGAGTGGACAAGATTATCTAATCTTCTGCATGGGCATCTTTTAAATCTTTTAAAAGGCTTCTGACTTTAGTCATTACCCACCAAACCTTTAGTATGTAAAATTGTATGCCTGGCTGCTGTGTAGGCGTAATATTCAACTGCTCACATTACATACAAAGCTCTTTACAAGACCGGTAACGGAACAATCTTGAGTGCTTCCACGATTTACATGGCTAACATCTATTCAACTGAATGATATACAATATGCTGGATTTCCATGTGCAATTCTAGCAGGTGTTGCAGGTAGAATGATTGCTATAGGATATGAAACCCAGTCAGTATTTTCTAACGTTACTATTTTATATGAGGGCTTATAAGCATCAAATTGATTATGTCTTCAATCCAAATATAATTATCTCTTGTAAGAAGTCTGACTCCTATAAATAAAGTGCATGTCTACTTTTCAGTTTTTCACTATATCTTCTAATTCTAAGAGCTGATAACTTGCTTAAAACATTTACCATTAGACTGACATATAACTATTGGTTTACTAGGATGATATCATGATGACCTTGTATGCCGGAGCCCAGCATTTTCTTTCTGTTTGCAATTTCCTTGCTGTCTCTTTTTTACCATTATCTTTTGATCAGACAACATCTCTAATGCCGCGTACACACAACCAAATTGTCCTGTGGACTTAGTCCGGCAAACAATCCGGCAAACAATCCGCTTTTTAACGAACGGACTTGACCACACACGGACACTCCGAAAGTCCGACGATTTCTAACGCGATGACGTACAGCACGTACGACGGGACTAGAAAAAGGAAGTTTAATAGCCAGTAGCCAATGGCTTCCTTCTCGTACTTGCTTCTCAGCATGCGTCATTCTTAGTCCGGCGGACAAATTTTGATGCAAAACTACTTTCTAAGTCCGCCGGACTTTGCGATGAAAAAGTCTGGAGCCCACACACAATCGAATTGTCCGGCGTAATGCGGTCCGCCAGACAATTCGGTCGTGTGTACGCGGCATCACTGTTATCTTATATGACATTAAACTGACTTTACCTTGTAAAGTGCCTGCAGGCAATCATATTTTCTTTCTAGTATTTGCTCTATGTAATAGTTAGTTATTATATGTTTGTTGCCATCAGAAAAGTTTATTTTATAATGTGTCCTCATACTGTTGTGTGTGTGGGGTTCCCTACTACCATCCATCCCAGACCCTCATCTTATGAAGGGAATAGATGAAGGGAATCCACAACCACTTTGTTTACAATCAGAACAAAGCAGCTCGGAGCTGTAGTTTATTGTCAATTTAAATGGCATTTTTTTTCTTCTTTGTGAATGTCAGTTTTGTTTTAGTAGGTTGTATACATTTTACAGATGTACCACATTGCAGGCAGATTAGGGACACTGCATGCCCACCGTGTCCTTTTCCTGGAGTCCTTGACTTGAGACCACGCATGTCCTGCACTAAAATCATGCAGTACTTAGATGCCAGTGCAGGAAGAAATTGCTTTGTCCTTCCACTGGGCATGCACATATAATGTTGCCCAAGTAGGGGAAAAACTTGTAGATGGCACGCCGTATTGTTGGGTAGATCTTTTATTATATATTATAAAATATGAGTGTATGCAGCGCTAAAAACATAAAATTATAAAGCAAGAGTCTATAGTGTTAAAACAGAATCCTTGTTCAGGGAAAAAGCTGGAACCACCTAACGTGTAGACAGAGACACAATAAAGTGAGCATGAAATTATCCTCCACCGAACATCAACAAACCGGGCCTCTTACCAAAGAAAATGGACCACTGAGTAACAGGTGGTCAGACAAGAGTGATATACCCACAGCCACAGTGCCACAGAACCACTTCAATGTTAATGCTTTTATCAACAATAGCTGAATCCTTAGAGTAACCTTCCCCCTTTTTTATATATTTTTTACATGTTCTTATTTATTTGTATTTTTGATATATTACCTGTTTCCAACCACTAGATGACAGCATTGCTTTTAATCTACAGTCGGTCTTTGACTAAGCTGTTTGTAGACTTTTATTAATATGTTCTCTATTTTTAATTGAATTTTTTGGATGTTTTGATTACTTCCATTGTTTATATTTAACATCTTTGTTTCCAGATTGGCCCAGTTCTTTCTCCATATCCTCTATCAAAAACCAGATTGGTGTATTGTATAATTTTCCTTGCCTGGTCTCCATAAACATGGCCGCCGTGGGTGTGTCTAGTCATGTATGTCTTAGCTGTGATGTAGATATCCGGTTATGATGCGGTTCCGCTTCTGGCAAATGAAAGAGAGGCTTGGAGTGCAAGGGGAAGGGGGCGTCTCTATCTCGCCCTCCCTCCTATATAAAGAGGATATGAGGAGCTCTGACCACGCCCCTGACGACGTTCCTATTGGAGGAAATGCCGCGTAGGGTGGAGCTCTGATGCCACAACGCTGTAACGTGTTGATTGCGGCCATCTTTGTGGTTGGAAACAATTGATATCTATGACAGATTGTAGCTTCTGACATGCCTGCTTTTATTTAACGAAATGTGAGTACCCTGGCTGTTTTTTATTAAATAAATTCACCCGAGTTTTAAATACTACACCCGGAGGAGTTTCTTTTTTGTATTCTATGCATGTACCTATGAATTTTCTTTTGGTGAGACTACAAGATCCAGCCATATATGATCCAATTGAAGTGGTTCTGTGGCACTGTGGATATATCATGCTTGTCTGACCACCTGTAACTCAGTGGTCCATTTTCTTTGGTAAGAGGCCCGGTGTGTTGATGTAATGCTTTTATGCTTTTTATTGTTACCATACAATTTATGTCAGCTGCTTTACTAGTGTTAGCGCAGTGATTCGTTTTTATCTTATTTTATATTGATTGATGAAAAATATACTATACTGTATATACTGTACATAGCCAATGGTATAGTGTGTAATTGGAAGGACTATTTTTCTATTAACTTATTCACTGTTTGTTTATCTCTCTATATTTTTTCTTCTTATGATAATTATCACCTGCTCTTTTGAATTCCAATAAATTTGGATCATTAATTTCTCAGACCATCTGTTTCCATTTACCGGATTAATTTGAAAGTTGACAAGTTGTTTTCTGCTGGTGACATATGGATTTCATAGTTTCATGAAACCCAACATTTATTTTTAACTGTAAAAAAACAGATTGTTAGAAGGAAAGAAACTGCAGATAAAGTAATACAATAGCTGTGAACCACAGCCCACAGTGGCTTAGTGGTTGGCACATATACCTTGCAATACAAGGGTCATCTGATCAAATCCCAACCGTGATGCTACCTGCATGAAGTTTGCATGCTCTCCCTGTACTTGGTTGGCTTTTCTCTTGTTTTCTACCACCATGGCTGGATCTAGGAGGGTGCTGAAAATTTCACTTGCCCCCCCCAAAGCCATGAAATATCCTATATTTCATCTATAAAACACAGGCTCCACATACCACCACTGGCTGCATCCACCCCCCACTGTCAGCATTAGCCACAACCACTCCACTTGTGAACAGAATAGACAACTGTGGTTGGTTGCTAGGGCCACCTGGTGTCCTGGCAACCAATCCACATGCGTGTTCCACCCCCCAGCATTCTGAGAAGTATGGAACTTTTTCCTATGGACCTATTGCCAGTACCTCGCCTCCCAGCCTTCCCCTGTAGCTGCTGGCTGCATTGTTACTGTAACTTTGATGCAGAGAGGGTAAGGGAATACTTCATACCTTGATTCAATGTTGGGGAATGCCTCTGAGAACCATGATACAAAGAAAGGGGGCTCTGGGAGCCCAGATTTAAAATGGATAACAGTGGGGACCCTGATGTTAGAGGGGGCTCTGGGAACCCTGATGTAAGAATGGGGGCTCTGGGGAACCTGATTTAAGAGGGGTGACTCTGAGAATCCTGATGTTGGAGGAGGGCTCTGGAAACCCTAGTTTAAGGAAGGGGTGGCTTTGGGGACCCTGATGTAATGAGGGTGCCTCCAGCAACCCTGATGTAAGCAGGGGGGGCTTTGGTGACCCTGATGTAAAGAAGGAGACTCTGGGAGCCCTGATGTAAAGAGGGTGACTCTGGGGACTTTGATGTAAGGGGGTAACTCTGTGAAACCTTATGTAACAGGCGTGACTGTAGGCACCCTGATGTAAGGAGGGGGTGTCTGAGGACTCTAATAAAAGGGGGGACTCTGGGGATGCTGATATAAAGAGGGAAACTCTGGAGACCTGGATTGAAGAAAGTGGTTCTGGGGACTCTGATGTAAGGAAGAGGGGGTTCTGGTCTTTGGATTCTGATATAAGAGAGGGTGACTCTGGGGACCTTGCCATTAGAGTGGTGACTCTTAAGACCTTGATATTAGGGGGGACTCTGGAGACCCTGATCTAAGGGGTGGCTCTGGGGGACTCTGGTATAAGAATGAGGGCTCTGTGGCCCTGATGTAAGGGAGGCTCTGGTGACCCTGAAGTAAGGAGGAGGAACCCTGGGAACTCAGAGTTAAGTATATGGACTGTAGGGACCCTGATGTTGGGAGGGGGGACTCTGTGGTCCCTGATGAAAGGGGGGAGCAGGGAGTATGGGAACCCTGATGTAAGTGAGGATCCTAATGTAAGTGGGGGACTCCTGGGAGGGGGAACTCTGATGTTATGCATTACACAGTCTTGACCAAAGTGTTCAATGTCCCAAAAGTTATTGGTTTTTCTTTAAGGTAGTCTCAGACAGACAAAATTATCAATTTTTGTGTGCAAAAAAAATATATGTGATGGAAATGTTTACAATTATAAAAATGATCCTTCTTTCTGGGGATTATGTGTATCTGTGAGATTTTCACATGACATAGTAAGTAGATGTATTTTGTGGGTAAAAGAACTGAGGTATATGACATATGATCTCTGCTTCACTTACTACTGGCCCCTGTCCTCCGTCATGCTAACCCATGTACACTTTACACAAACGATTGGCCTCTGCACACTACAATACAAACTGCTGACCCTATCCACTGCTCTGCTGACCTCCCAGTCCTCTGCATCTCTGACATTTCTTGCTGCACCCCCACATTAGACAGGCTAGATCCGGATGTGCCTACCACACCACAAAAGACATATTGGTGGCGAAATTGGTCCTATTATGCAGAAAAATTTGTAACCTTTAGATTGTATGCTGCTTGAGGGCAGGGACGGTTTTGAATGTTGATACAGCTTGAATTGCTTTCAAATAATGTTAAAGGGAAAATTACAGAATTACGATTGATGTTTATGGGCAATAGCTACAATTCTGTGCTCATTTACTGTTCTCCTGTGAGAGGTCAAAATAAAAAGTTGTATTATCATCTCCTAATGCTTCACAATAAATACTTGTCTGTACTCTGTGTCTCTAGTACATCTCAGGCTAATTTTTCTCATTAAAAAGTCCTGCTACTGGCCATTTTTTTAGCATGCTGTATCATCAGTGTCTTCATAATTTTTGCAGTAACAACTGCCTGTTTGTGTATCTCTAGTACATCTGGGCCTAATCTTGTTTATTGAAAATGTTCTACTGCCAGTGCTGCCCAATTATTCAGTGCTGTATAATCTTCTGTGTCATAACAACAAAACACCTGCCTGTGCTATCTGTATTTAGTACATTTTAGTCTAACTCACTAAAATTAACCTGCCACTGGCCAATTTTTCACTGCTGTATCATTTGCAGTCTTTCAAAACTTAATGAGAGCATGATAGAAATTGGCCAGCAGCAGCACAGTTTTGCACAGTTTTTTGCATTAGCAAGAATGGGGGCAACCTCACTGACCCGCTGGCAAGTTTCTATCTAAGTGGGCCTTGTCTCATTTGAGCATGTTTCGCCACTAAAGTACAGACATCCCAAGTCTCCCGCCAGTTGCAGAAGTCTCCCGCATTTCTGCTGCTGCGGCTCCCAGACACCCGCAAGCGCCTCCCGATATCCCGGGAATGCTGCTGCAGGGACAGCTGTGAACACCGACCTCCCTTTATAGCTTTTCAGCTGACAGACGCTTCTCCTTCTTTCCCTCCCTCAGCTGTTGGCTAAATAGCTATACAGGGAGATCGGTGTTCACAGCTGTCCCTCCCACTGTACAGATCATTCCCAGCTGCTCCCTGTGTTCTCCTCCTCCATCCGCTCTTCTGGTCCCCTGTCCTTCTTTGGCCCCCCTCAATGTCCTTCTTCTCCCCCCCCCGTTCTCCTCTGGCCCCTCTCTGTGTCCTCCTCTGCCCCCCGCATCCTCCACCCCTCCTCTCCTCTCCTGTCAACTGCTGGAGGAGATCTGTCAGGATAGAGAGCGGAGGAAGTCATTGGTAAATATGTAATTTACCGGCCCCTTCCTTTTCTGAATGGGACATAGAGAGCGATCACTACCGACCCACCACCTCCCTGAAATGAGTTTTTGCAGGTTGGAATGTCTGAAAGTATGTTTTTTTTTTGTTTTTTTTTACAATGTTAGCAAACCAAGCTGATTGTAAAAAAAACAAAAAAACACAGCCAAGTATGTACTGACAGACTACGCTACCACTGAGACTGTACTGCTCATCACTTATAAGGCATCCCCCAAGCATGCAATTTAAAGAATTTGTGCATTTTCAATATTGCCCTTGAAGCTGCATGTAAAGAACCCTCTCCCTGCTCTACAGTATTAGAAAAAAGAAATGTAAAATACTGTACATGTACGTTGGTATAGTCCCTCATGTCCATGTCTTGCTTTTTTACAATACCTTGCCTATTAGCAGCCAGAGTTTAAAAAAGTTTCGTCCATCTTTCCATAGACTTCAGTGGGAATAGCTGCTAAGTTTGGGTTCACAGAGTTTCAAATAGGAATTGTTAAACCATCTGAAAATATAATTTGTCAAGATTTGCTCATCTCAATCCTCACCTTACCGTATTTTCCAGCGTATAAGACAACCTTTTACGCTTAAAAAAAAGGCCCAAAAATTGGCTGTGTTATTTTTGTTACATTTACTGTATAACATATCACAGCATGGCGGATGAGTAGTTTGCATTCTTGCTTTGTTTTCTTTAATGTTTCTGCTTTGTTTTTTTAATGGTGTTGCCTCGGAAGGGGGGGGGGGGTAGTCTTACATGGCGAGTATAACCCAGAACCTGAAAAATAGGGGGTCATGTTATACGCCCAGTCAACTTATACGCCGGCAAGTATGGTAATTCTGAAAACGAGTTCAATTGTATGTAACCTCTAAATCTATATTTCAGAATGTTTGGCATCAAGTTTCACTATGTACACCTTTTTTATCTACTTCCTGCCCGCTGTATGTTTAGAAATATTACAAACTTAAAGGATGTGCTAACAACATGGCATTCATAATATGCAAAAAGCATTCACAATATTCAAAAATTCTAATAATAAAAAAAAAAATAGTATGAATAAAATGAAAAAAGAGTCCAAAATACGTGATAAATATCACAGCAAAGAAAGTGTAATGAAAATCTTCTCCAGCACACGTGAGCAACAGAATTAAAATGCACTCACTGATATTAAAGCTGCCAGAGGAAAGCAGCAACATGCACATTTGTGGCAACAGCATCCTTCCCACATGGTCAAACAGCTCCATTCTGACAATGGGGACACCCCACAGTACCGCTCTTCACCACTGGGACATTTAGAAGGTTTGCTTGATACTGTTTGGAAAACAACGTGCTCACTACACGGAGCCACAAGCAGAGGACCACGTATAGTGTAGAATATTTATTAAAAATGTATAGATTCCAAGAAAAGTGTCCAAATGGCAGTAAAACTATTGTCATGACAAATAAAACAGTGCACCAGTTCCGAACATGTAAGTGGCAGCGAAACATCAGCGTGTATCTCCTACCCCAATGCGTTTCATGTGAATGCACGTCTTCAGGGGATGCTAGTACAGATAAATCAAGGGTGATATCTCAGTCATCACTGTAGCAAAGATTGAGGTATAATTATTTAGTGCCAGCGATTCCCTACAAAGTAAAAGTAATCCTAGTGGCTAAAAAGCCGTTATATTATATTTACAGGTGGTGAAAGGGGGTCCCAGAAGAATTTTATCACGTTCGGTTTCCGTTCCTTGTTTACCTGGCTGGTAAAGACCAGGTCAAACAGTCAACAGCAGTCTAACAGACCCCAGATCTCTCCATAAAGAGGATCTGTCAGGGCCCATGCTTGTAATCCCTTGTGATAGCAATACATTTGATAAAAAATAAAATAAAGGTACAGTGTTAAAAAAATTGACTATTATAGTGTGTTTTTAATAATTCCGTAAAGTGTATTTTTTCCTAAAAAAAATTGTGTTTGAAAAAAACTGCTACAAAAATATTCATTTTATTCTCAAGAGCCTATGCTTAAAAACATGATATAATGTTTGGGGGTTCTAAGTCGTTTTCTAGAAAAAAAATGATGTTTTTTTACATGTAGGAGAGGAATGTCAGAATTGGCCCGGACTGGAATTAGTTATTTTTTTTTGTTTTTTATTTTTTTATTTTTATGGGAATTAAAGGCAATGATTCCAATCTGCAGATCCTGCCAGCAACTATACTTCTTTTGCAGGCTGACAATACCAAGCCACTTACTCACATTTACCAGCCCAATATGGTTTATATCAGTGGTCATCAACCCTTTCCTCAGGGTCCACTAACAGGCCAGGTTTTACGTATTATCTTGGGGAGATGCAGACTACAATACTGAAACCACTGAGCAGCAAAAGATATCACCTGTGATGTATTTCAGTTATCTTGCAAACCTGGCCTGTTAGTGGGCCCTGAGGACAGGGTTGATGACCACTGGTTTATATGATAGACCTGAAAAGCAGTCCAACAGCCAACTGAAGGAGTGCACACGACAGGCTGACAACACTGCTGCTAAAAGCAAGGCAGGGGCTTAGTGCTGTTTGCCTGAAACAAGAAGAGCTGTTCCTGGCAGGATCATCTTATAAGTAACTTTTCTATAGCTTTACAAAAAATGATTTACTTAAAGAGGAAATAAAGCCAAACGAATAAAAAAAAAAATAGACCCTGCAAGGCAAAGGCATAATGAGCTAGTATGCATAGCATATTAGCTCATTATGAATAACTTACCTGAGATGGAAGCCCCCCTCGTTGTCCTCCTCCGACACCGCCATCTATCCCGGAGTGACTTCCGAGTATCACGGCTCCAGTGTTGTGACTGGCCGGAGCAGTGGTGACATCACTCCCGCACATGCATGCAGGAGCCGCCTCTAGCGGCATGATCGCCGTTAGCAGCGGCATGCTCAGTGCGCCTGTGAACCGGCACATGCGCGGTAGACAGCGGTGCCTTTCTTTTGCAAATATCTCCTAAACTGTGCAGGTTTAGGAGATATATCTTGTACCTACAGGTAATCCTTAACCACTTTCAGACCGGACCAATTTGCTGGTCAAAGACCAGACCACTTTTTGCGATTCGGCACTGCGTCGCTTTAACTGACAATTGCGAGGTCGTGCGACGTGGCTCCCAAACAAAATTGACGTCCTTTTTTTACCACAAATAGAGCTTTCTTTTGGGGGTATTTGATCACCCCTGCGGTTTTTATTTTTTGCGCTATAAACAAAAATAGAACGACAATTTTGAAAAAAACGCATTATTTTTTACTTTTTGTTATAATAAATATCCCCCAAAAATATATAAAAAAACATTTTTTTCCCTCAGTTTAGGCCGATACGTATTCTTCTATATATTTTTGGTAAAAAAAATCGCAATAAGCGATTATTGATTGGTTTGCGCAAAAGTTATAGCGTTTACAAAATAGGGATAGTTTTATAGCATTTTTATTAATAATTTTTTATTATTTTTTTTTTTACTAGTAATGGCGGCGATCAGCGATTTTTATTGTGACTGCGACATTGTGGGGGACCCATCGGACATTTTTGACACATTTTTGGGACCATTGTCATTTATACAGTAATCACTGCTATATAAATGCAGTGATTCCTGTGTAAATGACACTGGCAGTGAAAGGGTTAACCAGTGGGTGGCAGTGTAGGGGTTAAGTGTTCCTAGGGGAGTGTTACTAACTGTGGGGGGGTTGGGCTTTCATTTAGTGTGCACTGATCTCTGCTCCAATCACATGGAGCAGAGATCAGCGTCACTAGTTGCTAGGCAGAATAGACAAATGTTGTTTACACAGCATTTGCTCTATTCGGCCGCTGAGACGCCCACGGCGATCGAGTCCGCGGGTCCCGTGACCGGACTCACGGGGGTCCCGACCAGCGCGGGAGCGCGCCGGCGGCGGCGCGCTCCCGATGGCAGGGCGGCATCGAATATTGGACGTACCTGTACGCCAATATGCCTGCCCGTGCCATTCTGTCGACGTACATCGTCGTGCGCTGGTCGGGAAGTGGTTAATATAGGCTTACCTGTAGATAAAAGTGGTCTGTAAGGGTTTTCAACCACTTTAAGAAAACAGTATATGGTGACTCACCATTGGTGAGAACAATTTAAAATAGTGCATTTATTCCCTTTATAATTTTTTTTTACAAGGGAAAAGGTACCCACTGACATTAGATAACAGTGCCAAGTATCAGTGGTTGGATTGGCCAGAATCATCATCTATGGTCAATAAAAGGAGGCAGTTTCCCATAACGAGTGGCAGATTTGACAATGATCCAGTCTCCCTCGATGCAGTTCTTTCTCAATGAACATGAGTTGAAATGACTGTTGTCTTTTAATTGACAGAGTCAACGTCTGTATAATTAGTTGTCTTTAGTAAATCGAACTCAGTCACCGTCACGTCTAGTAGAACTTGCAAATTATCATATTTCTCAAAGGGCACACTAATATTCCTAATGTAATATCAAAAAAAGATCAATTATGTAATACCCCATCCTTCATGATATAAGCTACATAATTATCAGCATGGAAAATAATTGCACAAACAACAATATGCTTTTGGTAGATACCTTTCATGAAAATGTCAGATGAGAGATTTGCCTAAACTAAGTATTATATCTGTTTCAGACTGCATTTATACATCCTATCTTTGAAAAGTACTTATTATTATGTATTGGAAATCATTCACTCAAGGATTAAATTTCCAGCATCAAAACAGAAGTGATGGATTATCTTCTTACCCAGGGAGTGACCACAGTGAGAGCCCAGACTGAATGGTTTACTCACTGCTTCGTATATCGTGTGTTGTTAGGTCAGAAATCCTTTCCAGATACGAACCACTTTATCATATCGTATTAAACATAATCCTCTCTTGCCTCATTGTCCATGAGTGGCTGAATGTCTAGAGTTATTATTTTTTATTCAAGTCTCTTTTAGGGTTTCTAGTATGCAATAGCGTTGCATATATTTATTTCTTTAAAGTCTACTGGCCAAATATGTTAGGCTGAGTATAGTTAATATAAAATCGAAATGAAAAGAGATAGATTTTGTTTTAACAAAGATATTAAAAATACATTTAATATTGTATTAACATATCATTTCATAAAACCGAACAGAAAAAAAGGCAGCGCTATACGAAAACCCACTGTGATATTTACAGTGTGCTAACTTAAAGTGCATACATATAAACATTTTAGTCCATAATGAGTTGCAGAGAAATGCTATGTCAATTGCACCAAAAATTTTGAAAAAGTCCAGTGATACTCCAATGTACACACGATCGGAATTCCGGCCAGAAAAAGACCGATGAGAGCTTTTCATCAGAAAATGCGACCGTTTGTATGCTCCATCGGAATTTAGCTGTCCGAATTTCCGCCAACCAAAAATTGATAGCATGTTCTCAATTTTCCAGACGGAAAAACTTTCTATCGGAAATTCCGATCGTATGTATGCAATTCTGACACGCCAAAAATCACGCATGCTCAGATTCAACTACGACACAGAAGCTATTGGCTACTGGCTATTGAACTTTCTTTTTCTAGTCCCGTCATACGTGTTGTACGTCACCGTGTTATAAACAATCGGAATTTGGTGTGACCGTGTGTAGGCAAGACAGCTTGAGCCGAATTCCATCGGAATTCCATCAGGAAAACCATCAGAGGTTTTTCCAACGAGAATTCCGATCGTATGTACGCGGCATAAGTCCAGTGAGATTAGACTACTGTCACCAACACCTCCACGCGTGCAGAAAATGGGGGGGTACAGATTCCCCCGTGTATACAATCCCCAACAGAGAGCACTGGAACAATGTGCATAAATACCAATGTATTACATGGACAATCTATCCCGGAATATTTCCTCTCCAAGTCTCCTTGATACCGGACAGCTGGATCTCACAATCAAGGGATCATTCAAAAACAAAAGGAGGAAACACCATAGCGTAATCCCATTGAAAACAATTTATTTAAGTTAAGCAGCAACACTTTAGGACTTGCACTTACAATCATTAGAAAAAAAGCTGGCATATAATCACATTTAGTCAGCGAAAACGTTCGGGGATCGTTGCGGTGTCTCCTACCACACTGAGCTTATCTCTCCAGCAATTGTCACAGCTGTGTTCCCAAACAACTTGCTGACATCACTACTATTTGTTGACGCGTTTCGCCATCCACTACATCATCTGAGGGTGTTATATAGAGTTGATTGTATTTCATCATTAAAATGTATGGCGTTCAGAGGCAAAAATAAATTGCAATAGGACTTTAATTTAAGTCTTTTTTGGATACAGTAGTGTTTTCCTACACATTTATACACCTTCTTTGATTTTCATATACTGTATGAGTTCAGTGTGGCTAACATCTGTCTTTGATTGGAGATTGCTAGAACTGTGTTCTGCACACAGGTTTTTGCATGTAAGTTACCTGGATTTGCTGCCGTTTCCGGCCACACACAACAACTTTAGGAGAAACTCCATCATATTGTGTCACACATGCTCCAAGCCTGAGGCCCACCATCTTGAATAACAAATGTCCACAGAGGATGCTTTTCCAAAAAATTATTGTGAACAACAGATTAACATTCTGTACAGCCATTTATTCATATCGCTCAGACACAGATCAACACAGTGAAGTTCAGCCAATTCTTCTATCTTCGCTCTGCTGAGAGTCCCCCTACCGTGGGGCCCTCTCCTGCCCAGGACACAAACCTATATAATGTAAGTCAGAATGACCTGCTCCCATGCTCCTGTCTGACTAGGGCTCCACCCACTATGGTTTTTTAAAAGGGGTGCCGACTTAACCCACCAACCACCCAAGGGAGGGGTCTTAGTAAAAGGGAAACTAACCTCTGCTTACAAACAATTTTTCACCTTAACTTTATTGTCTCACTCATGTCAGCTGTACATCTGACATGAAATGAAATGATCCACAATGGCTCAAAAGTGATATGGTCCAGAAATATTTAGACAGAATAAAGGTGGATAAAGCACCTGGCCCTGATGGCATCCACCCACGGATCCTAAAAGAATTGAGCTCTGTAATTTCAGAGCCATTGTATCTAATTTTTAGGGACTCATTAATGATGAGAATAGTCCCACTGGATTGGCGCAGGGCGAACGTGGTGCCTATATTTAAAAATTGATCAAAGTCTTTACCAAGTAACTATAGACCTGTTAGCTTAACTTCTATAGCTGGGAAGATACTGGAGCGTTTAATAAAAGACCACATCGACGAGTTCTTGCTGAACAAAAACACTTTAAGCAACAGACAACATGGATTCATGAAAGACAGAAGTTGTCAGACAAATCTGATTTCTTTTTATGAGGAGGTAAGTAAAACCTTGGACAGAGGGGTGGCGGTGGACGTGGTATACTTAGATTTTGCAAAAACGTTCGATATAGTTCCCCACACACGGCTCATGTGTAAGGTAAAGTCTACAGGTTTGGAAATATCAGTTTGTAAATGGATAGAAAATTGGCTAAAAGACAGAATTCAGAGAGTAGTGATTAATGATTCTTACTCTGAATGGTCTAAGGTTATCAGTGGTGTACCCCAAGGTTCAGTGCTGGGACCCTTACTTTTTAACATCTTTATAAATGATATTGGGTCTGGGATCAAAAGTAAAATTTTTGTCTTTGCAGATGACACCAAGATATGCAGTGGAATATCGTCCTTACAGGATGTCTCCAATTTACAAGCCGACCTCAATACACTGTCTAATTGGGCGACTATGTGGCAGATGAGGTTTAATGTTGATAAATGTAAAGTTATGCACTTGGGGGCTAAGAATATGCATGCATCATACATGCTAGGGGGAGTACAACTGGGGGGATCCATAGTGGAGAAGGATCTGGGGGTTTTGGTAGATCATAAGCTCAATAATAGCATTGCAATGCCAAGCTGCTGTTTCCAAAGCGAGCAAAGTCCTTTCCTGTATTAAGAGAGGTATGGACTCCAGAGAGAGAGATATCATTTTGCCCCTGTTCAAATCATTAGTAAGACCTCACCTGGAATATGCAGTTCAGTTTTGGGCACCAGTTCTCAAAAAGGATATCGGGGAACTGGAGAAAGTGCAGAGAAGGGCAACCAAACTGATAAGAGGCATGAAGGAACTCAGCTATGAGGAAAGATTAGAGGAACTGAATTTATTCACTCTTGAGAAGAGGAGAATAAGGGGGGATATGATCAACATGTTCAAATATATTAGGGGTCCATATAGTGAACTTGGTGTTGAGTTGTTCTCTGTACGGTCAACCCAGAGGACAAGGGGGCACTCTTTACGTCTAGAGGAAAAGAGATTTCATCTTCAAGTACGGAAAGGTTTCTTCACAGTTAGAGCTGTGAAAATGTGGAATAGACTCCCACCAGAGGTGGTTCTGGCCAGCTCAGTAGATTGCTTTAACCACTTCAATACAGGGCACTTTCACCCCCTTCCTTCCCAGCCCAGTTTTCAGCTTTCAGCGCTCTAGCGCTTTCAGTGACAATTGCGCGGTCATGCTACACTGTACCCAAATGAAATTGTTATCATTTTGTTCGCACAAATAGAGCTTTATTTTGGTGTTATTTATTCACGACTCCGTTTTTTTTTTTTTGCGATATAAGCGCAAAAAAAGCGGAAATTTGGGAAAAAAACAATATTTTCTTTTTTCTATTTGAAAAGAAATCCAATAAAATCAAATTTTGTCATAAATTTAAGCCAAAATGTATTCTGCTACATGTTTTTGGTAAAAAAAAATTCCGTTAAGTGTATAATAATTGGTTTGTGTGATCACGGACATATGTACGCAAATGATCATGTACATATGTGTGCAGGTGATCACGTACATATGTGTGCAGATAATCATTGGGACATGTGATTTTAGTGGGACATATGTGGGGGACATGTTTTTATTATTAGGGACATGTGTTTTTATTATTTGGGGACATGTATGTTTTGGGGACATGTGTGTTTTGGGGACATATGTGGGGACTGTGTTTTCACTGTGTGGTGTGTTGTGTGTTTACACTACACTGATGATCAGTGAGTAAAAAGCTGTGAAAAGCAGCCCATACTCACTGATCATCAGCCGGCTGCAGCGTTCTGCTCTCCTCTTCTCAGCGGTGACTTCCGTGTGAGGAGAGGAGAGCCGATTGCCTAGCAACCGGCTGTTTGTTTACATCACATGACGGCCGTGATTGGACACGGCCGTCATGTGATCAGGAGGGCCAATCACAGAGCCCTCCTGCCGATCTGAGATGTGCCGTGTCCGGGTGACACGAGCACATCGGGATCGCACCGCTGCGCGGGCGCGCGCGCGCGCGCGATCCCGCTGCTCCTGAATGACGTTCCTGAACGTCCTATCAGGAGCAGGCGGCTCCCACCCGGCCGTATATATACATTGGCCGGGTGGGAAGTGGTTAAGAAAGGCCTGGATACTTTCCTGAATGTACATAATATAACTGGGTACTAACATAGGTAAAGTTGATCCAGGGAAAATCAGATCGCCTCTTGGGGAATCAGGAAGGAATTTTTTTCCCCTGCTGTAGCAAATTGGAGCATGCTCTGCTGGGGTTTTTTTTCGCCTTCCTCTGGATCAATTGTGGGCATAAAATTGGGTATTTGGATTGTACGATTATTTTTTATTTTATTTATTTGTTTTTAAGGTTGAACTGGATGGACTTGTGTCTTTTTTCAACCTGACTAACTATGTAACTATCTCATCTGCAAGCTAACTATGATCCAAGACTAGTAAAACTTTATTCAGACTCCTGCCTAAATCTGTGGGTCAATGGACAGTTTCAGTGACATAAAATGTGGTACGTTGGGGCAACCTTATAATGTAAACTGAGTAAAACACCTGTGGGTGGGGCCACCATGACAGTTTCTCAGTTGCCCAGGTATACTTTTACAGGTAGAAGTCCATGTTGGCAAGATCCTCATTAGGTTGGCTCCCTTGGGGTGGTGTTGATTGAAGGTTGCTCTGGGTTACATCCTTGACTGGCCTGGACCTTCTTCCCATTTCCCATGCTGCCCCGATCTCTCTGAGCCCAGCCTTCCCCCTGATTTATAGGTTGAGGGTAGAGGATAGAACCCACAAAGACTGAAAAACCAGCAGACCCAAGGTTTAACCCTTCCCTTGCCTGGGCAGCTCAGGCTCTCTAACTACAACAATCCTACATGTAGGCACCTGCCTACAAACCCCTATCAGCTAAATACACTGCTCCTCCTGTATCAGTGTCATTATAAAACGAAGCTTGTAAATAATTCAATAGCTCCTTTTTTTCTGGCTGCTCTCCTCCTCCTGCTCCTCCGAGTGTAGCTTTAGATTGGAGGAGGAGAACAGTCACATGACCCTCTATGTAACATCCGAGGAGAGCAGTCATGTGACCAGGTCAGTGAAAACTGAGCTACTGAGGTTGCGCAAAAGTTATACAAAATTTTATTAGTAATGGCGGTGATCTGCAATTTTTAGCGTGACTACGACATTATGGCAGACAAATTGGACACTTTTTGACACCATTTTGTGACCAATGTGATTTATACAGAGATCGGTGCTATGTCTAATGTCACAAAGCAGAACAGGGAAATGCCTTGTTTACAAAGGCATCTCCCCGTTCTGCCTTTGCCATACCACAATCGCGGGCCGCCGGCGAACATTGAGTTCCCGGGACCCGCAGGCACGCTTCCGTGGCGTGTGGCCCAATAGGTGGCAAATTCAAAGGAACGTACAGGTATGTTCATTTGCCTGCCTGTGCCATTCTGCCGACGTACATCTGTGTGCGGCGGTCAGCAAGTGGTTAAAGTTATCTTCTTTCAAGCTCTTGTATTGCTATAACTGTCAGCTTCTTTTCTGGAGTTTCAGTGTTCCCTGGAGTCATAGGAGAATAGAACCCTTTGCTTCTGTCTCCTGGGTATTCAGGCACCATTTAATTCTTGTGGATTTGTCTGACAAAATGGTGCATGAGCTTATATAGCTAAACTGTATATCCCTGTGCTCTTTATAGCATTATAGTACAGTGAATCCAGCGGGAAAACAGCAGTAAAGACCTAAAAAAATATTCTTCCCCACTTTACAAAGAAGTTTTATTCCACTGTTCCCAAAACTAACTTTCCTCCAAAAAAAGTTTTCACTGGACTTATTGATCCTTGACACAAATCTTGTGATTAACATCTGGTGAACTTATAGAACTTATATCAGTGGGCATAATATCACAAATACTTTAAAGGCTAAGACTCCGTGCACACTAGTAGCTTAAAAAACCTTGCCACATGGCAAATGAAAAAAAAAGCAGACCTGGAAAGGGGGCGGGGTGAGTGAGCACCCCCCTCCTAAACTATGCCAGGCCACATGCCCTCAACATTGGGGGGTGCTTTGATGTAGGGGGATTCCCCACAACACACTTTATCTCCATGTTGATGAGGACAGGGGCCTTTTCCCCACAACCCTAGCCTGGTGAATGTGGGCCCATAGATCCTGCCCCCCCCCCCCCCATGTGAATGAGTATGGGCTACATAATAGCCCTACTCATTCAAAAAAAGAATAAAGGTGAGTAAATACACAACAGTTTTTAAACTTTTAAAGTCCTTTATTTAAAAAAAAAAAAAATTGTCCCCCGATGTAGATCCAAAGTCAATCAAAGTCAATCACGTTGAACATTGGCTGCCAACCTGAACAAGAAAAAGAAGGCGCTGGCTTCCACCTAATGAAAGCTCCGCCGTCTCCCGCCGCTATGAACTAAGGGGTGGGGGCTCCTGATGTGTGATCCCACCCCTTGCAATATCATCAACCCAGCATGTATTGGTCAATGACGTCACAAGGGGCTGGGTTTCCCCAGTGATGTCATCATTGGGCAGCCCTGCCCTCTTAGTTTTCATTTAGCGATGGGAGGCAGCAGAGCTGTTATTCGGGGAGAGCCAGCTTCAGGTGCGAACCTCCTTTTTTTTTGTTTTGGTCAATGGCCAGCGTTCATAGTGATTCACATTGGATCTACACCAGAGGACATTTTTTTTTTTTTTAACCACTTACTGGGCACTTAAAACCCCCCTCATGCCCAGACCAATTTTCAGCTTTTATCGCTGTCACTCTTTGAACGACAATCATATAACACTGTAGCCAAATTAAATTTTTATAATTTTTCCCCACAAATAAAGCTTTCTTTTGGTGGTATTTGATCACCTCATAATAACAAAACAAAAAAAATCAGTTTTATATTTTGTCATTACATTTTGCAAACAAGTAATTTTAATCGTTTATTGGTGTATGCTGATGAGGCTGCACTCATGAGCACTGATGGGCTACACTGATGGGCACCGATAGGCTGCATTGATGGGCATGGATAAGGTGGCACTGATGGGTGCTGATATGCAGCACTGGTGGGCACTGATGAGGTGGCACTGGTGGCCACACATAGGTGGCATTGGTGGGCACTGAGAGGTGGCACTGATGAGTGGCACTGATGGGCACTGGTTGGTGACACTGATAGGTGGCACTCGTGGGCATTGATAGGTAGCATTGATTGCTGGCACTGTTATGCACTGGTGGGCACTGATTTGTGGCACTGTGGACACTGGCAGGTGGCACTTGTGGGCACAGATGAGAGGGCTTTGCATCTTCCTCCCATGTCCCTTGCACAGAAGGCGGTGATCGGCTTTTTTTTCTCCTCATGCTGTCAGCATGAGGAGAAAAAAAATGATTACCAATCTTCTGTTTACATCACGTGAACAGCTGTCATTGACCAGGATCGGACCCTTACTCCGATCTGTGATCACAGCACACGCTGGGGAGCGCGCAAAGGGGAGGTCCGCGCTGTAGCCGTCATTCGGCTATAGCGCGGATCTGAAGGGGTTAATAAAGGACTTGTCAAAAACTGTCTTTATTTACACTACTCTTTTTTTTTTTTTTGGGTGAATGAATCATTCAAATGAAGGGGGCTTCCAGATTCAGATAAGCCCCCTGCCCGCAGACCCCCACAACCTGCGCCCAGGATTGTGGGGAAGAGGCCTCTGTCCTCATCAACATGAGGATAATGTGCTTTGCCGGGGGACCATCCTCAGTTTTTATGGCAGGCAAATGTTTTGTTTACATATAGCTGTCAGCGGGGTAACCCCACTGACAACTGATGAGCCATCCTTTGTTATGGGCGTGGTGCCTAGCTATACACTGGTTGGTAAGGACACCAGTGGCTTAGTAGTGGTTAGCAGTATTTAAGAGCTTCTAGTAGCTGTCAGCTTTGTTTTCTGCAAAAAAATAAAATAAAATTCTGCTTCTAGAAGCTGAAGCTTAAAAAAATGTCTCTAGACTAAAATACTGTGCATGGACACATAGGATAGTAATATTTGCTTTTAGGAACAGAAAACAATGGTCAAAAGATGCTGCTAGATGCATTTTTAAAGCTAATGTGCATGGAGCCTAAGTTCACCCTTTACAAAAAAATTATAAATGCACATATTTTTACAAGTTAAAAAATATGCATTTTTATTTTTTATTTTAAACAGGAGCCTGCAAACATATTTTTAGGCTTCTGCTCACTCTCCCTCCAGTTCTCAGCCCATACTCCTGTATTAGCTTGCAAGCTGAAGGGAGTGTAAATGGACTACAAGTGTGGTAATCAGCGTGCTCCCGACCCATTCAAGAGATGAGAGAGAACATTCTTGGCTCAACAGGCTGGAGCAGAGGGCAAGCAAGACATTAGTGGTCCAATAGATCCCAGATATTTCCATAAAGAGCACCTGTCACCTGCCCTCTGCTATTACATAGGATATTTTTAGACCCCTTCTGATAGCGATAGAGTTAAGCGAACAAAAAAATTTAATGCGCTAAAAAATATAATATAATCAATACAATTAAAAAAACAAAAGCCACCCCCTGCCCAGGACACACACATGAATGCAAACACATGCTTAGGGTGCACAGGTCTATCAAAAAAAAAAACAGGGCCAGATTAGCATAGGGGCTACTGGAGCTGCAGCTCCAGGCCCCTTACCTTAACCACTTAAGCCCCAGACCATTTGGCTGCCCAAAAACCAGAGCACTTTTTGTGATTCGGCACTGCGTTGCTTCAACTGACAAGTGCGACATGGCTACCAAATAAAATTGACGTCCTTTTTTCCCCACAAATAGAGCTTTCTTTTGGTGATATTTGATCACCTCTACAGTTTTTATTTTTGTGCTATGAACAAAAAAAAGCGACATTTAAAAAAAAAACACATTATTTTTTACTTTTTGCTATAATAAATATCCCCAAAAAATATATATAAAAAAAACTTTTTTTTTCCCTCAGTTTAGGCCTATGCGTATTCTTCTACATATTTTTGGTAAAAAAAATCGCAATAAGCATTTGTTGATTGGTTTGCGCAAAAGTTATAGCGTCTACAAAATAGGGGGTAGTTTTATGGTATTTTTAATTTTTTTTACTAGTAATGGCGGCGATCAGCGACATTATTTTATTTTTATGTGCGACATTATGGTGGACAGATCGGACACCTTAGGCGTGATTTTGGGACCATTCACATTTATACAGCGATCAGTGCAATTAAAAATGCATTGATTACTGTGTAAATGTGACTGGCAGTGAAGAGGTTAACCACTAGTAGGTGGCGCTGTAGGGATTAAGTGTGTCCTAAGTGTGTCCTAGGGAGTGATTCTAACTGGTGGGGGGGGGCGCTATGTGTGACACGACACTGATCGCCGATTACAGGGAGCTGTGATCAGTGTCACTAGGCAGAATGGGGAAATGCTTATTTACATCAACATTTACCCTCTCCATGAGACAATCGCGGGTATCCCCATGGACATCGAGTCTGTGGGACCCGCGATCACACTCACGGATGTCACGGCGGGCACACGTCCGCAAACTGCTTCTTAAAGGGCAACATACAGGTACGTTAATCTTCCTGTATGTGCCCTTCTGCCAACATATATCGGCGTGAGCTGGTCGGCAAGCGGTTAAGATAGGACCATTTAAAAAAATAAATAAAAAATAATCACAAATAAAAAATAAAAAACCATTGACTTCGAGGGTCGTGGCTCGGCGACCAGGGGTCACATAGAGCCCACATTTAGGGGGTGGGTAGCTGATGGTCTGCCCCACTACTGGTCAAAATTGGGGCTCCTATCACCTATGGTGCTGGAGATATGGTGCTCCTTGTGCAGCCTGTCAGAAGCTACATACAGAGCGGCCAGTTTAAATACACTTTCTAGAGCTGGTAACATTGAGGATATTCAATATAATTTTAAAGAACTGTTTTTGTGTGTAAGAGGCACAGGGGAGGAGTATGGACTGTATAAAAGTGGGAAGTATGTGCAGGTGAGGGAGAGGAATGTGGAGGGTATAACAGTGGGCACTATGTATAGGAGAGGAGTGTGGAGGGTATGCCAGTGGGCAATATGTACAGGAGAGGAATGTGGAGGGTATGATGGGGGCAGTATGTACAGGAGAGGAGTGTGGAGGGTATGGTAGGGGCAGTATGTACAGGAGAGGAGTGTGGAAGGTAGTATGAGGGTAGTATGTGCAGGAGAGGAGTGTGGAGGGTATCACAGTGGGAAGTATGCACAGGAGAGGAGTGTGGATGGTATGACAGTGGGCACTATGTACAGGAGAAGAGTGTGGAGGGTATGACAGGGGGCAGTATGTACAGGAGAGGAGTGTGAAGGGTATGACAGTAAGTAGTATGTACAAGAGAGGGATGTGGAGGGTATGACAGTGAGCAGTATGTACAGGAGAGGAGTGTGGAGGGTATGACAGTGAGCAGTATGTACAGAAGAGGAGTGTGGAGAGTATGACAGCAGGCACTATGTACAGGAGAGAAGTGTGGATGGTATGACAGTGGACACTATGTACAGGTGAGGAGGATGTAGGAATCTGGGAAGGAAAAATGTAAAGTTTTGTGGAAGCATTTTAAGGGCTGTGTAGTGGTTAAGCCGCTATACATGAATTGAAATTAAGCCAATTAACCACTTCAGCCCAGGACCAATTTTCAGCCTAAGGACCAGAGGTCTTTTTACAATTTTGCACTGCTTTAACTGGTAATTGCGCGGTCATGCAATGTTGTACCCAAGCAAAATTTGCGTCCTTTTCTTCCCACAAATAGAGCTTTCTTTTGATGGTATTTGATTGCCTCTGCGATTTTTATTTTTTGCGATATAAATGGAAAAAGACCGAAAATTTGGAGAAAAAACGATATTTTCTAATTTTGTTATAAGAAAAATCGAATAAACTCAATTTTAGTCATACGTTTAGGGCAAAATTTATTCAGCCTCATGTCTTTAGTAAAAAAAATGTCAATAAGCGTATATTTATTGGTTTGCGCAAAAGTTATAGCGTCTACAAACTAGAGTACATTTTCTGGAATTTACACAGCTTTTAATTTACGACTGCCTATCTCATTTCTTGAGGTGCTAAAATCAGGGCTGGTGCTAGACTATTTTGCGCCCTAGGCGAGACCAGCTACTTGCGCCCCCCCCCCCCCCCCCCCAAAAAAAAACAAAAAACTTCTGAACCGCTAAAATATAATTTATATACCTCTATACGGTAAAGAATGGGCGCAAAATAGTCTAGCACCGGCCCTATCTATACCCCCCTGTGATGTTTGTTGCCCCCCCCCCCCATTGAACTGTTGTACACAGCGAGCATAGTTGACAACATTTAAAATTCTTTCTTTTAGAGAAATGGGTGACAGCAGAGGGCTGGGTGACAGCAGGGCAGAGGACTGGGCAACAAAAGGGCACTGAATGACAGCAGAGGGCTGGGTGACAGCAGGGCAGAGGACTGGGTGACAGCAGGGCAGAGGGCTGGGTGACAGCAGGGCAGAGGGCTGGGTGACAGCAGGGCAGAGGGCTGGGTGACAACAGGGCAGAGGTCTGGGTGACAGCAGGGAAGAGGGCTGGGTGACAACAGGGCAGAGGGCTGGGTGACAACAGGGGGCTGGGTGACAGCAGGGCCAAGGACTTGGTGACAGCAGGCAGAGGACTGGGTGAACGCAGATCAGGGGACTGGGTGATAGGCAAACGAATGGGAGACAACAGAGGACTGGGTGACAGCAGAGGGCTAGGTGACAGCAGTTCAGAGGACAGGGTGAACGCAGGGCAGAGGACTGAGCGACAACAGGGAACTGGGTGACAGCAGAGGACTGGGTGAACGCAGGGTAGAGGACTGGGTGACAGAAGAGCAGAGGGCTGGGTGACAGCAGGGCAGAGAGCTGGGTGACAACAGGGGGCTGGGTGACAACAGGGCAGAGCATTGGGTGACAGCAGGGCTGGGTGACAGCAGGGCAGAGGGCTGGGTGACAGCAGGGCAGAGGACTGGGTGACAGCAGGGCTGGGTGACAGCAGGGCAGAGGACTGGGTGACAGCAGGGCAGAGGACTGGGTGACAGCAGGGCTGGGTGACAGCAGGGCAGAGGACTGGGTGACAGCAGGGCAGAGGACTGGGTGACAGCAGGGCTGGATGACAGCAGGGCAGAGAACTGGGTGACAGCAGGGCAGGGGACTGGGTGACAGCAGGGCTGGGTGACAGCAGGGCAGAGGACTGGGTGACAACAGGGGACTGGGTGTCTGCAGGGGGCTGGGTGACAGCAGGGCAGAGGGCTGGGTGACAACAGGGGGCTGGGTGACAGCAGGGCAGAGGACTGGGTGACAGCAGGGCTGGGTGACGGCAGGGCTGAGGGCTGGGTGACAGCAGGGCAGAGGAGTGGGTGACAGCAGGGCTGGGTGACAGCAGGGCAGAGGACTGGGTGACAGCAGGGCAGAGGACTGGGTGACAGCAGGGGGCTGGGTGTCTGCAGGGGGCTGGGTGACAGCAGGGCAGAGGACTGGGTGAAATTGGGTTGAAATCTGCTCTGCCTAATATCTCAGTCAAGACACTGCTACAGGAAAGACCAGATATCATCTTGATCTTTGTCACTTTTTTACTTATGTTTAAAAGTCTAAAGATAGAAATAATAAAGTTGACAAAGACCAAGATGATATCTGGTCTTTCCTGTAGCAGTGTCTTGACTGAGATATTGGGCAGAGCAGATTTCAACCCAATTTCTCCCAGTCCAGTGGTTGCATAAACAAACAAAACAGAATTTTTAGAGCCTTTTTTTACCTCCATGATGCTCTGCCCAGAAGGACCTGCGATCATCCCTGAGGTTGGCTGCTCCGCCCCCTGTCCCCCGTCCCCCAGTGGCATGTGGGATCATCCCCTTGCTGGCCACACCCCCTCACAAGTCCCGACCAGTGACAATGAAGGAGGTGGGCCAACTCCTCGGTATCAATCAGAGCCCTGAGCCGCCGAACAGCTCTGCAGCTGGGGGAGCCGGGGGACGGATCTGTCAGTGTAATACATGTGATAGTTCCCTCCCCACACCCCTGCACCATCCCTGGCAACAGATATTCCCTCTCCTCCTCCGGACACACTCCTGCAGACCCGCCACAGGGGGACAGCGGATCCATAGGTTACATCCAGCGGGGATGAGGAGGTGACAGGCCATGGCTGCGCCCTAGGCAGCAGTGCGCCCTAGGCGGCTGCCTAGTCCGCCTAGTGGTAGCGCTGGCCCTGGCTAAAATGGCAGGGCAGTACAAACCCCCCCCCCCAAATGACCCCATTTTGGAAAGTAGACACCTCAAGGAAATTGCTGAGGGGCATGTTGAGCCCATTGAATATTTTTTTTTGTCCCAAGTGATTGAATAATGACAAAAAAAAAAAAGTTTACAAAAAGTTGTCACTAAATGATATATTGCTCACACATGCCATAGTTATATGTGGAATTGCACCCCAAAATATATTCTGCTGCTTCTCCTGAGTACGGGGATACCACATATGTGGGACTTTTTGGGAGTCTAACTGCGTATGGCACCCCAAAAACCAATCACTGCCTTCAGGGTTTCTAAGGGTGCAAATTTTTGATTTCACTCCTCACTACCTATCACAATTTCGAAGGCCATAAAATGCCAAAATAGCACAAAACCCCTCCAAATGACCCCATTTTGGAAAGTAGACACCCCTAGGAAATTGCTAAGGGGCATGTTGAGCCCATTGAATATATTTTTTTTGTCCCAAGTGATTGAATAATGACACAAAAAAAAAATAAGTTTACAAAAAGTTGTCACTAAATGATATATTGCTCACACATGCCATAGTTATATGTGGAATTGCACCCCAAAATATATTCTGCTGCTTCTCCTGAGTACGAGGATACCACATATGTGGGACTTTTTGGGAGTCTAACTGCGTATGGCACCCCAAAAACCAATCACTGCCTTCAGGGTTTCTAAGGGTGCAAATTTTTGATTTCACTCCTCACTACCTATCACAGTTTCGAAGGCCATAAAATGCCAAAATAGCACAAAACCCTCCCAAATGACCCCATTGTGGAAAGTAGACACCCCAAGCTATTTACTGAGAGGCATGTTGAGTCCATGAAATATTTTATGTTTTGCCACAAGTTGCAGGAATATAAAAAAAAATTTTTTTTTTGCACAAAGTTGTCACTAAATGATATATTGCTTACACATGCTTTGGGCATAAGTCAAATTACACCCCAAAATAAATTCTGCTGCTTCTCCCGAGTACGGGGATACCACATGTGGGGGACTTTTTGGGAGCCTAGCCACGTACGGGACCCCGAAAACCAAGCACTGCCTTCCGGATTTAAATATAAAACGCTACCAAAAAAACTGTTAGCGATCGCAGGGATCAGGCCTGACTCTGCGATCGCTGCAGTTATGTGTTTAGTGTTTTGTAAGTGACAGTGATCGATCGATACTGCACTTGGGTGGGCTGGGCGGAGGGGCAAAACGCAGGTGCTAGCAGGTATCTGGGCTGATCCTGCTAACAATGCGTTTTTTTGGAACCCTAAACTGCTGGGGACGCTAGTATAGATCTGATCAGTCAGATATTGATCTGTTCAGTTTCTATACCACTACGGGAGGTTTATGCTTTGCGCGTGGGTGTTAGCGGTACTGGCACTAACCTAGCGCTGCCTGGGGCGACGCAGACCCTGACCCTAAAACCTAATTGATATCACCCGCCGGGTGATCAGGGGTTAAACCTTTATTGGGTAATAAATGGTGGGTGCCCTGATGCTATAAAAAGCAAACTAACCAGAGTCACCTGTAACACTTATACGGTGATCGCTTGTGAAAGAGTTAACTAGGGGCAATCAGGGGGTTCAAATTTTTATTAGGTAGTATATGGGGGTACCTGGCACTATATAAAAACCTGATGGGGAACCTAAATAACTAACTGGCTAATCAGCGTCACCAGTGACACTTATACTGTGATCGCTTAGTGACACTGGCAAAAGGGGGTGAAAGAGTTAACTAGGGGCAATCAGGGGGTTAAAACCATTATTGGGTAGTATATGGGGTACCTAGCGCTATAAAAACCTGGCGGTGAACCTAAAAAAATAACTAGCTACCTAACGACACTAGCGACACTAATGCAGCGATCAGAAAAATGATTGCTTAGTGACACTGGCAAAAGGGGGTGAAAGGGTTAACTAGGGGCAATCAGGATGTTAAAACCATTATTGGGTAGTATATGGGGGTACCTAGCGCTATAAAAACCTGGCGGTGAACCTAAAAAAATAACTAGCTACCTAGCGACACTAATGCAGCGATCAGAAAAATGATCGCTTAGTGACACTGGCAAAAGGGGGTGAAAGGGTTAACTAGGGGCAATCAGGGGGTTAAAACCATTATTGGGTAGTATATTGGGGTACCTAGCGCTATAAAAACCTGGCGGTGAACTTAAAAAAATAACTAGCTACCTAGCGACACTAGCGACACTAATGCAGCAATCAGAAAAATGATCGCTTAGTGACACTGGCAAAAGGGGGTGAAAGGGTTAACTCTAGGGGCAATCAGGGGGTTAAACCTTTATTGGGGGGTGGTAGGGGGCTACCCTGGACCTAACACTAACTGCCCTGACAGGTTTGTGGGCCTGTGTGTGCCTACATGTCAGTGTAGTGTTGGTGCACATTTACTTTCACTTCTCCTCGTAGTCCGGTCAATAAGACCGCCCCAAGGAGAATGACATCACTTCCTCCCTGCCTGTGTTTACTATACACAGTGGGAGGAAGCTTCTCATTCGCCAGGAGCGATCGAGAGGGGATGGCCAGAAACCAACGGCCGTCCCCTCATCCCGGATCGCTCCTGAAGCGAAACGGACCTCCGCATCCAGCAGGAGGGGGTCCGATCGGACCCCCCACCCGCTGGAAGGCAAGCACGTACATGTACGTGCTTGTGCCTGTACATGCCATTGTGATGATGTACAATGGCATGCGGCGGTCCTTAAGTGGTTAATCCGGCCCTGCAAAACAGCGATTTTCACAACTCATTGGGTATGGCTGCATATGCCACAGATAGAAATAACTCACATACAGTTTTTGAGACCTGATATATTTGGTATCTTTTTAGGGTACACAACATATTTTTTTTTTACAAACATATTTAGATTTATACTGTTTGTGTGCACTAAAACGAAAAAAAATAAAAAATATTGGCTTGATAAGCAGGGAATATTATGTGGCATAAATAAATGCAGCTCTTATCTTTTTATTTGACAGTGCCTCTGCTTTCAGAAAATATATCATGTGTTTTCAGGTTTTAACTATTTTTTCAACCTAAAATGCATAGTTTAATATACAGCATCTCATAACAGTGCGTACACCCCTCATATTTTTGTAAATATTTTATTATATCTTTGACAACAATGAAGAAATTACACTTTGCTACAATGTAAAGTAGTGAGTGTACAGCTTGTATAACAGTGTAAATTTGCGGTCTCCTCCAAATAACTCTACACACAGCCATTAATGTCTAAACCGCTGGCAATAAAAGTGAGTACACCCCTAAGTGAAAATGTCCAAATTGGACCCAATTAGCCATTTTCCCTCCCCGGTGTCATGTGACTCGTTAGTGTTACAAGGTCTCAGGTGTGAATGAGGAGCAGATGTATTAAATGTGGTGTTACTGCTCTCACTCTCTCATACTGGTCACTGGAAGTTCAACATGGCACCTCATGGCAAAGGACTCTCTGAGGATCTGAAAAAAATTATTATTGCTCTACATAAAGATGGGCTAGGCTATAAGAAGATTTCCAAGACCCTGAAACTGAACTGCATCATGGTGGCCAAGACCACACAGTGGTTTAACAGGACAGGTTCCACTCAGAACAGGCCTCGCCATGGTCGACCAAAGAAGTTGAGTGCACATGCTCAGCGTCATATCCCGAGGTTGACTTTGGGAAATAGATGTATGAGTGCTGCCAGCCTTGCTGCAGAGGTTGAAGGGGTGGGGGTCAGCCTGTCAGTGCTCAGACCATATGCCGCACACTGCATCAAATTGGTCTGCATGGCTGTTGTCCCAGAAGGAAGCCTCTTTTAAAGATGATTCACAAGAAAGCCCACAAACAGTTTTCTGAAGACAAGCAGACTAAGGACATGGATTACTGGAACCATGTCCTATGGTCTGATGAGCCAAAGATAAATTAATTTGGTTCAGATGGTGTCAAGCATGTGTGGCGGCAACCAGGTGAGGAGTACAAAGACAAGTGTGTCTTGCCTACAGTCAAGCATGGTGGTGGGAGTGTCATGGTCTGGGGCACTGGGGGACACTGGGGAGCTACAGTTCATTGAGGGAACCACGAATGCCAACATGCACTGTGACATACTGAAGCAGAGCATGATCCCCTCCCTTCAGAGACTGAGTCGCAGGGCAATATTCCAACATGATAACGACCCCAAACACACCTCCAAGATGGCCACTACCTTGCTAAAGAATCTGAGGGTAAAGGTGATGGACTGGCCAAGCATGTCTCCAGACATAAACCCTATTGAGCATCTGTGGGGCATCCTCAAACAGAACAATTAAATAAATTTCAGCACAGAGTGGCTAACGTGGACATATAGTGATAAGAAAGGCCAAATGGTGTGGGACTTTAAGGGCATCGTACTAATAAACCGACATAAAATGTAGTATATTTATGTATTGAATTTTTTTTAAAAACATGATATGTAAAAAAATGAAAGACCATAACCCCAAGCACTGTATAGGCTGTTAGCATAGCCACCCCTCACTTTATAGGTAGGGAGCCTCCAAAATGAAAAAATATTTACCAAGACATTGCTATAGAGCAACATAGACTCCTGTTGCTAAACAATGTATAGCTGTGGCTCTTGAGGGGTGAGTGGCTCCAGTTAGACGAGATAGGTTGTGCTCAAGCTTTAAGCACAGCCTATCTCATCTAGCTGGAGTCACTCACCCCTCAACAGCCACAGCTATATACTACGGGGGGAGGAGCTATTTTGCGGACGTTACCCACAGTCATCTCAGGATTATCCCTGTTTTATCTATTTTTACTGACACATCGCTATTTTTATGTAGCACTATTTAGTGCTATCATTCCACGTGATTTGTGACTTATGAATTAATTTTATTAAATCACATAACAGAGAGCACTTAGATCGTGTCCATTTTTCCCATACTTGATTTGGATGATCCAGTTCCACTGCAGTGCTGACGATACATCTCCATCCCATTGTGGATACAAGCGTGTTTGACCTTCTTTTAATTCAGGGGTCCACCTTATCTGGTAAGAGCATTTATTTGCTGGTGGAGGGCCTGTCACTCAGAATAATCAGTGGATTGAAATTCATCTTCTCTCAAGGTGTCTTCATCTTCCTTCCTGGGACTTGTAGTTCCTTTGTACTTGTGTACGGACTTATTGAAATTATTATTGTGCTGCACTCATTTTATTTTTCTTATATACTGTTTAGCACCAGCAGTCTATGTTGCTCTATAGCAATGTCTTGGTAAATCATTTGTAGTATTTTGGAGGCTCCCTACCTATATAGTGAGGGGTGGCTACGCTAACAGCCAATATAGTGCTTGGGGTTATGGTCTTTCCTGTTTTTACATATCATGTTTTTAAAACAATTTTTCAATAAATGAATATACAAATTTTACATATGTCTATTAGTATGATGCCCTTAAAGTCCAACACCTTTTGGCCCTTCTTTTTCTCACCCTCAAACAGAAGGTGGAGGAGTGCAAGGACTCTAACATCCATCAGCTCCATTATGTTGTCATTGAGGAGTGGAAGAGGACTCCAGTGGCAACCTGTGAAGTTCTGGTGAACTTCATGTCCAAGGGGGTTAAGGCAGTGCTGCAAAATAATCATGGCCACACAACATATTGACACTTTGGGTCCAATTTGGACATTTTCACTTAGAGGTGTACTCACTTTTGTTTCCAGCGGTTTAGACATTAATGGCTGCGTGTTGAGTTATTTTGAGGGGACAGCAAATTGACACTGTTATACAAACTGTACACTAGGGGTGCGCATCTTCACTTACTTCACGATTCAATTCGATTACGATTATCATGTCCACGATTCGATTCGATTCGATTCCGCGATGCATCATGATGCATCACGATTAATACCCAAGTGCCCATGGTTTTCAAATTTTCATCAAAAAATAAATGCAAGCAGTCAGAAATTTAAGAAATATATTTATTTGTATCTGCTATTTAGTATTTAAACAAATTACACCAACCTCCCTGCTTATAGCAAAGTCTGAACATGAACATGAACAGTGCAGCAGACAACAGTATTTATTTAAAAGAGTACTGTGACATCAAAACCTGTTGTGTAGTACAGTGCTGGCCTGGTAAAGTAGTTTACATTTTAATATTTGTTATGCAGAAGTAAACTACTTGTAACAGTAACACTACCACCTACATCTATAAAACAGAGCACTTCCACTTCCTGACTGAGTGGCAAACACAGTGAACCTATAACGCAGTCACACAGTGTGTTGCAGAACTTGCTGGTTCACTGTGATGATTGTTTGCCAATGCCACCACCACCACCACTGCCCAGTGAGTCAACAGCACAGATCACCTAGATCAGCTTTATAAGCTCTCAGAGTTGTGTCACCCAGTCACTTTACAGAAAACGTTACCAGCACTCTACCACGATATACCTGACTGTAACTGAAGCCAACCCAAGCCACCATTAGAGGAAGCAGGAAAATCCTTGACATAATAAATTGAAGCTTAAAACCTTGATCTAAACTGTTATGGGATCAGAAATACACACGTCAGAATCATGTGAAAGGGTGGGCCACAGTCAGGTAGATAATGGGCAATGGCACAGCCACTCATTGTCATCAGGTCAGTGAGTGTGTGGTTTCTCTCTTGTGTGTGTGTATTTGTGTGATCCAATAAAGATTACATTTCCTCCAGGTTTTAAGGTTCAGCTTAGTCTCTCGAGGATTTTCCTTCCTCTGTTGGCTTGGCAGGCGTTAGTTGTCTGGAATTAAATATAATTTTAGAATTTATTTAGCTGAGGGCCAAGTTGAACTTGACCCCCCCAAAAATTGACATTTGACAATCATCATACAGTTTATTTTACACACATCAAGTGTGAAAATTTAATGGACACATTTTTGAAGATTGTGTCTGACACAATCTTCAAAAATAAACCATTCTCCATCTCCCCCCAGTGCTAGAAAAGTAAAATAATACCTGCACTCTACCACGATACACCTGTAACTGAAGCCAAGCCACGCCACCATTAGAGGAAGCCCAAAATTCTTAAGAGAATAAATTATTAATTGAAGCTTAAAACCTTGAGTTAAACCGTTATGGGATCAGAAATACACACAATACCACAAAGAAAAAAAACACACACGTCAGGTCAGACGGTATGTGATTTTTCTTTTTGTATTGGTGTGATCCAAGTCCAATAGAGATTTACTCCAGGTTTTAAGATTCAATTTATTCTTTCAAGGATTTGCCTTCCTCTGGTGGCTTGGCGGGCGTCAGTTGTCTGGAATTAAATATAGAATTGGTTGAAGGTTAAACCCCTAAAACAGACAGACAGTCAGTCACAGAGCATGACAGACACACTGTGTGACAAACATGCCATTAGTTACACGACACGAAACTAAAAATTCAAAATGGAGTTGGACACACAATAATAGTAGAATAGTAGAACTCGAAAACCATTCTCCATCTCCTCCAGTGCTAGAAAAGTTCTAACAAATATAATATATAATATCATATAATAATCCAGGTTGAGGTTCACTGTGATCAATCATCATTGTTAGTTTGCAAATGCCAGTGCCACTGCCACAGCCACCTTGCCGGCAGGTCTGCTGCCAGCCTGCCACCACCAGTGAGTCCGAGTCAACAACAGTGTGACTGGCTGCGTTGATATTGACGGCTCGCTAGACTAGAGTGGCATAACGGATTGGGAATAGATTAGGGACTCGGGAGGGAGAGGGAAAAGGGGAAAGGGAAGGGGGAAAAGGGAAGGGGGGACAATGGGAAGGGGGAAAGGGAAAGAGGAAGGGGGGAAAGGGGAAGGCGAAGGGGGGAAGGGGGAAGGGTAGGGTGAAAGGGGAAGGGGGGAAGTGAAAAGGGAAAGAGGGAGAAAGACAGAAAGAGAAAGACAGAAAGAAAGGGGGGGGGGGAGAGAGAGAGGGAGAGAGAGGGGGGAGAGAGGGAGGTAGCGAGAAAGAAAGAGCGGGAGAGAGGGAGATAGTGAGAGAGAGAGAGATAGAGAAGGGGGAGAGAGAGAGGGGGGAGAGGGGAGAGAGAGAGAGGGGAGAGAGAGAGAGAAGGAAAGGGGAAAAGGGGCAAGGGGAAAAAGGGGAAGGGGGAAAGGGAAAAGGGACAGGGGAAAAAGGGGAAGGGGGAAGGGGAAAAGGGCAAGGGGAAAAGGGAAGGGGAAAAGGGGAATAGGGAAAGGGGAAAATGGTAAAGGGGAAAGGGAAAAGGGGAATAGGGAAAGGGGGAAAGGGAAAGAGGGCCTTTTAATGAAAATCTGCAAAAAAAACTAAATCATTATCTCAATGGCAGACAGTGCGATAAACAAACAAATATATACAATTAACACCGCTGGTGTGGCAGACTGACAGTGGGCACTGGGCAGGGCAGGGGCACTGGCAGGCAGATACGTAACAACAGTACAGCATCACTTCCTGGATGTGACTAACATCACTAAAAAATGACAGAAAAAACAAAAATGGATCACTGCAAGGCGCAAGCAATGCTGCTTGCTTAGCTTAGCACTTGGGTATGTGTAGATTTTTCTGTAAGAACACTAGCTGATCCACATGCTCTGGTTTGAGGGTGCTTATTTTTGCAGTTACCACATCTCCTGCAGTGGAAAAAACCCTCTCTGCAGACACGCTTGTGCCTGGAATACACAAGTATTGCTTTGACAGCTGAGAAAAGAGGGGAAATGTGACCTCATGCTCACGCCACCAGTTCAAAGGGCCCTCGGTGAGAGGCAGAGGTGGGGCTTTACAATATTTTTCCATTTCCTCTTCAGTCTTGGCATAGGGGGTCTTGGGTTCTATTGTACATTCAGTGTCATTGAAAGACTGTCTGAGCAAAGTCATGAGCAGCGATCTCTTTCTTTTATGAAGAGATGGAGAATGGTTGTCCTCGATGGGTGAACTTTCTTCTTCTTCCAGAGTTTCTTTTCTTCTAGGCACTTCAACTTTATCCTCATCATCATGTGTCCTAGATAAATAAAACACATTGTCAATTGCCTATGATTCTGATGGAGTGATGAAAAAGCACAGGAAACGGACGGTGCAGTTCCCGCACCACATCAGATTCAGAAGCATGGCTTACAAGTTACACCACACCACACAGTTCCAGTTTGTTTCAAGAAACATGATGAAATTCAAATTAAGTTTAATTACCTCCAAGGATGCAGCCTCCTCAGTCACTCCTTTGTATATCTCCAATCTCTCCTCCTCTGTGAGGATAAAAGGCAGTCCCTTAAAGCGAGGATCCAGTGCAGAGGCTGTATGAAGGATCTTCTTCTCTGCCTCACTGTTGTACCTCTTCTGGAGATCTGTTCTGATTGCATTCTTTATCTCATGGATCATGGGTGTGTCTCCCATAGTGTCTGTCATGCTCTGGAGGAGTTGTGCATTTAGAGGGGCAATGAGAGAAACTGTTGGATTGCGCTCTTCTGACATCAGCATGGTTGCATCCTTCATTGGCTTTAATGCACTCACAGCGTCCTCTGCATTTGACACATCTATTTCGTTGAGAGTGCAGAGATCGGACTCTCCTTTTCTGACTTCTAGAGACAGCAAGGTGGCACAAACTGCAGGTTGTTGTTCTAAGAACCTCTCGACCATGTCGTATGCACTGTTCCATCTTGTTGGCACATCAGTTATCAGCTTATGCTTCTTCAGGCCAAGATATTTCTGTTTCTCTTTTAGACAGTGGCTTGCTCTAGTGCTGCGGTGAAAGAATGTGGATATCCTTCGCACTCTGCCAAGAAGCCTGGATAGTGTGGCCACTTTCAGCGCTCGCTGGGATGCAAGGTTTAGTGTATGGGCGAAGCATTTCACATGGGGGAATTTCCCAACTTGAGCTGCAACTATCATGTTTGATGCGTTGTCGGTCACAAGCACTACAGATTTATCGGACAGTTGCCATTCTTCCACAACACGAGACAGTATCTCTGCCAGATGAGCACCCGTGTGAGATTCATAAATGGCTCTCGTTTGTAGCACATGCGACATGATCTGCCAGTCCTTGCTAACGTAATGTGCTGTTATTGTAACATAAGACTCCGTCGTGACTGAAGTCCATGAATCACACGTTATTGCGGCTCGACTTGCTTGGCTCATTGACGCAATTATCTGAGCTTTGGTTTCGTGGTAGAGTGCAGCTATAACATTTTCTGTAAAGTGACTTTGTGACGGGATCTTGTAACGCGGCTATATCGTCTTCAACAGGTAGCGAAACCCAGTGTTGTCCTGTCCACAACAGAGTAAGGGCGCAGGTCCTTAGCTATGAAAGTTGCTACAGCTTTTGTTATTCTCTTAGCCTTTTCAGAGTTGGACGGCAAAGTTGAGATCATTGCTGCATCAATTCTTGGCTGAGCTCGGTCTTTTTCCTTGGCACTGGTGGTGGTGGCAGGTTTTAGCATCTCTGAGTGAAAAAGGGTAGCATGGTTTCTCAAATTAGTAGTATTCCCTAGATATTTAATTTTTGTGTGACAGGCTTTACACACAGTGTATGACTTGTCCAATTCGTGCTTCCCACTTTGTTCATGTTCATAAAAGCCAAAATGTGCCCAGATGTTTGCTTTTAAAAAGCTAGGTGCATTTTTTATTTCTCGTTCTTTTTGGTCTCCATCTGCCAGTTTTACTAGTCTAGCATCATGCCATTGCCATGTAATTGTGACAGGGGTGATGACAATGTCTACAAACTCTGTCAGTATTAAAAAAAAATAAAAAATTAAGTGGTTAAGCCTAAAGCCAGCCTGCCACAACAAGATCACCAGAAAAGTAACAAGTTTCCTCTACAGTATATGATGTATGTAATTGTATATGTCATATACAATTACATACATACATCATACTAGTAGAGTAAACTTGTTACTGATATGTTAAACAAATAGTTGACAAAAATCCTATTCTACCTCACGCTGTGACTGTCCCATTGTCCCTGTGTCCCACCAACATCCTCCTGCCCCCATTTCATTAAATTATATTTTTTTGTATTTAAAAAAAAAAACAGTAAAGTAGTTAGTTAGCCCAATTTTTTAGTATAATGTGAAAATTTGACTTTTATATTAAACTTAAATTTACACTGACGGACAGATACAGATTAGATTTTGATATTTTTATTATTTTAGATTATATATATTAATTTATCCTTCTTTGGTAAGTAGTACCGTACCCTACCCTACCACCTCTTTTAGTCTAGTACTAGACTAGTGTGTGTGACAGAGACACTCAGACAGACAGTGAGTTACCCCTACCTGTGATGATAATGATGACCATGACCATGAGTGAGCTGAGCGAGCGCAGTGCTGTTCTGGTGCTGGAGCAGGTCTCTCTCTCCTCCTCTCCTGCTGCTGCCTGTGAGTGAGGACTGGAATCTTAGAGGACAGGACAGAAGAATGACAAGTTTAGTGACTGTAGTTCTTCCACACTGTGTGTGTGTGTGTGTCTGTGTGTGATAGTGACACTAACATGATGACAAAGACACAGACAGTTAGTTACCTACCTGATTGATTTGATGATGGTACTGACTCTGAGCTGAGTGGCAGGCAGGCAGTGGGGCACTGTATCTGACTGGCAGTGGCACTGGCACTCAGGTGCTCTGGACTCTGGACGGAGCTGGTCTCTCTCCTCTCCTCTCCTGCTGCTTGTGAGGACAGTGTGGCCTAGCTCGGGTCTCTCTCCCAGTCCTGACTCCTGTCACTGTGTCCTCCTGAGTCGGGTGATGGCTGGCCTGACGACGGCACTGACGGTCGGTCGGTCGGTCTCCCTCTCCGTCTCCCCCTGTAACAGTGGCAGCCTGTGGTGTGCTGTGCTCTGTGCTGGCCTGGGGAGGAAGGCAGCCCACTGGGAGGAAAGCTCTGGGGGGGAACTGGGACTCGGAGGAGGTCAGACTGCAGGCCGGTGTCTTCTTCTCCTCTCTCTGAGCCGTGACACAGGGGGATGACGTCAGCAGGAGGCGGGAGGCAGGAGAAAACGGCGCAAAAGCTTCGGCTGCTTTCGTTTCCACTCGGAGGTGCAGTGGCATGGCGCGAGGATGACGTCATCCTCAATAATCGATTACTTAAAGCTACAACATCGATGCCGCATCGTGGACGGTTGAATGCCGATGCATCGATTCTGTGATTAATTTCAACACACCAACACTCACAACTTTACATTGTAGCAAAGTGTAAAAAATATTTACAAAAATGTGGTGTACTAACTTTTGCGAGATACTGTATGTGCAAAAAAATTGAAATGCTGCTTTGGCAGAGAAACAGACTGCATAGGCTGATATGGGGTTAAATTCAGGTATCTGCCATGCTTGCGTTTAAAAATACTATTTGATCATGTATATTAATGATTACAGAGCAGCATTAATTTGTGCCTTTTATATCGGTATACAGCTTTAAAGTCAAATAAGCAAATAGGCAATAATTTAATGCTTCGTTTACTAAGGAGCTGTGCAGGGTAAGTATTCTTCCATATTGCTACGCAAATCGGCCCTATATTTCTTAAAAAAAAATAAAAAATCACCACTCGAGTAGTGATTTATAAAACCTAAGTAGGTAACCCTTAAGGAAAGAGAATGGGGTGAGCTTCAAGCAGTGTAATATGGGCAAGTTACCCACTCGTGTTCTTTTTTTTTTTTTTTTTTTTTTAGTGCAAGTGAATGGAATTATTATAGTTTACTATATGTTCTGCTACAGTAATTCACAAGAGAGTAACGGCTGTGATCTTGAAATGAAATTTATTGATAGGGGTTTGCAAAAAACATACTACAGTTGCCATGGTAACGCTTCCTAAAGCCTGATTTTTTTTTTTTTTTTAGTCCCTTATAGAGCATATTTATTTTTATTTTGTAGACATATCAACTTATACAGTAGGTTTCTACATTTCTCTAAGCAACCTTTAATAAGAAAAGAACCTGAGCTTAAGATTCAGCATTTTTTCCTAGCTTTTTTTATTAAAGCAGGTCCACGATACCACCTCATGACAGGAAATTGGCTGCCTTTCAACACATTAATTATTCTATGCTAGTAACTGAGCAGAATGCCAATGTTTGATTAAAAAAGGAGAGAACGAATGTTCCATTGATCATGCTGGTTTAGAATGAGTTTCAGGTTTTTCGCAGTCTATGTGTTGAGGGTTAGTGTGATTCTCCTAGCTGCTGTTTGATCACATCTGTTTCCCCAGCATCTTTTTTTTTTTTTTTCCTAAAGCCAGAGGAAGGAGTGCACAGGCACATCCTCGGCAAGCTGCTCCCAATCCCCCTCCTGCTATACGTGAGTATTATCTTGTATACTTTCCTTTCACAAGCATTAAGGGGATGCCTCTTACATAGCTCAGTCTTCAGCATCTTGTTCTGCAGGGAGGACATGATGTCTTCCACTTGGGGTAACTATTACACATTCATATATATTAATTTGCCGCTTTACAGTACATCAGCCAGGGAATTATGATATTAAATGTTCTTGGTTTTTCCAAATGTTCTATATATCTCTTTGCTTTGTTAACATGTTCTTTTATCTCCATGTATATGTATGGGTCTGTTTGTGATATATATAGTTGCACTAGTGCTAATGTACTTTCAAATTACAGGTTCACATTTGTATTATTATACTTTTTTTGTTGTTGCATAAAGTAGAATATCAATTGTGATCGTCTGTAGCTAGATTGTCTTGACTCAAAGCTGTCAGAAAAGGCTGTCAAGTTAAGATTCCAAAGCTAGATTAACGTGCACCTTGGCTTTTGTGATCTGGAATTAGCATTTCATATGTGTTGCCTTTGCAGAACAGATTGGGTGGTGCACGCTTATCATTCAGGCTAATTAGTTTGAAATGTTTTATTAAATAAAATAAAAAAATGATAGTAGGCTATAATTTTAAATATTGCCTTGTTGATGTCTAAAGTTGTCTTCAGGGATGCAACCAAAGGCTTTTGAGATACAAAGACATGCTGGTATGTTAATTGGCTTCTGTCCAAAAATTGGCCCTAGTATATGAATGTGAGTTGAGGACCTTGGACTGTGGGCTCCTTGAGGGTAGGGACCGATGTGAGTGTGTGATGTGTGTGTGGAGCGTTGTGTAAAATTGACAACGTTATATGGGAACCTTAAAATAAAAAAAATAATAATATAATAGATGAGCATCTTAATGAGACACGATGTACAGGGATTCCCTATCCCTGTACATTGTGTCTCATTAAGATGCTCATCTATTATATTATTTTTTTTTTTTTTTTAAGGTTCCCATATAGCGTTGTCAATTTTACACAACGCTCCACACATACATCACACACTCACATCGGTCCCTACCCTCAAGGATATTATATTATTATTTTTATATATAAATTATATATGTTCATTTCCACCAAAGGAACATCTACTGTGAATAGTTTTCTTCGTTACATATAATTATATACTCAGGTTGAACTGGATGGACTGATGTCTTTATTCAACCTTACTATGTAACTATGTAACGAAGAAAACTATTCACAGTAGATGTTCCTTTGGTGGAAATGAACAGATAAGCCTTGAAGATTACTGAACAGATTTATTGAACTTCTATCCTGGTCTTTTTCAGTTGTGTAAATAATATAAATAACTGACCTTTGAGTAATAAAATAAAGAAATATGTGGCGCTATCAACACCTATCTAAAATTGCAAACAATCAATAATAATAAATGCATGAAATAGATGAATAAATAATTAAGTAAATAAATAATTAATAGTGCAAATACCACAAAAAAAATAATTGTGCAAAGAACACCATCCTTTGATAAAGTCACGAGGTTGTGACGCAACGCGTCAGGGAGGAGCCAGGTGTTACGTTCGTCACTTCCGGTCGCGGCCGAGACCAGAAGTTAGTTTGTATACTGATCCGTGATTCTTTCTACTTAAATGTAAGCGTGGATATATTTTTAATAAATCTAATTTTACATACTACACATGGGAGCCCCCTCTCTGTCTGTTTTCTATCTCCTATATGGCTGATGAATCATTTATCTAACGGGTTGAAAGCATGAGGAGAGAAAGAAGTTGCTGGAAGTGCCATCAATATATGTACAGCGCTATATTGGCCATTGATAGTCTATGTTTGAGGTGAGAGGCTGGGGGAAACAGGTGGTGCACAAGCTGAGCACTGAATATTGGTGGACTGTCACTCGTTTGGAGTTGCTACTATTATTTCACTGCATGGACTTTGTTTATGGTCACTGTTTATCATTGGAGTTGGCACCGCACTGACCATCAAGATTCTATTTATGGTGTGATATATGGACTTTTGCATTTTATTGCATTTTATTTATTTATATATGTATACATTTCATCTGCACTTTATTCAGCACTTTTATTGATTGCATCGTGTGTAGATTGCACAGGATATATTTTAAGTGTGGTGTTCTTTGCACAATTTTTTATTTTTTTTTTGTGGTATTTGCACTATTCATTATTTATTCATCTATTTGGTGTAGAGATCACTGTTTATGTTGGCAGCTTCCTTTTATTAGGTATTTAGTAGGACTATTAGTTGGGTGGAGCGCATTAGCACTTTTTGTTTATATGACCTTGGAGTAATGACACATTTAAATGTTGCATACATGATTTATTATTAAAAGAAAATATTTTTGCTTCTATTGCATTTAATATTCTTAATGGCACAATTTTTTGTGCCAAAATGGAGATTGGAAATGCTTAAAGTAGACGCAATAGTAAACATTTTGACTTTTTTCATAAGGCATGGTGATGATGTGCAGAGAGCAGTAAATCAGAGCAACCAATCAACAGTCATAGAGTAAAAAAAGGACTTTGGATTGTCTATTATGGGTTTTTGTATTCTATACCTTGCTCGGTGCTCCTTTAAATGAGCATGTATGTGTTTAAAGTGTTATATGTAGACTTTTGAAACTTAACCCAGTCTTACCACTAACCCAAAAAAAAAAGGATTTGCATCATTCAGCCAAATATTCAGATAGTATCTAGGGAACTGGTACATTTAAGCTTCTTGGTATACTCTAGTCATTTCCCAAGTGCCTTCTTGTGTTTATATAAATATTAGGAAGATCAAAGTGAGCTGTGTATCTACTGAGATGTTACATTATTAAATTATTATGTTCCTGTGCCATGAAATGGTGTTCACTCTTAACATATACAGTTATAAACGGTAGTATTTATACTGAGTGCTAATGTCATTGTTAAAGTGGATCTTTCACTTTCAGAATACTGAAAGCTGCTGATGGGTATGAACTCTAGACACCCAGGCTTGCACATTCCTGCAGAAGTTTTCATTGTTCTCTGGTCCAAATGGTAGGCATTGCAAGCAGGCAAAACTTCAGTACTTCTTTACATTACTAAGGCTTACCCACCCATTTGGGCCTTTAACTTCTTGCTATTGGCCCGTTAGGGAAACAGTGGGAATGTGGAGGGACTGAGCGGCACTACCCAAAGGTGTTGAAACTTTGCCTGACCAGAGCCATGCTGATTTTAGGTGAAGCAGAGGATGATGAAAACTGCTGCAGGTATGTGCCAGCTCTTTATACCTATTAGCAACATTCAAAATAAAATATACTCTATATTACCAAAAGTATTGGGATATCTGCCGTTATAAGCACATGAACTTTAATGGCATCCCAGTCTTAGTCGGTAGGGTTCAATATTGAGTTGGCCCACCCTTTGCAGCTATAACAGATTCAACTCTTCTGGGAGGGCTGTCCACAAGGTTTAGGAGTGTGTCTATTCTTCCATAATCGGATTTGTGAGGTCAGGCACTGTTGTGGACAAGAAGGCCTGGCTCGCAGTCTCTGCTCTAATTCATCCCAAAGGTGTTCTATCAGGTTGAGATCCGGACTCTGTGCAGGCCAAACAAGTTCCTCCACCCCAAACTCACTCATCCATGCCTTTATTGGCCTTGTATATATTTGATGCACTGCCCCTCTTTCTTTTTCCAAAACTCCTTTCTTGACTTTACTTTTTTTGATTTTTATCTTTAGCTTTTTTGCATCCTTTATGAAATGAAGCTCAAAAGGACCAATGTGAGGAATCCTAATATTCTTAAAGCGGGAGTCCGCCGGGACTCACTCCGCGTTTTTTTTATTTAAAAGCCAGCAGCTACAAATACTGCAGCTGCTGACTTTTAAAATAGTCACACTTACCTGTCCAGCGCGCCCGCGATGTCGGCACCCGAAGCCGATCTCTAGATCGTCTGTTGAGTGCTGCCGCCGCCATCTTGGGTATGGGAATCAGGAAATGGAGCCTTTCGGCTTCATTTCCCGGTTCCCTACTGCGCATGCGCGAATCGCGCTGCGCAATAAGGACGGTCCCCGCTGCCTCTGGGATCTGTGTGTTTCCCAGCAGGCAGCGGGGCACTTGCGGAAAGGGGCGGGCACTTGCGGAAAGGGGCGTAATCTACGCCCCTTTCCGCAGAGAGCTATCCCGGAAGTGGGTGCAGAATACCTGTACTGTACAGGTATCTGCACCCCCCTCCCCCCTGAAAGGTGCCAATTGTGGCGCCGGAGGGGGGGAGGGTTCCGATGAGCGGAGGTCCACTTTAGGGTGGACCTCCGCTTTAAAAAGTTATATTAACACCACCATTTCATATACCTGTTCAAAAAAACACACACACACTAATTACTAGACATGTGCACACTGAAATATTTTGTTTCAGAATTTCATTTTCGTCCGAAAAATACATTTATTTCGTTTCCGAAAATCTGAAATAATTAAGGTAGAATCTATCATTGAAGGTTTATGGTGTTTGTTGAATGTTCTGAGAAGATTCAACAGAGCAGCTAAACTGTATGACGCTGCAATTGTACATTTCCGGTCGAATGTTCTGCCTACAAGCTATAGTAGAATTCTAATGTTGTATGACACTAGTAATAATTATATTTATTAATTATTATTACTAGTCAATCAGCATTAGAATTATTCTATAACCTATGGGTGGAGCATTTGACCATAAATGTCCGCTTGTGGCGACTGCTTCGTCGAATCTTCATGTCAAATCTTTTCTCTCTGTGTCGAATAATCTTGGACTAGTAGAGTTAGTTTAGGCACATTTGACCTTTTTTGCTATTTTCTTTATACTGTCGAATCTTTTCTATCTATGTAGAATAATATTGAACTAATAGAGCTAAGGTTAGGCACATTCGACCACAGGTTCAGTGGACACAGATCACTATTGTCAGCGTCATGTCGAATCTACTATCTTTATGGAACTATTGCAACGAAAACAAAAATAAAACATTTGTTTATGTCGGATCTTTCAGTTTTTGGTTTCTGCTCCCCAGTGTCAGCAGCACTCATGCAGCCCCAGACCATGACATTCCCACCACCATGCTTGACTGTAGGCAAAACACATTGTCTTTTTACTCCTCACCTGGTTGCTGCCACATACGCTTGACACCATCAGAATCAAATAGTTTATCTTGGTCTCATCAGACCACAGGACATGGTTCCAGTAATCCATGTCCTTAGTCTGCTTGTCTTCAGCAAACTGTTTGCAGGCTTTCTTGTGCATCATCTTTAGATGAAGCTTCTTTCTGGGACGACAGCCATGCAGATCAATTTGATGCACTGTGTGGCATATGGTCTGAGCACTGACAGGCTGACCCCCTCACCCCTTCAACCTCTGCAGCAATGCTAGCAGCACTCATACATCTATTTCCCAAAGACAACCTCTGGATATGACTCTAAGCACATGCACAGAACCTCTTTGGTCGATCATGGCAAAGCCTGTTCTGAGTGGAACTTGTCATGTTAAATCGCTGTATGGTCTTGGCCACTGTGCTTCAGCTCAGTTTCAGGGTCTTGGCAATCTTCTTATAGCCTAGGCCATCTTTATGTAGAGCAACAATTATTTTCAGATCCTCAGAGAGTTCTTTGCCATGAGGTGCCATGTTGAACTTCCAGTGACCAGTATGAGAGAGTGAGAGTGATAGCACCAAATTTAACACACCTGCTCCCCTTTCACACCTGAGACCTTGTAACACTAACAAGCCACATGACATTGGGGAGGGAAAATGGCTAATTGGGCCAATTTGGACATTTTCACTTAGGGGTGCACTCACTTTTGTTGCCAGATGTTTAGACATTAATGGCTGTGTGTTTAGTTATTTTGAGGGGACAGCAAATTTACACTGTTATACAAGCTGTACACTCACTACTTTACATTGTAGCAAAGTGTCATTTCTTCAGTGTTGTCACATGAAAAGATATCATAAAATATTTACAAACATTTGAGGGGTGTACTCACTTTTGTGCTATACTGTATATATATATATATATATATATATATATATATATATATATATATATATATATATATATGGGCTGTTTTACCTGGCAAAGGGTTTGTATTTCTGTCCATCTACTTCCACAGGTCTGCCACATGCAGCCTTGTCTGGGAAGGGAAGGAATCTTGAGTTTACTTTAAGGCAGTTAAAACGGATCTTCACCTTCAAATGAAAAGTCCCTCCTGACCACCCCTCCCTCCCTTCCGCTTCCTGAATATCGTCTTGTTTTACCCTTTTTTTTTTTCAGAAAAAGGGTTTGATCCTGCCTCCAAAACATGTCATTAGCCTAGGTCAGTGGTCATCAACCCTGTCCTCAGGGTCCACTAACAGGCCAGGTTTGCAAGATAACTGAAATACATCACAGGTGATATAATTTGCTGCTCAGTGATTGCAGTATTCTAGTCTGCATCTCCCCAAGGTAATACATAAAATCTAGCCTGTTGGTGGGCCCTGATGACAGGGTTGATGACCACTGGCCTAGGTGAATGATGTGCACTGTGCCTGTTGTGCCTCCTGTCTCATTGACAAAAGGAAGTCAGGTGGGCCTAACAGCACATCATCGGGATGCTTGCCGGCTGAACCCGGAAGAGCCAACGGGCTTCCTGATAATGTAAAACACAAACATGGCGGGACCTGAACTGGATGGATGGATGGGTAACCTAGGGTTCAAAAAAAGTGGGGTGGAAAGGTGAAGATCTGCTTTAAGTAACAATTACTGGTCTTGTCCCCCTCAAAGCTGTGATTAAGAAGCTTAAAGGAGGAGCAGCAAACTGATGAATTCTTCTGTATATCACTCTGCTGTCTCTTGCTATCAGTATGTTCCTTGTTAGCACACACTGACTCAACTGACTAGCTTCTGTGCTGCTTCTCCTATTTCTTAACTGGGCTCTGTTGTACAGGGTATATAAATGACTGGTACCAAGTATACATTTTGTATTAACAACTACAGAGTGGCTTTACGCTGTATATTTTATATTTGCCTATAGTTATATTTCAAATAAGACAGAAAAGCTGGTGTATTGTTGTTATTATTATTATTATTATTATTATAATACAGGATTTATATAGTGCCAACAGTTTGCACATCGCTTTACAACATGAGGACAGACAGTACAGTTAGAATATAATTAAAAACAGGAGGAATCAGAGGGCCCTGCTCATTAGAGCTTACAATATAGGAGGGAGGGTCAAGTGATACAAAACATAATAGCTGTGAGGGATGAGATGATGGAGGAAATTAAAGTACAGTGGTTAGGTGAATGCAGGATAGGCTTCTCTGAAGAGATGGGTTTTCAGGGATCGTCTAAAAACAAACAGAGTAGGAAATAACTGGACAGATTAGGGTAGGGAGTTCCATAGTATAGGAGAGGCTTGCCAGAAGTCCCGGAGGCAAGTATGGAAGGAGATGACAAGGGAGTTAGAGAGCAGGAGGTCTTGGGATTAATGAAGAGAATGATTAGGTTGGTATTTAGAGACTAGGTTAGTGATGTAGCTGGGAGTCGAGTTGTGGATGGCTTTGTAAGTTGTTGTTAATACTTTGAATTCAATTTGTTGGGTGGTGGATGAGCATGGTAGCAGCATTCATAATGGACTGAAGGGGGCATAGCCTTTGTTAAGGTAAGTCAATGAGAAGGGAGTTGCAGTAGTCAAGGCGGGAGATGACCAAGGAGTGATTTAGGAGCTTAGTGGTGTCGGTTAGAAAGGCATGTATTTTGGAGATGTTGCAGAGGTTGAGGCGACAAGATTTGGGCAGCGATTGGATGTGGGGTTGAAATGATAGTTCAGAGTCCAGGATTACACCTAGAACCTTGGCATGCAGGGATGGGCTGATAGTTGTGCCATCGATCTTGACAGAGAGATCAGGGGAATAGGCACGTGGGGGAAGGAAAATTATGAGCTCGGTTTTGGTTTTAGTGTATTGCGGGAATTGTTCACTAAGGATGGGCTCAGGCGTGTTCGCAACCGCATGTGCAGAGCCCACCAGGAAGTTGGCACTGCACAGCGCTAATCACAGGCAGTGAGACATTTCTCGATCTGTGCAGCCGCAGACCAGGAAATGTCTCACTGACAGCGATTAGCACTGTGCAGTGTGAGATCCTGGCAGGCTCGGGCATGTAGAAATGCAAACACGCCAGAGGCCCATCCATATTGTTCACTAGTAATTTCACATTTGCTTTGTAGATAATTTCAATTCAGTCAAAGTTTTTATATTCAGTAGACTCTTCACTCTTTATAACTGTTGACCTGTATTTTTTTTATGTCAGTCTCCAGCAGCTCAAAGAGAAATATATCTATGTATTTGGCAGTTATGCTAATGGAATCCTCGCTGATACTTGTGATTTAACACTCTGTGCATGGAAAGAATTACATTTCAAACGTGTGTAAGCAACCCAGGTAGCAAGTAATTGTGCTGCAAGTTTGAAAATGACTTTCTAAACTATTGCTAGACTTGCCAGGCTTTACAAGTTTGTTGCACAATTGCAGTCCACATTGCATGACTCCAGATCAATTTTCTTTGCAAGTATACTGCAAGTCTGCTACAATTTCTGGTTCGTTTATGTTGTGCAATAGTCATCCCACCACATGGGTCACTGTGGCTGAATTTCCACTCTGTAGACTTGCAGAACTCTTGCTGTAGACTCACCACTGCAACTTTGCTCTTGATAGAGACCTGCCACACAAATTTGCTACAAAAAGTGTCAGAATTTGTGCTTCAAGAGCTCTGCAAGTGTACAACTTGCCAGTGAAAATGTGCAGCAAGTTAACAGACTTACAAATTCAACACTGCCACAAATTTGTGGCTAGTTATCCATGCTATCTGGGACCGGTCCTAGGAATCATATGGTTATTTGCCTCTGGGGCTATTGTTATCTGAATAGATAGACCATCCCTCATATAATAGTATGGCTCTCCTAAGCTATAGAATAGCATTAGGCATGTAATCAATTTGGTTTTCTTGTGTACTCACGCAAGTATGAAACCTGACCTAATTGTAGTAGTTATACACAAACCTGATTAGGATCCCATATTCAGTGAAATGTAGAGAAAACTGATTGTTCTTATTAAATATTTCAAGTCTTGCAACTCAACCTTTTACTCATTCCAGTTTCACAGCCAGAGGCTAAAGCCGCGTACACACGGGCGGACTGTATGGCCAACTTAGTCCGTCAGACAATCCGACGGACAGTCCGTCCTACTTTCGAATGAACGGACTTGACCACACACGGATGCACAAACAGTCCGTCGAAAGTTTGCGCGATGACGTGTACAGCACGTACGACGGGACTAGAAATAGGAAGTCCAATACACAGCAATGCAACCTTTCGCCGTGTAAATCCTTTCTGAGCATGCGCCATACTTAAGCCGTCGAACTAGCCTACTCACGAGCGGATTGTCCGCTGAAACCAAAGTACGACGGACAATATTACGGAAATTCCGAAATACTTAGTCCGCCAGACTGCACACTGAAAAAGTCCGCTGAAGCCCACACACGAGCGGACTGTCCGCTGAAATGTGTTTCGACGGACTAAGTTTGCCAGACAGTCCGCCCGTGTGTACGCGGCTTAACAGAAGCAAAAAGCCACCCTGGTCTAAAATACATAAGGATCCAATAAATTAAATGGCATTCTTTCAGGTAGAAAAAAATTCTAGTTTATACATATGTTGCTACATTACGTTTTTAGCTACATATATCAGGTGCCATCTGCAGAAGTATAACATATGCCTGTCTTGAATATAGTAAGATGAATCATGTTGGGTCCCTTATTTAAAATCATATCCATGTCTAATGCCAAACCATTATTTTGAACAACATATGGTACCGGTATCTATCTGAGTTAATTGAATGATATTTACATAAGTTGAGCCATATTTGAGGGCGACACAGCTATGAGATATTTGAAAGATAACTTCATCTTTATTCACTTTAAATTTATATTTTGTACCAAATTATCAACTTTGTAACTAGCAATTGTTACATATTATATTTCATTGCTCTTTGGAATCTTTAAGTTTCTTTTCACCGTTCATCCGAAATCCATGGCTAGGTGCTGTGTTGTAACAATAGATACAATGTAATGCATTATCTATGTAATTCCATAATTAACTGTAGAACATGTATTGCAGCAAACAATATCAACATTTCCAGTTGGGCATAAAGGATACTTTAAAAAGCCTTTACAAAACAAAGTTAGAAAGGAAAATTAGTTTCAAGATAATTAATTGCCTTCACTTACAGTATCAGACTTGTCAGATATACATTAATTGTCAGAAATACTTCAAATCTATTTATAGATTTATAGGTGACTGATCCACATCTAGTAATAAATGGTCAGTCACCCAAAACTGATATTTACATTTTGATAGACACTAGAGATTTAAACCATTTAACACAACTCCAGTGGTGATATACAGTATCTGTAAATGAGTTTCCTGGTCTGCATACCCTGATGGGTTCCATAATTAATATTACAGAGTATACAAAATGTAATTTATTTTATGGAGTATGGAACAGGAAAATCTGAGATGTGCAATGGTGACTTGAAACATCCAGAAGTCTAAGTGGGCAGAAAAAGATTCAGGAATTATAGTGGGAAAATATTACTATTGGAGTACCAAAGACACTTAAAGGGGTTGTAAAGGTTCATTTTTTATTTTCTAAATAGGTTCCTTTAAGCTAGTGCATTGTTGGTTCCCTTTTCCTTCGATTTCCCTTCTAAATGTTTTTTTTCTTTGTTTTCTCACTTCCTGTTCCTCCTCAGTAAGCTGTTCAGTAAACTGTTCTGGCTGACTAAACACCGCTCGGATGATGGTGTGAAGTTTACTGAGGAGAAACAGGAAGTGAGAAATTCATTTAGAAGGGAAATCGAAGGAAAAGGGAACCAACAATGCACTAGCTTAAAGGAACCTATTTAGAAAATAAAAAGCAAAGCTTTACAACCCCTTTAAGAAGCCAGGCACTGACTCGGGCTACCATTTTCCACGTATAACTAAAATATCACATATGAGTGGATGGATTATTAATACATAATATTATCTGATCCAATGAGTAATCATTTCATTTTTAATGCGTTTAAAACACAGTATGATGATGGCCTTCCCTGAGCTAATTTCTTTGCTAGCAAAGCCAGTGTTCTGTAGTAGTCAGCTGACATGAATGGCCCTGATTGTAGTGTATGAAATAGAAATACTAGTAAGAGAACCTTATAAGAAAAAGCAGTACTCAACCTTTGCCTTTCAAGGCAATCTGCTGTCAATTCGAAGTATTGTGATAAAGTGGCTAAAACTGATGTCTGAGTTAAATTCCACCAGAACAAAAAACTGTATTAAGTTTTTTTATTCTCCCCAGGCTTGTGTGGGCTTTTTTACACTGTAGTTTTCTCCCACAAATGAACACTGCATGCAAAATGTAAAACTTACGTTCTACAGCAGTTTCAAAAACACATACTTTGCAGACATGTAGCAACACATGTAGTCTGTTTGTTGATTAGTACATTTCTGTAAAGTCTTTTTTGGTTTTGGTTCTTTTTTATACACTTTTTGCATCTTTTTTGTGTTTGTTTTGGTGTCTGGCTTTGCTATAACTGCATAGGTCATTGCATTGATTACACATGGGTTGTTGAAATGTCAATTATACACGGAAGGCCGCGCTTATGGAGTAGGTCACAGTCAAACAGGGATATATGTGAATGCCTGTGTCTCCCCCAGGCTCTATTGATAATGTATTACTAGTTTCAGTTTTTATGAGGTATAACAATGTAGAAAATACATATGTAAAAGTTGGACCTATTTATATTAATCGCTATGAGGTTGCTGCCTCCCTAAGAACACAATCTGCAAACCAGGTTATGTTTAAAAATTGAATAGTAGTGATGGGCTAATGGCGCTACCTCAAACCTTATATTACCTTTTATCTTCCCTATAGGCTCTGTGCAACCCAATATGTGTTTGCTATAATATCCCAATTTTTTTGTGCTTATGTCCAACAAATTTTTTCTGTTAACCCAAATTCAACCACGTGCCACTACAAACCAATTATATTGATTACCCTACGTTGGATAACCTCGAAAAAGGTGGACACGTTCAGTTATTCACCAACGTAGTCAATCAGTCAGAATCCCAAAGGGATAATTAATAAATAAATTAAACCCTAAAGCACCCAAAACCACATATGAAATCCAAGAATCCCAAGCAATGTTCAAAATATTTGTGATACTAATTTTTGTGATACTAAAAATATTAGTATACTAAACAAAAACAAACGCACTCCGTGTACAAAGCCCCTTATAGGGGAAAATATAACACCTATAATCGCACTGCGCTTACGCAGTTCCTGTGCTAATAATTACTTTCACTGTGCACAATTTATATTTCCACTATAATACCCCAGTGAGTGAAAAAAGTTATTGCAGTAAAGAAACAAAGACAACCAAAACCATGAAAAATAAAAATAAAAATAAAAAATGAGATAAAAAATAATAAATAAAACGAATGTGCGGGGTAATTCTAACCCCCTTACGAATGTAAAAAAATACAAAAACCTAGAAAAAATGTGAATAAGATCAGAATATCAATAGATATATATATAAAGTCCACACAAAAGTCTCTTATCAGGTATTTTCAACTGTGCGATTATTCTTTTTCAAATAACAGGAAGGTGACTTTTGTGATTAGGCCTGCTTATTGGTGACTTCCGTGCTCGTTCCCCCTCAAGGGTCCCCACTCACCGGATTCACGCACCCCCTAGGGGGTATATTGCCTGTAATCTGTGTTCCACTAGGTTGAGGATTCTTCTAATTAGCTCTGTCTTCAACTGGTCCTCCCCAGGGTTTATTGGAAATGATGAGAGAAGGAGGCTTTGTTGTCCACCAATGGGTCCTCAAGAAAGAAAAAATCTGCTCATGGTGTAGTATTCTCAATAAGTGACCACTTGAGAGAAAGGGAAACGGGCTACAAAAAAAAAGGTTCTTCAAAAAGGCTTCTACAAAATAATAGCTTCTGCAAAAATTTATATGCCTTATTTATATATATATATAGCAGAGGACTAATAGTCACTTAAAATATGCTTTATTACAAAAATGTTATATAATTACAAAAAAGAGAGCTTTTGCATATGTTAAAAAATTATTTTACAGCGCTTTGTGCAAAAAAGTTTTTTTTACAAAAAAGTCCCCTTAAACCAAAGGTGCGATCTACACCAATTGCACTGTGAGCCTGTAAATTTAGTATATATGTACCAATGATGCAGCTCAAAAGAGTATACCAATAAAAATGACAAAGTAAAATAGAATAAAAATCAGAAAAAATCAAAAAATAAATAAAAATAAAGTAAAAATTATATGCTTAAAAGCAGCGGTACAATCCTTTTTTGTGCAAACCAGCACTATACACAGTTATATGGAGCCTAAGTCCCCAATTCTCTGTCCTTCTCCTAAAGTTTAGGGAGTCCCGTTTTTTAGGCACTGCAGGCTACCCATATACTGGATGCAAAGCTACTTATCTTCATCAAACAGTTAGCCTCCTTGCATGGACGGAGGCTTGAAAGAACTTTAGCACCAGCCCGGTTCGCCAATCCACAAGGGTAGTCACCCTGATCGAACGGCGTGCGCTCCAGCTGCGCTCCACCGGGTCAGGCGCACCGGAAATGACGTGGTGTACGTAATGACGCTGTACGCGTTTCGTCATAGACGTCCTCAGCAGCGATAATAGGGAAGATAAAAGGTAATATAAGGTTGTTGAAATGTCGCCTAGCTATCCTCCATATGGTAGTTAGTCCTTGCCTTTGTCCTTCCGATTTGCTATATAAACCCATTTCCAGTATATCCAGTTGCCAGTCGTTAAGCTTTTTCGTTATGCCTCACTCTCTTGCAAGTCTGCTTGTAGTAGAAACCTATGATAACAAACAATGTAGCGCTATAATGTCAAAAAATGTAAAAAACCTAGACATAAATCACCAAATGATCTGGTAGTGAAATCAAACTTAAAAGGTCAGCACACATATCACATGTTGTGCAGTCTAGTAAGGAATACAGAAAATGTGCTTCAGTGAACTAACAATATGAGCATAAAAAAGACAATGACAAAATAATGTGAAACGTGAGTCCAGATATTCCGTTGGTATGAACTATGTATAGCCTTCCGTTCACAGCCAGAAAATGTTATAGAAAACGGTGGATACCCTTACCGAAAATGGTGGACACAAACTACTGTATAGTAAATGTGTCATGCAGGCTTATGTGTGTCACACACCATTCGTATACATCAGGTCATGGATCACCATCTGAATAGTCGTTGCCCACATCAGGATCGGTACACCTCAGATCTCCAGGGTTTTCAACTCTCTTTCGAAGGTTCCGGTCAGCTAGGAGCTCAGAGCAGGTTCACCATAAACAAAAAGTAAGGACACAATGCCTCTCATAGTGAAATTCCACCATTAAAGGTTTTATTTAAAAAAAAATTCCAAATGACATAAAAAATATCCAAAAAGAATCACGTGATCCAATAAAAATGAACGATAAAAAGAGCAATATGAGGAGCAGGAAACGCTAGCCCCTTTTTGATTTGTAGTAGAAACCTGCCTTAGTCCCTGCTTTTCTGCCGTGTCTTCCCTTAGATTTTGATAATTTTGTGTGCCCGGGTATAGAAAGTAGTTTGTTTTACAACATGTCCTGTTGGCATAGCTAGTCTTGAGAGGACCAAAAGAAGAGCAAACACCACTCCAGGCAAATCTTCAGGTGCAAATGGATCACAGGTGCAGACCCTGGCTCACCACCGTCTAATGCGAATAAAATGAAGAAATGGTCGCACTCTGAATTTCCAAAAAACTTGCTTGATGTACCTTTATTGTCACAAGTGTATCAGACAAACACAGGACAATCAGTTGACATGTTTCACAAGCGATAGCTTGCTCGTTTAAAGCTATCGCTTGTGAAACATGTCAACTGCTTGTCCTGTGTTTGTTTGATACACTTGTGACAATAAAGGTACATCAAGCAAGTTTTTTGGAAATTCAGAGTGCGGCTGTTTATTCATTTTAATCTTGAGGGGAAGATGTCCGCTGTAAGGCCTCATGCATACTGGACGTTAAAAAAAAAAGCCAGTACAAAGCAGTAAAATTAGTTTAGCAGCATTCTTGCAGCTTTAATTTAGCAAAACTATACTCCCACAGAAGCTTATGGCTCAAAAAAGCTGATAAATGCTGAATAGCCATGTTTTACAGCATTTTTTGTAATTTTTTCAGCGTTTTTAGGCTTGGAGCTTAGAGTTAGAGCGTTATTACAGCTGAAAAAATCCTCTTATAACCCACTAGTTCTGGGGGGTTTTCCCAGCCAGAAGACATCCCTGCAAAAAAATGTTGATAGCCACCTATGTGTGCATGGACACATAGGATAACATGCTGGGAAGTTTACTGGCTGTTGAAAAAAAAAGCCAAAAACAGCAGCTGTAAAAGCGTCCAGTGTGCATGAGGCCTAGATCTAAGCGCATGCCAGTTATGTTGGCTATTTTCTCACTTTTTTTTTTGTTCTATGTGGCTAGCCTGGCTCTAGACCTTTAGCTTGGCCAAATATGCTTCCCTACTATGTTATGTTTTTAAGTCAATTTGTCTTTCTATAGTTAGTTTCAGCCCTAAGAGATCAAGAAACAGTTTGTGGTGATCAGTTTTAAAGTGAAACATGGGGCTTTATTTATGTTTATGCCTTATTTAGACCAAAAATAATTGTAATATTTGAAGACTGTCAGTTTATCTTTACCCGGAGTTTATTCAGTAGGAACCTGTCTAGCAGAAAAGTATGATATCACACACAGGTCCCATGCTGTATTCACTTCAGCTGCAGGAGCTGACTTCCTCTGGGATCCGTCACTTGTCAAATCACTTCCACTAACTCAAACATAAAGCTGCACACCGCTGATTCATGTATCTCAAAACAACTTTATTAGTCCATCAACAATGAAGGAACTCTACTTGTGCCTCTCTCTAATTGTACAGTAGAGCTTCAGTCTAAGCAAAACACTAGGGCAGGTTTTTATGTTGTTTGCCATTAGGGGGACTATTTAAAATGCAAAGGAATTATATTACCACTCCAGGCTCCATTCAGTCTATGTTATACAGTGTTTTCTATAAAAACTTTATGCTACTACTGTGCAGATAAATTGGACTAAAGATTGTGTGTGGCAATCCCATTATCCTTTCACTGTATGCTCAATGCAGATTTTTTTTTTTTAAATCGAATAGAGTTTTATTGAAAGAACAATAGATGAAAATAAGCAGTACAGAATCTTGTACATGTAGCATTGTGTTGCCACTAGTTACTAACATCCACCAAATCATCCCGCTGCCAGACCTTCATATATCACCTCAGAGACAATGAACAGTTGTTTGTGTTGTTTTGTTTTTGCTTATTGGGGGATATAATTTGGTTGGAGAAAAGGGTATATGGGATGCCCATAAATCAAATTACTTTGCCATCATATTTATAAATTAGAACGTGGGTTGAGCCTTGAAGAAATGATGTACATGTATAACATCTATGGTCTTTTCCTTGCATCTCCATGCAGATTATTGCTCCTCCTCTGCGTAACTCCTGCAGACTATTGCAGGAGTTACGCAAGTTACAGAATCCTTCCCTCCTGCACAAACTTATTCTGTAGTACATTATGTTTCCTGGCACATCCTCTTCTATATGCAAAAGGTCCCACTCTGAATAGTCTCTAATGCTGATTCTGATTAGTTGCTACTAGGCCCCACAGGTCTGCAGTACCTCTCCCCGGAGGCCTAGTAGTTTAATAGCATGTGCTGAACGGTGGACTACTGTTCCCACCTAGCCCAGCTTGCAAATCCTGCACCCTCAGGCCGCATCGATTTGACCCTATTCCCCACAGTGTCTCTTCTGATCCAGGAGTCCTCATCAATGACCGTGTAATGATGAGTGCAAAGGTGAAGTTCCCCCACAGATTTTCTGGCATGTCTCCAAATCCAGCCCTCCACTTTGGTACACTCATCAACCTTCTTCTTTCCCGAGTCTATGGTGAAGAACTTACCTGGACTGTACATTCTGACAGCTTCTCCTGCCCCTCTGCTCCAGGAATTCCTCATCAATGACCGTGTAATGATGAAGAATTCACCAATGACCTTGTAAGGGTGAAGTTCCCTCGCAGCTCTCCCGGGCCTCCTCCCGCGATCGGCACACACACACCCCCAGATGGGGGTGCCCTCCTGCTGCTGTCTAGTACTCCAGTCTCCATTTCTCACGACCGGCAACTCCCCCCAGTGGTCTGTTACCTCAGCTTATATAGAAGGCCCGCCCCAGCCAATTCCAGTGGGGGATTGGTCAGGGCTCCCACATAAGCTGCCTGCCACTCCAGTCCTTGGCCCTGCCCCTCTTCCAGAACATTTTCCTGGAAGCAGGGGAGGCGCCTCAACACTGAAGCACAGGTGGTCACACCCACTGCTACACTAACGACTCCCTGCCCCCCAGATCAAAACAGACAGGCCTAGCTCAAAGCATAGGCCTGCCTAAATTTACCTGTGCTGACAGTTTCCCTAGCAAAAAATCCTATGCTAGCACCTACCTATGGTAGAGGGTGCTACATACATGTTAAACTTACACCTTCAAAACTTTGGTATGTAGCAACAAATAATTTCTACTAATTACAGCATCACACTTCTTGGATCGGACAAAAATAAACCAGAGGATATGAGGAGTAGATATCCTGGGTGTCATACTCCCTACAGTGCCAATCACCTCCCCTTTACAGAAGTAGTCAGTCCATAATTAGATCGACCGGAGCCAATCTAGAAACTTCTAGCCATTGTGCCCAGATCTTTTTGAATTTTTTTCACACTCCCCCTGTGTTAATAAATGTACTTTTACAGCCTAATAGTGTCAGCCATTTCTTTACCATGGGGGATTCTACCGATTTGCAGTGTCCAGGAAAAGAGCCCTAGCTATCGCTAGTCTAGAGGGTTCCTCCTCAGGGATATTGTCTATAATTCCCAGCAAGCACAGTTTAGGATGTCCAATAAGCTGGACCCGAAATACCTGGTTAATGGTTTCCAGCATCTCCTTCCAGTAGATATGTAATTTAGGGCACCTCCATAGCATGGGGATCAAGTCACCGTGGTCCCTCATACACCTTGTACAGGAAGGATCATCTCGCACACTCATTCTCACCAGTCTAGCTGGCATGTAAGGGACTCAGAGGAGTATAAATAACTGGGACAACCTTTGGGCCACGTTTAAGGAGCATATGGGAACTGCCAAAAGAGCCACCTTCCATTGGTCCTCCTCAAAGGCTCCTATATCCCTCTCCCACTTGGATATGATCCCTGCTGTGCTGTCAGGAAGGAATTTCTTAAGCAGCATGCAGTAGCTGCACAAAACGAAGCCATTGTATGAGGTTACTTCCCTCATGTAATTGAAAATGGGTGTGGGGCTCTGAGTCCATGCCTCACTGTCCAGTTGGACCTAAACCGCATTTTGGAGTTGGAGATAATAGAACTGCATGGAGGATGGGAGTCTAAATTCCAACTGTAAAGCAGGGAACGGGCAAAGTTTACCATCTCTAAATATTTGTGTAATATGTGTGATCCCATAAAGTTGCCATCGCATGCCATATTGTAGTTTCCCCAACTCCAAGTATCGCTTGTTTCCCCATATACCTGGTGAAACCCTCTACATGTTGTAATGCTCTGGCTTTGTTCCATACTTTCTGCATAAAGTTGTAAGTAGGAAATAGCTTATTTGATTTGGAAAACCTCAGCGCCTCCAGGCCCTCCGCCACCCCCTCCCCATTGTGAACCGGAGAAGGTGCGCCATAGGGTCTCAATGCAGATTTAATAAGGTGAGTAATCCACCAGTCAAGAGCCTGTGAGCAAAACAGAGATTTTTGCATATTTCCTAAGCCACGAGTATCCTTGTGACTGATCACAGCTTCTGCATTCCACTATAAAATTGTTCAAATCAGTTTTTGAAATTGCAGTTATCTTTAAAAAAAAAAACATAGCCTCTTGAGATGTAAAAATACATGCCTTGAAAGTAAATTCCTTTGTCACATTCAGTCACTCATCAAGATAACATTTTATCCATTAGGCCCCTTTCACACGGGGTGGATCAGTAAAGATCCGCCCCGTGATGATCCGCTCGCTCAGCGGGGATCGCTCCGTTGTCCCCGCTGAGCCGGCTGCGGACAGGGCGGTCTCCGCACACTGTGCGGGGACCGCCCTGTCAGCTCTCCGCTCTCCTCTATGGGGATCGGACGAGCACGGACCGTGTGTCCGTGTTCATCCGATCCGCTCTGCAGACGGACAGAAAAATAGGATTTTCCTCCGTCTGCAGAATCGGACATTTACGGAGGCGGACAATAGCGGGTGTCTGCGGATGCTCATCCGCAGACACCCGCTATCCCATAGGGATGAATGGATGTCCGTATTTCATCCGCAAACGGATGGATGAAATACGGACATATCATCCGCATGTGTGAAAGGGGCCTTATTGTAAATTTAATGCAATTAATATTTAATACCACTGAAAGAAGTTGGATATTGTCACTGTGTTTATTTAGATGAAAGTAATTACATTTTAAATATGCTCCTTTGCATGCATTCCTTCAGGATGCCTATTGTGGGCTGCAGGTGTAACTGTAGGGTTTGGGTGCCTCGGTAACTTTTTCAGGATTGGTACTTAATTTTGCTGAACCTTAAATCTGTTGCATTTTAAAATCTTTTAAAACACCTGTAATTTCTGCAGTAATCAGTATATAAAAAAATGGCTTCAGTAAGCTCATGCACTCTCCAGTGACAGCAAGTGAAAAATAATGGACACCTTTAAAACCTTCAGCTGGTATCTCTCCACACAGTAAGTTTATCTTGATGTATTGATTTTAGGCTTATTTACCCCATATGAGGTTCAGGCTATTGTCAGACTCCCCTCCCACATTCATTACTGCTTGCTTCTAGCAAAGAGAGTAGCATCTTCATGATGTCCCAATCGTCCCCTCAATCTATTGTATCCATGTGGTGTCTTGCAGAAAACACGCCTATCACTTTCTGCTTGACTAGCATGAGACATGGAGAATACTCCTGTTTCATCTTACTGACAATGATTAATTTTTAAACCACCTTATTATCTTAGGAGGAAGGGCCTAGTGAAAGGATCCTTCTCCAATTCTACTTTTTTTTTCTGTTTTGCAGGAAAAGGTCGCTAATGTAGCATTGAGAGATCCTAAGATTAAAATATATATCTAAGCCCAAAACATTTTTTTAGTTTTGGATGCAGTGGATCACAACTATTTGTCCTGGTCACTTTTGATTTTACGGAACAGCAATAGAGGGGACATCTTTCAATGGGGATACTTGTTCTGGTAACAACTTTCTAAAGTGGGATTTCCCTAAATTTGGAACGCTTTTCTCTGTCTTCTTGTTAGGGTTACAGGAAGTGAAAGTAAACTTCCCCAATGAAACATAGGGGCAGATTTACCATAACTGGTGCACACAGAATCTGGTGCAGCTGTGCATAGTATCATAGTTAGTAAGGTTGAATAAAGACACTAGTCCATCCAGTTCAACCTGAGTGAGTGTCTACCCCTGTACATTGCACACTCACATTGGTCCCTACCCTCAAGGAGCCCACAATCCAAGGTCCCCATTCATATACTTGGGCCAATTTTGGACAGAAGCCAATTAGCCTACCTGCATGTCTTTAGAGTGTGGGAGGAAACTGGAGTACCTGGAGGAAACCCATGCAGGCACAGGGAGAACATGCAAACTCTAGGCAGGTAGTGTCATGGTTGGGATTTGAACCAGCGATCCCTTTTACTGCTAGGTGAGAGTGCTAACCACTACACCACTGTGCCGCCCCTAGTGACCAATCAGCTTCTAACTTCAGCTTGCTTAAGCTTTGACAATAAAACCTAGAAGCTGATTGGTTGCACAGCTGCACCAGATTCCATGTAGACCAGTTTTAGTAAATATCCCCTATAGATGGCAAAGGATTTAACCTTTTCTTGCTCTATCCAAAAAATATTTTTCCATTCTAGAGATGGTGATGTCTTCACACGGGTATATCTGTGCAAAGGGCTGAGTTTGCCCACACGAGATGCACACATGGACATAGCCGCTGGTCCCAATTTCCTTGAAGAAAAAGCATCCAAGACTTTGATGTGAGTTCATACAAAGTAGTGAAAGGACAAGACCAAAGGAGAAAAGAGACAAATTAAATGATTAGTTTATACAAAAAAAAGCAGCCAGATGGAGGAGCTGATATACACCACCTAAGATAAAATTTTCAGTTTTTTGGCTACATGGGCAGCTTGGTTTGAGTATTGAACCTCTCAGCGGTATCAAGAACCGATATGAGATAACATTTGACTTTGTCCTATGTTCTTTACACCTCTTGAGGGTACAATCTGAGGGCATAGGGGACTGTGGGTATGGTATGTGAGGAGTGGATAGAGAGAGTAGCTGGTGGTTATCCCACCCCCTCTCCCTACATTACACCTATACTCACCTCCCCCTCTTCTCTACTCTCTTTTCTTTCTTTGTCCCTCTTTCACTAAACCCTAACATGCAAAGGATATGGGGTAGAGAGCTGACCTGGGTAGTCCGCTCCTATTCTCATTGCTCTCATGACTTGCAGTGCAATCAGAAACCGGATTAAGTGTATTCTTGAAGGCCCTGAATTCTTACTTACTCTGACATGGTTTTAGCCAGCTGGGCTACCATTTATAGAAATGGCTATGCATTGATATCTTTTGGAAGAATTTATGTCTTTTCATGTTGGGTATATTATTTGTAATTTATGCAGGGAAGCACCTGTTGGTTCTGTCATTTGTATGCAATTGTGTTCTGCATTGTAAATAGAACCATGTCCGTTCTCTTTGGTACTTTTTTATTGGTACTTTCTGTATTGTCTGTTAATATCTCTAATAAAATCTTTATGAACTAAAAAAAAAAAAAAAAAGCCAATGCATTTCGGGGGTCAGAAAATCTTCCCCTTCTTCAGGGCTGGTCCCACTTTGAAATCCATGTGGGTGCATTTTCCTTAATGCAGACTGGGTGCGCTCAGACGCACACATACCCGCACCTGCACGGCTGTCAAATTGGGACCAGCGGTTACAGTCGCTGCGCCCCAATGGACATGAGTGGGCCATGACTAAGGACTAACATCCGAAAAACATAGGCTGTTTTTACAGCCCCGTGCATGTCTTTTAAATACAGAAATACAATTTTTTCAATGTCATCCAGAGTATAGGCTATCCCTTACCTTTTACTGCCTGCAGGTAAATGCATGGAACACCTGTGCAGGCAAACACGGCCCTTCATATACAGAGGTATACACTCACGCCAATATAATAATGTATAATAAAAATTATTATTATACACAATTTATATAGCGCCAACAGTTTACGCGGTGCTTTACAATATATAGGGGGGACAACACAATTGCAGTACAAAAGGTACAAGAGGGCCCTGCTCATAGAGCTTACATTCTAATGGGAGGGGGTGGTACAAAAGGTAATAGCTGCAGAGAATGATTTGATGGGGGTGGCTCGGGGACAGTTAGGTGGGTGTGGGATAGGCTTCCCTGAATAAATGAGTTTTCAGGGATCTCCTAAAGGTGGACAAGGTAGGGACTGATCGGATATACTGGGGCAGGGAGTTCCAGAGGATGTGAGAGACTCTGGAGAAGTCTTGAAGGTGAGCATGGGAGGAGGTAACAAGGGAGCTAGAGAGCAGGAGGTCCTGGGAGGAGCGGAGGGGGCGATTTGGGTGATATCTGCAGATGAGGTTGGTGATGTAGATGGGGGCAATGTTGTGAATGGCCTTGTATGTTATGGTTAGCATTTTGAATTTTACACGATGGGGTAGGGCGAGACAGTGAAGGGATTGGCAGAGAGGAGCAGCAGTCATGTATCGGTTAGTCTAGCAGCAGAATTCATAATAGACTGAAGGGCGGACAGCCTGCTTAAGGGTAGGCCATTAAAGAGAGAGTTGCAGTAGTCACGGCGGGAAATAATCAAGGAGTGAATAAGTTGCTTTGTGGTGTCATTAGTCAGGAAGGGTCGAATTCTGGAGATGTTACGGAGGTTAAGGCAGCAGGATTTAGCCAGTGATTGGATATGGGGGCTGAAGGAGAGGTCAGAGTCAAGGATTACACCCAGAACCCTGGCATGTGTGGAGGGACCGATGGTTGTGTTGTTGATATTGATGGTGAAGTCACGGGGGGGGGGGGGGGGTCTGTGAAGGAGGAAATATAACAAGCTCAGTTTTAGAAAGATTGAGTTTGAGGAAGTGGTATGACATTCATATTGATATGTCATTCAGTAAGTTTGAGATCCGTGAGGAGATCGAGGGGGTGAGTTGAGGAGTGGAGAGATAGATCAATAAATAAATAATAAATAGATTAATCATTTAATAAAATTTTTATCTAAAGTGCTATGTAGCAGCTGCTGTAGCAAACCAAATGATTGATTACTGTATAAAGTGACCCACAGGGGTGACTCTGATAATTAAATTATCCACCGGGGTGACTCCATGTGAAGAAACAGCGCTAGCTACTCTGGTTAATCAAACTAGGTATAAAATTGAACAGTGCATAATAAATGCACGTGAAAAATGAATTGAATAAAATGTATAACAATACATGTGGTATTGCAAACCCATCAACTCCAAACAGTGCTAAAGTAAACAAATATAGTGACATCCACTAAAAATTATTTTCAGGTGTACAAAAACATCCTGGGTGGATGATGTTCAGCATAGACAGCAGATCGTAAGGAATTCCATTGGGGCACCGGTACAGGATATGGTAAAAATTCCTACTCACCGGACGTAGTTGTCCCTCTTTACCATATGGCAAAAGGTTTCAAAACAAGCTCAATGTTCTTGGTGACCGGTGGAGGAAGAGAACTGACCAATCCCCACATCCCTCCTCGCGATATCCCGTGGATCCAAAGCTGGGGTCTCTTAATTGGCAGGATGAAAAAGAAGAAAGAAACCAGAGGTCCTCGTAGTGTAAAAAGTTCCAGAATTATTTATTGAAACTTGCTAACAAGGTTAACAATTGCCACAAATTCCCTCCCTGACCCACACAAATGGTGAGAACAGCAAAACCCGTCTGCCGTGGTTGGCGTGCGTTCCACCTGGGTAGCCATTATCATAAGTTTAAAAAAAAGTCAAATTTGTTTAGAAAGAATTGTTCCAAAGCCCCATTTGCTTCATTGAATAGGGGGGGGGGGGGGGATGCCAGAAGCATGAAACCTGTCACCTAACTCTGACAAGTCTTTCCTCTTATCTAGGGGGATTTTCCAGAGAACTCACCCTGGGGCATCGGAGGCTCCAAACTGAACAATGCGTGTTTATAAATTAAATGTAAAATCCAGGTACATTGGAAAGCAATTAGAGCTGTGTCCTGTGGTTTGTGCAGAAAGTGGATACCAAGTTTTGTTTTAAATAGGGTTTGGAACATTGATAAGATCCCAACCACAAATTAACTGCAGTTTCATTTCTGTGCAATTTTTTGGTCTAATTGGATGACTTACATTCCAGGCAAAACATGACAAAATTTACATTGACTGATGGTCCCATTGGCCATTCACTGTCTGGATACTTCTATTATATGCATGAATTCATTAATGATTTACACTGTGTATATTCGTATTACAGAAAAATAACAATGCTCTGCAGTGCAGCAATAATTCATCATTACTGCACATTTGTGAATTAATTATGTGTAGTGAACTTCCACAACCTTTTGGAAATAAACACAGTTCCCTGGCTACATATGGGAGATGTGTTGGTTTGAAAGTGATCAGCATATTTATAAAACTTTATCACAAGCCAATAACTTTTTTTACTGACTCCTGTCTGTTTCTTAGTAGTGCAAGATAAGCCATTCAGATTGATTTGCTACAGAAGTAGGGTCTATGTTCACTTTGAACATCCAATCATGTGTGAAGCAGAATAAATAAACATAGTTACATAGTTAGTAAGGTTGAATAAAGACACCAGTCCATCCTGAGTGAGTGTCTACAATTATCCCTATACATTGCACACTCACACCGGTCCCTACCCTCCAGTAGCCCACAATCCAAGGTCCCCATTCATATGCTAGGGCCGATTTTTGGACATAAGCCAATTAGCCTACCTGCATGTCTTTGGAGTGTGGGAGGAAACCTGAGTGCCTGGAGAAAACCCACACAAGCACAGGGAGAACATGCAAACTCCAGGCAGTTAGCATCATGGTTGGGATTTGAACCAGCAACCCTTTTTACTTCTAGGTGAGAGTGCTAACCACTACACCACTGTGCCGCCCAACATGATTACTTGATTTAAGTAGACAGAGTTTAATTTTATTTTATAAGTTTGGTGAACATTCACTTCAATACGTTAACAGTATCTGTTCCTTCACCAAATATACCTTAGTTTTTGGTGCCATACATGTCCAGTTTCTTTTTTTGCAATATAATACCTTTACAAATACATGTTCCTATAACTTTTTTTTCCCAAGGATTTTTATTGAAAATTTTCAGAAATATTGACATGCAAGTAATAAAAAGAAAAAGAAGAAAAGTTTCCAGTGGATACTCAATACAATAGTAGTGGCCCATCCATATGGGGCGCATGGGCGCAGCTCCCTCTATCCATGTGTCAGGCCCCCTGATCTACATGCGGGACGCAGGATGCATGGATTCCAATCAGGGTTTTTTTTAAGCATGCGATTAGAGGCAGAGGCTCTAATAGGCTTCAAAAAGGGTGTAAACGGGGCCACGGATAAATCCAAGGAAAAAAACAAGCTAAACCTACCGACCAGCTTGCAGACAACCGATTAAACCTGGCTAACAGTATCCGTTAAAAACAGGAGTTTAGTCTGCACACATTTGCAATTGCATGCGTAAGCCACAGAGCCACATCACGGCACCCTGGTATCTGTGGTACCTAACACTAACTTATAAGTGTCCCCACAGTGGAGGCACATGCATTCAAAAAAGGCCCCGAGCCCACCCAGTTTTATGACAATAGCGAATTAATATTCGCTGTTGTCTTACTGATGCTCCTCCCGGCCAATCCAGAAGTGGGTCATGAGACCCATTTACGATTGACCGAAAGGAGAGCCGTTCCAATTGATCTAGGAGGAGGAGGGAGGAGATGCAGTCATGCAGTGGAGGAGAAGCAAGAGGAAGCCCCCATCCATTGCCCATGCCATAGATGGGGTAGGTGTCAGGCTAGGAACTGTCCGACCGACCAAATGGAGGGAAATATAGAAATATACAACCAGCCGCTTCTGAATACAAGTAGTTGATGTGCCATATCAGGGACTGTTGACAACCTTGACTCTGACCTTTGTTATTTGTGTTCGTTGTACATAAGTTACGCATAGATTTTATATAGTTAGAAAATAAATTTCACTTTTAATCAACCCATGAAATACCAATTTAACACACTGGGAGAAAGGAGGAAGAAAAAGATAAGGAAGGAAGGAACGAAAGAGACTCCCATCTGATCCTTCCGTCCAGCTAGCCCTTCAAAGATGGTTATTTATTGTGTACCAAAGATATATTGTACCTAAGGGTTCCATATTTTTTGCCATTCAAAATAGTAAATCATTTTTCATTTATCATATCCATATTAATTTATCAGTGTAAATGCGATGGGTGAAGATTTTGAGCATCCAGTGCTGCCAGAAAAATTAATGAGGTCATTTTTTTACTATGCCTTCATGCCTCCTCTATGGATTGGTTCAAAGGGGCCTGCTATGGAGATTTTTTTAAGGTCGATCTGGGTTATGGCTTATATGAAGTTCTGTACCCAAACGCAAAACTTTTTAAACTTTGAGCACTCCAAGGACATTTTTAAGGATCAGAACAACTTTAGGCCCTCTTGCCATCTGCCTTCACCTATTCCTCAACCATGGCTGTATTCCTGAATTCCACTATTAAGTCCAGCAAGTCACACTAATTATTGGCCAAAACATTTTCAAACACATTCTAAGAAAATGGTCTGTTTTGCAGTTGGAATAGTGTGTACTTAAACAGTCTAAAAGAAAAGGGGTCATTGAATATGAATTATTGTTCCACCCAAACGTTTCCCAGTTTTGAGCAAACAAATGGTTAAAAGTGCAGGGAAAGTGATTAAAACCAGCATAATTCCAATCAGAAGGCATCTTTGAACAATTGTACTAACATTTTTATCACTTGGTAGCTCTAAGCCAGGAGAGAGTGAAATGCATTAATGTCAGATTGACATTGACTACTGTTCAATTTTCATCCAATTACATTATCAAACAAAAGTTGATGCAAAGCTTCCAAAATAGCTACAATTTTTCCAAGGTCCACTAGCCTAGAATACATTACAGTACACCTGCAATACATTTTGGTTATCAATTTTTGAAGAATAAAAAAGAATAGAGGAAGAGGACCATGACATGGCTGCATGAGAATGGACAAATGTGGTTGCTTGGGTGTGAGGTCTAGTCAAGATGGCTGAAGGGGGCAAGAAAGTATGCAGCACAGATAGGTTAGGACTTTATATGGTGAGACTAAGTCATCAAGACATTTCAATGCAGTTTGTTAACGTGAATGGGATGGGGAGTAAGGGGTATTTTTGATCACCTTTAATGTCAACAAAAGCTGTGGTTTAATCCATAAAGTCCAGCCTATGTGTGTGATTATATGTCAGTATTACATTGTATATCCCTGTATGTTGTGATCATTCGGGTGCTTATCTAATAGGTTTTTGAAACTATCGATGCTCCCCGCTGAAACCACTGCAAGGATGGGAATTCCACAGCCTTGAAACTCTTAGCCCTTGTACACACAGTCGGACATTCTGACAACAAAATCCGTCAGATTTTGTCTGACGGATTTTGCCTGAAACTGGTGTTGCATACACACACGGTCAAACAAAGTTGTTGGAAAATCCGATCATTCGTAACGTGATGACGTTATTTCGTTACGACGGAACTACGTTCAAGCTAGTAGCCAATAGCTTTGGTCTAGGAATTTGACCTGAGCATGCGTGGAACTTTGTCTGATTGGAATCCTCTACAAATGATCGGACAAAGTCGGACCGGATCACGTTGTCAGAAAATTTTATAGCCCAGCTCTAAAACTTTGTCAGTCGGATATTCCGACGGAAACAGTTCGATGTAGCCCACACATGGTCTGGTTATCCGACAACGCGGTCCGATCGGACATTTTCCGTCGGAATGTCCGACCATGTGTACAAGGGCTTACAGTAAAGAACCCTCTATGCAGTTTAAGGTTAAACCTGTTTTCTTCTAATTTTAATGAGTGGCCACATGTCTTATTAAACTCCCTTCTGTGTAAAAGTTTTATCCCTATTGTGGGGTCACGAGTATGGTATTTGTAAATCAAAATCATATCCCCTCTCAAGTGTCTCTTCTCCAGAGAGAATAAGTTCAGTGCTCATAACCCTTCTTCATAACTAATATCCTCCAGTCCCTTCATTAACTTAGTTGCCCTTCTCTGTACTCGCTCCATTTCCAGTACGTCCTTCCTAAGGGCTGGTGCCCAGAACTGGACAGCATACTCCAGTGAGGCAGAACCAGAGTCTTGTAGAGTGGGAGAATTATCGCTTTATCTCTTGAGTTAATTCCTTTTTAATGCATGCCAATATTCTGTTTGCTTTGTTAGCAGCAGCTTGACATGCCATTGATGAGCCTATCATCTACTAGGACCCCCAGTTCCTTTTCCATCCTTGATTCCCCCAGAGGTTCTCCCCCCAGTGAGTAGATTGCATTCATATTTTTGCAACCCAAATGCATTATTTTAAATGTTTCCACATTAAGCCTCATTTGCCATATAGTTGCCCATCCCATTAATTTGTTCAGATCTTCTTGCAAAGTTTCCACATCCTGCGGAGAAGTTGCCCTGCTTAGCTTAGTATTGTCCACAAATACAGAGATTGGACTGTTTACCCCATACTTCAGCTCATTTATGAACAGATTAAATGGGGTTGGTCCCAGCACAGAACCCTGGGGGACCCCATTTTCCACCCGGACCATTCTGAGTACTCCCCATTTATCACCACCCTCTGAACCCCTCTCATCCCCCATGTAGCCAGTTTTCAATCCATGTACTCATCCTATGGTCCATGTCAACGGACCTTACTTTGTACTGTACACGTTTATGGTGAATTTTGTCAGATGTTTTTGCAAAATCCAGATACACCACATCTACGGGCCTTCACTTATCTAAATGGCAGCTCACCTCCTCATAGAAGGTTGGTAGATTGGTTTGGCAAGGACGATTCTTCATGAATCCACGCTGATTACTGCTAATGATACCATTTTCATTACTAAAATCTTATATATAGTCCCTTATCATCCCCTCCAAAAGCTTGCATACTATTGATGTTAGGCTAACTGGTCTGTAATTCCCACGAATATATTTTGGCCCTTTTTTAAATATTGGTGCTACATTGGTTTTTCTTCAATCAGCTAGTACCATTCCAGTCAATAGACGGTCAGTAAAAATTAATAACAATGGTCTGGCAATTACTTGACTTGAGTTCCCTAAGGACCCTCAGGTGCAAGCCATCTGGTCCCGCTGACTTATTAATGTTAAGTTTTCCAAGTCTATTTATAATTCTGTCCTCTGTTATCTATGAGGGTGCTTCCTGGGATGTGTCATGAGGATAAACACTAATTCCCTTGTGAAGACTGAGGAGAAGAATAAATTCAATATGCTCGCCATCTCTCCATCCTTAGTAACCAGATTACTTTCATCATTCTATATGGGGCCAATAAGGTCTGCCCTCCCTCTCTTACTGTTTATATACTTAAAGAATTTCTTGGAATTTTTTTTGCTCTCCTCGGTTTTGAATTTTTCGTGTTCTATCTTAGCCACCCTAATTGCACCCTTACATTTCTTGTTGCATTAGTTGTATAGTCTGAATGCTGATGATGATCCCTCAGCCTTGTATTTCTTGAAGGCCTTCTCCTTTACTTTTTTTATGCATTTTTACATTGGAGTTAAGCCATCCAGGACTTTTGTACGCTCTTTTAAATATATTTCCCAATGGTATGCACTGGCTAATGTCCTTATTTAATATGCTCCTAAAGCCATTTCTCCTCCTTGTGTGATTTATACTGAAGCTAATGGACCTGTGATTGCTGTTTCCTAAATTCCCCCTTATTTCCACATCCGTATTGTTGGTAATCAGTAAGTCTAGTAGCGCTTAATTTCTAGTTGGTGCGTCTACCATCTGACCCATGAAATTGTCCTGTAAGACATTTAGGAACTGGCGAGCCTCAGACAAATGCCTGGTTCCTTACGCCCAGTCTATGTCTGGAAAAATAAAATCCCTCATCCTTGCTGCTAATCCAAATTGTGATAAGAGGTCCATCTCCCCCTCCTCCCTTAGGTTAGGGGGCCTATAGCATACTCCCAGCATTTTCCCCTTAGTTTCATCCTTTTGGAGCTCTACCCATAAGGATTCCACCTCCTCCATATCTCCCATAGTGATGTCATCTCTCAAATTAACTTGTACACTATTGTACACTATTCTTGATATACAGGCATATCCTTCCCCCTCTTTTACCCTCAGGAGATAGTTTCTGTGATGTTGACCGAGGCGAAGGCAGAGCTCCTCTGGACTGGACGGCTTCAGTAGGCCGGACTGACGAGCAGGATATCATCAGCAGCTGAGTAACTGTGGAGAGATAGGAGCTAGCAATTAGCCAACAGCTGAGCAGCCAGCTCATAGAAGGAAGGGCTGAGCCCAGCCCTGACAGTACCCCCTCCTCAATGACCCCACCCCCTCGGAGGACCACCAGGCTTGAGGGGAAAATGCCTTTGGATATCACAAAGGAGGACAGGGCATGTGCGTCTGAGGATGAGACCCAAGAGCATTCCTACAGACTGTACCCTTTCCAATGCACCAGGTACTGTATGCGTCCATGGAACCTACGGGAGTCAACAATGGACTGTACTTCATTCTCAACCTGTATAGGGTGAGTACGAGGCACCAAGGTGGTAAAGCGGGTGCAGACCAAAGTTTTTAATAAGGAGATGTGAAATGCATTCAAAATATGCATATTAGAAGGAAGGTCTAATGCGTAAGCCACTAGGTTAATCCTGCGAAAAATACCGAAAGGCCCAATAAACCGAGGTGCGAACTTCAGTGAGGGAACGTTAAGTCGGAGGTTGCGAGATGACAGTCAGACCCTGTCCCCAAGCTGGTAGGAAGGCGCAGGCAGGCATCTGTGGTCAGCATGGAGTCTGTACCTATCATTAGCATGTCGCAAAGCCTCCTGAACTTGTGCCTAAGTGGAACAAAGACCACAGAGATTCTCCTCTTACGCAGGAATACTCTGAGGAACAACGATAATGATAATGGTTGGAAACCATAATTCGCCATAAACGGGGACAATCGGGAAGTGGGTATTATCTGATGGTGAAGAGCCCCTACGGCCATCGACAACTGAACCATCTCATGGGCATGCTGTAGAGGTCTCCCATCAAGAGCCTCAATGGCAAGTGGAGTGTCACGCAGCTGCAGTGGAATCGAGTGCTTTGATACAAAGGCAGCATTGATGAACAGGCCTGCAGCCCCAGAGTCGATTAGAGCCTGTATCTCGATGGACGACTCAGCCCAAGAAAGGGTAACCGGAACCAGGGGCTTATCGTTATGGATAACTGGGGACGAAACAACGCCACCTAAGGTCTGTCCATGACAGGAATTTAAGGTTCGGGTGTTCCCTGGATGGGTAGGGAGAGAGACGCGTGAAGCCCAAGTGCATGGGTTCACCTTCACCAACCGACTCGGTACCAGATGGCAGGGGAGGTGAGGGAGGCACAGGTGGGACTGCAAAGCTCAGAGACAAACATGCAGGAGGCTTCTGCAAGTGCTCCGTAAAAGAGTGTCTTTCTCTGACTCTGGAGTTAATGAGGATAACAAACGTGATAATTTTCTCCAGATCAGTGGGTATATCTCGGGTTGCTATCTCATCCTTGATGGTATCCGAGAAACCATGAGAAAAAGCAGCCACGAGGGCCTCATTGTTCCACGCAACCTCTGCTGCCAGAGTATAGAATTCAATGGCGTAGTCTGCAACAGTTATCGTACTCTGTTCGATGGACATGAGGCACTTGGCAGCAGAAGTGGAGCATGCGGGAACATCAAATACCCATTCAAACAAAGCCACAAACTCAGGGTAGCACAAGACAACAGGTTTTTGCATCTCCCATAGAGGGTTTGCCCAGGCCAAGGCTCTCTCAGAAAGCAAAGATGTCACGAAACCTGCTTCTGTCCATGAGCATCTCAACCTGGTTAAGAAACCTTCTGCATTGGACTGGATCGACCCCAAATTGCTGGGGAAGTGGAGCGGAACCAGACTTACCTCTTATAAAGGTAATACTCGAGACGGGTGCCTGCACAGAGACTGGAGCAGCAGCAGGGTCAACCTGCAACATAGGTTGTACCGGGGCGGCCACAGTGGGAGATTCCAGATGAGCCTTGCGACTTAGGAGCATTTCTAACGCCATGGCAAACTGATCCATGCGGTGATCCAGTTCATCCAATCTGGAAAAAATATTACCAACAAGTAGATTGACTGCATCTTCATGGCCTTCGCCTACTGTCAGAAACCATGTTTAATAATAAAAGTAAAAAAAAAAAAAACATAGTCAAAACATAGCCAAAGTTCAGTAACCAGTACGGATAGTCAGCCAAGCCAGAAGTCAGGGATCAATGTAGTGTAACAGCAAGCAGGATCTGGAGCCAGAAGGGATGTCAGCAAAGCAAGTCTTGAACAGAATAGCAGGAGATGCTTTAGAGTTTCTGTGATGTTGACCGAGGCGAAGGCAGAGGACAGCTTAAATAGGCAGGACTGACGAGCAGGATATCACCAACAGCTAAGTAACTGTGGAGAGACAGGAACTGGCAATTAGCCGACAGCTGAGCAGCCAGCTCAGAGAAGGAAGGGCTGAGCCCAGCCCTGACAGAGAGCTGTTGAACCAAGTCTGAACATGCCACATCCTTAACGCTATAGCTGTAAAAAAAAACCTTTAAAGTGGTTGTAAACCTCAGATATGAAATATAAACAGCACATCCCTTCTAGATAAGTATGTAAGTTTATTTTTTCACTTTCCTGCACTTCTCTTATAAGAAGAGAAGCTTGCTGTAGAGTGTTCAGCAGCTGACACATCTGGGGGTGTCAGATGCTGATCTTTTCCACCACGCTGTTAAGTTTTACCTGCAACCCCATTTCACTGCAAGGCACAGTAGTGTAGTAGAGCATGACAGAAGAAACTACAGGGTGCAGACAGATGATGAATACCCTTCAGCAATCATCTCTCTACATCACAGTAGAAATTGGCAACGTGGGCAACATAGCAGAAAACATATTTATTGCTTACTTTGCAGCAAAGTTTGCTTTTTGCTTTTTTTTGTATTTTAAAGACATATAAAGACAGAGTTATATTAAAGTGACCCTAAACTCTGTTTTAAAAAAAATATATTCAAGTGTGTATTTTCAATTAAAAAAAGTACCTCCTATTGCTCTAAGCCTTCTCCAAATCACCAAATTCCTTTTTTTGATTGCTGGTGTGATCAGACTTCCTGTTAGAGGGTGGCTACGTTCCTTCTCCATGGCCCCACTGTATGTAGGAAAATAGCCACGCTCTCTGGTTCACGCACCAGGTAGACCAGGAACTGTATGTATGAATGTAGCCACCCTCTCTCCATCATCCACAAGGTGGACTAGGGACTATAGGATTTGTATTGTTTATAGAGCAGTGCACATGATTGCAATTAACATGCAGGGAGAAGGGACGTGTTGAAGTCACCACGTTGTTTCTATCCCGGAAGGACAGGTGATCGATGTTAGCTGGCCGGCTCTTCATTTTATGCAAGTTTTTATCAACTTTGCTGTAAGTGCAATACTTTTTTTCTCAAATAAAAGCCCTAGCAATCTTACACTATGGCGAGATTTTCTTTTTGGAGTATGTCTGCTGAATGGAATATCGGTTCACTCCAGTGATTGAATACATGGGTGCAAGTCCCTGGGTCAGAGGTCTCCTTTCCCTGGTCGGTTCCTATCTATGCAGACATCTGAGCATACAAGGCATTTGCTGGGATAAAACCACAAGCCTGTATTGCTTGCCATCTGGTAAGCAAGTTTTTCTCAAGGTGGCAGTGAACACAAAGTTGGTGTGAATCACTGTGGTGTTGTTGTTCCAATTACAGAGGGATTTTCACTTCACCACTATTGGGTGGTCGGACGTTATTTGTACCCACAACCCCATGGACTTGGCATCAATTAATTGAATTTATTTAATGTATAATTAGAGCGTTTTTATTTTTGTTTATGTTGTATTTTGTGTATATCTCACATTTGAGCTGCAGCTTTTTAATCCAATCCTTTAATTTAATTTAGAATTCACTCACATTAGCACGGTATTAACCCATTCCCATTAACTAACATGCACTGCTTGTTCCAAACAGACAGAAGTGAGGAAAGAAAAGGAGAGGTTTAGGAGCTTGTGAAGGTCCTTTCAAGGAGGCAGAAAAACACAGCAGGAAACAATTTAATGAAAAATAGTTTACATAACAATTAAGTAATGGATTTCTATGGATTATTTTTGGAGAATAATGATATCGTAACGGACCCACAGCCCCAGTGTGAAAGGGGTCTTAGTGTGTACTGGCATAAGAGTAGTCTAAATAGGGTATAATTCTTATTATAATGAATAGAGCTGTGTGTATAGTGTACAAATGTATGTCCTTATCCAAGAAAAAGATCTAATATACTTATTCATGTTTCTATTTTTATTTTAGGCTCTTGAGAACCCAGTCATTGGAATGGTATTACAACAATGTGAAAAGTCGCTTCAAACGTTTCGGCAGTGCCAAAGTTCTGAAGAATTTGTACAGAAAGCATAGGCTCGAAAGTGGAGCAAGTGCTGAAATTTTAGGTGAGGACATTTGCACAAATTTTATATAAAACAGTCTATCTATATAACAGCTTAAATCTGTTCTCCCTAACTAGCATCCCTTTTGTGACATATTACAGCTGTGTCAGTTAACCTTTTACAAAACTAAGCAAATCAAACTTAAATTAAATCAGAATGGTCACTAGATCCAGTGACATAGGCAGCTAAAGTTATGTACCAATCGGGAGACTGATGCCAGAGGGCAAAATTCAGTTTTTACAAATAAAATAAACATTTTAATGCATTCACTGCACTAGGATAAAAAAGTATAGTACCCCTTGTCCTGTCCTTCCTGTGTGCAAGCACTTACCTGCTGTCCTGCTTCACTGCCACTGGGTTCTCCAATCTGTGCTGCTATCCTTATCTTTCAGGTTCTGCAGGCAGGTACAGCAGGGCAGCAGAGCAATTGACTTCTGCCACTCTCAGCCAAATTACTGGGAGGAGGGAGCATGGGCATGGATTGCCAGCACTGCATGTGTCTATGATTGCATCCAGCACCAGCTGGGGGCACACATGCGTGGTTGTCTCCTGCATCCTCCTGCAGCAGCCAACAAGCTAAAGAGAAACCCAAAAACGGGAGGTAGGTGCCAGGGGATTGGCAGTAGGAGAAAGGAGGCCATTTGAAAAAATAAAAAATAAAATAATAATTTTCTTTTTAATTGTAAACCTCCACTTCAGAAAATAAAAAAAATAGGATAAGATACTGTATCATGTCAGATATAGGTTCTCAAGGCATTACAAAACTTGATTGAAGTTTTTCAGTGCTCTTTAGGGATGAGCCCGGTGTTCATTTGTTCTGACACAAACCAAACATATGGGAAATTTTAACACCGCAGAACACCCCATAATGCACCGCGAGATCGGCCAATTGGCCAATAACAGTGCGCTCTTCTGAGAGAGCCATAATTGGCCAAAGGCAGGGTGCCTTTGGGCAATCATGACTCAGGGGGGCTAAGTCCATGCCCCACACTATATAAGGCTGCTTACATAGCGGTTCTGTATAAAGTGTGGACAGAGATAGTTTGAGCTTGATTAGGCAGGTAGGTTAGTTAGTGGCAGTGTACTTGATATATGAATGTACAGTCTGGTGTTTATATATATATATATATACATTTTGCGTGGACTAGATATTAAGTGTTGACTCTATATTCAAGTCAGTGCAGGCACAGTGTATTAGATGTGCAGTGTATATATATATATATATATATATATATATATATATATATATATATATATATATATATATATATATATATTGCATTCAGTGTAGCCTATAGGTTCAGTGTAGACTCTATATTCAGTCAATGTAGGCAGTGTAGTTTATATAATACAGTGTATTGAAGTGGTTAAGGGGAACCCTGCGCCAAAATTTAAAAGAAAAATGCTCACCTATGTGAATGAGTATGGGGTACATTGTACCCCTATCCATTCACCAAAAAAGTGTCAAAAAAGTAAAAACGACAGCAAACAGTTTTTGACAATTCTTTAATTCTTTTATTAAAAAAAAAAAAAAAAATGTGTCCAGCAATGTCCATCCATTTTCAATCAATCAAGACCAAAATGAGACCTGAAACGATGGACAGGGACGCACCGGGCCCCTGCTGTGAGCCACTCTGTGCTGCAGTGTGTAAACAGCCTAACAGATTCATCCATCCACATAAGAGGTGGATGCATAAATCCCCTGTACCGAGAAGTATTCTGACAGTGGGGACTCTTCTCTGTCAGAATATACTGATCAGCGCTGCAGCTTATTAGCTGATCAAACAAGTTTTTCCAGCAGTCCCATTCTACAGAAGCTGATCTGATGGGGTGGCTTCTAACAGGCAAGGCCACGCATAGATTAAAATTTAGTTGGCCCCCGCTGAACCGAGCAAATTTTGATCCATGTGTACCCAGCTTTACCTTATTCCTTGCTCCAGTAGCTTTCTCCAGTGCAGTGACTGGTCCTCTGGAGCTCCTGGATGAATTGTGAGTGGCTGTGGTCACACTCCAGCTTCATCATACCATACATGGTTAATACCCGAAAGAAGGCTACAGCGTGGACTTCATTTGCCGGGAGGGCGTCCCTGGATGTCCTCCCGTGCTCGATCGGCCTGCGCGCCCACTGCAGGGCACACGTGGCGCGCTCTGTGATCAGTGAGTCTATGAGACTCACCTGATCACAGATTGGAGTAAGGGGTCGATCCCGACTCCTTACCATGGGGTCAGTTGTCAGCCAATGACAGCTGATCATGTGATGTAAACAGAGCCGGTAATCAGCTATTTTTCCTCCTCACGCTGATAGCATGAGGAGGAAAAAAGCCGATCACCTGCGGCTGTGAGAGGAATATAGGTCCCGATCTTGAAGGTACCTAGCAGTGCCCACCAGTGCCACCTACCGGTGCCCACCAGCGCCACCTACCAGTGCCCACGGTACCACCCATCAGTGCCCACAGTGTCACCTCACAGTGCCACCTATCAGTTCCACCTCACAGTGCCATCTATTAGTGCTCACAGTGACAACCATCAATGCCCACAGTGGCGCCTAGCAGCTCCCACTGTGCCGCCTATAAATTAATCAGTACATCGTTACTAGTGTAGCCTATCAATACCACCTACCAGTGCCACCTACCAGTGCCCATCAGTGCCACCTGCCAGTGCCCATCAGTTCCACCTATCATTGCCCATCAGTGCCATCTGTCAGTGCCACCCATCAATGCCACCCATCAGTGCCACTCATCAGTGCAACCCATCAGTGCCACCCATCAGTGCCTATCGGTGAAATCGTATCTGTGCCTATCAATGTCACCTTATATGTGGCTATCAGTGTCGCCTTATCTGTGCCTATCAGTGTCACCTTGCCCATCAGTGCAGCCCATAAGTGCCCATCAGTGCAGCCCATAAGTGCCCATCAGTGCAGCCTCACCAGCAAATATCAATGAACGAGAAAAATTACCCGTTTGCAAAATTTTATAACAAACTATGAAACTTTCTGTCTTTTTTTGTTTGTTTGTTTAGCCGAAAAAATGAAAACCCAAATGGTGATTAAATACCACCAAAAGAAAGTTCTATTTGTGTGAAAAAAAATGCAAAAAATTTCATTTCGGTACAGTGTCGTATGAGCGCGCAATTGTCATTCAAAGTGTGACAGCGCTGAAAGCTGAAAATTGGTCTGGGCAGGAGGGGGGTTTAAGTTCTCAGTAAGCAAGTGGTTAAGGCCCCTTTCACATTGTTGCGCTTTTGCTGCTAAGAAACACTCAAACAACAAAGTGCACAAAAAAGGCAATAAAAATAATTCTCTTTAAATCTAATACATTTTCAAAAGTCCTGCATGCCACATCTTTGGCACCCTATTTCAAAAATTCATCAAAAATTCACATACCAGCGATTTCCAAAATGCATTAAAGAAAGGTGACCAGATTTTTTAAATGAAATCCGGATACATGTTTTTTTTTCCACTAGTAATGGCGGCAATTAGCGACTCTCTGCCCATCACCACTGCCGCCTGCCTCACAGCCTGTCAAGTCTTACTCTCCGGCCCCGACTACTACTGGGTGGGGAACAGAGGACGATCACTCAGCCAGGGAAGGCAAGGAGATGGGCAGGAGGCTGGCCAGAACTTGAGCCAAGGCAGAAGAACATGTGAGCAGGAGCAGAATGGGCATGCACCCGAAACTGAAGAAATATTCTCTCTGCTCTGACCAGCACATGATCATCAGAAAGTGGCACAGATAATGGAAAAAAATACACTCCCTAAGCTAGTAGGAGACGCAGAGTGGGGGAGGTGTAATTCTGATTTTTTTTTTTTATTCTGCACTGCCTGTCTTTGAAATTGCCCCATCCCCTGTTCAAATGCAATCTGGGGACAAAACCGGGGACAGACTTGGTTCGGAGACAGTGTCCTCAATCCGGGGACTGTCCCCGGAAACCAGGGATGTCTGTCCACCCTACATTAAAGACACGCAGCTCATTTTTGGTGCATTTTTGAAGTTTTACAGGTGCATGCTGGGACTCTGGAATCTAGAAATAGCACCTAAAGTACCCTATGTTGTTGAAGCAGATATTCCATGTCTTGTGTGCTGTGTACTGGTTCTAGGCAGGTGAGTCAGAAGGGTTATATTGTTACAGAAACTTCACTCAACATAGAGAATACTGTGTTTTCTACCAGCCATCTGCAAACAAAAAAATATCTTTTGATTCTGTTGCATATGTATTAAATTATTCACTAAGGTAACATTTTATTATACCAGTGAATAGGTTTAGCATTACAAACCCCAGAAGTAGTTCAAAACAGTCAGGGAACGACTGCTATCTGCTGCCCAAGCACATAGGTGTTCTTCATAATTGGTAGTACACCAGCAGACTGCTCTGCAAAGTTTAAATCATTATCAAATATCTTTTATTTTAGTTAATAGACCACCTGCTAGGACATTGATGTCATGACTCAGTTTGGAACATTTTACAACTAAAAACCTTTTTACTTTTAACTCCTGCTATTAATAGAATTACTGTGCAGTTCTGTACCTTAACATCACCTGTTCTGCTCAATCAACAGAAGGAAGCTTTATTGATGAAAGTTTAGAAAATGAAGGAAGCGTGTGTGGAAGTGACTCCACATTCTACAGACAAACACAAGGTAAGGTTCAGTTTTGTGTTACCGTGCTCTGAGTAATATAGTGTAGCAAAAACTGTTGAGGGAGTCACTGAAATGTTGGGGTTTTCCTACTGCTTCCAGTGGTGACTTTGTCTTATGCCGCGTAAAATCGGCCAGCAAAAGACAGATGAGAGCTTTTGGTCGGAAAATGCGATCGTGTGTATGCTCCAAGCGGACTTTTGCTGGTCGAAATTTCAGCCAGAAAAAGATTGAGAGCATGTTCACAATTTTTCGGTCGGAAAAAGTTCCTATCCGAAAATCGTGTGTATGCAATTCCGTAATGCAAAATCTCACGCATGCTCAGATTCAACTACGAGATGGAAGCTATTGGCTACTGGCTATTAAACTTCCTTTTTTTAGTCGCGTCGTACGTGTTGTACTTCACCGCGTTCTTGACGGGTGTGTATAGCCTGTGGCCCTGTCAGAGAGCTTTTCAATCTTCACCCGTTACACCAATACAGCGATCAGAAAAGTGATTGATTAGTGACACTGGTGACAGGGGGTGAAAGGGTTAACTGGGGGGCAATCAAGGGGTTAAACATTTGTTAGGGGGGTACCCTAGACCTAAAGGGGCCTACCACTAATTGTCCTAACACTTATAACAGTCACAAAATGACACCAATGCAGTGATCAGTAAAAAAATGAAAACGGCTATTGGTGTCACTGTGACAGGGGGTGCAGGGGGGGGTGATTGGGGGTGAATGGGGGGTGATTTGTGTGCCTATGTGTATTGGTGTTAGTGTGCTGTTGGTGCAAACTCACAGTGATGTCTTCTCTCCTGGGGAGCCGGAAAGAAAAGGCTCCACTAGGAGAGATGACATTACTTACTCTGCTTCTGTTTACAGTTTCATAAGCAGAAGAAGCTTCCTATTCGCCAGGAGCAATCGTGAGGGAGAGGCCATGAATCAGTGGCCTCCCCCTCAGGACGGATCGCTCCTTCAAAGATGCTGACCGCTTTGGCATCAGGGGGCCCCCCGTGGGGGTGGAAGTAACGTACCCATATGGTACTCTGCCTCCCCGTGCCATTCTGCTGACGTATATTGCCGTAAGGCGGTCGGCAAGTGGTTAACAATAATGGTTCATGGGGACCTAAAACATGGGGTTTCAGTTAAACAAGTATGCCTCTACTTAATGCAATGTAGTGCAAATATGTCAAGCAACGGATGGGGGGCAGGAAGGATCGTGACCATTATGATTGGATGTCACAGTGGTCACACGATCGGGAGCTGGACCTGCCGAAAACCAATCATCAGTGGGGACCAAGGGGTGTCTTTGACAGCTTGATCTTTATGCTGGGAGTGCTAAGTGAGCACACTCTCAGTACAGAAACATTGGCTGCCTTTTTCCGTCGTCCATGCAGTATGTGTTATGCAGACAGCAACAGGTTAAAATTGTGGGCTGTTGTATGGCGTTATCAGCCTCCTCTGCTTTGTAGCTTTAACAACCTTTTCTGGAAATACCAAAAGAGAATTGGTTAGTTTAGATACAGCTCTTAAATAAGAAGATTGGGCTTGCTATGGGTGTGCCAATTCCCCCAAAGGTGTTCAGCACAGTTGAGGTCAAGGCTTTGTGCTGGCCACTCATGTTCCTCCAGACTAGACCTTGTCAAACTATGCCTTTATGGACCTGGCTTTGTGCACAGGGGCACAGTCCTGTTGAGACAGAAAAAATGCTTTCCCCAAATCCTCGCAACAAGATTGGAATGCAAAATTGTCTAAAATGTCTTTGTAAGCTACCATTTGCATAGCATTACCATTTAGTAAGAAACTCCTGGACTCAGTAATTTGGAGGAATGTCTGCATACTTTTATCCCAAAATAGTATCTGAATTTTAAAATTTGCATTAACAACCATACCCATCTTTAATAAATGTGCATTTTTGTTTCTAGGGCACAGCATGATGGACACCCTTTCAGTGGCCTTACGTGTGGCAGAAGAAGCAGTAGAAGAAGCAATTGCCAAAGCTGAATCATACAGTGATAGCTTGGTAAGGGTGTTATATTTTTAATAGCTAGTAAGGCAGATAGCAACACAATCTTTATAGTTTTTTTAAATAATATATTTTAAGTCAGGATTATTTTAGCCCTACATATTAAAGTTCCATAGTTTTTTTTTTTCTTTTTTAGTCAGCAGCTACAAATACTTCACTTACCTGTCCAGGGCACCCGCGATGTCTGTCCCTCGGCTGTCGGGTGCTGCCGACGCCATCCTCGGTAAGGGAATCAGGAAGTGAAGCCTTGCGGCTTCACTTCCTACTTCCCTACTGCGCATGCGCTATCCCACTGGTCCCTGCTGTTTTCCCAGAATACAGTGGGGGAGGGGGCGGGAAGGGGCATAGATACCCACGAGTGGCTTGGGTATCTATGCCTGGAAGTGGGAGCAAAATACCTGTATTAGACAGGTATCTGCTCCCCCCTCCACCCTGAAAGATGCCAATTGTGACACCAGAGGGGGGGAGGGGGATTCCGAAAAGCGGAAGTTCCATTTGTGGGTGGAATAATATAATTAATATTATTCCTGAATCTATTGACAATTTCACAATAAGTTTGAATACAATAAAAAAAAAAAAAACTGCATTTTAACCGGCTCCAACACTGTTGTTTTACTTTTAAAAAAAAATATTTTTCTTTATAGCTGATCAATTATGTTTTTCTATAAGTGTTTGTGACTGCTTGTAACACTGACTGTACTCTAGGTATACATAAAAATACACCTTTCAAAAGGTTTGCAACTTTGTTCAGCCAGTCCTAATATGTATAAAGTCTTTACAGGCAGCACAGCAAGGTTGGTGATCTTATTTTTCTCTATTGTACTCAGGCAGTGCAGCTTGGTCATTTTCCTCCCCAGCATGTTCTTTTTCAGCCAACATGCATTAAGCAGAGACTGGCTGGCGCAGAGTACTGACTCTTCTTCCCCCAGTCTACTGTACAGATGATTTAATTTGTCTGATACTGAGACAGATTGAGTTATTTACACTAGATGCATTAACAAATATATACATACATTGATTTAAAATGGATAAATACTGCATTAAATTGTATTTTTTATGGTAGTTGAGGTTCAGCTTTAAAGCCAATATACATAATGATGTGCAGAGTCCAGTATAAAAGAGATGTAATGCAAACTATTTTTAGCAGAGCAAAGATAAGAATAGTTGCCCTTTATATAAGGAACAGAGTGACAGGAACAACATGAAGCTATGCACTGGCTAGAGAGGAGTAGCTGCTCATTAAGCTTTTCTAAAAAGATAAAAGACTTATGGTTACTTGCCATATCTGCAGGACAGGACTTTAGGTGAATGCCCTACCTGCTGTGTATTATTAAGCATCACTTAACCTTTGTCATCCTAAAGTCTGTGAATAGTACTGTTTGTCATTTCTTCAATTCAGGTCTGGTGGAATCAGCAGAGTTTTGGTTGGTAAAGAACTCATGCATGCCGTCTCCTCATGAGAGGAAAATAATTTCAACTAAAAGGCATTATATTTCCCGGGTACTCTGGACAATTTAGAGAATGGGGACACTATAAGGTGTATCACCATATGCGATAGAGACAGATGGGAACATGGCCGAGTTGCCCACTGCTAAATTAATTGTGGACAAATTACCATAAGTCTTGAAAAAACATGAAAATTGTTTAGGCAGAGGGTTTTTATGTCTCCAGATGTCAGCCCATCCCACTTCATTTAGTAACCGTAGTAAAGGGGTTCCCCTCAAGGAGGTAGGAGCTCTTTGAGCCGGTTGTTTATCTACATAAGGCTTCAACCAGCAGTTAAAGTCCCCAACTATCAGTAACGGTAGGTCCGGCCTCCTCTCCAAATAGGAAAGTAGGATTCAGAGTACCATCACAATGAAAGGTAGGAGTATATATATGCAGGCCAAAATATACTGTAAAGACCCAATACGACATTGCAGAAAAACAAAACGTCCTTCAGCGTCAATATTAGCATCATATTCCTGCAAGTTAACTGAGCCATGCACCAAAACACACACCCTTTTAGAGAACGAGGTGTGAGTGGAGTGGTATGCCCGTCCCACCCAAGGATACCTTAGGCAGCTCTGGGTATCCAATTCAGGTCTTCTAGTTTTTGTTGAAGCACTATAAGATGTTTAGTGCAAAGTTAACTATGAAAATTATAGTTAGTAATACATCTTTCAGGCAGTGTTCCCTAAAAGGTTCATGTATTAAATTGAAGCCTCTCCAAAAGGAGAAAAGAGAGTAGATACTGTAGAAAGACATTTAAGAGAAAGGGGAAAGGAAGATTTTCATGGTGCCACACGTATAGACAAGAAATGTATTTATCATAGAACTATTTTATTAATATCCAAATATAAAAAGGAGTAAACAATGTTGACTTTTGTGAATAAAGACATAAAATTATCAATGATAGAAACAATAATGTGCATCTAAAGTCATATGTAGCTATATAAATTCCTGTCGGGCTCTACTTGTTTTGCTATATTGCTTCTTCAGGAGCTGTAAGGCATATATTGGCCATCATATAGATGATAAGTAGATATGTTAAAATCCTGTTGTTCAGATAAAAGGGGCAGATAAGGGAGCATCAAAATCCCACAATGGGAATCGCAGGGTTAGCACCAGAAAATCATATATCTGGATCATTCCTTATATCAATAGCTGCAAAAGTGCCTAAAACAAGAACTGAATCTCAGAATCTCAAGAATCTATCTCAGAAGCCATATTTGTAATTTGGATGCATAGATAATGGTGGTGCCAAAAGAAAGGCCAGCACTCCATGGATGCACATTATTATTATTATTATTATTATTATTATTATTATTAATAATAATAATATTATTATTATTTACAGGATTGGTATAGCGCCAACATGTTACGCAGCGCAATATAAAAGGGAGACAGTGCAGTTACAATGCAATAAAATACAAGGGGGTGAAGAGGGCCCAGCTCATAAGGGCTTACAATCTAATAGGGTGCGGCAAGTGGTACATAAGGTTGTAACTGTGGGGGATTACCTTATGGAAGTAATAAAAGATTAGTCTGAGGCATGATAGACTTCCATGAAGAGATGAGGTTTCAGGGATCACCTAAAGGCAACCAGAGTAAGAGATAGCTGGATAGATTGAGGAATCGAGTTCCAGACAATGGGAGTGGCTCTGGAGGAATCCTGGAGGATACAAGCAAGCTTAATAGAAAGAGGTCTTGAGAGGAACGGGGAGGACAGTTTGGGTGACATTTGGAGACAAGATTGGTAATCTAGTTTGGTGCAGAGTTGTGGCTTTGTATATTGTTGTTAGTATTTTGAATTTAATTCACTGGGCGAAGCCAGTGTAGGGATTGGCAGAGAGGGGTGGCAGACACTGGGTGGTTGCTAAAGTAGATGAGTCTGGCAGCAGCATTTATAATAGACTGAAGAGAATATAGCCTATAGAGTGGTAGGCCTATGAGAAGGTAGTTGCAATAGTCAAGGCAAGAGATAACAAGGAAATTAATGAGTAGCTTGGTGTTTTCATTAGTTAAAAAGGGGTGACTTTTAGAGATGTTACGGGGGTGAAGTCTACAAGCTTTTGACAACAATTAGATTTGAGGATAAAAGGACAGGTCAGAGTCTAGGATTACACCTCGTACTCTGGTGTGAGGGCAGGGATTGATTGTTGCATTATTTACCTTGATGGAAAAGTCATGAAGGGGGAGCACGGGCAGGGGGGGATATTATCAGCTCGGTTTAGAGAGATTTTAAGTGAAGTGGTGCAACATCCATGCTGATATGTTTAAAAAGTTTCTCAACTATCAGTGTTTTACATCTAATGACAGGCAGGCCCCTTTATCAAATCTCCTGAGACTAGCAGTCAGTTCTGCCTAAGGTGATCTCACACCAGTGTCAAATGGCTATAAAGCACCGGAAATGCACAGATACTTAACAACTGAAGATGTTCACCATAATATCGCAATTTTATTTTTGATTTTAAACATTATAATAATGGTATTACTGCTGTTATACATAATGTTTGGCTCCTACTGAATGGGGTAAATGTTTGGGTGTTCATCTGAACAACCGAACAGCCAGGGTTTGGTCCAATCTTGTGTTCAGACCTAATTTTAAGCTCATTCCTACTGTCTAAGAAAGGATATCCCCTCTGTTTTACAAGCGCTGTATGTCTGGGATAGAAAGTGAAGAAAAATCTCTCAGAAGGCAAAGAGAAAAAGAAAAAAGACACCTGACCGGGATTTTAACCATTCCATACTGTATTCAATATAAAGAAAAAAAGTCTGAACTTCATATACACATGAGAGGAGATTCGCTAAAAATGGAGCACTTGGTAGAGCTGTGTATGGAAGCCAATCAACTTCTATATGCTGGAATGATGCCCACTGTGCAGGACTTTGAAATCTTTCGTTATTGATAAGTTTGGACTTGAAGCCCTTGCCGCCACTTGAATTTGAAGTTTTGATTACCATCTTGTATACTGGTGATCCTCTTGTGTTGTGACACTTACATGTTTGGGGTGTCTGGTCCCCTTTGTGAAGACTGGATGCACAAGATTTTTTGGCCATCTGTGGATATCTTTACTTTAGAGGAAGTGGCTCCATCTTGATTTGTTCAGAGGCACCTTCGTGGGGAACACCTTAATGTTGTAAATTCCAGCCTACGACACCATTTGATACCTGTCTACACAGATGAAGTGTGGGTTCCAATGTATTGATTCTTTCATGTGTTCCTGAAGATTTTCCAAAATGTTCTGAGTCCACAAGTGAACTATGTTTGGAATCTATACATTTTGTGAACCTCTGAGTAGAGAGTATTTTAGCATGTCTTGTTTGTGTTTTTATACACTTCAATACAGGGCACTTTCCCCCACGGGCACTGATAAGGCAGCACTGATGAGCACTGATGAGGTGGCACTGATGATGAAGTACTAATATGCAGCACTGATGGACACTGATAGGTGGCACTGATATGCAGCACTGAGGGGCATTGATTTGTGGCACTGATGGGCACCCATAGGTGGCACTGATAAGCGACACTGATGGGCACTTATAAGTGACACCGATGGGCACTGATAGGCAGCACTGATGGGCACTGATAGGAGGCACTGATGGACACTGATGGGTGGCACTGATGGGTACTGATAGATAGCACTGATAGGCAGCACTGATGAGGAGGCAGGCATTACTGATGGGCACTGATTGGCACCACTAATAGGCACTGGATTGCATCCTGGGTTGTCATGGGTGGGCATCCCTGGTGGTCATCACTGGTGGGCACGGGTGGGCATCCCTGATGGGCTCTAGTGGGCACCCTTGGTGGGTCTGCACTGATAATCAATGCGCTGACCCCCCCCCCCGTCAGGAGAGCAGCCGATCGGCTGAATAGAGGAAAAGCCAATAAATGGCACTTCCTGTTTACGATGTGATCAGCTGTGATTGGACACAACTGAACACATGGTAAAGAGCCTACGTCTTAGGCTCTTTACTGAGATCTGGCACACCACACCACTGATCGCCGCACGAGTGGCTTATCCTGCTGGACATCATATGATGTCTAGTCAGGATAATGAAACCAATTTGTGGCCATCATATTGATATATGGCGGGGGGATGTGGTTAATGTAATGAAGTAAAAGTGTTCACACTGCCCTCTGCAAACTGCTGCGGGCGTCAATATAATGTTTGCGACACCCCCAGATTGGTTCACAGATCACAGTGAGAACACCCATGCGATCCGCTTCCAGTGCGTGGAAAAAAAGTCCCTGTACTATTTTCCTGCTAATCCAATGTGAGTTCAGCCATACAAACTGTATGGCAGAACTCGCATTGCACAGAAGTGGCATGCGATCGGCACCGCAGTGTGGGTGCGAATCACATGCAATGTCTGTGTTCGCACTAGTGTGAACCTGGGCTCAATGATACTCAGTTTTTTTTCATATATATGTCCACAGAAAGTCCAAGACTACACATTTTGGTTTCTGTGCAAAGATGCACCTGGCATTGCACGCTCCAGTTTTGATAAATCTCCCCCAGCCAATCATTTTTTAAATTAAAATTTTCTTAGCTGTGTGGAAAAAAATGTAGATGTTCTAGTATCTAAGGCTAGGACCAGATCTTTAATTACACGACAAGTAGAGGCGCAAAAGATCAGAAAATAATATACTCCAGAGGGCTGTCTGTATAAAGTTATATTGGACGATGATATGAATGAGAACTTTTAGTTCTCAAGTCCCGTGAAAGTGTCTTTCGTTCTTTGAGTGGGTCTTTGGAATGCAGGGCTGCCACCACAGGGAGCTGAAACCAGGCTCCTAGACTGTTGCAGAAAAAGAGAAGAAGAAGGGGGCGCCTCTGGGTGTAGATTTTTAAAAAGGCAATTTATTCACAGGTAAAACAAACAGATGATGCACTCACATTTTCCAAGGCATAAAAAGGCATGTAGAATACAAGGGGGCGGTTTTTTCATCTGATTCGTCCGTCACATGGGATCCGGTCCGCAGGTGTCATGTTGTCCTCTCCTGGCGTTACCACGAGTTTGTTGTTAAAAAATGCCGGCTTGGTGGACGCAGAGGATGTGTTTCCAAAGCGAGGCTTGGTTAGCGGTGACACGCGGGTCGCGGGGTTGTGACGTCACGGCGGGCGACGCGTTTCCTGAGCGTTCGGGTCGAGGTGGAGAGACGACCACGCTCTTTCATCAGGTCAATCAGTGATCAGTCTCTCCACCTCGACCCGAACGCTCAGGAAACGCGTCGCCCGCCGTGACGTCACAACCCCGCGACCCGCGTGTCATCGCTAACCAAGCCTCGCTTTGGAAACACATCCTCTGCGTCCACCAAGCCGGCATTTTTTAACAACAAACTCGTGGTAACGCCAGGAGAGGACAACATGACACCTGCGGACCGGATCCCATGTGACGGACGAATCAGATGAAAAAACCGCCCCCCTTGTATTCTACATGCCTTTTTATGCCTTGGAAAATGTGAGTGCATCATCTGTTTGTTTTACCTGTGAATAAATTGCCTTTTTAAAAATCTACACCCAGAGGCGCCCCCTTCTTCTTCTCTTTTTCTGCAACAGATCTTTAATTAGGCACAGTAGTCCCGCTCCTATAGGTGGCAGCTTTCTGCTGTATAATGTTTGGCCATCTATTTTTTCCACCATCCGTAGGAACAGTCGTCTCATATACAGTATTATTTGCAGTTATTGTGATATTCTTAGCCTGGTTAATCAGGCAAACAAGAAAATGTGTAAAAGAGGTGATCCTAAGAACAAAGATATAGAATCCTATGATGGAAATGCAGCCCTGGTTAGACGGTAACAATCTTGTGCTGAAAACTCAAAATTCTAATTTCCGGCAACAAATGAACCATGATTTCACACAACCTGGTGTTCATACCACTAACCTATTCGCCTCAAACTAACAAAAATAGCCTTTGCATTCAGTCTGGAATGAACCGCAGTAGGTATTCTACAGCAGACTGGTATCATTTTATAAACATTAATCCCTACATATGTGATGATGACACATTTGGACAATTTAGTTTTTGTTGAGAATGCACAAAGTTAGCATTTCTAATGCGTTTCTGACATTCAGCAAAATCATTATCACAGCTTCCGGATACATCTGCTTGATCATTTAGTAATAAAATTGCCATTTAGAGCAACAGACATTCCCAGTAAATTCACAGAAAATTGCTGGGTACTTACAGGCTAGATTTTATCATGAGGATTTTGTGCACAAACACTGAAATGGCGTACTGATGTTTTTCAGCCACGCATGAGGTAAGCTTCATAGATACATTTGGATTTCTATGATGATGATATTGTTATAGAAACATTTACACAAAAAATAAGTATGTTTGTCTCTGTATTTACCAAAATATCTAAAAATCAAGTGCAGATTGGAATATGTTACAGAAAGCGGTGTAAATATAGAATATGTGACTAACGCCGAGGATTAATCACATCTAAAGTCCAAGACCAGGCCATAGATCCTCATATTTAGCAGAGAACACATGACTAGTTCCTTAGCATTGCTCACATTCAGCGCTGGATCATTTATCAGGCAGCCTAGGCAGGAGCCTGGAGCCTTGTGAATGTCTACGGGGCTCAGCTACCACCTTCATTCTCTTGCAGTATATCAGGGGGATAAAAGCTGTGGACTCACCTGTTACTTCACAAGGGAGGTTGCATTGTAGATAGTTGGTGTCTGATGGGACCATGTCAGTACAGACCAATGTTTCTCAACTCCAGTCCTCAAGGCGCCCCAACAGGTCATGTTTTCAGGATTTGCCTCAGATAAAACAGCTGTGGTAATTACTAAAGCAGTGAAACTGATCAAATCAACTGTGCAAAATAATGGAAAGCCTGAAAACATGAACTGTTAGGCCGCGTACACACGCGGGGACTGTTCGCCCAACTTTGTCCGCTGAACAGTGTTTCGGCAAACAGTCCGCTCGTGTGTGGGCTTTCAGCGGACAGTTTCAGCGAACAGTCCGCTGAACAAGGTTTTTTGGAAATTCCGAAAAACTGTCCGCTGAAACTTTGTTTCAGCGAACAGTCCCCTCGTGTGTAGGCTTGTTCGTCAAACTAAGTTCCGCGCATGCTCAGAAAGGATTTACACGCCGAAAGTTATAATGCAGTGTATAGGACGTCGTATTTTTCGTCCCGTCGTACGTGCCGTTCACGTCATCGCGCACGGTTTCAGCAAACTGTTCGTTCGTCGTGTGTGGCCATGTCCGTCCATGCTAATTTTGAGCGGACTGTTTGCCGAAACTGTTTGACGGACAAAGTTGGGCGAACAGTCCCCGCGTGTGTACGCGGCCTTAGGGCGCCTTGAGGACTGGTGTTGAGAAACCCTGGTACAGACAATGCAGATAGAGCTTCTCCGTGCTTACTGCACCCCTTAGTAAGTTAATCAAAGGGATCGGGGACCAAAGTTGCTACCTTGCCTACTTTTTGTCTACTCATTCTATTCATGATTGTCTTACAAAAGTGCCGAATGTTCTAATACAATTCCACTTAACAGTGTTCATTTTCTTGTTCTCCTCCGTTGAAAAATAGAAAAAAAATGTGGTTGCTGTGGCCCTCACCTTACCAATAAGTCAACACAGTTGCACAGGTTTCAGCCTATAGGGATGAGGATCCAGAGGCTCTTATGGCCAACTTAGGTGTTAAAGGTCAACCTAACAAAGGAATCTACAACAGGGTCCTGAACAGAGGCAATAGTTTGTAAAAATGGATAAAAGCCACCTTTCTATAAAAGGGTGGGCTTGGAGCAGCCATATTGTTTTAGAGAGATGGCAATCCTTTGTTGAAATTCATAAAGTCTGGCTCAGACAGATTTTGCAAAAAAATTATTTTTTGAGTTCTAAAAGTGGTGCAAAATGTGTCTAAGGCTGGGTTCACACTGGTACAACAAACGCTCAGACATTGGGAGCTCATGTCTCATGACATGTGAAAATCAATGTTTCCCTATGGGAGCCATATTAACTGGTCGGTCTGACTTTGAAAATGCTCCCTGCACTACTTTGGTCCGACTTTGATCCTACTTCAGCCATTGATTATCACTGAAGTCGGACCAAAGTCGGATCGCCATCTTAACTGACCCGACTTTGGCATGCGACTTGTGCTCTGAGGATCTTGAATGGGAACTCCATGCCAAATAAAAAAAATGCATGAGTTCCCTCTCCAAGAACATACCAGGCCCTTTGGTCTGGTAAGGATTTTCAGGGGAAGCCTCATGCCAAAAAAAGGTGTTGGGGCCCCCCCAAAATCCATACTAGACCCTTATCCAAGCACATAGACCTGCAGGTCAGGAAAGGGGGTTGAGAGGAGTGAGTGCGCCCCCTCCTGAACCGTACCAGGCCGCATGCCCTCAACATGGGGGGTTGGGTGCTTTGGGGTGGGGGGCCCTGCCCCCCCACCCCAAATCACCTTGTCCCCATGTTGATGAGGACAAGGGCCTCTTCCTGACAACCCTGGAGTTGGTTGACAGAGTCTGCGGGTTCGGGGCTTATCGGAATCTGGAAGCCCCCTTTAACAAGGGGGCCCCAGACCCCAGGCCTCCACCCTATGCGAATGAGTATGGGGTACATTGTACTCCTACCCATTTACCTAAAAAAAATTCTAAAATAAAACACATTACACATATTTTTTAAGTAATTTATTAAGGCAGGTTTGTCATCTCTTCCAGTCTCTTCTCCCCCTCCAGCTCTTCTGCCTCCTCCGCGGACGTCTTCTGCCTCTGCCGGTTCTTCTCCCCTCTCCGGGTCCTCTCCGCTCATGTATTCTAGCCCTCTCCCTCTGTCCACTGTCTTCTGCCTTTGCTGGGTCTTCTCCGCTATCTTCTCGCTCTTTTGCTGAGTCTTTGCTGTCTTCTCCCTCTGTTCTTCTTCCGATGTTGAGTTGATGCTCTCTACTGCTCTAATGCTGGGTGTGCGGTGTGCCACTACTTATATACGCTCCTTATGATGTCACCACCCTATCATGCTGGGCGGTGATATCATAAGGGGTGGGGCCTCCAAATGACATCATCTGGTGACCCTGCCCCTTGCCAATATAAGTATTGGCACACCTACTTATATTAGCAAGGGAAGAAGAACCGGTAGAGGCAAAAGACATCAGCGGAGGAGGCAGAAGAGCCGGAGAGGGGAGAAGAGATCAGAAAAGACAACCGAGATGCTTTAATAAATTACTTTAAAACCATGTGTAATGTGTTTTATTTTTGACATTTTTTTTAGGTGAATGGGTAGGGGTACAATTTACTCCATACTCATTTTCATAGGATGGAGGCAGGGATCTGGGGCCCCCTTGTTAAAGGGGGCTTCCAGGTTCCGATAAGCCCCGCCCGCAGACCCCGGCCAGGGTTGTTGGGAAGAGGCCCTTGTCCTCATCAACATGGGGACAAGGTGCTTTGGGGTTGAGGGCACAGGACCCCCCCTGCACCAAAGCAACCTCCCCCCACCCTCCCATGTTGAGGACATGCGACCTGGTAGGGTTCGGGGGGTGCTCACTCGTCCCCACCCCCTTTCCTGACCTGCCAGGCTATGTGCTCGGATAAGGGTCTGGATTTTGGGGGTGACCTCCACACCATTTTTTCCATACCAGACCCTTATCTGAGCACACAGCCCGGCAGGTCAGGAAAGGGGGTGGGGATGAGCGAGCGCCCCTCCCTAAACCATACCAGGCCATTTGCCCTCAACATGGGGGAGTGGGTGTGTTGGTGCACCCCCCACCCCAAAGCACCTTGTCCCAATGTTGATGAGGACAAGGGCCTCTTCCCGACAAGCTTGGCCCTAAAGATTCATACCAGACACAGTGTTAAGAAGAATACTGTGCTATTTAATTAAGTTGGAAGCTGCGGCTCAAGATGTTATACAACACTAACATAAATATACAAAAAGGGAGCTGCGTTAAATATAATGCTGCACAATATCCTACAACTCAAACGAAAAATGTGCTGCAATAAATTGACAAATAAATACAAATCGTGATGAAATATTGAGATAGTGAAATATCAATACTTACCGTATATACTCGAGTATAGGCCGACCCGAGTATAAGCCGAGGCCCCCAATTTACCCCCAAAAAACTGGGAAACCTATTGACTCGTGTATAAGCCGAGGGTGAGATATGCCTGTCCATCCCTGTGTGTGTGTCCATCCATCCATCCATCCCTGTGTGTGTGTCCATCCATCCATCCATCCCTGTGTGTGTGTGTGTCCATCCATCCATCCATCCCTGTGTGTGTGTGTGTGTCCATCCATCCATCCATCCCTGTGTGTGTGTCCGTCCATCCATCCATCCATCCATCCATCCCTGTGTGTGTGTCCGTCCATCCATCCATCCATCCATCCCTGTGTGTGTGTCCATCCCTGTGTGTGTGTCCATCCATGTGTGTGTGTGTGTGTGTGTGTGTGTGTGTGTGTGTGTGTGTGTGTGTGTGTGTGTGTGTGTGAGGCCTTGTGTGTCCAGCCTACCTGTGTCCCCAGCCTCCGTCCGGTCCCGAGCCTCCGTCCGGTCCCGTCCTGTCCCGAGCCGAGCCTCCGTCCGGTCCGGTCCCGTCCCGTCCCGAGACTCCGTCCGGTCCCGTCCCGTCCCGAGCCGAGCCGAGCCGAGCCTCCGTCCGGTCCCGTCCCAGGATCACCGCTCTTCGTCGGCGCCCATTTTCCTGTTCAAATGCCGCGCCTCCCTGTCTGTGATAGGCGGAACACAATTTCCCAGCAGTCTGTGTTCCGCCTATCACGGCCATCCTTTCATCCTCGTCCGTAGTACGAGGATGAGCGGATGTCCGTGATAGGCGGAACACAGGCTGCTGGGAAATTCAGTGTTCCGCCTATCACAGGCGAAGGCGGAGCCGGAGGCGCGGCTTTTGAATTAGAATAGAATGGCCGCTGTCTGTCTGCTCGACACGCTGATCGAGCAGGCAGACAGCGATGACTCGAGTATAAGCCGAGGGGGGCACTTTCAGCCTCAAAAAAGAGGCTGAAAATCTCGGCTTATACTCGAGTATATACGGTAATAATAGTATAGATCAATAAATAAGTGCTGTTACTTCTATAAATATATAATAAAGTCTAAATTGAAGTTCAAATTGACAGGCTCAATAAAAAAAAGTGTGACTAATGCCGCGTACACACGATCGAATTGTATGACGTACTTAGTCCGTCATACAATCCGGCGGACAATCCGGCGGACTTTCTACCAAACGGACTTGGCCACACACGGATACACAAACAGTCCGACGAAAGCGTGCGCGATGATGTACAGTACGTACGACGGGACTAGAAAAAGGAAGTCCAAGACACAGCAAAGCACCCTTTGGGCTCCTTCTGCTGACTTTGCGTTAGTGGAAGTTTGGTTAGAGACGATTCGCGCTTTTCAGACTTCAGCTTAATTCGTCCGTTATTTTATTTATTTTTTTATTCTCGAATTGGAATATTAATCATAAGATGAGGATGAATAAAGACATTTGTGATAACTCTGTGTGAATATAAGCAGCAAAGCAACTTCACTTTTCTTGCATTATGAAGAAGAAACGAATGTGCTATATTAAAAGATCACAAAATTAGCAGCATGACGAATATGCTAACTTCAATACGAACACTAGTTTTACAAGACAGAACGCTTCCGCCCTGTAAATCCTTTCTGGGCATGCGCCAGTCTTAGTCCGTCGGACCAGCATACTGACGAACGTATTGTCTGCTGAAACCAAAGTACGACAGGAAGATTGGTGTGCAAACCGACCTTCTTAGTACTCCGGACTTCACGCTGAAAAAGTCCGCTGAAGCCCACACACGAGCGGATTGTCCGTTGAAATGCGTTTCAACGGACTAAGTACGTCATACAATTCGATCGTGTGTACGCGGCATAAGTGAAAAAAAAGAGTCCACGAGTGATGATCACGTATACAGGGGTGGACTGACAACTCATGGGGCCCCCGGGCCATAGGAGATTATGGGGCCCCCAGGTAATCCGAGATTATGGGGCCACACAGTATACACACACACACACACAGTATACAATCACACAGTATACACAGACATGTTTATATTGGCTGAGAAGGTACTGGAGAGGTGGGGCAGCTATAATCTTGGAATTTTTAGACCAAAAGGATGTCGGTAAGGGACATTTCAGAGACAGATGTAAAAAAAACACAGATTTTTACATACTGTCCCTGGTTTTACTGAGGCTGGCAACCCCCAGTGGCACAATGGTCAGTCCGGCCCTGCACGTATAGTAATCTAAAACCAAAACATGTGAAAACCAAAATCCATGTAAGAATCTGGGACTTTTCAATGATGATATAGCGCTGAATCTTCCAAATAAGGGACCACCGTGTTCTGGTAAGCGGCAGTGATTTCTGTGGTGGAGGCTTTTTCACATGTCACGTTCTTTGGAAGATTCAGCGTGTCTTACCAGTGTGAACCCGGTCTAATTCATATACCTGTCTAGAACTTGTACCTGACTTTGGCACATGCTGTGCCACTTTTAGAATGCATGCAAGACACTTTTGCAAAATCTGTCTGCACCAGTTTTTCTCTTTATACGCTAACAGAAAGTTGATCTTAATTAGCTCCACTTTTATAAATGTCAGTATTTTATCTTGGCGCACAAGTCACCGTCAGAACCAAAAGTGTTGCAAATGATTTATGAATTTGGCGTAATACATTAACAAGAGGGATTAACACTGGAAAACTGGCACAGCAGCGTTTTTGAATTCCCTCAATTCCCCCAATGCCATTGGTGCATGTACATCAAGGCAGTTCCCGGCGCCTTATGCCTTTTGTTTAATGATTGCTATAACTGACTAGTATTGAATAACAATATGACTTCAGTAGGGTTTACTGATAAGTTTTCAAATTTCAAACAGGATTTGTAAAACTCATCCTTGTCAGCCCATCAACAGTAGCTGGTAAGCTTATATTATAAATTTTGTTGCTCACTGTGAGTATTTTCCTGAACAATTTGCTGACATGGGAGAATCAAGTACACAGATTTTGAAATGTTGAATTGTCTTCAGGGTAAGATGATGGTTGCAGACATAGAGCGTAACTGTTCAGGACCTGAAGAGATTGATTTAATTTCATAATTCAATGATGTTGTTTTTTTAATGTAATTGTTATGGAGTACTTTTTTAACACATTTCCTATTCCCATTTTAACCTAACGGCACTGCTATATGTCATTTGTTACCTCCAGGCACTGAAACGTGTTTATATAACACATTGTGCTCCAAAACTTATTTTCTGCTTGGCAGAAGAGTGTAAAGCCGGGAAGAGTCATATGCCATTCATAGTCTGTAAACTGTACACTAAGGATCAGTGAACTGAGTTGAAGCTTTAGAAAAATATAATAAGCTTATTTCAGCCTGGTGTTGTGCTACCCCCTGAAGGGCTGCTGAATTTAACTGTTTTTTCAAAAGCAGTACAGAGACCACCAGTCACCCAAGCAACAGTCCATTCACCCTGACTTCAGAAACAGTCTGGGGTTGTATTTTTAAGATTTATTACTGGAAGAACTTGTAGCAGGAGAGGGATTGGAGGCATGGGACGTGCCAAAAATGATTAGCAAACAACAGTTAGAGGATCTCATTCTCCCAAACAGGGCCGGTGCAAGGCAAAGGTACATAGGCAAAGGTGCATGTTGGCGCGCCCGCCTCCAGTCACCTCACCCTGGTACTGCTGTACTTCCCCCCATCTTCTAGTCACCCCATGATGGTATTGCTAGCCCATCCCCCGCACCAGCCACCCCACACTGGTACTGCTGTACTTCCCTCTCATCCAGCCACCGAATGCTAGTACAGCTGTTCTCTGCCCCCTGTCTTCCAGCCACCCCACCATCCAGTCACCCCACACAGGTACTGCTGTAGCCCCCTGCTCCCCCATCCTCTAGCCACCCCACACTGGTTCTACTAGACCACCCCCCACCCCATGCTGACCCACGCTGATACTGCTGTACTTCCCCACCCCCTGCCCCGCTCCTTCAGCCAGTCCACTCTGGTTCTTCTAGACCACCACCACTGTCCTTCTGCCAACACACGCTGGTACTGCTAGCATGATCTGGTGATGGGGTCCCTGTCCCTAGGGGAGATGGAGTGGTATATGGAGAAGACGGTTTCACTCATCAAGGTGCAGAGTAAGGTTGAAGGAGAGCAGGTACTGGATCCTGGTCAGCATGATCTGGCAGTGCCACCTCGTTCCGTATGCCTGGTTGTCAGTAAGGCACCGTGCTGGCGTCCTGTAGCTACACATGTCAGTGCACCTGAGTCCACGAACTCAAGGGCACTGACATGTGTAGCTACAGGACGCCATCTGATTGTTAGCTTAATTGTCTCTTCAGTTATGTCAATTCTACATCAGCCCCTTGACTGGGCAAACATGTTCGGCAGTTTGCTTTCATTGCAAATATAGCCTTTCTGCCAAATTCAATTGGTTGCAATCCCTATTCTCAGTGATCTTCTATTCATTTTACACCTGTTTCTCAGTGCCCCTGCTTCAAAATTGATTTTAGTATATAATTGTTTTTATTCGCCCTCTGCAGCAATAGATGCAGTGCCTGGTCGGGAGTGCCTGACGATATTTGGGGCTTCCCTGTCCCCCACTCTTGTGGTCTCTGCGATTTGGGGTACAAGCAGATATCATTTCCATGAGGAAGCCAATGGTTTGGCAAAACATGTAGGAGCTGATATCTCAAATCACAGGCTAACACAAGATCTATGCCTTTGGGATTTTTCTTGGTTGCTTAATAGCTGAATAATCAATTGCTTAGTACCCATTTTTTGTTTATCTCATATTGTCTGTATTTGTTCAGTGTTTTTGTATTTTTGTCATTAAAATAAAATTATATTGTTAAATATTTTTTATACATATATAGTGTCCCTGTAGTTTTTGGCACCGCGATAATCCCTTTCCTCCTCCTTCTCTTCCACTTTACGCAATAAATCCAGTAACAGGGATGAGGCGCCGTATTCATTGAGGTTCTTCCAGCCACACCCCCCTCTCCATTTTTATATTAGATACATTCAATAGTTACAGCCATATATAGTGCTTGAAGATTGTAGAGAGGATGATGGTAGTAGTGGCATGGGGTACGGGTTATGATGCGTCTTGGCAGTATTCCTCTACAAGTTTTGCAGCAAAGACTGCTTCTTCAGGAGGAGCCAATCATAAGCGGGGAGGCATTAAGGACTGCTGGGTTCTAATGTATCTAGGTATCCGGTGTGACACCCCGGGGACAGAATATTCATTCAGGTTTAAATGCTTGTCAGATAAGTCACCATGAAGCAAAGCCCATTTGCTAACAACCCATTTACCTTTCCAGATCAAGTTCCACATAACTACACATTTGGATTTTCTTGTGTCAGTAACATTTACCATGTTTATAATGTAAACAATATCACGAACTGCTAGGCCTGATGTGCTTTTTCATTTATCATCTGAGGAAGGTGACTCCATGATTTCATCAATGATTGGCCCCAAGATAGTAACTCCAAGTCATGGGAACCATTTGTTGTTTTTTTTTGTTTTTTTTCGCTTACATGTGATTGGGTATTCTTTGAAAAGTGATGACGCTTTACTGCAAGTCCACAATCCAATTGCCTTTAATAAATCCAAACGAAAGTGTACCTAAATCAAGGGGTGGTAACAGGAGAGCTTCCAGCATTGTTAGTACATTACTAGGTTGCCAAAGAAGGGGCGGAAAGCAGTGGATCTGTGCCGAACGGCTGCTCGGCTGCTTACTCAACTCAATGAATGCAAAGCATTCTCTGATTGGACAAGGTGAAGGGCCAGGGTAGTGACATAACAACCTCCATGCTTTGCATTCATTGAGAAAATGCTATGTCTTCTCTGATTGGCTCCTATGCTGAGCGAGCAATCTTTTGTGTTCAGTAAGCAGCTGCTCAGCAGGAGAATTGGAAGCCAGCAGCTGTTACTGCAGTAGCAGTGCCTACTAGATTGATTTCCAGCTTCTACAGGGATTCCACAGGTATGGCACATGTAGGCAAGTGTGGTCTATACTCGTTCGCAGGTGGAGGAGGAAGTCAAGAGGAACCTAGTTGCTCTATAGTTTTCTCGGTCATAGCCATATGATTGAATGCCAGCACCCCATGTGACTTTGGTGGCCATCTTGGGTCAGTCAGAGTCTTTTAAGACCTTGGCTCCTGGGTTTGGCAAGTATTTTTTGCAAGTGACTAGAGTAGGGACAGGTCACCCAACAATCAGGGACAGTGCTCAGCAACAGGGAAAGGTTCTAGAGGAGTGGGGAAAGTATGGGGGTAAATAATCCTTGCTGGAAACCTCCCTGTTTAGGTGCAGACTGGCCAGACCGCATTCCGCCCCTCAAGACAGACGCTGTTGGCACCTGTGGTCCATCACTCTACTGAGGCTTTGCTGTTACAACTTACATGTATTTTATTGGGCTTTGATGTGATAGACCAGTACAAAATGGCACATAATTGTGAAGCGGAAGGAAAATGATAGATGTTTTTCACAATTCTTTACAAATAAGTATCTGAAAAGTGTGGTATGAATTTGTATTCAGCCCCCTTTACTCTGTTCCCTCTAACTAAAATCTAGTGGAACCAAATCTAATTAGTAAATAGAGTCCACCTGTGTGTAATTTAATCTCTGTATAAATACAGCTGTTCTGTGAAGCCCTCAGAGGTTTGTTAGAGAACCTTAATGAACAAACAGCATCATGGAGGCCAAGGAACACACCAGACAGGTCAGGGATAAAGTTGTGGAAAAGTTTAAAGCAGGTTTAGAGCATAAAAAAATATCCTAAGCTTTGAACATCTCATGGAGCACTGTTAAATCCATCATCCAAAAATGGAAAGAGTATGGCAAAACTGCAAACCTACCAAAACATGGCCATCCACATAAACTGAAAGGCTGGGCAAGGAGAGCATTAAGAGAAGCAGCCAAAAGGCCCATGGCAACTCTGGAGGAGCTGCAGAGATCCACAGCTCAGGTGGGAGAATCCGTCCACAGGACAACTATTAGTCGTGCACTTCACAGATCTGGCCTTTATGGAAGAGTGGCAAGAAGAAAGCCATTGCTAAAAGAAAGCCATAAGAAGTCCCGTTTGCGAGAAGCCATGCGGAGGCACAGCAGACATGTGGAAGAAGATGCTCTGGTCAGATGAGACCACAATCAAACGTTTTGGCTTAAAAGCAAAGCGATATGTGTGGTGGAAAACTAACGCTGCACATCAGCCTCGTGTTGTGGGGATGCTTTTCGAGGCTGCGAAAGACTTCAGACTGGGGAAAAAGTTCTTCTTCTAGCAGGACAATGACCCTAAACATACAGCCAGAGCTACAATGGAATGGTTTAGATCAAAGCATATTCATGTGTTAGAATGGCCCAGTCAAAGTCCAAATCTAAATCTATTTGAGAATCTGTGGCAAGACTTGAAAATTGCTGTTCACAGATGCTCTCCATCCAATCTGAGAATGGGCAAAAATGTAACTCTCTAGATGTGCAAAGCTGGTAGAGAGATCCCCAAAAAAGATTTGCAGCGAAAGGTGGTTCTACAAAGTATTGACTCTGGGGGCCGAATACAAATGCACACCACACTTTTCACATATTTATTTGTAAAAAATGTTGAAAACAAATTTATCATTTTCCTTCCACTTCACAATGTATGTGTCACTTTGTGTTGGTCTATCACATAAAATCCCAATAAAATACATTTGCTTTTTTTGGTTGTAACATGACAACTCCGCCGGACCGAGAAATCTGTGTGTATGCTAGTCCGACTGACAAAAACGGACGCTAGGGCAGCTATTGGCTACTGGCTATGAACTTCCTTATTCTAGTCCAGTCGTACGTCATCACGTTCAAATCCGTCGGACTTTGGTGTGATTGTGTGTGGCCAAGTCCGTTCATTCGGAAAGTCAGTCGGAACTCTGCCGAAAGTCTGTCAGAAAGACCGTCGGACCTAGTCCCTCGAAAAGTCTGGTCGTGTGTACGCGGCATTAATTAGCTTTTCTTTTCAGGAGCATAATGCCCTGTACACACGGTCGAACTTTCCGATGGAAAATGTGCGATCGGATCTTCTTGTCGGAAAATCCGATCGTGTGGGTGCTCCATCTGACTTTTTCCGTTGGAATTTCCGACACACAAAGTTTGAGAACAGGATATAAAATTTTCCGACAGCAAAATCCAATCGTTTAAATTTCGATCGTATATAGACAATTCCGACGGACAAAGTGCCATGCATGCTCAGAATAAATTACGAGACAAAATATTTTGGCTACTGCCCTCTTGATAGTCCCATCATACATGCTCTACGTCACCGTGTTCTGAACGATCGGATTTTCTGTTAACTTTGTGCAACCGTGTATATGCAAGACAAGTTTGGGCCAAAATTTGTCAGAAAAAATCCGATGGATTTTGTAGTAGGAATGTCCGACCGTGTGTACAGGGCATAAGAGTGTGGAGTGGAGAATAATTCTCCTAAAATTCACAAGCACAACTCATACTCATGAGAGTTAACTTTACTGAAATAACATTGAAATGTAAAGAAAAGTCTCGGTAATTTCCACTGAATATACATGGAAAAAAGTTCCTACAGTAGGCTACATGTGACCATGCAGAGCCAATGAGCACACTGTTATTCATGAAGGGACATTTCTGCTGTCTGTGGTTCAAGGAAGCAATACTGGTAGGTTTGCCTGTTCATCCACCTACATCTCATGTATGGCATTATAGTTATCTGCTGTGTAACAATATGAAGAAGAATGCTGTGTTGCATGTTTATCAAATTTATGAAATGTTGCCAGAAAGTTGTGCCAAATAGATTTAGACTTCAATCACATGGCTTTAAAAATGTTACTGCTGTTTTACACGTGTTCTCTAGGAGAACAGTTCCTTTGTAATGATCCATAAAATACTTGCATAGTCTTATTTGAAGGGAAGGGGATAGAGGCGCCAGGCAACCAATAGTGTAGCAAAGTTTAATGAGTATAAAACATGTAAAATCAGTAACAGGTTGAACTCACAGGATAACAGAGGTGACAATCTAAGTCCAGATGGGCTATGGTAAAGATCCCACACAGGATCGTGGAGTAGCCCTAGCAGCAGCCGGCGGCTCTGTGAACAAGGAGGGAGGACGCTGTGAACACAAGCAGTTGCAGGCTGGTCTTTTGCCTTATCAGCGTGACTAGCCTCTGAAACACATTCTGATTGGTCTGTTCTCCTCGTGGCTTTTGATTGTGTGAATCACAACAAGATGTTGCAAATACTGAAACAAATGGGAATACCAGACTACCTCACCTGTCTGCTGAAAAACCTGTATGCAAGTCAAGAAGCAACAGTTATGCCCCGTACACACGAGAGGACTTATGTCCGACAGACTTCCAAAGGAGTTCCGCCGGAGTTCCGACGGAGTTCTGACAGACTTTTCGGCCGAACGGACTTGGCCACACACGATCACACTAAACTCCGACGGATTTGAACGTGATGACGTACGACCCGACTCGAATAAGGAAGTTCATAGCCAGTAGCCAATAGCTGCCCTAGCGTCGGTTTTAGTCCGTCGGAGTAGCATACACACGAGCGGATTTTTCGAAGGGGACCGGGTCCGGCGGAGTTCCGTCGGGAAAATTTGAAGCATGCTTCATTTCTAAAGTCCGTCAGACTTTTGCGAAGCTAAAGTCCGTTGCAGCCCACACACGATCGGATAGTCTGACGGACTCGGTCTGACGGACTTTGGATGTTGAAAAGTCCGCTCGTGTGTACGGGGCATTAGAACAGGACATGGAACAACTGACTGGTTCAATATTGAGAAAGGAGTGCGGCAAGGATGTATATTGTCACCCTACTTATTTAAGTTATATGCAGAGTACATAATGCAAAATACCAGGGTAGATGAATCACAAGCCGGAATTAAGATCGCAGGGGAAAATATCAATAACCTGAGATATGCAGCCGATACCACACTAATGGCAGAAAGTGAAGAAGAACTAAAGAGTCTCTTAAAGAAGGCGAAGGAGGAGAGTGCAAAAGCTGGCCTGAAATTGAACATTAATAAAACTAATATCATGGCAACCAGCCCCATCATGCCTAGGCAAATAGAAGGAAAATACATGGAAAAACAGTAACAGATTGTATTCTTCTAGGTTGCAAGATCATGGCAGACGGTGACTGTAGCTATGAAATTAGGAGACACTTGCTCCTCGGGAGGGAAATAGAGGCAAACATAGACATCATTATAAAAAGCAGAGATATCACTCTACGGACAAAGTGCCATATAGTCAAAGCTATGGTATTCTCCGTAGTACCTATGGCTGTGAAAGTTGAACCATAAGGAAGGCTGAATGCTGAAGAATTTGTGCTTTTGAAGTATGGTTTTAATGAAGACTCTTAAAAGTCCCTTGGATGGCAAGAAGACCAAACCAGTCAATCCTGAAGGAAATCAACCCTGAATATTCACTGGAAGGACAGATCCTGAAGCTAAAACTCAAATGCTTTGGTCACCTTATGAGAAGAGAGGACTCATTGGAAAAGACCCTGATGCTGGAAAACATGGAAGGTAAAAAGGGGAAGAGGGTGACAGAAAATAAGATGGATAGGTAACATCATCATAACAATGAACATGCAGCTAAGCAAGCTCCGGCAGCCAGTGGAGGACGGAAAATCCTGGTGCACTATGGTCCATTAGGTCACAAAGAATTGGAGACGACTAAGCGACTGAACAACAACAAAACGTATATACGTGCGCTTATAGGCATACAAGCGTAAAACGAATGTTCTTAGATGCAGATTTTTTGATTCTGTGTTACAGATCTGAAAGCAGCTCATGTTTATGTAAAAACTCAAAATAGGGTATATTAGAGCAAATTTTTGATCAATGCAAAGCAGCATGCAGCAGAGTGTAAATATACAAAACACTGTATAAAACATGTAAAAGAAAATGATATCACCCATGACCCTTGAATCACATATCAGGCGTGTGAAGTATTATTCAAACAATATAGTAAAAGTTAATAAGTAAATAGTTGTAGTGAACAATTGAAAAGTCCTCCACCCTTGTGTCTTGCCTCCACCAAACGTGAAGAATTCAAACTCACCAGATTAAGATGATGTCTAACATTTAGAAGAGCAAACCACGCTTGTTACTTTATGGTTCTCCTTATGGGAAGTACTGTACATGCATTATCCACTTTATATGTGCCAATTAACAACTCCAAAACACTTCTCATGGACATCAGAGGGAATGCTTACTCCCATCCAATAAAACAGACCACCAAAGTCAGAGAATAACATGTAGTATTTATTGGTGATGCCAAATGATAAAATCATAAAAAAAGGTATAAAGGCAATCCAATCCACATACATACAATGCACAAACATGTGTTGCTGGTATCCACAAACTTACATCTGATACTGCCAAACTGTATCAGAATGGAGGCTGGAACTTAGGCATGTAAAATGTTTATGCACCCGTGTTAATGCTTTAATTGGAAACAATGCAGCTGAGTTCAGATCTGTAGTTAAAAAAACACTTGTATATGCGTTCTTTTTATGGCTTTTTTATGAATGAAGCCTAAGGTTTGAGGTAGTATAACCAATAGAAGATGTTCTACAGCAGATCAAAAAATGAGCAGGTGTGTGAATTTTAAGAGTAAATTTTAGCAGCTGAATATACTATGTTATGAGATATTTTATATTGCTCTGTGCTGTTTGATTATCTTACGCCCTGCAGCAGCAAAATGTTAATCTTTCTGTATTTTCACCTGATTACTAATACCTTGGAATACTCTGTTGTCATAGCAACAGCTGTCCCAGTGAATATGAAAGACAGTGATCTTTTTAACCTTCGGGCAGACAATCCATATCAGCAACCAATACCCAAGTACTGAGCTTCTGATACAAGAAAGTACATTTGCTTTGTAATATAGTTTGTAGTTCAAACATTGTAGTTTGTATTTCTAATTTATTCTTTTTAGGATGAAATATCTTTTTAGAATACATATTATTATACATTTTACACTTGTCAACTGATCTTTATTTTAGAGGACATAAAATCCAATCTTAAGTTCACATTGGCATCATCCCATAAATGAATATGATATTTTTGAAACAAAAGAGTAGCGGGATTTTAATTATGCCAAATGAGAACAAAATCAGAATAAAAATCTATATACATTTTATTACACATAAAACATTGTCATAAAACGTTGTCATAAACACAATATTAAAAATCCTAGATATACATAAAGCAACGTTACAATAAATACAAAAATATGTAAATCTGAGGGATACATGTACTTTTAACTGGTCTACTTGTTACGCGGGATCCCCACTTCTTCAGGACCATACATATATTGCAAGTGTGTTATATACAGAGTTTCTTACTATAGAAAAGACCACCAAAAAAACAGGTAAATACAAATATAAAAGAAACATATTATCAGATATAATTACAGCTATGAATTACCCTCAGTGAGTGGAAGTAAAAGAAAGAGGGGTGGAGAGGATGGGAAAATGAAAAAAAATCAATATTACTAGTTGTTCAATTACCTCAATATCACAAATCATCAAAACAACAGAGAAGAGGAATAGAGGATCTGTCTCAGATGTTTCACCTACCGGCCCATAGGATATAGTCCAGACCTTAAAGACACATAAGATATATTAAAGGCAAGGTGTGATATCATATAGAGGATATTAGTGAATACGTAACATATTTATCTATTACCTATGAAGGCAGAAGTAAACATAAATATCCAAGAGGGGGAAATAATATCTGGTGTATAGCAATATACTCTCAAAGATGTGAATCCCAATATCTATTTAACCACTTGCCAACCAGCCACCATCATTATACTGCGGCAGGTCGGCACGATCACACAAACCGTCGTAGCTGTATGTTGGCTCCTTTAAGTGGGATAGCAGGGGTGCCGATGCTCGTGATCAGGTGATCACAATAAAATAGATCCAGATATGTTGGGTGCAAGCCACGGCTCACCACTGAAGTAATAGGAAAAGAAGAAACAAACTAACTGATGGGAAGTTTGTAAGATTGCCACTTAATTGCCACTGGTAAGACCAGTATTTGACATGTGAAACTGGTTCATTTGACAACTGGGAGAGCAGAATCAAAAACCTTGCTCTAACCATCAATGTATTCTAGTATATCCAGCACTAGATATGCTCTACATCTATTTCAAAGACCATTCATTCTAGTTTAAGCTTGAATTAAAGACTTAGGGCCCTTTCACACAAGTCGGATATGGTTTTGCTCAGCAAAGGATCTGTCCACTGATCCCCTGTTGAGCTGAGCGTAGCGGCAGGGTGACAGGTCTTTCTCCTTTTCTCTTATGCAGAGTGGACACAAACACAACCTGCTCTACTTTATAGGCCAGTGGTGGCGAACCTTGGCCCCCAAGAAGTTTTGGAACTACATTTCCCATGATGCTCAACTACACTACAGAGTGCATGAGCATCATGGGAAATGTAGTTGAATGAATGAATGAATGAATGAAATACTTATATAGCGCACAATGCGAACTGAATCGCCTCTAGGCGCTGTGGCGAGCTTTGATCATCTGCTAAAAGAGGAAGGTCTTGAGTTTTTTCCTAAAAGCCAGGTGATTTTCTTCCAGGCGGATGTTTATTGGTAGAGCATTCCATAGCCGAGGCCCTTGGACAGCGAATCTCCGATCCCCCTTGGATTTATACCGGGCTTTGGGCACGAGGAGGAGGTTTTTGTTGGCTGATCGAAGACTGCGGTTTGGTGTGTAATGATTTATTTTCTCCATTAGGTATTGCGGAGCTTCTCTATGCACGCATTTGTGGGTGAGGCAAAGGGTCTTGAACGTGATCCGATTTTTTACGGTTTACATCTGACAAAACATCTGGGCTGCCAAGGTTCGCCATCCCTGTTATAGGCAGTTGAATGTAAACTGACTGTCGGTTTACATCTGACTGCCCACTGATTCTGCCACACTGAGGGGAAAGCATCCCCCTTCTGTTTGTTTTTGTCAGATATGATTGGATTGAAGGTAACCAGGTGTAAACAAACATAGGTCAGTTTAAATCTGACTGTCCACAGAGGAGAATAGAGGATTGGATCAGGTCCACCTGAAAAACAGACAGGTGGACCTGATTGGACGACCTGTATGAAAGGTGGTGCATTAGACTTAGAAAAACAAACTTCTCTATAATAAATAAGTAGAGAGTTTACTGCTGTGGTTTCACTACTCTGAACTCCTATGTATTATTTTAATTCAGTGCTATTAGCAGACTATAAACATATGAAGTTGATTTCTAGGAATTGTGTTATGACCTTGCGGAATCCTACACAGTAATGTGGGTTAATCTAGTATTATGTCCCAGATTTAATAAACGGATGACTTATTCACAAATATATTCTTTCTCTTTAGGATAAACAGAATGAGGCATGTTATTTGCGGGAACACAAGGAAGAACTGATTGAGGAGTTAGCTACAACCATTGTTCAAAAGGTGAGCCCTACTATCTCATTTTAAGAATGCAGACCCAAATTGTGGAGGGTGATGAATGGAATGAGTATTACCGGAGCATGACAAACCTGTGTTTAAATATTCTATCAGATAAAGAAAAAAAGCTTTTTTTTTATTACGACATTGCTACCTTAAAACTACAGGTTTTTTTTTTTTTTTATGTTTTTTATCATTTTCACATAAGGTTTTCCTTTAAATGTAAAGAGGAGCAAATAGTTCCAGTTGCAAACAATGCATTCAAAATCACTAGTTTAAAGGGTTGCTTTTGCTGACCTCCTTCTAAAATGATAGTTGCCTGGCTGACTCTGACTCTAACTCTGGCTGAAAATCTGTACCTCCAGCCTGGATACATGACTTAAGAGTTAGAAACCATTGACACCATTGGAGCAACATGCCAGCCAGGCAAATATAATTTTCAAACGTAAAATTGAGTAATAACAGTCATATTTCTAACAGCACAGTCTTCCTTTAAGTACATTTACTTAAATATAGTCAGATTTATCCAACTTGCATGCAGCTGTTTTAGACAAATCTGCCCATATAAGTGCAAGCCATCAACACCATGGAGCATGTTTAGGAAGCTTTGGAACAGGATAATGGATTAGGATATGATGGTTGGGGGACAGAAGAAACCACAAGGAAGGAAACAGTATAATATTGTACAATTTTCCCATCCATATCTTTTTTTTATTTTTTGTTTTTGTGGTCTTTTGTTAACTAGTTGGGTGTTCCCAAGAATCCCAGATGTGCAGAGCTAGAAAAACAAAGTTCACCACCTGTTATATGGTTACATAGTTGGTAAGGTTGAATAAAGACATGGGCTCATCCAGTTCAACCTGAGAATGTGTGTGTGGATATGTGTTTAACTACTATTTTCCATATTCTTGTACATTGTGTTATCAAAGATGCAACACTGTACCTATATTCAATTGTTGTCCTTTTTTTTCACACAAATAGAGCTTTCTTTTGGTGGTATTTAATCACCACTGGATTTTTTATTGTTTGTGCTATAAATGAAAAAAGACCGAAAATTCTGTAAAAAAAGTTAGTTTCTGTTATAACATTTTACAAATTAGTAATTTTTCTTCATACATTTTTGCCAAAATGTATACTGCTACATATCTTTGGTAAAAACAAATACCCCAACTCTGTGTATATTATTTGGTCTTTGTGAAAGTTATAGAGTCCACAAGCTATGGTGTCAATCTCTGAAAATTGATCACACCTGATGTACCGACGGCTCTAACAAGCCATGAAAGTAGAAATACCCCCCAAATGACCCCTTTTTTGGAAAGTAGACATTCCAATGTATTTAGTAAGAGGCATAGTGAGTTTTTTGAAGTTGTAATTTTCTCCCACAATTCTTTGCAAAATTTTTCTTTTTTTTTCTTTTTTTTTCATAAAATTGTTATATTAGCAGGTTCTTTCTCACATACAGCATATGCATAGCACAAATTACACCCCAAAACACATTGTGACTTTTACACAGTGTGGCCACATACAGAGGTGCAACATGCAGAGAGTATCATCAGCCGTTCTTGGAGTATAAATTGCGCATATAATTTCTTGACTACCGCTTACATTTTTGATACAAACATTTTATTGAAGAAATACAGCCAGTACATTAAAAGAGAAACAGCAGAAATAGTATAGCAGGGAATACACATACCGGTAAGATCAACACAAGTACAGAGTATAATAAGTGATGGTAGCCGGGTGGGGGCCCAGTGAGGGGCGTGTAGGAAGAGGAAAGTCTCTCCCTAGCTTAAGGAGCAAGGTATCCCGCCACACGACGCCCACCCGTAAAAGATCTCAAATACCTGCAATACGTAGGCTAGTACAACAAACATAACAAAAATAACTAAAACACATAAACAGAAAACCAAGGGAGCTACGGGTAAATCAGTAAGGAGGTACATGTAATGGAGGATCATTACACAGAGGAATCCACCCAAGAGACCCAAGATTAAAACATTTCCTCCCAATCCTAGAGTCCAAGGATTTGTATATCACTGTCATATACCCTCTTAGGTGCCTTTTCTTTAGGGAGAATACATTTATTTGTAATCATTCCTCATAACTGAGGTCCTTCAGACCCCTTAATAGTTTTGTTGCTCTTCTCTGAACTGTCTTAAGCACATCCTTCCTAAGGATTGGTGACCAAAACTGGACAGCATGCTCAAGATGTGACAGAACCAGAGTTTTGTAAAATAATATAATTATAGTTTTATCTCTTGAGTAAATACCCTTTTAAATGCATGCTAATAGTCTGCTGACCTTGCTTGCTGCAACTTGACATTGCATGCTATTTCTTAATCATCTTTTAGTACCTCCAGATCTTTTTCCATCCTTGATTCCCCCAGAGATTCTACTCCTAGCATGTAAATTGCATGCATATTTTTAGCTCCCAGCTGCATTACTTTATATTTTTTTTACATTGAACCTCGCCTGTTATATATATATATATATATATATATATATATATAGCCCACCCCTCTATTTTAATTAGGTCTTTTTGTAAGGTTGCTATATCCTTTTGTGAAGTTATTGCCCTGCTTAACTTTGTATCGTCAGCAAATACTGAGATGAAGCTATTTAATATTGTTTGCAATTCAAACTGGGCTATCAGTGTTATTATAATTTTCAAGATGAATTGACTTAGTTTTCATTCCAATGTCTATACTTTAAAATACTCTTTACTTTAAAATGTGAATAATGCTTCTCTGGCTTGGAGCTATACATAAAACTGATTACACATGTAAAGGTCAAAGTTGTAATATGTTATTACTTATATTACTTTGCCTTCCTAGTGTCAGATTCTTTAGAACATGTTCTGTTTCTAATTAAATGTTCTGTCACCTTAACTCATGTAGATTATCAAGAGGAAGAAAAGCAAAGGAGAGCAAGCTGAAGGATTATATGAGTGGCAGAGGTCTAGGGCTGATGTGACTTCACCACCTGCGTCTGAACAACATTTAATGACCCTTCAGGAGAGAGGATTAGATACACTTTGGGTAAGTGGACAATACATGATGAATAACTCATCACTTGTTACTGTAGTGGTCCTGTTATAATAACGTAGATTAGTGTCTACAGTGTAGAAAAGGCAATTATTGAGGCAGACCTTTAACTTGCTGCCACGTACTAATATAAAAATATATTTATTATTGTCTATTTTATAGTATGTGTCAGCACTGAAGCAGAAGTCTGGCTTTTTCTATACTTCTATATTTGCAGAACTGGCTAAGTGTCATGGTTATGCAGTGATCTTCCTGTGTTTGCTTACCTTCCCTCATGTCTTCAGACTAAGAGGTCAGCCACTTCCACCTGGTGGTTTTTATAACCTCTCCTCTAAGCATGGCTCCACCCCAGGCCCTATCAGGGAGCCCTATATTAACATGTGCACTGCAGGCCATCAGGGCTGATCAACCTTTGTGTGTTAGCTTCCTGTTTCCTGCCGTGTGCTCTGCTACTGTTTTCCGTTACCGACTTTGGTGTGTCTTGACTATCCCTGTTTGCCTGTGATCCTGACCTTTTGGCGTGTACCCGACTATTCTTGTCTGCTTGTGGCCCCGACCTTGGCTTTGTCCCTCACCATCCCTATCCTCCTGTTGCCTACTGTGGGTGTGAGCTGGGGGACCCTGGGGGTCATGACCTGGAGCCAGTTGCAGCCAAGTCCATCCTCACCACTCGAAGCTCTGGTGAACACCTGCTGGCTCTTAGACTCCGCGCCCCAGGGAATCTTACGCTCTAACCTCAGTGGGATCTGTCCCCCATCTGCAGCAGTCAGCCGTAGGGTCCACAACCTTGTGGTGCACCCCTAAACCCTACGGTGTGTATCTGTCACCTGGGCTCTAGGGGACCTGACAGTTTGATCAGCCATGGACCCGGCTGACGTGCCGCTTCCTGCAGATGATCCATTGCAGAGCTTAGTTCGGCGACTTGAGACCCAAGAATCGCATCAGAACCAGGTGATGCGATTCCTTCAGGATTTGGCATCCCGTGTTGAACAGGTTCAGGCCTCATTAGGACCCCCGGTTCAACAACCTCAACCGCTATCTGCCGCTACACCTATCGCATCAGTCGCAGCCACACATTCATTACAACTACCAGCTCCGGTCCGTTTCTCTGGGGACTCCAAGGCTTGTAGGGGGTTCCTCAGCCAGTGCACAATTCATTTTGAACTTCAGCCCCAAAACTTCCTGTCCGATCGGGCAAAAGTCGCATATATCATATCCCTCCTGTCCGGCGAAGCGTTAGCTTGGGCCGCCCCTCTGTGGGAACTGAATGATCCAGTGGTTTCTAGCCTGTCTGATTTCTTGAAACTTTTTCGGAATATCTTCGAGGAACCGGGTCGTGTCTCCTCAGCGGCTAGCGCTCTTTTACGTCTCCGTCAAGAGTCTGCGTCTGTGGGACAGTATGCTCTTCAGTTCCGTATCCTCACAGCTGAATTGAGCTGGAATAATGAGGCCCTAGTTGCAACCTTTTTACATGGCCTCTCTGATAGAGTGAAGGATGAATTAGCAGGAAGATCCCTTCCTGCTGATCTGGACAGTGTCACCACCTTGTGTAACCAGATCGATATTCGCCTTCAAGGGAGAGGGCCCTGGAAAAAAGAAGCCAGCACTCCCCGTTCTTTAGGCAGTCTGAGCCCCCAGTTCCTTCTCTTCGATCCGAGGAGCAACCCCTGCCTGCTGAGGAACCTATGCAGTTGGGCCGGACAAAGTTATCTCCCAAAGAATGTGCTAGGCGCAGAACTCTGGGCCTATGCCTCTATTGTGGGGCCAAAGGTCATTTCCGTGAAAAACGCTCAGGGCTAATACATCTGGAAGGTGGAGTATTAGACCCTGAAATATCACCTTCACCTTCTCATCTTCTCCTTTCCGTGTTGCTTCATGTCAGTGCTTCCTCTCTTTCGGTCTCAGCATATCTGGATTCCGGAGCCGCTGCCAATTTCATGGATTGGAAAACTGTATCCTCCATGAGACTTACCCTTTTGCCCCTTACAACGCCATTAGTGGTCTTGGCGATTGATGGCACTGTTCTCCCAGGGGGCCCTATCCGCTTCCAGACTCTTCCTGTTAAGATGTCAGTAGGGACACTCCACCAGGAGTGAATATCCTTCCTTGTCTTACCTAAGGCTTCATCTCCTATCATATTAGGTCTTCCTTGGTTACGGCTCCATTCTCCACACGTCGACTGGTCTGCTGGTCAGATCCTGGCTTGGGGTTCCTCCTGTTCCTCTTCCTGCTTACTCAAGGGTACCCCAAAAGAGAAACTTCCTGTTACCACCATCCCAGTATCTTCTGCTATTCCCGCTGTATATAGCGATCTCTGGGACGCGTCCTGCAATAGATGGACTGATGCACTCTCTAGGTCATGTGGTACTCTGAATGAGGAGCCCACCTATGAACCTGAGTCGCTCATTCACTCCAGTTTGCATGGCCATTTACCTTTGCCTGTCCCTAATCTCCCTTGGACGCACAGCCAGGCTAACTTGTCTGCAAGTTCCACAGTTGCTATGCCCTGTGATGCGATTCAGATGGTCGCTACACCTGACAATACTATTCAGCCAGCCTCTGCACCAGGTATGCCAGTCCAGCCCATGCCCAATGAGCTTCCTGCTTCTTGTTCAGGACCTTCTGTGACCTGGCCTCACCCTACTGCTACTATGTCCGTTCAAACCCGTTTAATTGGTTCAATCCATCCTTTGGATAGACTGCCTCATTTGGCCAGGTGGGGTTTTCAATCTTTTTCTCAGGGTTCTCTGCATTCTGTTTGTGTTGCAGCTATCCAGCTTGACTCTTGTGACATCTCACTTTCTAACCAACCTGACCTCAGGGATCCACTGACCTCTGCCCAGTCTGGTGGCCCTGTTATGGATGCCCAGCTCATCTTTAAGGGTGTGGGGGACCCTGCTCAGACTCCTGATCTTCTCATGCCCTTACCCATTCCTAAAAAGCCTTTAGTCCTCAAGTCCTCTCGTCCTCTCCCTACCTCTGTTTCGGTCTCTGAGGATAATCTAAAATACGAGGTTAGTCAAGTTTTGGATTCCCAGCTCCGTAAAGGCATTATTCAGTACCTCGTATTTTGGAAAGGGTTGGGTCCTGAGGAGAGGTCTTGGATCACTGCATCTGAGGTCTTTGCTCCTCGTCTGTTGAGGAGGTTCCATCTGGAGTTTCCCTTTAAGCCTGGACCCAGGCGGGGGAGGGGGAGGCCTCGTAAGAGGGAGGGTACTGTCATGGTTATACAGTGATCTTCCTGTGTTTTTTTTTTATATATCTTTTATTTTAAAGTTTAATACAATACATTTCAAAAATACTTATACAGAATATCAATCTTTTAAGGCATATATAACTTGAACTGCCATATTTACCATTCCATTTATCTATAACATAATATTACCCTCCCTAACCCACCAGAAAAAAAAAAAAAAACCCCATCTCCCCTTATCTCGCACCACACCTTCTCAATCTTCATGTCCCCCGTCTGCAGCAGTCAGCCGTAGGGTCCACAACCTTGCGGTGCACCCCTAAACCCTACGGTGTGCATCTGTCACCTGGGCTCTAGGTGACCTGACACTCAGAGGATCTCTTTAGCAAAAACAACACTGAATCAAAAAAGTACAGTTTACAAGACACATATCGAAGTGCTTAAGGCTTAATTCATAAAAGCATAACCCATGCGGTATTTATATTACTGTGCATTATTTGTTTTTTTATAAATAAAAATCATTGTTCATTAGACATTTGCATTCGTTTTTCGTCCAGATGCATTTTCGTCCGAATTTCTGGTATTTTCCTTATAATTTTAACAAATGATAACGAACATGCAGAATCCAAAACCGAAAGATCCGACATAAACAAATGCTTTATTTTCGTTTTCGTTGTGACAACAGTTCGATATAGATAGGAGGTTTGACATGATGCTGACAATAGCGATCTGTGTCCATCGAACCTGTGGTCGAATGTGCCTAACCTTAGCTCTATTAGTCCAAGATTATTCTACATAGAGAGAAAAGATTCTACATAGAGAGAAAAGATTCAACATTATAGAGACAATAGCAAAAAAGGTTGAATGTGCCTAACCTAAAGCCGCGTACACACGGGCGGACTGTATGGCCAACGTAGTCCGTCGAAACACATTTCAGCGGACAGTCCGCTCGTGTGTGGGCTTCAGTGGACTTTTTCAGCGTGCAGTCTGGCGTACTAAGTATTTCGGAATTTCCATAATACTGTCCGTCATACTTTGGTTTCAGCGGACAATCCGCTCGTCAGTAGGCTAGTTCGACGGACTAAGAATGGCGCATGCTCAGAAAGGATTTACACGGCGAAAGGTTGCATTGCTGTGTATTGGACTTCCTATTTCTAGTCCCGTCGTACGTGCTGTACACGTCATCGCGCAAGCTTTCGACGGACTGTTTGTGCATCCGTGTGTGGTCAAGTCTGTTCATTCGAAAGTATGACGGACTGTCCGTCGGATTGTATGACGGACTAAGTAGGCCATACAATCCGCCCGTGTGTACGCGGCTTAACTCTATTAGTCCAAGATTATTCAACATAGAGAGAAAAATTTGACATGAAGATTCAACGAAGCAGTCACTGCGAGTGGACATTTATAGTCAAATTCTCTGCCCATAGGCTATAGAAGAATTCTAATGTTGGTTGACTAGTAATAATAATTAATAAATATAATTATTACTAGTGTCATACATTAGAATTCTACTATAGCTTGTAGGTGGAATATTCAACTGGAAATGTACGATTGCGGCATCGTAGAGTTTAGCTGCTCCGTCGAATCTTCTTGGAACATTCGACAGACACCATAAGCCTTCAATGACAGATTTGACCTTAATTTTTTCGGATTTTTGGGCTAATGCATTTTTTAACGACACAAAATAAATAAAAACGAATGCCGGGAGTAACTAAATAAATTTATTTTTCGGACGACAACGAAATTCCGCAAAAAAAATATTTGTGTGCACATGTCTATTGTTCATTATTATTTAATCAATTTGTGAGATATTATGATAGTAAGAATCAATTAAATAAGATTATTGCACAGTTTATAGATCATGAAAGTACCAGCAGCTACAGACTGGAAATATTTCAAGGTGACAGGGTGTCCATTGAGGACTTCACCAAATAACGTAGGGGTACTAAATAGCACTTTATGAGGTAAAATAACATTGTGTGACAAAATTATGCTTTCAACGGCCCTTGCCCATTTCATGTAAAAAATAACAGCATAAGGAATATTTTTGTTTGTGAACTAAACATTTTAGAAGTTTGTAATGAATAATAATAACCATCTGTGAATTGATGCTATAAGAAAGAATTCCTTTCAAAACTCTGAATGACTTGTGTTGCCAGTATCATACATTAACCCATAAAAGGGTTTACATCAGTGGTGGTCGGTGGTATTTTGCCGCCACATCTTTTTGAATTTGACCTCTACTTTCCTTTCCTGCAGTTTTTTGGGGGTTTTTTGAGACACAGCAGACACAGGATTATTATAAAACTGTATTCCCAGTATTGTCACCTTGAAAATACTCAAGGACAACTCTTGTGGTCGATTTTTGGAATTCACATCATTCACTTTTTGTCAGCTACTTTTGGTTTAAAGGTGAATTAAATTTATTTTATAGCAAGTTGTAAGCTTTTTATATGCTTCCCCCTAGCCTTAAATTATCAGAGGAATAGCTGAGGAACTGCGTGCAAATAAAAATCAATAATCCTGTGGCTTTTCTCAATTTAACATGTCTGTAGATAGATCTTTCCTTTCCTTTTGTATGGATTCTAGAACATCAAGGTTAATTTGAAAAGTGTCCTTCATGGCATTTTTGCAATTGTTTTAAAAAACAATGCTAAAGTCTGTTCAAGAATACTGTATGTGAAAGAGATTATTTAGGGAATAGTTATACTTTCGATAAATGTTGCCAGACAATTTATGATACTGTATATGAGCTACCATAAAGTGTGTGAGCTTTCCTGCAGCGGTACTATAAGCTCCACTGTTGTAGCTCCCATGCTATTTGCATGGGATAGTTGGGGAGTTGAAGCATTGGTTTGGAGAGTTTCACATTAATGTTACAGTTTTTTTTTCTTGCATTTATTAGTGCATGCTCTACAGCATCATTATTAGTTTGCCAATTAAATCTTTAGGCAAGGGTAAAAACTGCACTATGGTTTAATCTGTCTCAAGACTGGGCTATTCCAGCTGCACATATGAGGAAAAACACATAAGTAAAGGTTACCATCAAGGAACACCACATACCAAACCAATAGTTCATAAAAGAAGATAGTCTGCACTCATGCAAACCAACACCTAAGAAAAGCTGCTTGTGCTTCCACCTATAAAATAGATAAATAGAAAAAATATATAAACAGGCACAGTGCTAAGAGATTAAAAAAATAAAAAATGTGTGCAAATACCTAAACGTTAAAACAATCAAAGGTGAGTTCATTTCAAAATAACAATCTCTACTTTTTTATCACAAATGACAAAATTGTGCTTATGCTGTTGCCCATAGCAACCATTATTTCTAAATTATAAGAAGACCAATGTGTTCAGTTTCAATGTCCTTCTCTGTGATATATATATATATATATATATATACAGTATATATTTGTTGTGCGATTGTTGGAATATTTATTCAGCGTCACTCTTAGTGTTGTGCATTATTTATATGGTCAAATCAACAGATTAAACAGATGTTAGCAGATAAAATTATGTGAACATCTTTTCTTGTACAAGTCAATATTCCCCCTCTAACACACTTGCCAAGGTTTCTTCTTAGTCAACAAGTCTACCCATCAGTGGGCAGACAGGCTTTTAGGCCTGGCTCACACGTAATAAGGGATTATCATTTTTCCTTGTTCACATTTTGGATTGGAGTACAATGGAAATTAGCTACCTTCCTTTTTATAACAAAGGTACTTAACCCCTTAACACTCGCCTCTTGGCCCTTTAAGAGGTTTCCGTTCCCGGGAGGGTAGTTCTGGTAAGAAAGCCCCCAATCCTATGTAGAGATCAGGAGCTTTCCATTAGTTGCCGGTAACTGTGTCGGAAGTGTGCTCTCAGCACAGCTTTGTTTACATTCTGGTATGTATATATGCAGCCGCTCACTGTTAAGGCCCCTCCCGCCAAGAGGCTGCATATATGCATATCGCCGGCGTGAAGAAGTAAAAAAAAAATATTATTTTCCACATTCGTTAACATAATTTAAGACCATTACATTTACTTTTAAAGAGTTAGCCTAAGAAACAGCTGAGGTAAATGATATAAAGCAGTAGCTCATGTCAAAAAATGTTAACCCCCAACCATGTTTGTGTGTACATAAAGTACATCTGATTATGCAGGCATTAATGCAGGAGGCATAAAACTATGTTTTTTGTTGTAAGTCTGAGATCTCACTAAGGAAATGCTGGGTTTTTGCTCAGTCAAATCCCACCTCCAGCACACATGTTGGTCTTTCCTCAGTAACATCTCACCTCCAGCATACAGTTTGGTTATTCCCCAGTAACTTCCCACCTCCAGCATATAGTTTGGTCTTTCCCTACTGGGATCTCACCTCCAGCACACATATTTGTCTTTCCCACTGAGATCCTAACTCCAGCATACAGTACATTTTCTTTCCAAAGTGAGATTCCTCCTCCAGCACACCCCCACTTGGATCCCACGTCCAGCACACAGGTTTGTCTTTGCCACTGAGATCACACCTCCGGCACAGTTTTTTTCCCTACACAGTATATGTTAAAGCATTTGCAGTTGCTGAATGTGAAATCCCACCAGCACACAGCTTTGTCTTTCCCCACTGGGATCCTAGCTCTAGTAAACATATTTGTCTTTCTCTGTGAGATCCCACCTTCAGTACATAGATTGGTCTTTCCTCTGTGAAACCCTAACTCCAGCACACAGTTAGGTCTTTTCCTTCTGAGATCACACCTCTAGTACACAGATTGGTATTTCTCCAGTAAAACCCCACCTCCAGCACACACATTTTACATTCCCCACTGAGAACCCACCTCCAGCACACAGGTTGATTTTTCCTCACTGAGATCCCACCTCCAGCACAACGTTTGGTCTTTCTCCATTGAGATCTCACCCACAGCATATGGATTTTTATTTTCCCATTGAGATCTAAATTCCAGCACACAGTATTGTATTTCCTCACTGAGATTCAACCTCCATCACACAGACTGGTCTTTCTCCAACAACATTCCACCTCCAGCACACATTTTTGTTTTTCCCACTAAGATCCCACCCTCCAGCAGATTGTTTGGTCTTTCCCAGTGAGGTCACACCTCCACACCACCCATAGCACAGGTGAAATATTAGGATTCCTATTTTTCATAGGATTCATATGTTTCTTAATAAATAAAAATCCCAAATAGAGTTCACATTTTCGGAGTACCATGGAGGTTTGCTACATCCCTCCCAGCGAGCTCACACCTCCAGCACACAGATTGTTTTTTTCCCTGTGAGATCCCACCACCTACAGCACAGGGGAAGCATTCATATTATTCATATTTTTCTTAGGATTTATTGTTTTTCTTTATACTGTAAATATAAATCAAATAGACTTCACATTTTAGATTGGAGTACAATGAAAATATGCTACTTCCCTGTGGAGAACAAAAGCACTCAAAAATGTTTTTGTTTCCACAGTTAATTTTTAAAACAATTATATTTCATTTTAAAGAACATAGCCTAAGAAATAGCCAATTTAAATGACAGAATATACTAGCTAATGTCGAAAAGATGACAACTACCAAGAATGTTTGTGTGTGCATAAAGTACATCTGACTAATGTGAGCATTATTGCTGGAGGTATAACTCTATATTTGGTGTTGGAAGTCTCGAAGCACTAAAGCTTTTATTCAGTGCCTGTCACTTTTCACTTTGAATTAAGCAGTATGTCATCCATTTAGTCTGTGATACTCCGGGTTGTTGTACAATGAATGGCAAACTGTCAGCTGATAAGTTTTACAGGGAATCGTGATGGAGAGCCAAAACTAAAACCACTAAAAGAAATTGAGTTGCTAAAGGTGTAAAGGAATTTTCATTTTACCATTGCATTTTTCCTAATAGGAGACCAAGTGAAAAAGCACAAAGGTGCAGAATTGTTCAGAAAGCTACTGCAATTCTTAGTTGGACAAATATTGCCACCTACAGACTGTTCTTTAAAACTACATGGATTTTTGTTAACATACTGTACAGTATATGTTAAAGCATTTGCAGTTGCAAAATTGTCTAATATATACAATACGTCCAAGGGAAAGTATATATAGATCTATATGTAGATAAATATAAATATAAATATATATATATATATATATATATATATATATATATATATATATATATATATATATATATATATATATATATAATATATATATATATATATATATATATATATATAGCTATAGATATCTATCTTTTTGTTAACATACTGTACAGTATATGTTAAAGTCTAAATGTCTAAACCGCTGGCAACAAACGTGAGTACACCCCTCAGCAAAAAAATTCCAAATTGGGCCCAATTAGCCATTTTCCCTCCCCGATGTCATGTGACTCGTTAGTGTTACAAGGTCTCAGGTGTGAATGGGGAGCAGGTGTGTTAAATTTGGTGTTATTACTCTCACTCTCTCATACTGGTCGCTGGAAGTTCAACATGGCACCTAATGGCAAAAAAACTCTCTAAGGATCTGAAAAAAAGAATTGTTTCTCTACATAAAGATGGCCTAGGCTATAAGAAGATTGGCAAGACCCTGAAACTGAGCTACAGCACGGTGACCAAGATGATACAGTGGTTTAACAGGACAGGTTCCACTCAGAACAGGCCTTGCAATGGTCAACCAAAGAAGTTGAGTGCACATGCTCAGCGTCTTATCCAGAGGTTGTCTTTGGGAAATAGACATATGAGTGCTGCCAGCATTGCCGCAGAGGTTGAAGGGGTTGGGGGTCAGCCTGTCAATGCTCAGACCATACACTGCACACTGCATCAAATTGGTCTGCATGGCTGTCATCCCAGAAGGAAGCCTTTTCTAAAGATGATGCACAAGAAAGCCCGCAAACAGTTTACTTAAGATAAGCAGACTAAGGACATGGATTACTGGACTCATGTCCTGTGGTCTGATGAGACCAAGATAAGCTTATTTGGTTCAGATGGTGTCAAGCGTGTGTGGTGGCAAGCAGGTGAGAAGTACAAAGATAAGTGTATCTTGCCTACAGTCAAGCATGGTGGTGGGAGTGTCATGGTCTGGGGCTGCATGAGTGCTGCCAGCACTGGGGAGCTACAGTTCATTGAGGGAGCCATGAATGTCAACATGTACTGTCACATACTGAAGCAGAGCACAATCCCCTCCCTTCAGAGACTGGGCTGCAGGGCAGTATTCCAACATGATAACGATCCCAAACACACCTCCAAGGTGACCACTACCTTGTTAAAGAAGCTGAGGGTAAAGGTGATGGACTGGCCAAGCATGTATCCAGACCTAAACTCTATTGAGCATCTGTGAGGCATCCTCAAATGGAAGGTGGAGGAGCACAAGGTCTCTAACATCCACCAGCTCCATGATGTCGTCATGGAGGAGTGGAAGAGGAATCCAGTGGCAACCTGTTAAGGCAGTGCTGGAAAATAATGGTGGTCACACAAAATATTGACACTTTGGGCCCATTTTGGACATTTTCTCTCAGGGGTGTACTCACGTTTGTTGCCAGAAGCTTAGATATTAATGGCTACATGTTGAGTTATTTTGAGAGGAAAACAAATTTACACTGTTATACAAGCTGTACACTCATTACTTTACATTGTAGCAAAGTGTCATTTCTTCAGTGTTGTCACATGAAAAGATACAATAAAATATTTACAAAAATGTGAGGGGTGTACTCACATTTGTTTTGTGAGCTACTATTATTTATTTATATATATATATATATATATATATATATATATATATATATATATATATATATATTGTAATATTTGGGGGTTATTTTAGCTTAAAGGTAGAGCTTACCAGTGAGCTGAGTCCACGCCAGATATGCCATTTTAAAGGCTTGTAGGCCCACTTTTATTAAAGAAAGAAAAGTCCGATAACAAAATAGTTGCCCACACAGGGGTTTCAGCTTTCCACAGCAATAATGTACGTAGAACCAAAAATACCAAGCCACCTGGCTCTCTTTAGCAGCACTGCTGCTCAGACTTCTGCTGCAGCCCTCTTGGCTCTTTAACAGAGTTCCTGTACACCCAGTACCTCAGCACTCTTTACTAGCTTCTTTTTTTCAGCCCACAAGCTTGGACCCTCTGTCTGCTCTGACAGACCGACCTGTGCAGACCTGCACACTTCTTCTCCCTTACTCGCCTGGACTCCTCGGGAGGGTGGAGCCCAGAACCATGGTGTTGGCTTTGTTTTAAGCCCAAGACCCACCTGTGCAATCATCCAGCCAGACTGCTGGCTGTTCCCAAAACCCGGTCCCAGGATTGGAGATTCCGTACTACCACATATCCCCCCCCCTTTGTTTCGACCCAGAGGGCGGAACACCCAAGTTACTTTTGGCACCTCTGTGCCAGATACCATTTACAGAAGTACCCTCCTGTCCAACCTCGCTTCTCCTAACGGGGAACTCCACCCAATGCCTCCTTTGGTGTCTCCCTCTAAGCCTTACTGTCACTCTGCTATGAGCTTTGATGCGACCTTCCCAACTTTTCTTCCGAGTGAATTTCCATAAGCACTTCCTTTCCTGAAATCTTAATGGGTTCCCGTTGGTCTTTCTACCAACCCTTCTGCCTCCACGCTTCAGGTTCCCAGGTTTCCCCAAAACTCTCTCAGCAGTACTGTTCTGAGACTGTAGGGGGCCTATTTCTATAGTGTTTAGAACGGAAACCCACCTCTTATTTCTGGTACCTGACTCAGCAGTCACTAATTGATTACCAGGTTTACCTGTACCTTTGGGCACCACATTATCATGTACCATTAACACATTATTTGGTTCATCATTGACAGACATATTCAAACCAACATTAGACCTCTCAATGTTGCACATGTCACCAATGCCTTTTTTTTCAAAATTTGCTAGGGCAGAGTCTGCAGAGGGCACACATACCAGAGGGCCGCCATCACCCACAGGAACCTCACAGGACACCACCTCCCCTGGGTTCATCCACTCTGCAGGCAGCTGTCCTACCACTTGACCCGTTCTGATGCCATCTGTATTTTTATCCACCGGAACAGGCAAGCTCTCGTCTGATCCACATACAATTTTTACCACGCTCCTTGCCCATTCCCCTGTCCCGGGGACCTTATTATTAGGTTTGTCACCTAAACCAACCACTGGACTGGGGACCCCAGTCTCTTTAACCATCTTTGTTTGAGCCCTGGTCAGGATCTCTGCTGCTTTCAGGTCCACATATGGCCCTTCCACCTCATGTGGTTTTTCTACTGGTGCAGTATACACGCCCTTCACCAACTGACCAGCACCACACTGGACCATAGCAGCAGAAATGCTTCCCATCTGGCTGTTAGGAGGTGTAACCACAGGCAATTTAGGCTTATTTTCAACTTCTCCAACGTCTGTCTCAAATATTTCTTCTGGATCTAATCTAGCAGCATACGTAGCGGCAACTTTTAACAAAAGTAGCAAATTTAGGAATAAACCATTCCTGTCCTGTTTTGCTTTGCTCTGTACAGCCTGCCATACAGTGCTCCACCTAGTGGTACTGCGCAGTACCAGCCCATCAGACTGTGGAGGAGACACACTAGTATAGATTGGCTGTACATCCCAAAGTTCAAGCATCTCTTTTAATGCTTTGGTTAATAACCAGGCCCTTGACTCCAGACCCAAGTCCTTCCTGGGAATTTTCATGACACTGGGGATGCAGAGAGACTCACTTGCTGAGACTTGAAAAGTTGCAATGGTTAACGGAACCTCCTCCCGGCTGGAGGTAAACACAGCCTGGTGCTCCACCAGAGCGCTGCCAATTGCTGCACTCATCCCCAACTTCTCAGGCTCAGCATCAGTGAACTGCTCCAGAACATTACCAATGACGTCACGTTGACACTCCATGTCAACCTCAGTTTTGTGGGTCACGGACAATGTCTCTGCTGTGCCCTTATTTGGTTCATCCTGCTCACCAGGGTTAACTCCTGCAGCAGCCACCGCGCCCTCAGGTACAGGCTGTTCTGCAGCCCCTCCTGCTGGCCCAGCAGAAACCGTGTCCACCTTATCTTTGTGCATAAAAGCCCTATCTATCAGGGAGATAAGATTTTTGCTCCAACTATCCCAATCTGTTGTATGTGCGCTCCCTTCTGCGGTATTCCTCAGCACCGATCCATCTGCCCAAGGAGACACATAAGAACAGACTGGCTTAGTTGCAGACTCATTACACCAGTCATTGTAAATCATGTCAGACTGTGGTAGCACAGGTTGCAATACACCATATACCTGCACATTTTTAGTACTAGCAGCTTGCACTAACACATTACCATTACACGGTACAGTTCCATTCTGTCCCACCAGAGTGACATCGCAGTTGTCCAGGGCAACCTCTGACTCCAACACGTGAAGTTCCCTGGAGATTCCTGTGGACAACTGTGCTGTCTTACCACCAGTTGCTACAGGCAACGGCCCGTTTTTGATAACCCCAGGTTCTTTCAGAGCAAAAGTTTTCCCAACAGCATTAAACTTTTCATTAACAGTAACACTTATAGCATTTTTCGCATTTGTAGGCTGTCCTAGCCCACGGTCAACTTGAGCCTGATAGTCATTAGACACAACACTTTTAGACATCAACACAGGTTCTATTTGGATTTTAACCCTTGCATTCCCACTATATAGGGAAAAGTCATTTCCAAGTGCACATTCAGTGGCCCCACTAACTGGGGTCACTCTCACATCATCATGGACAGTCTCGTAACCAGTCCTTTTATACATGAAATCAGCAGTTCCAGCCATCATTTCATTAAAGACAGTCTTACCCACCGCAGTAGTTGGGGTCACCATCTTCATTTGAGTACGTCGTCTTATGCACCAGTCCTCTGCTGCACTTTTACTGGCCAACTCCTCCTGGTGGCCATGGGATGAAACTACAGCAGGCATCTCCCACCGTTTAGCACCCCCTGCAGGCACAACAGGAAACTTCTTGTTGCTAGGGGTGACTGCAAACATATTTTCACCGGAATCTGGGCCTACAGACAAAACTTTTTTCTCAGCAACATTATCTCCAGCCGTATTCCATAACCTAGGGCAAGAAAACCTGCCATGCCCCAGCTGGCCACATTCCAGGCATGGTACTGGACGATTTTTTTCCAAAGCGATTCTCTCCTGGTGATTCCCAGCTGGCCGGAATGCACAGGCCTCTTTGTGGGGACGCTGAACCAAATCTCTACTGCAGCTCCTTTCAGGCATAAATTTCACTCCGGTTGCCATGGGAGACCGCACTCTCCCAGCAGAACTTTGCTGGCTCTCTCCAACATGATAAATTGGCTCCTCCTTAAGCCACTTTCCACGATCCTTATTAGACATAGCCCATGGTACAGAGACAGCCCGACTGGCTTCCTTTGCGTTGCTATGGGCAACCACTCTCATCCTCAGCCTTTGATCAGCCTCTCTCCTTGCATATAGCATGGGCTTCTCTCTGCTGGATCCCGTCTCATGCTGTGACACATTCACATCTTTCACAATAGCGGTTTTAACTGCATCAGCTTTGCCAGGGGCAACAACAGCCCTCTTCCAGTTATGGACATCCAGCGGCTTTCCCCTTGCACTGAGGGTTGGCTTCCTTTCCTCTGTAGCTTGGTTCAGTGCTGCTAAATGCCGCTTGCACCAATCCACTGCAGATTCAAATGCTGGTGGACTCTCCATAATAGCAGTCACCTGTGCACTCCTTGCACCAGTGTTGCTAGGGACAACCCCAGCCCTTTTTCTCCTTGATACACTCTGATCAGGTATGTATGGGGCTCGTTCGGGTGGTAACAACCCCTCCAACCACAGAGCTCTGTCTCTTTTAAAGCAAGTTGCTTTTCTCTTCATGCAAGCTTTCCTCACCTGCACATTGCACACACTGATTGTGCTGTCTCATGCACACAAACACAGTTCATAGCAAGAGAAAAAAAAATATTTGACTTTTCATTCACAGGTACACCACCTGCAACACGCAATGCCTTTTGCCTGGCTGCACTTCCACACACAGCCAATAGTTCCTGACTTGAACTTACTGTAGGGCAAGGACCTGGATTCCACCGTCTTCTGCCCGCATTCTCCACCACTTGTAATATTTGGGGGTTATTTTAGCTTAAAGGTAGAGCTTACCAGTGAGCTGAGTCCACGCCAGATATGCCATTTTAAAGGCTTGTAGGCCCACTTTTATTAAAGAAAGAAAAGTCCGATAACAAAATAGTTGCCCACACAGGGGTTTCAGCCCTCCACAGCAATAATGTACGTAGAACCAAAAATACCAAGCCACTTGGCTCTCTTTAGCAGCACTGCTGCTCAGACTTCTGCTGCAGCCCTCTTGGCTCTTTAACAGAGTTCCTGTACACCCAGTACCTCAGCACTCTTTACTAGCTTCTTTTTTTCAGCCCACAAGCTTGGACCCTCTGTCTGCTCTGACAGACCGACCTGTGCAGACCTGCACACTTCTTCTCCCTTACTTGCCTGGACTCCTCGGGAGGGTGGAGCCCAGAACCATGGTGTTGGCTTTGTTTTAAGCCCAAGACCCACCTGTGCAATCATCCAGCCAGACTGCTGGCTGTTCCCAAAACCTGGTCCCAGGATTGGAGATTCCGTACTACCACAATATATATATATATATATATATATATATATATATATAATTTATTTATTTATTTAAATATGACGTAAAGGAGGCAGGAATGATATACAGTGCCTTGCAAAAGTATTCACCCCCTTGGCGTTTTACCTATTTTGTTACATTACAGCCTTTAGTTCATTGTTTTTTTAATCTGAATTATATGTGATGGTTCAGAACACAATAGTCTAAGTTGGTGAAGTAAAATTAGAAAAATATATACATAAAACAATTTTTCAGAAATAAAAAAATGATAATTGGCATGTGCGTATGTATTCACCCCCTTTGTTATGAAGCCCATAAAAGCTCTGGTGCAACCAATTACCTTCAGAATTCACATAATTAGTGAAATGATGACCACCTGTGTGCATTCTAAGTGTCACATGATTTATCATTACATTTACACATGAAAAGCCCCAGAGTCTGCAACGCCTAAGCAAGAGGCACCACTAACCAAACACTGCCATGAAGACCAAGGAACTCTCCAAACAAGTAAGGGACAATGTTATTGAGTAGTCAGGGTTAGGTTAGCATCAAAACCTGGTTCAATGACCGTGGGATTACTGTGGATGATTGGCCAGCAAACTCGCCAGACTTGAACCAAGAGAAAGATGAGAGACATGAGACTGAACAATGCAGAAGAGCTGAAGGCCACTATTGAAGCATCCTGGTCTTCTATAACACCCCAGCAGTGCCACAGGCTGATAGCTTAAATGCTGCACCACATTGAGGCAGTAATTGCTGCAAAAGGGGCCCAAAGCAAGTACTGAGTACATATGTATGCTTATACTTTTCAGAGGTCCGATAGTGTTCCATGTAAATCCTTGTTTTATTGATTGCATGCAATATTCAAATTTTATGAGATTGTGGGTTTGCGGTTTTGATAAGCTGCAAGCCAAATTACGGCTTGAACTATCTTGCTTTGCATGTAATGAGTCGATCTCATATATCAGTTTCACCTTTTAAGTTGCATTAGGGAAATAAATTAACTTTTGAATGATATTGAAATTTTTTGAGTATCGCCTGTTGGGTTAACTATAAGCCGTACACTCCATAGAGTTGGGCTTTATGGCAGAGTGACCAGAAGAAAGCCATTACTTTCAGCAAAAAACAAAATGGCACGTTTTGAGTTTGCAAAAGGCATGCGGGGGACTCCCAAATTGTATGGAGGAAGGTGCTCTGGTCTGATGAGATTCAAATTGAACTTTTTGGCCATCAAAGAAAACCCAACACACCACATCACTCAAAAATACCATTCCCACAGTGAAACATGGTGGTGGCAGCATCATGCTGTGGGGATGTTTTTCAGCAGTCAGGACTGGGAAACTGGTCACAGGTGAGAGAAAGATGGATGGTGCTAAATACAGGGATAATCTTGAGCAAAACCTGTACAACCCTGTGTGTGATTTGGGCTAAAACGGAGGTTCTTTCAGCAGGACAATGACCCCAAACACACTGCTAAAACAACACTTGACTGGTTTAAGGGGAAGTCAAAGCCCAGACCTTAATCCAATAGAAAATTTGTGAAGATTGCTGTTCACAAGCACAAACTATCCAACTTGAAGGAGCTGGAGCAGTTTTGCAAGGAGGAATGGCAAAAATCCCAGTGGTAAGATGTGGCAAGCTCATAGAGACTTATCCAAAGCGACTTGGCACTGTGATAGCTGCAAAAGGTGGCTCTACAAAGTGTTGACTTTAGGGGGGTGAATAGTTATGCACATTGACATTTTCTATTATTTAGTCCTATTTGTTGTTTGCTTCACAATAAAAAAAATAAAAAAACATCTTCAAAGTTGTGGGCATGTTCTGTAAATTAAATGATGCAAATTCTCAAACAATCCATGTTAATTCCAGATTGTGAGGCAACAAAACATGAAAAGGGGGGTGAATACTTTTGCAAGACACTGTACATATTTATAAAGCGGTGAATGTGACATTCACAAACATATTCACTGCAGGTGAATCATCCGGATACATGTCTTTTAATTACAGGAATGACTACCACCTGTGAATATTTAAAGAAGGTAACATGCATTGCTTTATAAATAAGTCCATATAGTGAACATCATCACTGTGTATTTTAGGAATATTTAGGAAGATGAAACAAGGAATTTAATCACTATGAGCAAAAACTAGTTTTACCCATTTTTTATAAATAGGAATAGAGTAGCAGAACATACTTATTGATTTCAAGGTCAGATTTGAAATAAATTGTAATTTAACTGTGTCTATCACAACAACAGTTTTATCAGTTAAAGATTTGAATTGTGTATTAATTTTCAAGTTCATAAGAGCCGGTTCACACAGGGGCGACTCAGATCCGACTTCAAGTCGCCCCAAGTCACCTCAGGTCGCACAACATGTAGAAATCAATGTAAGTGAACTAGAGCTGTCTTAATGCACACTACTGAAGTCGCTCCGACTTCAGAAAAGGTTCCTGTACTACTTCAATCCGACTTGTAGGCGACTGGTACCCATTGATTTCAATGGAGGTCGCCTCCAAGTCGGATCTCCGTCTATACGGAGGCGACTCTCAGAGAATTAACAGCTCTCAAAAGGAGTTCCCCCCTGAGAGCTCATTCTCTGATTGGCCACGGCAAGTCGCCTGGCCTGGGGCGACTTAAAGTAGTGTTGTAAGTCGTGTCCAAGTCACGTCCAAGTCACGTCCAAGTCAGGTCCAAGTTGCCTCCAAAAGTCGTGTTGCCCCTGTGTGAACCGAGCCTTAGTGTGCTGGACACAATAATGTCAAACTGGGCTGTGCCTCTAGACATAATCCAGGGATCATCACTTGTTTGGAGAAACAGGATTGCTAAGAACTGAACAAGGAAAGTCATCAAAACAACAGGACAGACTATGGAAGCTATATATAAAAATGTGTGAAGTAATAGATTTTTTTGCAATTGCCCTGTTTAAAAAAGTATTGGTAAAAAGTAGTGATAAAAAAAAAGTAAATTATAAAAAGATGTAATTAAAGCAATTAGACACCTTGAGTAAAGTTTATCACAGCAAATAAAAAGGTAATTAGCTGACCTTCAGGTACTTTTGTGAAATAAATTGTAATTTATTCGTTGACACTAATAGTTCCCCTTGGAAAAAATGAAACACTAATACCGCTTACACACGACCGGACTTTCCAGCACACTAGGTCCAACGGAATCAGTCCTTCGGACATTCCAATCGTGTGTGGGATAATCCGATCGTTTTTCTTAAACAAAATCTGATGGACCTAGAAATAGAACATGTTTCAAATCTGTCCGATTCCTATCGGGAAAACCGTTCGTCTGTATGCTGGTCCGATGGACCAGATACGACGCAAGGGAAGCTATTGACTACTGGCTATTGAACTTCCTTTTTTAGTCCCATCTTACGTCATCACGTTCAAAACGAATGGACTTTCAAATGGACTTAGTCTATTCGTATGTGGGCAAGTCCGTTCATTCAGAAGTCCGTTGGAACTCCGCTGAAAGGCCATCGGGAAGACCGCCTGACCTTTTCTGCCGGAAAGTCCGGTCATGTGTGCGCAGCATAAGAAACACAAATCACAGAAGCACAATTTGATCTGTTCCCACTGAAATCTTACCTCCAGTACACAGAATGGTCTTTTTCCAGTTACACCCCACCTCTAGCACATAAATGTGTTTTTCTCTATTGAGGTTACACCTCCAGCACACAGAATGGTCTTTGCCTAGTAACATCCCACATGCAGCACACAAGTTGGTCATTCCCCATTGAGATGACATCTCAAGCACACAGAATGTTTTTTTCCACAATAAAATCTCACCTCCAGCACATAGACTTGTCTTTCACCACTGAGATCATATCTCCATGCAACAGATTGGTCTTTCCTCAGAGAAATCCCACCTCTAGCACACAGGTTGGTCTTTCCTCACTGAGATTCCATCTCCAGCACACAGATTGATCTTTCCTTTAGAGAGATCTCACCTCCAGCACACAGGTTGGTCTTTCCTCAGAGAGATCTCACCTGCAGCGCACAGGTTGGTCTTTCCTCACTGAGGTCACAACTCCAACACACATATCAGTCTTTTCCCACTGGTATTCCACCTACAGAATAGATATAGATTTTATTTCCTCCAGTAAGATCCCACTTCCATCACAGTTTGGTCTTTCTTCATTGAGATCCCACTTCTAGCACATAGATAGTTTTTGTTCCCTGTGAGATCCCACCAACTACATCACAGACACATTTGGTCTTTTCCCTTTATCTCTCATCCAGCACACTCTCTCCAGTTTTTCTTGTATAGACCTGCAAGGACTCCCCAATCTGCAGGGGACACTTTGAGCATACACATTGTATTGTCCATGTCCTCCCCATAGATACTGCACACTGAGCCCAGACACCCAGGCCAGATCTGGGGGGGGGGGTCTAGGGTGGGCTGCCCCCCTCCACCCCAGATTTTAGTGGTGCCCCCCCCTACCAGGATGCTTGGGGGAGCAAGATGATCGGGAGAATGCACTTTTAGCTCTACTCAATACCAAGGCCACCTTTGGCGCTGGCTCCTTGAGTTGCCACTCGCTACTGTCACTTATAAACACAGAAGCTTGGCTTCAGTATTTACAATTGACAGCACTCCTCTCCCGGTGGTGCACACAAAACTTTGTCCTCCTTGTCCCCGATCTTCCTTCTCTGCGCATGACAACAGAGGAGGGATGGAGGGAACAGGGTATGAACACAGCCACTCCAGTCTTGTTGTGGCAGCAGCTCATGAAGCCTGTAATGACAGCAGGAACTGCTACTGAAAGATGTACCTTCTTTTCTGGAGTGGAGAAAAAAAATGAACCCTGCACTCTGAGCATAGTGCTCCCCTGAATCCTGCATTCTGTAAGCAGTGCACAATCAAACTCTTTACTCTGTATGTAGCACACTCCTGAACCCTGCACCCTGTATGTAGCACAGTCCTAAACTCTGCACACTGTACATAGTACTAATCCTGAAGCCTGCACCCCTGAACTCTACATTCTGTACCGAGAAGAATAATTCCACCTAGATCTGACCCCCTGACCCCTGCACAGTGCATACTACTGACCTCTGCAATACTTACTCCTGCCCTCTGCACAGTGCGTTAAATACTGCGGACACATGTCCGTGTTCATTGTATTTGATAAATCATGCTAGCAGTTGGTTATTTATCATTTTTTTTAGTATGCAAAGCAGACCGCTTGGCTTTTTTTACTGCACCCCCAGATCAGACAGGCTATATTCAACCCTGTCAGACACACAGTCTGGAGGTTCAGTACTCTTTACGAGCAGTCACTGATCCTTACCCCCTCTGCAGAAGTGGGTTTCTGTGTGGCCATGTTAGGAAACATTTGTCTCCCCCCTGTATCATGCCCCCAGCACACACATATTGTTCCTTAGTATCGAAAGCAGCAGCAGGATGTATCTGCAGTACACAAAGCTGTCTATCCAGTTTTACACTGGCAGAGTATGTGCATTAACCCATTAGTGACCAGTCTGTAGTGTATGTGCAGGCCATAGATGGATGTTTGTTTGTTTTTTTTGTTCAGTCTGTAGGCTGAATGAAAAATAAAACTGACAGATTCCTCCATCTACACAAGCAAGGTGGTTGGAGGAATCCAACCTGCTGGCACAATGTATTTTGGCAGCAGGACTTGCCATTGTCAGAATACACGGATCAGTGCCTGCAGCTGAATGACAAAAATTTTCCAGCATGTTCCTTTGACAGAAGTTGATTAAACAATTGACTTGTGTTGAACAGAGAAAACCACACACTGATCGAAATTTGCCCAGGCCCTGATGAACCAGATAAATTTCTGTCCATCTATGGCCAGGCTTATGCCCCATACACACGATCAGAATTTTGGTCAGAAAAAGCTCTGATGGTTTTTAAGATGGAATTCCGGCGGGATTTCTCTCAAGCTATTTTGCATGCACACGATCACACCAAATTCCGACTGTCAAGAACGTGGTGCCGTACAACACGTATGACGGGACTAGAAAAAGGAAGTTCAATAGCCAGTAGCTAATAGCTTCCTTCTCGTAGTTGAATCTGAGTCAGAATTGCATACACACTATTGGAATTTCCAATAGAAACTTTTTCCGTCTGAAAAATGGAGAACCTGCTCTCAATCTTTGCTGGTGGAAATTTGGCCAGCAAAATTCTGATGGAGCATACACACGGTCGCATTTTCTGATGAAAAGCTCTCATCGGTCTTTTGCGGGCCGAAATTCGGAGTGTGTGCATTACTCTTCGGTGTCTGAAGTGTTTGTGATGTGGTTCAAGAGCATATACATCACAACCCCTTAACGACCAAGCCCCCAGCTCAGGTGCCTTATTCCACAGTGTCTGGTCCCACTGGACCCAGGCATATGTGATAACCCCTCATTGCCCATTTCACAGTCTATGTGCATTATCTCCTTAGTCCCCAAGCATGTATGTTAACCCCTCAGCACTCAGTGTCCAACCCAGTTCATGTAGGTTAACCCCTTAGCACTCAATAACCTTCTACTCTTCTGCTTATATCAATGATCCTGCTGGTGTTTGAAGACCTAATGCAAATGATTGTGGTGGTCTAGATAATAACAACACTGTCACATGAGCGTGTTTGGCCTTCTGCAATAAAAGACCCATAATATCTGGTGAGCTGTGCTTACCAAGTGGTAATGGGGTGATATATTGGGCATTTACAAGGATTGCACTCTGAAGTTTGAGGAAGCAAGTTTTGTGAAGAGAGGCTCATGATTTGGAGACTTTTGTGTGTTATCACTCTGAAAGAGTCTTGTTTCATGGATTTATCAATTTTAAATGGACACTGTTTTAAAGATTCCCTTTGAGTTTAATAAGGGGATGGCACTGTTTATGTTGTGATCACATTGATGTTTGTATAATTTTATGAAACAGCAGCACATCCATTTTTCGCGGTTAAAAATATATATATTTTTATAGTCACGTGCTTGTTTATTTTTATTATTCATTGTGGTTATTCAAGGTGATCATTCATTCTGTGTATATGTGTTTCTTTACTGTTAAAGATCGCACCTACAATCAGCACAACCCCTATGCAATTTTTTTTTTTTTTAGTTCAATCCCTCCAGCAGTATGTTGTCTCTTGTTTCTGTTTAAAAACTTTTTTATTGTCTCACTTTAAGTTTGACTTTTTTTTTTTCACTAGAGATCCCATTCTGCCTTTTCCTTGATGAATGAAGATGTACCAAGTAGCAACACAGTAGGAAAATCCAGTACACCAGAATCACGGTGTCAGACGCAAAGGAGTCACAAGAGAAGACTGAAAGAACACAGACCTTCAACATTGCCAAGCTGGAAAAGTGTGGACAGTCTATATGATTCAAGTAATTCATGTTTGTCTGTGTTCTCAATACATTTACTGGTTTTGCTCTTTTAACCACTTCAGCCCCGGAAGGATTTACCCCCTTCCTGACCAGAGCACTTTTTGCGATTTGGCACTGTGTCGCTTTAGCTGAAAATTGCGCAGTTGTGCGATGTTGTACCCAAACAAAATTGACATCCTTTTTTTCCCACAAATAGAGCTTTCTTTTGGTGTTATTTGATTGCCTCTGCGTTTTTTATTTTTTGCGCTATAAAGGAAAAATGAGCAACTATTTTGAAAAAAAGCAATATTTTTTCCTTTTTGCTATAATATACATCCCCAAAAATATATAAAAAAAACTATTTTTTTTCCTCAGTTTAGGCCCATATGTATTCTTCTACATATTTTTGGTAAAAAAATAAAATCACAATAAGCGTATATTGATGGTTTGCGCAAAATTTATAGCGTCTACAAAATAGAGGATAGTTTTATGGCATTTTTATTTTTAATTTTGTTTTACTTGTAATGTCGTCAATCTGCGATTTTTATCGGGACTGCGACATTATGGCGGACAGAGCAGACACTTTTGACACTATTTGGGACCATTGTCATTTATACAGCGATCAGTGCTATAAAAATGCTTTGTTTACTGTGTAAATGACACTGGCAGTGAAGGGGTTAACCTCTAGGGGGCTGTGAAGGGGTTAAGTGTGTCCTAAGGAGTGACTGTGGTGGGGAGGGGCTACACCTCGCATGACAGCGATTACTGCTCCCGATGACAGAGAGCAGTGATCTCTGTCCTGTCACTAGGCAGAACGGGGGAAATGCTTTGTTTACAAAAGCATCTCCCCGTCATGGAGACCGCAGTGGGCGCACATGCCCGCAGCACTGCTTCTTAAAGGGGACATCCCTGTATGCCATTTTTCCCACCATTGCCATTCTGCCAACGTAAATCGGTGTGCGCTGGTCGTCAAGTGGTTAAAGAGACAACTGACAAAGCAATTCTGTGGTTAAGAACTCCAGAAAAAAAAGTTACACCTGCAGTGGGTCCTCCTCCATGTTAAAAGAGTTAACTACTCATTTTGACTAGGGTTACAGAAAAGAATATACACAGTGGTACCTTGGATTACGAGCATAATTCCAGAAGAATGCTTGTAATCCAAAGCACTCGTATATCATAGCAAGTTTCCCCATAGGAAATAATGGACCTCAGATAATTTTCAGTTGGACTTGGAGAGGCTCAGAGACACTCTGGAAGGGAAGGGAGTGTTTCAGAGCAGCTCCAAACTGCTCCAAGTGTCACCAGCGCCCCCTCACCTTTGGCCAAGTGCGGTAATGCACACCCCAGAGGCTTGAATCCTGCTTGTTTTGCAAGACAACGCTCGCAAACTGAGTCAGGATTTAAAAAAAAATAATAGCTTGTATTGCGAAACACTCACAATCCGAGATATTACTGTACTTATCTTATTCTTCTTTCCCACAGCCTTCCTCCACGCTCCTCTTAAAGCCTGTTCTTTTTGCTGCCTTTTGCTCAGCTCTCTGAGGTTATCATGAACAATGCAGGATTGCTGTTGCTGCATTATACATGAGGTCACCAAGGGTCCACCTACAACCCTGAATGTCAGACATTGGAATAAAGAAAATGGACAGAAAAGAGAGCGCAACACCCTAGTGCAGTGATGGCGAACCTTTGCACCCCAGATGTTTTGGAACTATATTACCCATGATGCTCATGCACTCTGCAGTGTAGGTAAGCATCATGGGAAATGTAGTTCCAAAACATCTGAAGTGCCAAGGTTTGCCATCACTGCCCTAGTGAATTATTCCACAATTTAGTGAAGTTGAAAATAATAACAAATACTCACAAGCATGAGATAAAAGTATGCAAAAACAGCAGATCTTCTGCAGGTTTAAAAGCCCTGGAATCTACAGTCTCCAGATCCTGGGGGGACCATGCAGGTGCCCCTGCTGGCTGATGCATTTTGAGGGATTGACATTCTTCCTCAGAGCCTAGCAGCAAAGGATCCTTCAGCTGAATTTGTAGATGCATACATGCCATAATACACACACCATGAGAGCCCGGGGCACTCCCCTTAGATGAGAGTGGTCAATTAGGATGGTATTGTGCTTGTGCCATTGCCTATTGGCCAATGAATGATCGAAAAAACATATCTAATAGTCTGCAAAATGGTGGATATTGTTCTGTAAAGATGTATCTTATCAGATTGAAGAGGTTGTTTATCGGTGGACATTCTATTAGTCTAACTAGTGTCTGGTATGGCATACAAATAAAATGATGCTGAGCCGCCTACCTTATTCATGATCACCTAGGAACAACAAGCTGTTAACCCTTATGCCCTGTACACATGATTGGGCTTTCCGATGACAAAATCCATCGGATTTTTTCCGACAGATTTTGGCCCAAACCCGTCTAGCATAAACATGGTCACACAAAATTGTCGGAAAATCCGATCGTTCTGAACGCGGTGACGTAGAACACGTACAACGGGACTATAAATGGGCCAGTAGCCAATAGCTTTCGTCTCGTAATTTATTGTGAGCATGCGTGGCACTTTGTCCGTCGGAATTGTCTACACACTATCGGAATTTAAAGGATCGGATTTTGTTGTCGGAAACATTTTTACATCCAGCTCTCAAACTTTGCGTGTCGGAAATTCCGACGGAAAAAGTCAGATGGAGCCCATACAGGAATGGATTTTCCAACAACGCGATCGGATCGCACAGGAGAATCCGACCGCGTGTATAGGGCATTACAGTGCGGAGGGGGGCCCACTGCAAGGGTAAGGCTTTTTTTATTCCTTAGAGTTTACCTTTAAATTTATGTTTTTAAGTATGATGTTTTATGTTTGTTCTTATTTTATTTCACTAATATACCTTTCGTTTAAAGGATAAGTTCATCTTTAGTAAAACTTTACACCCGTATTCTGAGTGTAACTTGTTACTAATGCAGCAGACTTGAACCCCACCCCCAACCCCCACTGTGACAGCTGACGGGGGATTCTCCCTTCGCACCCGCTGTTACAATTTAATAACAGTGAGTCTGTGCAGTGCTCTGCCCACACAGCCATTCATTCACAGGGATCCGTGCATGAATGAATTACCAAACCAATCTTCCATAACGGCAGAGAGCTGGTAGTTCTCAATAAATTACCAGGGCATTCATCAGCACTCTGGTGACTCATTGACAGTTCTTGCAGTACCTGTGTGCCCATATGGAGGGGTGGGCAGAAGCTGTCAGGAGTGTCTGCAGGAGTCTGAAAGTACACCCTCAATCTACTGATTGGAGGTACAATGCTTTGCAGACTCCTTGGAAAAAAATAATAAATGTATGCATTTTACATACAAAATAAAGTACATTCCTTATTATTATTAATATTATTATTTTTTTCTTTACAAAAGGTGAACTTAGCATTTAAGACATAAGACATTGCTTACTTGTGGGTAAATTTTAGCTTAAGCTATTTATCTCGGTAGATTTATGCTCATGGAAACTGACAGAGGAAATGTAAAAAGAAGCCTAGGATGCCCCAAGAAAGAACAAATGCAATACTGTAAGGCAGGGATATGCAATTAGCGGACCTCCAGCTGTTGCAAAACTACAAGTCTCATCATGCTTCTGCCTCTGGGTGTCATGCTTGTGGCTGTCAGAGACTTGCTATGGCTCATGGGACTGGTAGTTCTGCAACAGCTGGAGGTCCGCTAATTGCATATTCCTGCTGTAAGGTGTTGCCATGAACAGTTGGAGTGGTCATACTGAGGTATAGCTAAGCACGCCACAGTCCTTGTTCCAAGTAATATTTCTACATAAATGTGCCACAAGGTGGTGTAACTGTTCCATCGTATAGGGTCCTCTTAACATTTTAAAATTTTTCTACAAATAAAATACAGATTTATTACAACTTCCAATGTTAATGTTGAAGTCAAACCTGTACAAGCTGGATTTTATTTGGGGTATGGGAAATGACCAGGCCATTTTTTGCAATATGGCACTGCACTGCTTTAACTGACAATTAAGCAGTCATTTAACACTATACCCAAACAAAAAATTTTCCCATTAATAGAGCTTTCTTTTGGTGGTATTCGATCGCCTCTGCGCTTTTTATTTTTCGCGCTATAAACAAAAAAAGAGCAACAATTTTGAAAAAAAATATATATATTTTTTACTTTCTGCTATCAAAACATATCCAATAAAAATTGGATATGTTTATCCAAAAAATGTCTTGATAAATTTAGGCCAATATGTAGTCTGCTATTTGTTTTTGGTAAAGAAAATCCCATTAAGTGTATATTGATTGGTTTGTGCAAAAATTATAGTGTCTACAAACTATGGGAAATATACTGGAATTTTTATTTATTTATTTTTTACTAGTAATGGCGGCAATAATCGACTTATAGCAGGACTGCAATATTGCGGCAGACATTTGAACACTAATGCCGCATACACATGATCGAATTGTCCGGCGAACTTAGACCACAGTATGCTGGAAAATTCGATTGTGTGTGGGCTCCAGCGGACTTTTTCATCGTAAAGTCCGGCTGACTTAGAAAGTAGTTTTGACACAGAATTTGTCCACTGGACTTGGCTTTCAGCGGACACTCCGTTCATCAGTGTGCTAGTCCGGCGGGCTAAGAATGACGAATGCTCTGAAGCAAGTACGAGAAGGAAGCTATTGGCTACTGGCTATTGAACTTCCTTTTTCTAGTCCTGTCGTATGTGCTGTACGTCATCGCGTTTGAAATCGCCAGACTTTCGGAGTGTCCGTGTGTGGCCAAGTCCGTTCGTTATAAAGTCTGGCGGATTGTTTACCGGATTATTTGCCGGACCAAGTCCGCCGGACAATTCGATCGTGTGTACGTGGCATTACTGACACTTTTTAGGAACCAGTGACACTAATTCAGTAATCAGTGCTAAAAATATGCACTATATCACTATACTAATAGCACTGGTTGGGATGGGGTTAAACATCTAGGACAATAAAACTGTTAAATGCGTGCCTATCCTGTGCTTTGGTTACTGTGTGTTGTAACTTTACTAGGGGAAGTAATAGATTGTATTCCCTTCCCTATTACTTCCCTGCCTTGTTTACATAGGCAGGGCTCTGTCCTGTGTGAATTCATGATGATTGCCGTGTGCCGGTGGTAACCCATTGGCCGCCACCCGGTGATCGACATCTGCTGCGTATAATCACAGCACGGCTGGGCCACCCTACCCTGAAGTGTCAGGTCATGGTCGACAAGCAGTTAATAAAGTGCAACATACATTTTACTCGAGATAGCAATATTATAATATGTAAAATTATTTGAATATGAGTAATTTGGAGTCTTTCTTGAGTTTTTCACGGAACATCAAGATGTCTGACTTTAACCCAATTTAGACAGTAAAAGTAAACACAAAAATATAGATTCATTACACAAATCCTCCAACAATCCTGGCTATAGGTTTGATCTGCAAGATAGTTGACTTGGTATATGTGGGCCTTCACCAGTAGTTTTTGCTTACCTAAATACTATCCACAAATAGAGTACTCTGGTTATGTGCAGTTGAAAGAGAGCCACTGGATAACAAATGTGTAAATTAAAGCTGAGCTACTTAGATATATTGTTTCATGTTAGGTGCATACAGTACATGCTAAGTTTTATGTAACGCTTAAAGAGAGATCATTTTTTTAAATTTTTTTCTATAGGCCCATCTCCAGTTCTGCAGAGTTCAGACGGGAATTGGGTAGCGCTACAAAGTATAACATTGCCTCCACCAAGATTGCTTGCTCAGCCAAAGAGTCAAGTGTTCAAATCTTTAGAGAATGAGTCAAGTGTAGTCTCAGCCTATGATGAGATGGGTTCAGACAGTGATGAAGAAGTGGACTGGAGTTTAGCACTCAATGCCTACCGACGGAGAACAAGACAGTTGTCAGAAGATTCTTGTTACACAGACTCTCAGTATAACGCCGAATGGGCATGTGGCAATGAGTATTATCAGTCTGTAACTTCCCCATCATCTGGATTGTTTACAAATACCGAAACAATGTATTCGGACTCAGAAACCTCATCTGTGAACTCTTTGAAGGAGAATAGGTTGTCCGCTAAGTCTCTTAGGCCAAGTAGAAAAGTTCCTAGTGAGCAGACCCATAAAGAACACATGTATGGAAAGATGGATATTAATTTTAACCCTCAGTCTATTAGTATGGAATATTCAGACAGCAGCGAACCTGAAAAAACTGCTGATGTTGAAAAAAGATCAAGAAGATGGAGAAAGAGCAAAGTAGCCCTTGAAGAGATGGGAGAGGGGAGTAATAATGCAGCAAGAGTACAAAAAAGGACCACTCTGGGCACCAATAAGGTATTTTTCTTTTACAATTCAACAAAAAGTATGTACTAATGACATTTTAAGTTTTCATAAATTTATTAGTAGTAAAAATAAACCTCCATTGACTGTTTATGGGTTTACTTATCAATGTATCTGAGTGAATGATTGTATTGGACAGTCTTGTGTTGCACAAAGCACCCATTCAGAATCTTCTTTTTTTTCTGCCATATGGTATGCACAGAAGGGGATCAGTTTTGGACAAAGCAGGCTACAAGCCATAATTTCTCTTTCAGATACAGTGGGGGAGATTTAGCAAAACTGGACTGGCAAAATCTGGTACAGCTCTGCATTGTAACCAATCAGCTTCCGGGTTTTATTGTCAAAGCTTAATTGATCAACGACCATTGGCCAGCTTGGTGCTTATATTTAAAAAGGGGGGCCAAAGTCTTTACTGAGTAACTACAGACCTGTTAGTTTAACTTATATAGTCAGGAAAATACTGGAGAGTTTATTAAAAAGACCACGTAGATGTGTTTTGCTAGGAAAAAAAAAAAACATTTTATGCAAAAGTCACATGTAACGTTATTGTGGCTCCAGCCAGTCACAGAGCCGGAGTCCGCAAACCCAAAAGGAAGACAGAGTGAAGATGGACGCTGTCTCCAGCGATGACATTGCTTCCCTGGAAGGCTTTGTTTTGAGGTAAGTTTCACATAATGTGCTAGTATGAGACGCCTTTGCATGGCAGGTAAGGGATAAAAAGTGCAGCGGTATACAACTGCTTTAACTGACAATTGTGCATTCATGCAATGCTGCACATAAACTACATTTATGTAATTTTTTTTTCTGACAAATATAGCTTTCTTTTGGTGGTCACCTTGAGGTATTTTATCTTTTCTCTATAAACAGAAAAAGATCAACAATTTTTAAAAAAGCAAACAACATTTTTTACTTTCTGCTATAAAACATATCCAATAAAAAAATGTAAAAGTCTAATTTCTTCATACATTGAGGCCAATATGTATTCTGCTACATATTTTTGGTAAAAAAATCCCAATAAGCATATATTGTTTGGTTTGCGCAAAAGTTTCAGCGTCTACAATCTATGGGATATATACTAGAATATTTTTTTTGTTTATACTAGTAATGGCAACGAACAGTGACTTATAGTGAGACTACGATATTGTGGTGAACAATCTGACACTAACTGACACTTTTGACACTTTGTGGGAACCAGTGACACTAATACAGGGATCAGTGCTAAAAATATGCACTGTACTAATGACACTGGCTGGGAAGAGGTTAAACATCTACGACTATCAAAAGGTTAAATGTGTGCCTAACCAGTGTTTTTGTGTGTACTATGGTATTTACATAGGCAGAGCTCCGTCCATCTGTAAACAGGTCCCGGCAGTCATCCATTGCCGGCGGATCACTAAGAGGCTGAGCCATTGATGGATTTTCCACTAGGCACTATAGGCAAGTGCCTTTAGGCATCCTTCCTAGAGGGGCGTCTGTCAGTATGAGTTCTTTTTCTTCTTTTGTTTGCCAGGTTCGTACGTCATACAGATCTGACAGTGGGGTGTTTCACACACGATCTGGTGGCTGCAGCCACAGGGATTATGTTTAAAACTCAAAGTCAGAACCAGGTGGAAGCATTCGGGTGGTTGCAGTGCTGCCCGATTGCTTCCACACACTTGGTTTTGTCCCCTATGTGATGAAGAAAAAAAAGATAAGCAAAAAAAATAAATAAAGTTACGCCCAAGCACATAAAATCCCCCCCAAATTTTTTTTAGGTACCCCACATATAAACACTAGGGATGGGCGAACGGTTCAGCCCGAGCATAAGTTTGGGCCGAACTTTGGATGTTGGGATGTTCGGCGAACACCGAACAATATGTGGTGTTCGGGGCAAATTCAAAAGCCGCCGGATCAACGTTTACATCTATGAGACACTAACATGAAAAATCAAAAGTGCTCATTTTAAAGACTTATATGCAAGTTATTGTCATAAAAATTTTTGAAATATTCCTTTAAATATCATGCCTGGGGGGTGTCTATAGTATGCCTGTAAAGTGGTGCATTTTTCCCGTGCTTAGGACAGTAACACAGCAAAATTACATTTCTAAAGGAAAAATTGTAATTTAAAACTGATCATGGCTGTAATGAATTGTCGGGTCTCGGCACTATAGATAAAACTCAATGAAAAAAGGGCATGCCCCCCCCCCCCCCCAGTCCATTGCCAGGCCTTTTGGGTCTGGTATGAATATTAAGGGAAACCCGAACCAAAAATTAAAAAAAAAATTGTGTGGGGGTCCCTCCAAAATCCATACCGGGTCTAGTATGGAAATCAAGGGGAACCCTGTGCCAAATTTTACAAAAAAAATGGCATAGAGCCCCCCCAAAATCCATACCAGACCCTTATACAAGCATGCAACCTGGCAGTCCGCAGGAAAAGAGGGGAGACAAGAGAGCGCCACCCCTCCTGAACCATCTCAGACCACATGTCTGACCCCAAAGCACCTTGTCGCCCCATGTTGATGGGGACAAGGGCCTTATCCCCACAACCCTTAACTGGTGGTATACAGCGGGGGGCTTATTAGAATCTAGAAGGCCCCTTTAACAAGGGGACCCCCAGATCCCGGCCTACCCATGTGAATTGGTAACGGGGTATTGTACCCATACCATTTCATTAAAAAAAGTGTCAAAAATTTTAAAAAAGACAAGAGACAGCTTGCGAAAAATCCTCTATTAAAAAATAAAAATGTTCAACGATGTAAATTCAAACCGCCTGATAGACCAAAAAAAAAAAGCTGCATTAGATCCACCTCCGTGGGAAGCTCCCGCTGACTGGCGCTTCTTCTAAGTGACAAAGGGTGTTGCGCGTCCTAAAATAAAACTCAGCAGCTACTAGATACTCAATCTATATCTTAAAAGTGTCAAAGATATGATAATGTGAATAATAATTAAAAACAAAGTGCAAACGTGCTTAGTAAATCGAAAATAATAATATCAGGAAAAAAAATAGAACAAAGTGCATCTGTGCATAGCATATCAAAATTATTAAAAAACTTCAAAATAATATGCAAGTAATTCAAATATCAATGACAGTGATGCTGTGTGTCGTTGATATTTGAATTAATTGCATATTATTTTGAAGTTTTTTAATAATTTTGATATGCTATGCACAGATGCACTTTGTTCTATTTTTTTCCTGATATTATTATTTTCGATTTACTAAGCACGTTTGCACTTTGTTTTTAATTAATATTCACATTATCATATCTTTGACACTTTTAAGATATAGATTGAGTATCTAGTAGCTGCTGAGTTTTATTTTAGGACGCGCAACACCCTTTTTATTCTATTCATATTTAATGAGAGCCAACTCATATAGTGTTTGCTGCACCTATTGGAATAGAACTATGCAATTTTTTTACATATAGCGCAGGAGCCCACATATACACATTTCTTCTAAGTGACAGCTGTTATATAGCTAAGGGCAGGGCCACCCGGTGACGTAAATGATTGACCCCGCCCCCCTCTGATGCCATGGGGGCTTTTTTATTGTAATTTTTGGTTCGGGAACCCAATGCCCTTTTTTTCAATGAGTTTTATCTATATTGCCAAGACCCGACAATTCATTAAAGCCTTAATCAGTTATAAACTCCAATTTTTCCTTTAGAAATGTAATTTTGCAGTGGTACTGTTCTAAACATGGGAAAAATGCGCCACTTTACAGGCATACTATAGACACCCCCCAGGCATGATATTTAAAGGAATATTTCATTTTTATTGTTTCTCTTTAACCACTTTCAGACCGGACCATTTTGCTGGTAAATGACCAGAGGTCTTTTTACACTTTGGCACTGCGCTGCTTTAACTGGTAATTGTGCGGTCATGCAATGTTGTACCCAAACAAAATTTGCGTCCTTTTCTTCCCACAAATAGAGCTTTCTTTTGATGGTATTTGATTGCCTCTGCGATTTTTTTTTTTTGCGATATAAACGTAAAAAGACTGCAAATTTTGAAAAAAAATGATATTTTCTACTTTTTGTTATTAGAAAAATCCAATAAACTCAATTTTAGTCATACATTTAGGCCAAAATGTATTCAGCCACATGTCTTTGGTAAAAAAAAAGTCAATAATTGTATATTTATTGGTTTGCGCAAAAGTTGTCACATCTACAAACTAAGGTACGTTTTCTGGAATTTACGCAGCTTTTAGTTTACGACTGCCTATCTCATTTCTTGAGGTGCTAAAATGGCAGGGCAGTACAAAACCCCCCCAAATGACCCCATTTTGGAAAGTAGACCCCCTAAGGAAATTGATAAGAGGCATGTTGAGCCCATTGAATATTTTATTTTTTTGCCTCAAGCGATTGAATAATGACAAAAAAAAAAATTTTTTTTTTTTTTTACACAAAGTTGTCACTAAATGATATATTGCTCACACATGCTATGGGCGTATGTGAAATGACACCCCAAAATAAATTCTGCTGCTTCTCCTGAGTACGGGGATACCACATATGTGGGACTTTTTGGGAGCCTAGCCGCGTACGGGGCCCCGAAAACCAAGCACCGCCTTCAGGCTTTCTAAGGGCGTAATTTTTTGATTTCACTCCTCACTACCTATTACAGTTTTGAAGGCCATAAAATGCCAAGATGGCACAAAACCCCCACAAATGACCCCATTTTAGAAAGTAGACACCCCAAGCTATTTGCTGAGAGGCATGTTGAGTCCATGGAATATTTTATATTTTGCCACAAGTTGCGGGAAAATTACAAACTTTTTTTTTTTTTTTTTTTTTTTCACAAAGTTGTCACTAAATGATATATTGCTCACGCATGCCATGGGCATATGTGAAATGACACCCCAAAATAAATTCTGCTGCTTCTCCTGAGTATGGGGATACCACATATGTGGGACTTTTTGGGAGCCTAGCCGCGTACGGGGCCCCGAAAACCAAGCACCGCCTTCAGGCTTTCTAAGGGCGTTACAGTTTTGAAGGCCATAAAATGCCAAGATGGCACAAACCCCCCCCAAATGACCCCATTTTGGAAAGTAGACACCCCTAAATTTAGGGGTACACTAGTGAGACTAGGTAATAAATGGCGGGTGCCCTGAAACTATAAAAAAATAACTAACCAACCAGCGTCACCTGTAACAGTTATATGGTGATCACTGGTGAAAGGGTTAACTAGGGGGCAATCAGGGGGCTTTATGCGGTAGTATATGGGGGTCCCTGGCGCTATAAAAAGCTGCAGCGAACCTAAATACCTACCTGCCTAACTAGCGTCACCTGTGACACTAATACAGCGATCAGAAAAACGATCGCTTATTAGGCTGGGTTCACACTGGAGCGATGCGGGAACGCCACGAATGCGCGGCGGGTTCCCACATCGCATGCCTCCCGGCGGCAGTTCACACTGCCCTATGCGAACTGCTGGGAGTGTCAGTGAAATGTTACTGACACCCCCAGATCAGTTCGCATATCGCAGTGCGATCTGCAAACTCGGATCGCATGGTGTGAACACCCATGCGATCCGATTCTGCTGCGGGCCAAAAAAAGGGTCCCGTGCGAATTTGCGGCGGGTGCGGCGGGTGCGGCGAATGGCTGAACTCGAATCGCACAGAGATCGGATGTGATTTGCACTGCAGTGCGGTGCGAATCACATCCGTTCTCATAAACCGCTGCAATGTGAACCCAGCCTTAGTGACACTGGCGACGGGGGGTGATCACGGGGTTAAACCTTTATTGGGGGGGTTAGGGGGGTACCTTATAACTAAAGGGGGCTAACCCTAACTGCCCTAACAGTTATTAGTCACAAATGACACCCGCCGGGTGATCAGGGGGTTAAACCTTTATTAGGTAATAAATGGCGGGTGCCCTGAAACTATAAAAAAATAACTAACCAACCAGCGTCACCTGTAACAGTTATATGGTGATCACTGGTGAAAGGGTTAACTAGTGGGCAATCAGGGGGCTTTATGCGGTAGTATATGGGGGTCCCTGGCGCTATAAAAAGCTGCGGCGAACCTAAATACCTACCTGCCTAACTAGCGTCACCTGTGACACTAATACGGCGATCAGAAAAATGATCGCTTATTAGGCTGGGTTCACACTGGAGCGATGCGGAAACGCCGCAAATCCGCGGCGGGTTCCCGCATCGCATGCCTCCCGGCGGCAGTTCACACTGCCCTATGCGAACTGCTGGGAGTGTCAGTGAAATGTTACTGACACCCCCAGATCAGTTCGCATATCGCAGTGCGATCTGCAAACTCGGATCGCATGGTGTGAACACCCATGCGATCCGATTCTGCTGCGGGCCAAAAAAAGGGTCCCGTGCGAATTTGCGGCGGGTGCGGCGGGTGTGGCGGGTGCGGCGAATGGCTGAACTCGAATCGCACAGAGATCGGATGTGATTTGCACTGCAGTGCGGTGCGAATCACATTCGTTCTCATAAACCGCTGCAATGTGAACCCAGCCTTAGTGACACTGGCGACGGGGGGTGATCACGGGGTTAAACCTTTATTGGGGGGGTTAGGGGGGTACATTAGAACTAAAGGGGGCTAACTCTAACTGCCCTAACAGTTATTACAGTCACAAATGACACCAATGCAAAAAAAAAAAAAAAAAAAAAAAAAATGACATTGGTGTCACTGTGACTGGGGGGCAGGGGTAATTGGGGGGGTGATCGGGGGGTAAAGGGGGGGTGTGAGTGTGCCTGGCATGTTCTACTGTGTGTGTGAGTGTTGGTGCAACTTACTGATCCGTTCTCCTCCGTGTCGGAACGAAAAATACCGACACGGAGGAGAGAATACATCACTTCCTCTCCTGTGTTTACATTACAGGAGAGGAAGTGATGTCACCGGGGATTTCTATTCGTCGGGAGCGATCGCGAGGGGGTGGCCATGAATGAATGGCCGTCCCCTCGTCCGGGATCGCTCCCGTACGAATTCCGACCGCCGCAGGCACCGGGCGGGGGCCCGATCGGGCCCCCGACCCGCGGGAGGCAAGGGACGTACATGTATGTCCTTATGCCTGCCCGTGCCATTGTACCGACGTACATCGGCGTGCGGCGGTCGGCAACTGGTTAAGCATTAGGCCTCATGTACACTGCTGCTAGTAAACAGAAGTTCAGAGGCAGTTGGATGCTTTTTTCTGCTGCCCCTGAACTCATCCAATGTTATCTTATGTGTACATGTACACAGGTTCGTTTAATGTCGTTTTTAGGCAGTTACGTTTATAGGCTTTTCTATGAAGGCAAAAAAATTTGGTGCCCTTTTCTTACATTACAAAACTTAAAAATGATAGCAAATGATGAAAAACCATTAAAAAAAATTTTTTAAACGTGTAATTGCTTGCAATGCTTCATAGACCACTTATATACCCCTAATGAGCCCACGATCCAATCCAATACACCACTAGTGAAAAAGAAAGTAGGACTGCGCTACGGATAATAAATGCTACAGGGTTAAGAGCTGCCTCTACCATTTATTTCCAACCATTTGGATGGAATAAAATGTGTAAAAGAAGTAAGGGGTAGAAGTGGCGCTATTCCCTAATAAATCCAAAAAGGAGAGATTTGCTATCTAAATACTTTTACCAAAATATATTTTTTCTATTGATTAGAAAAAATCTCTGAATGCTTTTACCAGAATATGTTTACCTTCAATTGAAATTGGAGAAAATAAGTTAAAGGGTTTTATGAGATTTTTTTTTACATTTTGAAAAGTTTTTTTAGGGAATTTTTTATTGGTGGTGTTAGACCCCCTGGTAAGTTTTGGGTTACTCCAAAATTTGGAAGAAACTTTATTCCTTTAAAAACCAGCCTCCGGATTTTCTATGTAGAAAAAGCCTATGCAATGACTATAAGTGAAAAAATGTGTTGCTATCAAAGAGATTCCACATATAAGTAAAAAACAAAGAGTGAATAAGTGTTAAATTTTTTAAATATGTAGATATAAGGTTCTATATTCAAATAATTAACGATGGTAAGTATAAGAGTAAAAATTAATGAACTTGTAAAAGTGAAATGCAAAAAAATTGAAATAAAAACTAGTGTTTGATCCTCTGTGTGGTGTTGGAAATTTATGGCTATTGCCAATATAAATAATAGTTGTGACAAGCCTGCGTGCCTAGATCAAAACCTTGTTATTACAACCGTGTGTTGAAAACTATGTGAAAATTCAATCTTAAAATTCAATATTAAAAATCTCTGTGAAGAAAAAAAAAAAAAAACCCTGGCTGAGACTTCAGGCCACACTGACACAGCCTGGCTGGGACTTTAGGCCACACTGACACACACGCTGCTGGTCTAATCAAGACCCTGCCTGTTTGAAACACCAGACGTGCTCCGACCTGAGAGCTGTGTCCGTCATTTACCACCGCCAGCTTTTTCTCCGCAATGCAATTCTACAAATTTTTAAGTGGCTTTCCAGATTACCCCCTGCGGGTTCTGTGAGGGACTTCCATTGACGCCCTCTGTTGGGTGAACCCCCACTTCCTCACTCAAGGTCGCGAGCCTCCCATCCAGGGCGGGAGCAATTTTTCAAGGATCAGTCTCTCTCCACCTCCTGGTTCCTACATCGGATGTGAGGAGATACCAATTTTTTTAATAAATACGTTTTTTGTTTTTATGGTGCATTTGAGAGGGGCTTTATTTCTTTTTTTACATGAATATCTCTCTTTAAAGTTTTGGTTGCTTTGCCTAGTGGTAGAATCCAAGGTAATAAGAGAATGTTGAGGGAAGTAGAGTAGTGGCTTTGGAGTGATCCCATATGTGTTACATGACTTCTCTTGAAAAAAGAGGGTCATGGAAATCTGGTAAGCAAGCACCTTATCACATTCCAGATGATGGTGGCTGCTGGGGAAACAATTTTGGTGTTAAAAATTAAAGTCAGCAGCTACAAATACTGAAGCTGCTGACCTTTAATATAAGGGCACTTACCTGTCCAGGGATCCCATGATGTCGGCACCCAATTGGCTCTCGGGTGCTGCCGCCACCATTTGTTGTAAGGGAAACCGGCAGTGAAGCCTTGCAACTTCACAGCCGGTTCCCTACTGCACATGCGTGAAGCTTTTGGGAATGGCCCCGTGGCGAGGAAAGGAGGAGGGGGACTGAACTTCTGAGGGCCTGAACTTCTGCCAGGTCTCCCACCGTGGGAATGGGTACCTGTCAAAAACAGGTACCCGCCACCCGAAAGGGGGAGGCAGCAAACAGTGCGGAGCTTTTGGGTGGAGCTCTGCTTTAAGCACCACTTTATTGTATCACATTTATTTGATGTATTTGGGTGTAGCGCAACACTATTTTATATTTATGTTAACTGGAAGGGATACTTTCTCTTAAGTGTTTGAAGCTTACTTTTTTTTTTTTTTTGTTTTTCTTTTTGCACAAGTACGTGGTTATCTCTCTTTGTCTAAATTCAATTTATAGATTTGTAGATAGAAGATTTTTTTTGTTTTTAATGTACAGCAGCATTACTACCCTTATTTGTTACAGTAAGTGCTGTAAATTGGCTTAGTGAAAGCATCAGTTTCTGTTTGTGCACTGCATAAACTCTTGGAACAGCAATTAAAGTGGAAATACTGCTGTGCTGGGTAGGAGCACATTGCCAATTCTGAGTTAAATGAACAACTTGCAACACTTAGACAAATAACAAACTTCAAGAAGAGTTTTTTGCTGAATAAATAGGTTCTGGGTGGGGTTGGTTAAAATATTTGTGCAGATGGACCTTGATCCAATCTCAGGTAGCTGGGATAAAGTTATAACTGTGGAAAGGGAAAGGGAATGCTATTTCTCGATTGAAATATACTATACATGTGCTGGCTTGGTATTTGCGAGCAGTAGATGTACTATGGCAAACCAGGCTAATGAGTGCTGTAATGCGAATAGGAGCCTGTAGTAATCAAAGACAAGTGCTGGTGGTAGGTGGACTATAATTTTAGATGGATAGATAAGCTAATCTACATGTTACCCCCTGGGGATTTCAGTTTGGTATATCTCAAATCAGATGGACAGATTGATAGGTGAGTCTGAGACAGACATAATGGTCATAATACACCTTGGTACTAGTTAGAACATTAGAGGAAAGTTCCTTAAAAATGTTTTTAGGGATTTGGGAAATGCTGTAAACTTAAATTCATGAACTTTAGTTTAGTATTACTGGTGCTACACCTTTTGCCGGACTTTCCGGCAGAAAAGGTCCTTCCCGATGGATTTCCGACAATATTGCCCACACAAGAATGTATCAAAGTCCGTTTGTTTTGAATGCGATGACGTACGATGGGACTAGACAGGGAAGTTCAATAGCCAGTAGCCAATAGCTGCCCTTGCACCGTATTTGGTCCGTCAGACCAGCATACAGACGAACGGTTTTCCCGATAGAAATTGATTCCATCGGACAGATTTGAAAAATGTTTTATTTCTAGGTCCCTCTGAATTTTTGAAGAAAAAAGTCAGATGAAGCCCACACATGATCATAATATCCAACGGAATGATTCCATCTGACCTTTTCTGCCGGAAAGTCCCATTGTGTGTACATGGCATTAGACAGCAGAAGATTCAGAAGATAAACACATGCATGAAAAGTTGGTGATGGAAGAGTCGGCAGAACTAGGCAGACCGTTTAGATGACTACAGGTTCGAGGCTGGAAAAGGTTTTGAACTAGTATAGATATAAGGGCGCAAGAATTCAGAAAGTGGAGAGTGGGGATTACAAGGTCTTCATTGGGGTTTGGAAAAAACAGTAAGTAGGTAAAAAACCTGGCTACTAAAAAAAGTAAAATGTGGCAATACAAAATTTAAGATGTAGATTATCAAAACTAGCTTTTAGTTAATTCCTGTAAGAGTCAAATACTTTTTTTCATCTATTTGATCATTTGACCCTTTTCGCTGCCACACTTTCATTCACCTGTTGAACCTCGGCAGCCTGTGCCAATTTTGCTATTTTTCGCACTGAAGTTAGAGTCCTGAATAATGTGGTTTCTGCATACCTCACAACATTTTGAGATGGGAATGAGGTACACCTATTAGAAAAAGTACCGTATATACTCGAGTATAAGCCGAGATTTTCAGCCTCTTTTTTGAGGCTGAAAGTGCCCCCCTCGGCTTATACTCGAGTCATCGCTGTCTGCCCGCTCGAACAGCGTGTCGAGCAGACAGACAGCGGCCATTCTATTCAAAAGCCGCGCCTCCGGCTCCGCCTTCGCCTGTGATAGGCGGAACACTGAATTTCCCAGCAGCCTGTGTTCCGCCTATCACGGACATCGTATCATCCTCGTACTACGGACGAGGATGATACGACGTCTGTGATAGGCGGAACACAGGCTGCTGGGAAATTCAGTGTTCCGCCTATCACAGGCGAAGGCGGCGGCGCAGCTTTTGAATTTTACAATGGCCGCCGACGAAGAGGGCACGGGACGGGACGGGACGGGGGCAAGGCAAGGCAAGGCACGACACGGCACGGGACGGAGGCAAGGAGGCAAGGTAAATCCCCCCTTCCTTGTGTGCTGTGTGTTTTTCAGTCCTTTGCTCACAAAGAAATGATCTTTTCAGAACAAGCCAGAGAGTTTCAGAGGAACATTAATAATTCATATGCCTACAGAATGCGGCTGCTTGCTCTTATCAGCAGATAATTCTGGCCAGAACAATCCCTGATTACATGTGTTTATTGTGCCCTCGAATGCCTTCCATAACCCTGTGTACATAAAGATTCATTATTCTTCACCGGCACTATGGCTCACCCTATAGGGCATCATAACACCATAAAGAAAGTAGGATCATCCCAAATAGGGATCTGTAGTCCCTTTAAAGCCCAACTCCATGAAACAAATTGCTGGTTATTAGGAGGCTCGGGACAAAGGTAGGCTGGACACACACACACACACACACACACACACACATACACACACACACATACACACACACACACACATACACACACACACACACACACACACACACACACACACACACACACACACACGGATGGATGGAGACACACACAGGGATGGATGGATGGATGGAGACACACACACACAGGGATGGATGGATGGATGGATGGAGACACACACACACAGGGATGGATGGATGGAGACACACACACACAGGGATGGATGGATGGATGGACACACACACACACAGGGATGGATGGACGGACACACAGGGATGGACGGACACACAGGGATGGACGGACACACAGGGATGGACGGACACACAGGGATGGACGGACACACACACAGGGATGGACAGGCATGTCTCACCCTCGGCTTATACACGAGTCAATAAGTTTGCCAGTTTTTTTGGGGGTAAATTGGGGGCCTCGGCTTATATTCGGGTCGGCCTATACTCGAGTATATACGGTATGTAGGCATAGGACACACCACCTACCATACCCCCTTAAAGGAGAATTTTACACACAAAAAGTGCTTTTTTATTCCACTACTATTCCTTTATACTGACTTTTTACATTTACAAATGCAGCAATTTAAAATTTGGATGAAAGGTTTAGAACTGGGAAAAGCTTTTTGAAAGAGAATTATTATTATTATTATTATTATTATTATTATTATTATTATTATTATTCAGGATTTATATAGCGCCAGCAATTTACACAGCGCTTTACAATATAAAAAGGAGACAATACAGTTACAATACAATAAAATACAAGAGGATTAAGAGGGCCCTGCTCAGAAGAGCTTACAATCTAATAGGGTGGGGCAGGTGGTACAAAAGGTTATAACTGTCGGGAATTAGTGCATCTTATATACAACTTTATAGATCAGACCAAAATTAGGGACAATTAAGGAGGAAAGAGAGACAGGGGGACTTTGTTCCAAATCAGAGACAGTCCCTCGAAATCAGGGACAGTTGGGAGCTATGTTTCTGTATAGTTCAATAGGCAGTAATGTGTACACGTGCATCATAATGGTGCAATCGTGTACATTATTGTGGCGGTTTAATAAAGTGTGTATTTATTAAAAAAATTATTTACTACGGTCTCTGTCTCCATCTAGTGGGTATTTTCCTAGTATACAGTTTGCGTTTTTTTTTTGTTTTTTTTTTTACTGAATTCAGAAGTTGTTAACCAGATTGGTATATAGCAAACTGGTTAATAAAGACTTTGCGATATGTGGCTTGTTAAAGCTTTTATGACCAGAGTTTTTTTCAAATTTTTTTTTTTGAAGCTTGGATTTCCAAACCAACATCTGGATGTCTAAGCAGTGTCAGTATGCTATGACAAAATTTTTCAGATAGACAGTGGGTCTGAGAACTAGAAACACACATAGTTGCACATTTCCAGTTCTCATAACAAGAGGGATTTTACATTTGGACTTTCAAAAGTCCTATTGTGGTCTTGAAGAGATTAAATGAGAATGCTTTATTATTATGACTTAGATGAAGATCAGATAAGCACATAGGGGTATATCTACAAACCAGTTAATCTGACATGCACCCAGCATTATCTAATGGTCAATTTTTCAGGTGTGTGAACAGTGATTCATTTACAACCAGTGAATCTTTGGTAAAAGTTGCTATAAATATGCCCCATAATGTACCATTTATACACTATGTCCTTGTTTTCCCACTAGATGGCACATGTGTTGTGTTAGTTGAGCCTGCACGGTTCCAGAAGCTGAGTATGAGGATCACGCAAATATAAAATGCTATTACATTTTATTGGGTATAACTTCAAAACTTTTTTTTCGTTTTAGATAGCGTGGAGAGGGATTAGAAACACCTTTCAGTTTTTATTGCTGTCTGTGCCCTTGTAAGGGAGATTCACCCTCTCTATTTGTCCTTTTTACTTTCACTTTCAATGATAATGGTAAACGAAAAACCCAAATTTCCCCAGGAAAAGAAGACAAATATTCCAATGTGGACACTACAGTAAAAATAAAACTAGGGGAAAATCAACGCTGAAAGGATAATGTAATAGACTACCGAATCCGCCCAAATTGGCTGGGGTTCCCGAAGCCAAAATAGACATACAAACAAAAGGATAAACTAAGAAGGTTTAGACAGGAGCTTCAAATGGAAAACACTCTGCGGTATGAGTACAAATTTTATTGATGCAGCAGTAGCACAAAAAAATACTAACACATACAGTATCTCACAAAAGTGAGTACACCCCTCACATTTTTGTAAATATCTTATTATATATTTTCATGTGATAGAAATGACACTTTGCTACAATGAAAAGTAGTGAGTGTACAGCTTGTATAACAATGTAAATTTGCTGTTCCCTCAAAATAACTCAACACACAGCCATTAATGTCTAAACTGCTGGCAACAAAAGTGAGTACACCCCTAAGTGAAAATGTCCAAATTATTTTGTGTGGCCACCATTATTTTCCAGCACTGCCTTAACCCTCTTGGGCATGGAGTTCACCAGAGCTTTACAGGTTGCCACTGGGGTCCTCTTCCACTCCTCCATGACGACATCACAGAGCTGGTGGATGTTGGACACTTGCGCCCCTCCACCTTCCATTTGAGGATGCCCAACAGATGCTCAATAGGATTTATGTCTGGAGACATGCTTGACCAGTCCATAACCTTTACCCTCAGATTCTTTTGCAAGGCAGTGGTCGTCTTGGAGTTATGTTTGGGGTTGTTATGATGTTGGAATACTGCCCTGCAGCCCAGTCTCTGAAGGGAGGGGATCATGCCCTGCTTCAGTATGTCACAGTACATGTTGGCATTCATGGTTTCCTCAATGAACTGTAGCTCCCTAGTGCCAGAAGCATTCATGCAGCCCCAGACCATGACACTTCCACCACCATGCTTAACTGTAGGCAAGACACACTTGTCTTTGTACTCCTCGCCTGGTTGCCACCACACACGCTTGACACGATCTGAACCAAATAAGTTTATCTTGGTCTCATCAGACCACAGGACATGGTTCCAGTAATGTCCTTAGTCTGCTTGTCTTCAACAAACTGTTTACAGGCTTTCCTGTGCATAATCTTTAGAAGAGGCTTTCTCCTGGGACGACAGCTATGCAGACCAGTTTGATGCAGTGTGCAACGTATAGTCTGAGCACTGACAGGCTCACCCCCCACCCCTTCAACCTCTGCAGCAATGCTGGCAGCACTCATATGTCTAGTTCCCAAAGACAACCTGATGTGAAGCTGAGCACGTGCACTCAACATCTTTGGTCGACAATGGCAAGGCCTGTTCTGAGTGGAACCTGTCCTGTTAAATAGCTGTATGGTCTTGGCCACCGTGCTGCAGCTCAGTTTCAAGATCTTGGCAATCTTCTTATAGCCTAGGCCATCTTTATGTAGAACAACAATTCTTTTTTTCAGATCCTCAGAGAGTTCTTTGCCATGAGGTGCCATGTTGAAGTTCCAATGACCAGTATGAGAGTGATAACACCAAATTTAACACACCTGCTCCCCATTCACACCTGAGACCTTGTAACACTAATGAGTCACATGACAGCGGGGAGGGAAAATGGCTAATTGGGCCCAATTTGGATATTTCCACTTAGGGGTGTACTCACTTTTGTTGCCAGCAGTTTAGACATTAATGGCTGTGCATTAAGTTATTTTGAGGGGACAGCAAAATTTACACTGTTATACAAGCTGTACACTCACTACTTTACATTGTAGCAACGTGTCATTTCTTCAGTGTTGTCACATGAAAGGATATAATAAAATATTTACAAAAATGTGAGAGGTGTACTCAGTTTTGTGAAATACTGTAGCTAATTACACCCCCTGGTTCAGTTTGCACCAGAATTTACGAAGAGGCAAAAAATTTGTGCGAACACTCGAACACTGTTCAAGTCTATGGGACACGAACATGACGAATCAAAAGTGATCATTTTAAAGGCTTATATGCAAGTTATTGCCATAAAAAGTGTTTAGTGACCCAGATATTGCCCCGGGAGACATGTATCAAAAAAAAAAAAAAAGTTTTAAAAACTGAAGTTTTTTCGGGAGCAGTGATTTTAATAATGCTTAAAGTGAAACAACAAAATGGAAATATTAGTTTAAATATCGTGCCTGGGGTTGTCCTTAGTATGCCTGTAAAGTAGCACATTTTTGCCATGTTTGTAACAGTACCACAGCAAAATTAAATTTCTAAAGAAAAAGGTAATTTAAAACGTTGTGGTTTTAATGTATTGTCAGGTCCCGGCAATATAGATAAAAGTAATTGAAAAAAATGGCATGGTATCCCCCCCCCAGTCCATTACCAGGCCCTTTGGGTCTGGCATGGATATTAAGAGGAACCCTGCACCAGAATTGACATAGCCCCCCCCCCCAAAATCCATACCACCATCCCTTCAGGTCTGGTATGGATTTAAGGGGAACCCCAAGCCAAAATAAAAGCCAAACTAAAAAAATGGCATAGGGATCCCCCCAAAATCCATTCCAGACCCTTATCCAAGCACGTAATCTGGCAGGCTGCAGGAAAATGGGGAGTGCCCCCCCCCCTTCCTGAACAGTACCAGGCCACATGCCCTCAACATGGGGAGGATGATTTGGGGTTCCCCCCAAAACACCTTGTCCCCATGTTGATGGGGACAAGAGCCTCATTCCAACAACCCTGGTTGGGGGGGTCTGCAGGCAGGGGGCTTATCGGAATCTGGATAAGCCCCCCGCTAATTGTTGGCTAATTAGCTATGTGTTAGTATTTTTTTGTGCTACTGCTGCGTCAATAAAATGTATACTCATACCACAGAGTGTTTTCTATTTGAAGCCCCTGTCTAAACCTTCTTGGTTTATCCTTTTGTTTGTGTGGACATTACAGTGCTTTGAAAAGGTATTCATACCCCTTGACATTTTCCACATTTTGTCACGTCACAATCAAAAACTTAAATGTATTTTATTGGGATTTTATGTAATAGACCAATACAAATTAACACATATATGTGAAGTGTGGTTTTCAAAATTTTTACAAATAAATATCTGAAAAGTGTAGTGTGCATTTGTATTCAGCCCCCTTTACTCTAATACCCCTAACTACAATCTAGTGGCCTGCAGAAGTCACCTAATTACTAAATAGAGTCCACCTGCGTGTAATTTAATCTCAGTATAAGCCCTGGTTCACATTGCAGCGATTTGGCATGTCAAATTGCATGCCAAATCGGCGACTATTGCTGGCAATAGAAACCAATCAGCTTCCAGGACATGTCAAATTGCATGCCAAATTGGTGACTATTGCTGGCATAGAAACCAATCAGCTTCCAGGTTTGAGCCCAGATTCACACTGACAGCAGGAATGAAATTGAAATCACCCCCGAAGTCGGGACTGACATGCGGGAATGAAATCGTGCAAGTTCAGCTGAAGTCAGTGAGAACCTGGGCTCAAACTTGGAAGCTGTTTGGTTTCCATGCATAGCTGCACCAGATTTTGCACTCAGTTTTAGTAAATCAACCCCACTGTTTGCTTTTTCATTTGAAAGCTTTAGGCTGGGTTCACACTAGTGTGAATTGGATGCAGTTTTCCCCCGCATCCAATTTGCATTACAGGAGATTGTGACCGGCTCTCAATGGAGCCAGTTCACACATCTCCGGAGCGACTGCAGAACGAATTGCACAGAGGTCATGTGCATCTTTGGCTCAGTTTCAGGTCCCGCTGTCAGTGTGAACCTAGGCTAAATGTAGAGAAGTTTAAAGCAGGGTTTAGTTATAAAAAAATATTTCAAGCTTTGAACATCTCACGGAGGACTGTTCAATCTATCATCCAAAAACGGAAAGAGTATGACACAACTGCAAACCTACCAAGACATGGCCGTCCACCTAAACTGACAGGCCGGGCAAGGAGAGCATTAGTCAGAGAAGCAGTCAAGCCAAGAGGCCCATGGTAACTCTGGGGGAGCTGCAGAAATCCACAGCTTAGGTGGGTGAATCTGTCCACAGGACAACTATTATTCATGCACCCCACCAATTTGGCCTTTATGGAAGAGTGCAAGAAGAAAGTCATTGTTGAAAGAAGCCTTAAGAAGTCCCTTTTGCAGTTTGCGAGAAGCCATGTGAGGGACACATCAAACATATGGAAGAAGGTGCTCTGGCCAGATGAGACCAGAATTGAACTTTTTGGCCTAAAAGCAAAATGCTATGTGTGGTGGAAATCTAACACTGTACATCATCCTGAAAACACCATCCCCACCATGAAACATTGTGATGGCATCATCAGGTTGTGGTGATGGTCTTCTTTAGCAGGGACAGGAAAGCTGGTCAGAGTTGACAATAAGATGGATGGAGCCAAATACAGGGCAATCTTAGAAGAAAACCTGTTAGAGTCTGCAAAAGACTTCAGACTGGGGTGGAGGTTCACCTTTGAGCAGGACAATGACCCTAAACATACAGCCAGAGCTACAATGGAATGGTTTAGATCAAAGCATATTCATGTGTTAAAATGGCCCAGCCAAAGTCCAGACCTAAATCCAATTGAGAATCTGCAAGAAGACTTAAAAATTGCTGTTCACAGATGCTCTCCGTCCAATCTGAGTTCTTTTGCAAAGAAGAATGAGCAAAAATGTCCCTCTCTATATGTGCAAAGCTGGTAGAGACTTACCCAAAAAGACTTGCAACTGTAATTGCAGCAAAAGGTAGTTCTACGAAGCAGGGCCGAATACAAATGCACGCCATCCTATTTAGATATTTACTTGTAAGATATTTTGAAACCATTTATCATTTTGCTTCTACTTCACAATTATGTGCCACTTTGTGTTGGTCTATTACATAAAATCCCAATAGAATAAATTTAAGTTTTTGGTTGTAAAATGATAAAATGTGGAAAATTTCAAGGGGTATGAATACTGTTTTCAATTCACTGTAGTTCTGGTGACCCCAAGAGATGCCCTTAATTTGCAGGGATTTCTTTTCACTTTCTGTTTTCGCTGTGGGACAGGAAGTGAAATCTCCCCAAAGGGACGCAGATGGCAAAAAAAAAAAGAAAAACTGACTAGTTATAACTCTCCCTTACTCTATACAAAATGAAAACAAAAATGTTATCTATAGTTCTAAACATTCACCCTTAAATGAGAAGTATGGGTTTAGGTAAAAAATAAATATATATATATATATATATATATATATATATATATATATATATATATATATATATATATATATATATATGCTCACCTAGGTGGATGCATCTGTTGCCGATGGCTCTAAGATTGAGAAGTGAGCAATCAAACACAGCTGATCACTCAGCTATTGGTCTTCATTCTGCAGAGAGCTGGTGGCTCTCTACTTTGCCCCTCCTGAGCTCACTGGAGCACTGGGCTGTGGAGGAGGTGGGAACAATATACATAATCATCTTTAAGCTGGAGTTTACTTTAGTCTTAGTTTCTCTTAGTCTAGGGGAAGATGAAAAGGCTATGTTACTTACCTTGCCCCCTTGCTCCAATGATTTCCTTCTCTCCCTGAAGCTCCAGTCTGTGAGTGGTCCCTGAGCATCATCATGTGCAATACCAAAGGTATTAAACCAGGCTTTGTACAGGGTGGGGGCAAGCCAAAAGTGCCTTAGAGAGGAGGCTGCAGGGAACTAGTTACATGGAAGAAAAGAGCCCAAAGGAACATTTAACCATTTCAAAGTGGGGGAAACCACACTACAAAGATTGTTTTTGTCACAGTCCCAAAAATGTAAGTGTTAGCAGTAAAGCCACGGCTTTAATTTTATATGTTAGTAGTCATGACAGATGAGGACTGGTGGTTTGGGCTCCACATATATACGCTTTTAGTGCTTAATGTGACACAATCCATACAAAGCTAGGCTTCACTGGAAATTACCACTAATAAAGTCTTGTCTGGAAAAGCATTATAACGCTTTGGGGAATATTTTGTTCAAGCTGAGTAATGTACATTATAATGCTCTTTCTTTTATTTGTAGGGCTTTGCTGATTTATCAGAAACAGAGATGAGCAGTGGTGACCAACATCACAGAACTGAGTCTGATTGTCTTGAACAACAGCTTAAAACACGATTAAGCGAATTAACGGCCAAGATTAGCGATAAAGAAATGTCTTCTGGGGAAGAACAAGATTCAGAGCTTAGGATGGAAACTGGGAACAACGAAATATTATCATCAGAGGACAATTCCAAGTGTGTACAAGAGGAGATAAAAAAGGTATGATTCCAGGAAAGTATACAAAATTCCCATACCAGTTAGAGCCACGGTATATTATTTTCCTGGTGAAAGATTTAAACCATAGGATATCCCTTTTTTACCTGACATGAATACCTATTATTTCATCCATGTTGAACAAGCTGCACACATTCCCCTCAACCACAGAATTGTGGCACTTGTGTATAGCCTAAACTTTTCTTTTCAGTTTTGGGTAAATAGTGAAGGTTTTAAGTCTTTGTGTTTTAATGCTTTTTTTGTCTTTTTCCCTTTGGGGGAATTTACCCTGGGGATGCAACAGGAAGTATAAGGAATTTCCTCAAAATTTAGAGGACATTTGTCATAGGAACAATTAAATTAATTTCCTCCATCTGCTTTTCTGGTGACCATTCTAAAATCTTGGATTTCCTATACTATCTGCCTCAGTGATAGTGGTCAATATGAGAAATAGAGTAGTTTCATCTCCAAAGTGGAGACACAAAAGCAATATAAACTTGCTATGGGGTTCTAAACCTTCCCTATTCTAAAAAAGTTTTGGCTATATATAACTCATATATAATAGATCAGTCAGTATAGAACAATGGTTAACTTGCCAATATCCTCAACCCCCAAAGATCTCCCCCAGTGCCCCTCTCCCATCTTCTCCTGTCCCAGTGTGTTGTGCATATAACAAAGCAAAACTAGTGGAGTACTAAAATATTTCAACACTTTTTCCTCAAGTAGCTAATTATACAATATACAATATAAAATGTAACAGAGAATTAGAGGCAGCTGATACATAAATGTTAATTACATTTATCAGCCTAAAAATATAAAAACAGTGTTGCGCTTCCAAACCACAATTATTCAGCCATTGAAGGTTGGTTCACACCAACCGCTGCATTGCAATTCATACAGTTCAATTGCAGGCCGCAAAGTGTGAAACAGTGGATTGTCTTTCCCTGTGCTGCACTGATAAAGTGTACTGCATGTAGTACTTTATTTTCACCACACCATGCCCCAACACCACCGCAACACAGTGGTGTAAACAGGGCACATAGGAGACCAGGCTCTCCTATGTAGATAGGAGTCCCACCATGTGGTGTGAACTAGCCCTCAGTGACAAGTGTTATTTAAGAATATCAAACAAACAAAATTCAAACCAAAATGCAAATGTTCCACACAGTGCAGCAATTTATAAAAACAGTATCTAACCAATATCCAAAAGTCTTGCAAATCTTTGAGTCTTCTTAACCACTTGCTTACTGGGCACTTAAACCCCCCTCAGTCCTAGACCAATTTTCAGCTTTCAGTGCTCTCACATTTTGAATGACAATTACTCAGTCATGCAACACTGTAACCAAATGATTTTTTTGTCCTTTTCTTCATACCAATAGAGCTTTCTTTTGGTGGTATTTGATCACCTCTCGGTTTTTTATTTTCTGCGCTATAAATGAAAAAAGACCGAAAATTTAAAAAAAAAATGAATTTTTCTTCGTTTCTGTGACAAAATCTAGCAAATTAGCAATTTTTCTTCATAAATTTTGGCCACAATTTATACTACTACACATCTTTGGTAAAAATAACCCACATTTTTGCATATTATATGATCTGTGTGAAATGTATAGAGTCTACAAACTATGGTGCAAATCATAAAGATTTGCAAAAAAAGATCACATCTGATGTACTAAGGCCTATCTCCATTCTTGAGACCCTAACAAGCCAGGAAAGTACAAATGCCCCTCAAATGACCCCTTTTTGGAAAGTAGACATTCCAATGTATTTAGTAAGAGGCATGGTTAGTTATTTTAAGTTGTCATTTTTTCCCACAATTCTTTGCAAAATTACGATTTTTTTTTTTCCACAAAATTTTCATTGTAATAGCTTATTTCTCACACACGGAATGTGCATACCACAAATAACACCCCAAAATACATTCTCCTACTCCTCCTGAGTGTAACGATACCACATGTGTGAGACTTTCGCACAGCCTGACCACATACAGAGGCCTAATTTTGAAGTAGCACCTTCAGGCATTCTAGGAGCATAAATTACACATTTCATTTCTCAACCACCTATTACAGTTTTGAAGGCCCTGGAACACCAGGGCAATGGAAACGTCCAGAAAATGACCCCATTTTGGAAAGCTAACACCCCAACGTATAATCTATGAGGCATAATGAGTCTTTTCAATGGTTCATTTTTTTCCAGAAGTTTTCGGAAAATGTGGAAAAAAATGAAATGCATTTTTTTTTACACAAAGTTGTCCATTTATAAGATATTTCCAACACATAGCATTTACATAGCAAAAATAACACCCCAAAATACGTTCTACTACTCCTCCTGAGTATAACGATACCACATATGTGAGACTTTTACACAGCCTGACCACATACAGAGGCCTAATTTTGAAGTAGCACCTTCAGGCATTCTAGGAGCATAAATTACACATTTCATTTCTCAACCACCTATTACAGTTTTGAAGGCCCTGGAACACCAGGGCAATGGAAAAGTCCAGAAAATGACCCCATTTTGGAAAGCTAACACCCCAACGTATAATCTATGAGGCATAATGAGTCTTTTCAATGGTTCATTTTTTTCCAGAAGTTTTTGGAAAATGTGGAAAAAAATGAAAACGCATTTTTTTTTACACAAAGTTGTCCGTTTATAAGATATTTCCAACGCATAGCATTTACATAGCAAAAATAACACCCCAAAATACGTTCTACTACTCCTCCTGAGTATAACGATACCCATGTGTGAGACTTTTACACAGCCTGACCACATACAGAGGCCTAATTTTGAAGTAGCACCTTCAGGCATTCTAGGAGCATAAATTACACATTTCATTTCTCAACCACCTATTACAGTTTTGAAGGCCCTGGAACACCAGGGCAATGGAAACGTCCAGAAAATGACCCCATTTTGGAAAGCTAACACCCCAACGTATAATCTATGAGGCATAATGAGTCTTTTCAATGGTTCATTTTTTTCCAGAAGTTTTCGGAAAATGTGGAAAAAAATGAAACGCATTTTTTTTTACACAAAGTTGTCCGTTTATAAGATATTTCCAACGCATAGCATTTACATAGCAAAAATAACACCCCAAAATACGTTCTACTACTCCTCCTGAGTATAACGATACCACATGTGTGAGACTTTTACACAGCCTGACCACATACAGAGGCCTAATTTTGAAGTAGCACCTTCAGGCATTCTAGGAGCATAAATTACACATTTCATTTCTCAACCACCTATTACAGTTTTGAAGGCCCTGGAACACCAGGGCAATGGAAACGTCCAGAAAATGACCCCATTTTGGAAAGCTAACACCCCAACGTATAATCTATGAGGCATAATGAGTCTTTTCAATGGTTCATTTTTTTCCAGAAGTTTTTGGAAAATGTGGAAAAAAATGAAAACGCATTTTTTTTTACACAAAGTTGTCCGTTTATAAGATATTTCCAACGCATAGCATTTACATAGCAAAAATAACACCCCAAAATACGTTCTACTACTCCTCCTGAGTATGGCAATACCACATGTGTGAGACGTTTACACACCCTGACCACATACAGAGGCGCAACATGCAAGAAACACCGTCGGCATTCCAGGGACACATAGCCTGCACATACCAAGAATTACACCCCCAAATACATTATGCTGAGCAAAGGGTAAAGAAAAGATTACCTGTGGTTTTAGAAGCGCAGTTGTCCACAGGAGGATATCACTGGTCCAGGCAGCAGGCAGGGACTTGGTCAGCAACAGCGAACACAGTTTTTTAGGCAGCAGGCAGGGATACTGTCCATATTACAGTCCAGGGTCAGTGCAGAGATGTCAGCAGTGCCAAAAATATTGGTCCTGGTAGTAGGCAGGTCCTTGTGGTGTGGTCAGTGCGGCATGATGGCAGTAAGTCCTACAGGCAGCAGACAGAAGTAGAGCCTCGTTCAGAACAGAATGGGGATAGGGGTAGAGGCTTCTCCCTCCCAAATCTCTTTGAAGCCTCCGAGTCTCCAGACCCTAATCTAGGAATAAGAAAACAAAGAAAATTGTTTTCTTCTTCCAGAAAAACTATACTGGAGCCCCTCACATATGTGAGACCCCGTGTTGAATCCCACTAGTCCAGTTGCAGAATACAAGATCAGTCCAAGAGGCAGGCAAATATCGTGGTCAAACAGTCCAAGGTCAGTTCCAGATCAGGCAGAGATATGTACAGAATCGTTAGACAGAAGCATGGTCGAATAACAGTCCAGGGTCAGTTCCAGATCAGGCAGAGGTATGTACAGAATTGTTAGGCAGAAGCATGGTCGAATAACAGTCCAGGGTCAGTTCCAGATCAGGCAGCGGTATGTACAGAATCGGCAGGCATAAGAGTGGTCAAATAACAAGCCAGGGTCCGTTACAGAGCAGGCAGTGGCATAAGGGGTGTGAAGGTGTATGAAGGCAGGAACTGAGGATTATGTTTACCATACTTCACTAAAAATGTATTGAAGTATGGTAACGCCGAAAACAGTCGCCTATGCAGAGGCCTGGTTGGGAAGGACATTGTGCACAATAACAAGATGTGTCTCTTCTGACTCCTGCTCTGGTACACACCTTACATCTTATTTGGCGTCTTTTGCCTGTTGGTGTGGGGGGGATTTTATCCGGAAAGTGGCGCTCGGAGAGTCGACTAACAACGTCTGATCTGATATTTTCTGGTGGGCCGTTTGGGAAAATAAGGGCAGTGAAAACTTCCTCCTGGTAGCCAAAGAAACATTTGGGGTTTTGGGTGGCGTTGCGGTAAATGACATATGAATTATAAATGGCCAATTGAAAAAAATAAATTGCTATTTTTTTGTACCAATGGTATGTCCGTCTTGTGACCAGATATGGTTCCATCATTTGGTCATTGAAGTCGACTCCTCCCATGAACAAATTATATTCGGAAATGCATTTGGGTTTCTTTACGGGGCCATTCCTTCTGGGGATTTCCACGAAGGTATCGTTGTGGATAGAAGATAACATGTATACATCCCTTCTGTCCCTCCACTTCACTGCCAGAACCTCCTTGTTTCTTAGACTTGCGGTTTCTCCTTTCCGCAGCTTCTTGTTCACCAGACTTTGAGGAAAGCCCTTCCGATTCTTTTTTACAGTGCCACATGCTGGCGTCTTCTTCCGGTGAAGGTTGTGGAACAGGGGCAGAGATGTGTAGAAGTTATCTACATAGAGGTGGTAGCCTTTATCCAGTAGGGGGTATATGAGGTCCCAAACAATTTTTCCGCTGGATCCCAAGTAGTCCGGACAATTAGGGGGCTGTAGCTGGGTGTCCTTCCCTTCGTACACCTTGAATGAATATGTGTACCCTGTGGCTCGGTCACATAATTTGTAGACCTTCACCCCATAGCGGGCCCTTTTGCTGGGCATAAATTGCTTCATTCTAAGCCTGCCACTAAATTTAATAAGGGACTCATCCACACATATGTGTTGGTCCGGGGTAAACAATTTGGGGAATATTTCTGAAAAATAATTTAGTATTGGTCGAATTTTGTAAAGGCGGTCATAATTTGGATCATTTCGTGGAAGGCACTGGGAATTGTCACTGAAATGTAAGAACCTCAGGATCATCTGATACCTGGTTCTGGGCATTACCGCGGAGAAGAGCGGTGAGTGGTGGAGGGGGTGGGTTGACCAGTAGGTACGTAATTGATTTTTTTTGTTGAGTCCCATATTAAATGTGAGGCCTAAAAAAAGCTTGAACTCCTCCACCGTTAGGTCTCTGCATTCGTAGGGACGGGCATAATAGGAGGTCAGATTTTGAAAAATAAATTGTTGTGCATACAGGTTGCACTGGGCCACAATTGACGCCAACATGTCCTCCGTAAAAATTAAATTAAAAAAATCTATAGGGCTAAAATTCTCCGTGTCCACCTGGACTCCTGGCTGGGCGGTGAAAGGGGGAACATTGGCCTCTCCTGAATTAGGAGGAAGCCACAAGGGGTTCTGAAGGGCATAGGGAAGGCCAGCATGGCTCCTAACCCTTTGGGGCTGAGATGACACCCCACTGGTACTTGGCCTTTCTTGCTGGGGCACTGCGGTGCTGGTGGACGGCATTGCGGTGCTGGTGGACGGCACTGCGGTGCTGGTGGACGGCACTCCGGTGCTGGTGGACGGCACTCCGGTGCTGGTGGACGGCACTCCGGTGCTGGTGGACGGCACTTCGGTGCTGGTGGACGGCACTGCCTCACTAGAACGCCTTCGCTTGATGGGCCAGATATCTTCCTCCTCGGATTCATCAGTCAGTGTTTCACTGCTGAGGACTGGCTCATAATTTACGTCGGCTTCAGAATCCGAATCCGAAAAGGAATCTGAAGAGGAGAGCTCCCCGTTGCTCTCGTCAGCCGTGGAAATAATTTGGTACGCCTCCTCAGCGGAAAAGACACGTTTAGCCATGGTAGCACTGATGGGCACTGATGAGGTGGCACAGATGGGCACTTTTGAGGTGGCACAGATGGGCGCTTTTGAGGTGGCACAAATGGGCACTGATGGGTCGGCACAGATGTGCACTAATTTATTGCACAGATGTGCAGATTTATTGCACGGATGTGCACTGATGAGGCGGCAGATGGGCACTGCTGAGGCGGCAGATGGGCACTGCTGAGGCGGCAGATGGGCACTGCTGAGGCGGCACAGATGGGCACTGCTGAGGCGGCACAGATGGGCACTGCTGAGGCGGCAGATGGGCACTGATGGGTCGGCACAGATGTGCACTGATTTATTGCACGGATGTGCACTGCTGAGGCGGCAGATGGGCACTGCTGAGGCAGCAGATGGGCACTGCTAAGGCGGCAGATGGGCACTGCTGAGTCGGCACAGATGGGCACTGCTGAGTCGGCACAGATGGGCACTGCTGAGTCGGCAGATGGGCACTGATGGGTCGGCACAGATGTGCACTGATTTATTGCACGGATGTGCACTGATAAGGCAGCAGATGGGCACAGATGGGCACTGCTGAGGCGGCACAGATGGGCACTGCTGAGGCGGCACAGATGGGCACTGCTGAGGTGGCACAGATGGGCACTGCTTAGGCGGCACAGATGGGCACTGCTGAGGCACAGATGGGCACCGATTGGTACAGATGGGCACCGAGTGGCACTGGCGGGCACTGGCGGTGCACAGATGGGCACTGGCAGGCACTGGTGGTGCACAGATGGAGCACTGGCGGTGCACAGGTGGGCACTGGCGGTGCACAGGTGGGCACAGGTGGGGTAGATTTGGACACAGGTGGGGTAGATCTGGGCACAGGTGGGGTAGATCTGGGCACTGGCAGGGTAGATCTGGGCACTGGCAGGGTATATCTGGGCACTGGCACGTTTACACACTACAAGAACACTCACTAGCTCTGTCTGTCACCTCACACGCTATCGCTGTGTGAGGAGACACATTCGGCAATGGGTGATGATCTCATTTGTTTACATTTGAGATCATCACCCATTGGAGGCGGCGATCGCACTGTAAACGGCCGCTGTGATTGGCCGTTTACAGCGATCTGTGATTGGCTGTGTCCAGGGGACACGGCCAACACAGATTTTCCCCGATGCGCGCTCCCGGGAGCGCGCGGGGAGCTCTTAAAGGGGACGACGTCAATAGACGTAGTCCCGGAAATTGAGATCCGCGCTGTAGCCGTCATGTGACTATAGCGCGGATCTCAAGTGGTTAATTATTTCAAATCTATGGCCTTGTGATACCTTCACCAAAAGTTTGGAAATTCCTTCCCCATTTAGTTTCCTTTTAATGCCCTGTACACACGGTCGGACTTTCCGACGGAAAATGTGCGATCGAATAGTTTTGTCGGAAAATCCAATCGTGCGTGGTCTCCATCAGACTTTTTCCACGACACAAATTTTGAGAGCTGGATGTAAAATTTCCAACAACAAAATCCATTTTTTTTAATTCCGATCGTGTGTAGACAATTCCGACGGACAAAGTGCCACACATGCTCAGAATAAATTACGAGACAAAAGCTATTGGCTACTGGCCCGTTTATAGTCCCGTTGTACATATTATACGTCACCGCATTCAGAATGATTGGATTTTTCCGACAACTTTGTGTGACCGTGTGTATGCTAGACAAGTTTGGGCCAAAATCCGTCTGAAAAAATCAGACGGATTTTGTCGTCGGAAAGTCACGTGTACAGGGCATAAGGCTAGGTTCACACTGCAGACAGATGCGGCTGACAGCAGGGGTCTGGTGCGTCTCTGTTCTCTGTTTCATGGATGAATCAGGCCCAATTTTTTGCCTGAATTTGGACCTGAAACTGAGCCAAAGATGCACAGGACCTCTGTGCAATTAGCTCCGCAGCGGCTACGAAGATGTGTGAACCGGCTCTATTGAGAGCCCGTTACAGTCTCCTGTAATGCGAATTGGATGTGGAGAAACCAACATCCAATTCGCACTAGTGTGAACCCAACCTGAAGCTTTCAAAAGAAAAAGCAAACGCGTAGGGTTGATTTACTAATACAGAAGAGTGCAAAATCTGGTGCAGCTGTACATAGAAACCAATCAGCTTCCAGGTTTGAGCCCAGGTTCACACTGACAGCAGGAATGAAATTGTGAGTTCAGCTGAACTTGCATGATTTAATTACCGCATGTCAGTCCCGACTTTGGGGGCGATTTCAGAGACATCTGTGCAGGTTGCTGCACAGATGTCTATGGAAATCACACCCTGAAGATGCCAAAAGTAGTACAGAAACTACTTTTGGATGGTGCCATTGCTGGCAATTGCTGCTAACTTGGCATGCAATTTAACATATCAAATTGCATGCAAAAATCGCTCCAATATGAACCAGGGCTGATTGTCAAAGCTTAATTGAACAAGCTGAAGTTAGAAGCTGATCTTGCCCTCTCCAGTTTTACTAAATCAACCCCACAGTTTTGTATATATCCACATGTCAAAACTTCTCTTGAAAAGATCACTCTCCTCTGAATCACCTCCTTTTTTTATATTTATGAACTGAATGGAATCATAATTAATACTTTTCGAATAAGAACAGTTTTCTCGTTAACGCAGTTCTCGAATGTTTAAGTGCATTGGGTGGATTAGAAGACGAAAAATGCAAAAAGTGTAACATCCTTTCATTTGTATATCTCTTAAAGATCCACATGTATGAACTAACAGGGTTTAAGTGTTCATTAACACTATGGATAACAGCATCAGTGGCAATCAATGCAGAGCTGCCTACAAAGACGTGGGATGTATACTAAAGACCGTGCGGCAATATACCTCCGATGCTGTTATGTTTGATGCTGAGGAGCACTTGTGCCATGTGAGTTCATATTTGCTAATTTTTTTAAAGTGATATTAACCACTTAAGGACCGCCGTATTGCCATTGTACGTCATCACAATGGCACAGGAAGGCACAAGCACGTACATGTACGTGCCTGCCTTCCAGCGGGTGGGGGGTCCGATCGGACCCCCTTCCCGCTGGATACGGCGGTCCGGTTCGCTCCAGGAACGATCCGTGATGAGGGGATGGCCGTTGGTTTCTGGCCACCCCCTCTGGATCGCTCCTGGCCAATGACAAGCTTCCTCCCACTGTGTATTGTTTACATAGGAAGGAGGAAGTGATGTCATTCTCCTCAGGGCGGTCTTTTTGACCGGACTACAAGGAGAAGACTAAAAGTAAGTGCACCAAAACACTACACTGACACATAGGTACACATAGGTACATAACCCCCCCCCCCCCCCGATCGCCCCCCGCCCCCCCTCCCCCCCCAGTCACAGTGTCACTGATTGCATTGATCATTTCTTTACTGATCACTGCATTCAGTGTCAGTTGTAACAGTTAAAACTGTCAGGCCAGTTAGTGTTAGGTCCAGGGTAGCCCCCTATCACCCCCCAATAAAGATTTAACCCCCTGATTGCCCCTAGAGTTAACCCTTTCACCCCCTTTTGCCAGTGTCACTAAGCGATCATTTTTCTGATCGCTGCATCAGTGTCGCTACTGTCGCTAGGTAGCTAGTTATTTTTTTAGGTTCACCGCCAGGTTTTTATATTGCTAGGTACCCCGATATACTACCCAATAATAGTTTTAACCCCCTGATTGCCCCTAGTTAACCCTTTCACCCCCTTTTGCCAGTGTCACTAAGCGATCATTTTTCTGATCGCTGCATTAGTGTCGCTACTGTCGCTAGGTAGCTAGTTATTTTTTTAGGTTCACCGCCAGGTTTTTATATCGCTAGGTACCCAGATATACTACCCAATAATGGTTTTAACCCCCTGATTGCCCCTAGTTAACCCTTTCACCCCCTTTTGCCACTGTCACTAATCGATCATTTTTCTGATCGCTGCTTAGTGTCGCTACTGTCGCTAGGTAGCTAGTTATTTTTTTAGGTTCACCGCCAGGTTTTTATAGCGCTAGGTACCCCGATATACTACCCAATAATGGTTTTAACCCCCTGATTGCCCCTAGTTAACCCTTCCACCCCCTTTTGCCACTGTCACTAAGCGATCATTTTTCTGATCGCTGCATTAGTGTCGCTAGTGTCGCTAGGTAGCTAGTTTTTTTTTTAGGTTCACCGCCAGATTTTTATAGCGCTAGATACCCCGATATACTACCCAATAATGGTTTTAACCCCCTGATTGCCCCTAGTTAACCCTTTCACCCCCTTTTGCCAGTGTCACTAAGCGATCATTTTTCTAAACGCTGCATTAGTGTCGCTAGTGTCGCTAGGTAGCTAGTTTTTTTTTAGGTTCACCGCCAGGTTTTTATAGCGCTAGGTACCCCGATATACTACCCAATAATGGTTTTAACCCCCTGATTGCCCCTAGTTAACCCTTTCACCCCCTTTTGCCACTGTCACTAAGCGATCGTTTTTCTGATCGCTGCATTAGTGTCACTAGTGTCGTTAGGTAGCTAGTTATTTTTTTAGGTTCACCGCCAGGTTTTTATAGCATTAGGTACCCCGATATACTACCCAATAATGGTTTTAACCCCCTGATTGCCCCTAGTTAACCCTTTCACCCCCTTTTGCCAGTGTCACTAAGCGATCATTTTTCTAATCGCTGCATTAGTGTCGCTAGTGTCGCTAGGTAGCTAGTTTTTTTTTAGGTTCACCGCCAGGTTTTTATAGCGCTAGGTACCCCGATATACTACCCAATAATGGTTTTAACCCCCTGATTGCCCCTAGTTAACCCTTTCACCCCCTTTTGCCACTGTCACTAAGCGATCGTTTTTCTGATCGCTGCATTAGTGTCACTAGTGTCGTTAGGTAGCTAGTTATTTTTTTAGGTTCACCGCCAGGTTTTTAGAGCATTAGGTACCCCCATATACTACCCAATAATGGTTTTAACCCCCTGATTGCCCCTAGTTAACCCTTTCACCAGCGATCACAGTATAAGTGTCACCGGTGACGCTGGTTAGCCAGTTAGTTATTTAGGTTCCCCGTCAGGTTTTTATATAGCGCCAGGGATCCCCATATACTACCTAATAAAAATTTGAACCCCCTGATTGCCCCTAGTTAACCCTTTCACCACTGATCACCGTATAAGTGTTACGGGTGACTCTTGTTAGTTTTTTATAGCATCGGGGCACCCACCATTTATTACCCAATAAAGGTTTAACCCCCTGATCACCCGGCGGGTGATATCAATTAGGTTTTAGGGTCAGGGTCTGCGTCGCCCCAGGCAGCGCTAGGTTAGTGCCAGTACCGCTAACACCCACACGCAAAGCATAAATCTCCCGTAGTGGTATAGAATAGGGATGAGCTTCGTGTTCGAGTCGAACGTACGTTCGACTCGAACATTGGCTGTTCGGGCGTTCGGCGAATTCCTAACGTTTGGGCCGTTCGCGTCAAAATTCGAGTGACGCGCGCGCGGACCACAATGCACTGCGGTGGCGCAGTGCATTGCTGCCCCATGATTGGCCAAGCATGCACTGTGACCCCGCATGCTTGGCCAATCGCAGCGCCGGCAGCGAGGAGAGCCATGATTGGCCACAGGCATCCTGCCTGTGGCCAATCATAGCTCAGGCTGTGTAGTGCACGCCCCACACTATATAAGGCCGCCTTTGAGGCGGCTTCGTGTAGTGTGTTACTTAGCATCTGAAGCAGTGGGTGTTCTGTGTACCTTCAACACAGTACACACCAATCGTTTTTGGCTGATTTCCTATCTTGCTGCTGTGTAGTGGTTGTTGTCTGTGCCCTGACTGCAGTATACACCACTATATTCACCTCACCTATATAGCTAGTGATCTAGCTTTAACCACTTAACAACTGCCCATTGCCGATTAACGGCTTCAGGGGGGTTGTTTAACTCTGAGAGGCCGTTAATTAACGGCCTCCCAGAATTCTGCTCTCGCGTGCCCCGAGGTGTGCGCACTCGAGAGCATCCGTGACCGCCGGGTCGCATCACGGATCACGGTAAACGGCCGCTCATAGCGACCGTTTACCACGTGATTGCTCCGTCAAATGACGGAGTGATCACTTGGAAACAAACCGGCGTCATGTTATGACGCCTGTTCCTCCCTCCCCTCTCTGTACCGATCGGTACAGCGGAGGGGAAAGAGATCGGTGTCAGCAGCGATGTGGGCTGCATCTGCAGTGCCCACATCGCTGCTCACCGAATTTAACCCCTCAATTCCCTGCCAATACTCTGCAATACCAGTGCATACTCTGCAGTACCCTGCCATTACTCTGCAGTACCCCGCCATTACTCTGCAGTGCAGTACCCTGCCATTACTCTGCAGTGCAGTACCCTGCCATTACTCTGCAGTACCCCCCCATTACTCTGCAGTAACCCCCATTACTCTGCAGTACCCCCCAATACTCTGCAGTACCCGCCATTACTCTGTAGTACCCACCATTACTCTGCAGTACCCCCAATACTCTGCAGTACCCTGCCATTACTCTGCAGTGCAGTACCCTGCCATTACTCTGCAGTACCCCCCATTACTCTGCAGTAACCCCCATTACTCTGCAGTACCCCCCAATACTCTGCAGTACCCGCCATTACTCTGCAGTACCCGCCATTACTCTGCAGTGCAGTACCCTGCCATTACTCTGCAGTACCCTCCATTACTCTGCAGTAACCCCCATTACTCTGCAGTACCCCCCAATACTCTGCAGTACCCGCCATTACTCTGCAGTACCCGCCATTACTCTGCAGTACCCCCCATTACTCTGCAGTAACCCCCAATACTCTGCAGTACCCGCCATTACTCTGCAGTACCCGCCATTGCTCTGCAGTACCCCCAATACTCTGCAGTACCCTGCCATTACTCTGTAGTACCCCCCAATACGCTGCAGTACCCTGCTATTACTCTGTAGTACCCCGCCAATACTCTGTAATACCCTGCCATAAATTGCCATACTCAGCCATACTCAGAGATACCCAGCCATACTCGGTGATACCCTGAAATACCCAGCCATAGACGCCCCCCACCCCTCACCGCCCTCCGGTGCTTCTACCAACTCGCCAGTACGATCAAAGCCAGAATCTTTTTTTTATTTTTTATTTCAGGCTTCCCAGCCTAGAGGTGAGATGTGGGGTCATATTGACCCCCCAGATTTCACTGTAAAGAGGACCTGTCACCCCATATTCCTATTACAAGGGATGTTTACATTTCTTGTAATAGGAATAAAAGTGATCAAAAATATATTTTTGGGGAAAAAAATGTCAAACTAACATAAATAAAGTAAAATGAACAATAAAAAAATAAAATAAAAATTAAAGCGCCCATGTCCCCATGTGCTCGCATGTGCCACACATGTGAGGTATCGCCGAGAATGTTAGAGCGAGAGCAATAATTCTAGTCCTAGACCTCCTCTGCAACTCAAAACATGTAACCAGTAAAAAAAAAATTAAAGCGTCGCCTATGGGGATTTTTTAAGTAGCGACGTTTGGCGCCATTCCACGGGCATGTGCAATTTTGAAGAGTGACATGTTTGATATCTATTTACTCAGCATAACTTCATCTTTCACTTTATGCAAACATTGGGCTAACAAGTGGTTAATAATAGAGCTTGCAGTCAGTAGTGTTAGGAGATAGTGCGTGCTGTCTGCGTGCTCTGTACCCAGTACATACCGCTATAATATAGGGCAGGCCCCTACTTTCAAACATCCAACTTACAAACATCTCCTACTTGCAAACGCAAGGAGACAGCAGCAAGTGAGATGAAAAAAGGTGGACGACAAAACAAATTATACAGGGGTGATAACCCTTCCCTATGTTTTCCAAAAAGCTTAAAGATAGTTTTTTTGACTGGAGCTACACTTTAAAAATGTACCGGTTGAAAATGACAAACAGATTCAACTTAACACAACAAACCTACACAGTCCCTGTCTTGTTTGCACCGCCTGTATACTGCTGTTCTGAGTATATAGGGCCTGGGGGCCACACGCATTTCCTTTTTTTAATATGGGTACGGGGTTCCCCTTAATATGCGTACAAGACCCAAATAGGCTGGTAATGGGCAGGGAGGGCTACCCATGCCATGTTTCTCAATGATTTTCAACCATATTGCAGGAACCATATATAACATTAAAACCGCAAGCAGTTTTAAATGGTGTTATTTCCGTTTAATGTCATTTTGTGCAGGGACTGTTCTAAACACGGGAAACACGTGGCACTTCACAGGCATACTACAGACACCCCCCAGGCACCATATTTAAAGGAATATTTCACTTTTTTTTTTCACTTTAATCGTCATTAAAATCAGTGCTCCCGCCAAAACGGCAGTTTTTAAAACTTTTTTTTGCAGTGACCCATGTCCCCTGAGGCAGGAGGCAGGTCCCCAAACCATTTTTAGGACACTATCTTGCATATTAGCCGTTAAAATTAGCACTTTCCAATTCGAACGTTCGAGTCCCATAGACTTCAATGGGGTTCTAACGTTCGTACCGAACGCGGGGGTCGTTCGCAAGTTCTGGTGCGAACCGAACCGGGGGGTGTTCGGCTCATCCCTAGTATAGAATCTGAACAGATCAATATCTGACTGATCAGATCTATACTAGCGTCCCCAGCAGTTCAGGGTTCCAAAAAAACGCATTGTTAGCGGGATCAGCCCAGATACCTGCTAGCACCTGCGTTTTGCCCCTCTGCCCAGCCCACCCAAGTGCAGTATCGACCAATCACTGTCACTTACAAAACACTAAACACATAACTGCAGCGATCGCAGAGTCAGGCCTGATCCCTGCGATTGCTAACAGTTTTTTTGGTAGCATTTTATATTTAAATCCGGAAGGCAGTGCTTGGTTTTCGGGGTCCCGTACGCGGCTAGGCTCCCAAAAAGTCCCCCACATGTGGTATTCCCGTACTCGGGAGAAGCAGCAGAATTTATTTTGGGGTGTAATTTGACTTATGCCCATAGCATGTGTGAGCAATATATCATTTAGTGACAACTTTGCAAAAAAAAAAAAGTTTGTAATATTCCCGCAACTTGTGGCAAAATATAAAATATTCCATGGACTCAACATGCCTCTCAGTAAATAGCTTGGGGTGTCTACTTTTAAAAATGGGGTCATTTTGGGGGGTTTTGTGCTATTTTGGCATTTTATGGCCTTCGAAACTGTGATAGGTAGTGAGGAATGAAATCAAAAATTTGCACCCTTAGAAATCCTGAAGGCGGTGATTGGATTTCGGGGTGCCGTGCGCGAATAGACTCCCAAAAAGTCCCACACATGTGGTATCCCCATACTCGGGAGAAGTAGCGGAATATATTTTGGGGTGCAATTCCACATATAACCATGGCATGTGTGAGCAATATATAATTTAGTGACAACTTTTTGTAAAAAAAAAATTTTTTTTTAGTTTTTGTCATTATTCAATAAAAAAAATATTCAATGATCTCAACATGGCCCTCAGCAAATAGCTTGGGGTGTCTACTTTCCAAAATGGGGTTATTTGGGGGGGTTTTGTGCCATCTTGGCATTTTATGGCCTTCAAAACTGTGATAGGTAGTGATAGGTAGTGAGGAGTAAAATAAAAAATGTATGCCCTTAGAAATCCTGAAGGCGGTGCTTGGATTTCGGGGTCCCGTACGCAGCTAGGCTCCCAAAAAGTCCCACACATGTGGTATCCCTGTACTCGGGAGAAGCAGCAGAATGTATTTTGGGGTGTCATTTCACATATGCCCATAGCATGTGTGAGCAATATATCATTTAGTGACAACTTTGTGCAAAAAAAAAAAGTTTGTAATATTCCCGCAACTTGTGGCAAAATATAAAATATTCCATGGACTCAACATGCCTCTCAGTAAATAGCTTGGGGTGTCTACTTTCCAAAATGGGGTAATTTTGGGGGGTTTTGTGCTATTTTGGCATTATATGGCCTTTGAAACTGTGATAGGTAGTGAGGAGTGAAATCAAAAATTTGCACCCTTAGAAATCCTGAAGGTGGTGATTGGTTTTCGGGGTGCCGTGCGCAACTAGACTCCCAAAAAGTCCCACACATGTGGTATCCCCATACTCGGGAGAAGTAGCGGAATATATTTTGGGGTGCAATTCCACATATAACCATGGCATGTGTGAGCAATATATCATTTAGTGACAACTTTTTGTAAAATTTTTATTGTTTTTGTCATTATTCAATCCCTTAGGACAAAAAAAATAAATATTCAATGGGCTCAACATACCCATCAGCAATTTCCTTGGGGTGTCTACTTTCCAAAATGGGGTCATTTGGGGGGGGTTTGTACTGCCCTGCCATTTTAGCACCTCAAGAAATGAGATAGGCAGTCATAAATTAAAAGCTGTGTAAATTCCAGAAAATGTACTCTAGATTGTAGACGCTATAACTTTTGCGCAAACCAAAAAATATACGCTTATTGACATTTTTTTTACTAAAGACATGTGGCTGAATAAATTTTGCCCTCAATGTATGACTAAAATTTAGTTTATTCGATTTTTCTTATAACAAAAAGAAGAAAATATCTTTTTTTTTCAAAATTTTCGCTGTTTTTCCATTTATATCGCAAAAAATAAAAATCGCAGAGGCAATCAAATACCATCAAAAGAAAATTACGCAAATTTCGTTTGGGTGCAATATTGCATGACCACGCAATTACCAGTTAAAGCAGCGCAGTGCGAAATTGGAAAAAGACCTCTGGTCCTTAAGGTGTTTATTGGTCCGGGGCTGTAGTGGTTAAAATGAAAAGATTTTACACTGTTTGCTTTTTCATCTTCTGTTCCGCTTGCTCCACCTAAACTTTGGAGAGCTGCTTTAAAGTGGGGGAAAGTATTTTTGTTAATAAGAAAGTATTAAATGTGTGCACTGTGTGGGCTGTTTGCATTTTTCTTTGAATGTTGTCCATTTGTTGTATGTACTGTGTGGATGAATAGTAGTGGGATTAAGGGCTGTATTATTTATATATTTAGAATGAATAGAGTGTTGTATCAGTGAAAAAAAGACTGTAAAACGATGGGTTAACTTTTTGTGGCTGAGAAGATTATCTTTCCAAGTATTCAAGATAGTTTTTAAGCACTACAACTTTGTTCTGTGGGGCCATCACAATGCAGGTTAAGTAAAAGCCAGGTATTAAACCACCACCACGTTTGCAATTATACACATTGGTAATGACATCTAAAAACAGACTAACCCAATAAACATTGGTGCTCTCTACAGTAGAGCATTGTAAGTATCTATCCATGTAAGACATCTAAACTGTACTAAAGTTGACAGACCCTTTGGCATGAACAGAATCACACTTTTTGTGCCATTTATCTCCAAATATAAGGAACACCAAATGTATATGGCGGGTATTGTTACACTGACAACTTGACTGGTGTGTTTCCATTAAAGTGTCTGAATACTTGTCCTTTAAAAAGGAATCTGGGTGAAAAGTGTTTATATTTTTTAATGGTAGCTATGTAAACTGCTAAACCGCTAGATTAGTGTAGAGTGATCCCTTTATTTATCGCTTTGCAAGTGTAGTGCTACCCCTGGGTTCTCTGTCCTAAACCTCAACTCTAAGAACAACTACAACTCTTCTGACACACTTTGTTGAATGAAAGTAACTGCAAGTACCTAGGCTCCATTTACATATTGCTTAGCAGGAACATGGGTTCCTGCTAGTGATTTAAATAGTGCCATTCGTATGCGGAAATGTTATGCATAGGGCAGCCTATTCACTTTAATGGGCTGCCCTCTGCATGATGGTTGCTCCAAAGAACCAAATTTTGGCCCTGAGCCATGGGTAATTTTACACTCCTGTTTCGCCACTATTCTCACATGTTTTGTTTTTGCGACAGTTGCCATAAAATGGTGCCATGTTTGGGGTGCCATTCAGGATGATTGTTGACAAAAAAGCTAAGGCACAAAGCTAGTGATCTATTGACAATAACAAGTAAAAACATTTCTAGATAAGAGTCAATGCTCATAAGTCTATATGCATATATATGCAAATAGTAAAAGTCCATCAAAGGGCGGTGGAGGAGGAAGAAACATTCCTTCACAAATGGCAGCCTCTAGGTGGGACCTGAAGCTGGTTCCAATGTAAGATATGAAACAGAGAAGGAGAGGCGCCTCTAAGTGCAAGCGTAACAATATATTTATTAATGGTCAGTCAATTGGCAACTCACATTTCACCAATGTAAAGCAGGCATATCTAGGAAGTATCATTTAGGAGCCATCAGTAGTGGCTGTCATCAGGAACACCGGCACCAGCCGTTGCATTCTGTCACGATTCCCAGAAGGTGGCCATGCATATGGCTTGACGCATCAAGCCCAGTTATGTCATCACACCTTGCACCAAGCTCAGCAAGCGCCTCAGCCCTCGTTCTTGGATTCCATACATTGCACAGCCACCTTCTGGGAATTGAGACATACTGCAACAGCTGGTTCCGGAGTTCCTGATGACAGCCACTACTGACTGCTCCTCAAAGATACTTCCTAGATATGCCTGCTTTACATTGGTGGAATGTGAGTTGCCAAATGTCTGACCATTAAGAAATATATTGTTATGTCTGCACTTAGAGGCGCCTCTCCTTCTCTGATTCAGGATGATTGTGCCTGTGATTACAAAATGCCCATATGTGAACAGGGCCTTATAAGAATACAGGTATAGATACCTTTAATTTGGCTGTGAATTAGTACCAGGAAATAGTGGTAAATTAACTCAATGTGTTGGTACAGGTTAGAATGAATGGAGGTTTGAGCATAAATGAGCATACAGATGGTAGGTTCAGACAGTCTGCTAGACAGTATAATCACTAAGCCAAAGTAACTTAGAATAGGGTTCTGTACCACTAAACTGGAATCAACACGTTAAACGGCAATGTCAGCACTAAACAATGCATATGAGCATTAACTGCAATGGGAATAATAATACTATAAATAGTCTAGAGTGCACTCTAGGAGAATGGTTAGGATATGGTCCTCACTCTTCAGTTGCTAGCGTTAAGGCCCAGTTGTACCATTGGTGCACATGAGAATAGTCACAGTTAAGCCTGCAGACAGCAATAAAGCTACAAGCTGGCTGTATGGTCAGTTCCTCATCAGATAGTAACTTTCCACAGCAGAAAATCACCAGCCCCACCAATATTGCAGATGACCATCCAGTGACACATAGCAATTAGTCCACTCTTTGCTTTGCAGCCAGGTGACTCGGTCTCAGCATTGCAGATCCTTCTCAGGCAGCCAATATGTATACAGTGATGTGCACTCTCCGGTCTCCTTTATGGCAAGAGGAAGTTAAATCTAGCACAGCCCTGGAAAATGTGTCTGTTTCCCCTCCTCATGGTATTTTCCTCTAGCACCTGGCTACACAAACTTACTTTTATAGGTTTAAAATCATTCATAGCTCTGTAGTGGCATCCTCTACTTTTGTTTTTTGTACAAGCTTTATGGCCATCTTACATGGGTTGGAGAGGGCCTTCCTAAGGCCAAGCTGGTATGTGCTGTGTACAACTGCATTTAGGCAGCATTGAACTTAAGTGAACCTAGAGTGACAATGGTGCTTCAAAACAGAGAGCACTAAGACTGTGTTGTCACCCTAGTACATGAACTTCCCAGGAGAGCACATGTTTCAGGATTACCAGTTACAAACATATGAAAAGGAAGAAACAAATGTAAATTTGCAAACCCATTTTTAACTTATTGGGTTTACATACACTATAAATGATATGTTACATTTATTAAACTAGAATACTTTGCTGTTTTTCTACTCACCATGTTCCAAGTTTATTTGAAATCAGAGGGAGGCCAGCTGAGTCTATGCTTGTTCTCGCCTTTTGACAGTAATTTGATTCAATGGGAGATGGCTAATCCTTGTGTAAACCATACATCAAAATGTTAAGAGATCCACACATGATGTATGCTACTCTTAACTTTTCCTGTATACCCCAATAGTTAATCTCAGAAGGTGGGCAATTCCAAGCTGGACATTTAAAGGAAATTTTGAGTTTTACATATAACCTCAGCTGTCTGTAAGTTTGAATCTACAGGTTGTTTTGATGTGGTTTGCTCTGAAAGTTTACCATATTCAGTCTTGTGAAAAGGGACATGAAAATTAGATTAGATATTCATTCAAACAGTGTCTACAGATAAAGGTGACACATTTGAACAAATGAAACATACAATTAACATAGTTGGTTTGATTTACTAAAACTGGAGAGTGCAAAATCTGGTGCGGCTGTACATGGTAGCCAATCAGCTTCTAACTTCAGCTTGTTGAATTAAGCTGTGACAAAAAAAAAATGCAAGCTGATTGGTTTCTATGCAGAGATGCTACAAATTTTGCACTCTGCAATTTTAGTAAATCAACCCCAGTGTATTCTTTTTCATAATCTAAATTATGCCACCACTTCAAATCCATTACATTAGAATCCACCCTTGCAGATTAGGTTCCAATGATTAAAACCTCCTTGGCAGCCTGTCCTATGTTAACCTCAAATATCTAGGGTCTGGTATCTAGTGCTGCTATTGGTATGTGTAAAAGAAACCTATGAGTATGGCAAATGATTTAAAAGGAGCACCAAGTTATTTGAAATCAATAATTTCAGTTAAGGGGAAATAATCTAGAAGGGGCATCGATTTCAAACAGTTGCTGATTTATCCAGGACAGCTGGATAATTCAACCCAAGAGCTAACCATTTGATATTAAAAAGTCAGCAAGAGACTCATAATTTTGCTGCAGGATCTTTAGATAACTCTCCTAACAGTTTGTTTCAGTCAAAAATTGCACCCATTTAACCGAAATGGAATAAGTGTTAAGAAAAAGTATTTAACCAAAAGGATATTAAAGTAAGACTAGACTTTGGCATTCAACTAATAGGAAAAGATCAGGCGTTCTGAAAAGTTGTGCTGTGAGCTGATTAATCAAAGATAAAAATGTTTGGGCATGATAACCGTAGACTTGTTTAGTGCAAATCAATGACAGTATTTCAAGTGAAGAACCTCAAACCAACTGTTAAAGATGGGGATTAAAATGTTATGGTTTGGGGTTGCTTTACTGCTTGAGGGCTAAGATAACTGGCATAATTGAGTCAGCTATTAATTCTGCATCATATCAAAGCGTGCTTGCAGTGAATGTGAAACCATCTGTCTAAAAGTTGAACTGGAAATGGACCTTTCAATGCAATATTGATCCAAAGCACACTAGCAAATTTATCAAGGAATGGAAACTGGTGGGCAATCAAGCAAAACACCTACAAGTCATTTCTAATAGGGAACAATACCAGCATCTTAGGCCAAGGTGTACTTTCTTTTCTCACAGTACAGCATTACATTTATTAATATAAATTTGTTGAGTGAATGATTAAAAAGCCACACTGTTTCTGTTTGTATTCAGAAGTATCGCCTTAACCTGTATGCACTGTATGTATGGAGATGTTTCAAATATGTTGAAAAAGTCAACAATTATCATGAGGTGTACTTACTTTTTAACATGGCTGTACTTAGTTGAAATTGTTAATGTTTATGATAGATTCAGTTTTAAATCGTCAGTAATTAGGGTTGCACTAACAATATAAAACATGGCAGTTGTCCACAACAAGTCCTCCTAGGCCTATTTGTTATAATATCTTGTTTAAACTACAATAGTTATGGCTGACCATTATCAGGCATAAGGCTTTTCAAAATGACACTAGTGAGCTATTAGCTTGTAGAAAACAGAGGAGGTAAGGGTGCTCTGGTGGAGGTGGATAGCTGATCAAAGGGATGATAGTGATGAGATGGCACTTCTGGCAGCACTTTGGTTAGAAGAGAAGCAACTCTGAAGATATAACATTTTTTATTTAAAATGTAAATTTAATAAACTGCACAAAGGGTTAAAAGCACTTACAAGATTGTTGAGTGTTAAAAGACATGATAAAATCAGGAGTCCTCATCTGTAGCATGTGTCCATCCTCAGCATGGTGGTAGAGAGCAATGTAGAGCCATCCAGCAGCTGTAAAGTTTCTCATAAGTGTTGGAGAGAGGAGGCAGCAGGGAAGCCCTTATTCACAGCTTGGCCTCATGTAGAGGGGCACTGACACCCATAGCCTGTGAATGAGCATCTTGTTTATGCCTCTCTATGTTCCAGAAGCTTCACAAAAGGCGCCTGAGAAGAAGGGTCTTTAGTATAGGACAGCGAACCCTGGTGGCCAAGTGCAGACTTCCTGCACATAGCTTCTGGAACATATAGAGGCATAAACAAGACGCTCATTCACAGGCTATGGGTGTCAGCGCCCCTCTACATGAGGCCAAGCTGTGAATACAGGCTTCCCCGCTGCCTCCTCTCTCTAACACGTATAAGAACGCTTTACAGCTGCTGGACGGCTCTACACTGCTCTCTACCACCATGCTGAGGATGGACACATGCCACAGATGAGGACTCATCATGTCTTTTAACACTCAACGATCTTGTAAGTGCCTTTAACCCTTTGTGCACTTTTAAATTTTGCATACTGCACTTAGAGGCGCCTTTCTTTTACTTTTTTATTGGCTTGTAGAAATGGGCTGAACACCCCAAGGTTCAGTTTGTGCTAGAACTCTCAAACATTGCAAAAGTTCGGACCCCAATTGCGAGTCTAAAAAGTCTATGGGACCCGAACTTGAAAAATCAAAAGTCCCCATTTTGAAGGCTTATATGCAATTTATTAGTCATAAAAAAGGGTATGGGGGCCCGTTACTGCCCTGGGGGACATGTACCATTGAAAAAAAACATTTAAAAAAGATCATCATGGGTCATAGAGGATGAGAAGGATGAAGATGGTTTAATAAGCCAGTCCACCACCTCCTCTGCATGCTGTGGCTGAATAGCATGGGCAACATCACTAAACAGAGACAAATGTGCGCTGCCTGAGGACAGACCATGTCCACCTTTGCCTGTGGACATGGGCATTGTTGGACTCCTCATAGTGGCATGGGAACGTCTGCCTCTCCTTTTTGGCCTCCCAGACATGATGTAGGGGGGCTTATTACCCAAATTTAATAGAATCTGGGAAATGTGTGATTGGATGCACTTTATTGAATGAAAAGTGGTGTTTGGCGCACTTTAAATTAAGGACTAACGCTGACAGAAATGTAAACTATAAAAACAAAAATTTTTAAAGAGGGAACACCAGCATTGCATTTAGAAAAACTGTGGCTGACAATTAAAAAAAAAAGGGGGCCAGCAGGGAAAACAAAAAACATTCAGCAACCCAAAAAAAAAGCAGTCAGGTGCAAGGCTTCATCCAATTAGGGCCCTAGAATGCATTGCGCAGTGTATTGTGGGCTGCTTGGCAGGCGAACATCCCACCGACTATCCTCCTAATTCGGAGGGGATAGGCGAGCAGGCGATGTTCAGACTGAGCTTTTGCTAGGCCCGATCCGTTCGCCCAACTCTATTGGCTTGTCCTCAATTCACTGATTCGTCACTGGTGACCCGATCTTCTCTGCCAACATGTCATGAAGTCCTCCCCAAAAGTCAAAAGCCAGCTACAGGTGCTGAATAATTTTGTAGGGCTAGCTTAAAATGTTGTTCAAACATGAACAGAATAAGACAGAGTATGAACAAGGTTGAATGAGCAAATGTAAATGTGCAGGGGGATTAACAAATTCTTTATCCATTTAAATGCGTGAGGATAAAAAGGGCCAGTCATACCAGAGTGGAATTCTCATAGCTGTCTGATGTAAAACCCCTAATGATCACAAGTTCTATAAAGCTGTGTGTGGCTGTAAATAGAGCATGCATCAACAATTTTGATATCTGGTTTGTTCTACTTTTGTAGCTTGTGTCCCAATCAGTGTAACAAAGTCTGGTGTGCAGCGATGCTGAATATTTCCTGTTGCTCATTGTTGCAGTACCTTGAAACAAAGGAAAGAGTAGACTCATTAAGGAGACATTCTTTTTTCCTGAGTGTCTTTCCTTCAAATTATTGGTAGAGTAGGGAAGGCTGAACTGAGCAGGGTGACAACACTGCAATAATTTAACTGCAAAAAACTAATTCAATATAAAATTATGCAGGTTGCCTTAAGTTATTTAGTTTAACAGCTAAATAAAAAAATAAAAAATCATAAGTCTACTTTAAAGTGGTTGTAAACCCTTACAGACCACTTTGACCTACATGTAAGCCTAGATTAAGGCTTACCTGTAGGTCCAAGAAATATCTCCTAAACCTACACAGTTTAGGAGATATTTGCAAATGAAAGGCACCGCTGGCTACGGCGCATGTGCCGTAGACAGCAGCGCGCAGGCACACTAAGCATGCCACTGCTAATGGCAATCATGCCATTAGTGGCGGCTTCCGTGAGCATCTGCGGGGGTGAAGTCATTGCGGCTCCAGCCAGTCACAGCACCGGAGCCGCGATACCCGGAAGTCACTTCAGGTATCATGTCGGCGTCGGAGGAGGACCACGAGGGTCCCTTCGGGGGCTTCCATCTCAGGTAAGTTATTTATTATGAGCTAGTATGCTATGCATACTAGCTCATTACAGGCATACCCCACTTTTAAGTACACAATGGGGTTTATTTACTAAAGTTAGAAAGTGCAAAATCAGGCTCACTTCGGCATAGAAACCAATGAGTTTCCAGGTTTTTATACCCGAGCTTAATTGAACAAGCCGAGGATAGTAGCACACTGGTTTGTATGCAGACGTGAGCCTGATTTTGCACTTTCCAGCTTTAGTAAATAAACCCCTTTGTGTACTTAAAAGTGGGGTATGCCTGTATGGATTTGCCTTGCAGGGTCTATTTTTATTAAGGCTTTACTTCCTCTTTAAGTTGCACTAATATTGTAACAGATAATGTAAAGGAATAATAAAAAAATGTTTTGCTCTTTTCATCGTTTTTTCCCATTTAAACAAATCAGTATTTATATAATTGTACTGCTGATGTAAGGCTATAGATTGTGTTTCGGAAAGAAAGCTAATTTTGCCATGATATAATGTATATTACAGACAAGATGAACTTTTAAATGATATAGGTATTGCATGAGGACATGTACATCACATCTGTAAAATCTATGACTTGACATCTGTTGCTTTGTGGGACTTGTCCCCGCACCATGCAGAGTTCAATTGATGCAAGCTGTCATGAGAAGGGCCCTCCCAACTATCTTGTCTTGAATTGTATTGTAAATGTTTATTTTGTAAAGTGCTGTTCAACTGTTGCTATATAGATCCTGTATAAAAAATATGACTAGTGGCAGCACCAGCACATGCATAACTGTGCTAACAATCAGCCAATAAATGATTCTTTTAAAAGATGACTTAAAATATCACAGCTTTGGATTTGTTGCAGTTTTGATGAATCAGTCATGTATTTGCTGACCAAAAGTCCATTATACTTTCTTCATCTTTGATTTGGAGAAATGTAACCAAATGTGTCATGTTTTGGGTTCAACCAGTTTAAAGTGAATCTGTTACTTGGTCCATTCAGGTCAAAGTGGCAGGCTGTCTTTAAAGGCCCACCCACTCACCCAGTAATGCCTACCTTTGCTTTGCTCCCCAGCGGATCCATTAGTCTGTCAGAACACTTGGAAATACCTGGCCCTTCTGGGTATGAGGCAGAATTTAACCTTCTCCCCTTCATCTCAGGATCTAGTGCTCAGGCCTAAGGGGCCAGTTCCCAGACCTAAACACTGTTGTACTTATGAGGAGAAAAAGTAACTCTGGAGCATGGTGGGACATGAACAGGTAACCCTGGAGAAGGATGGGAGTGGAACATGTAACCATGGAGCATAGTAGGAGGGGAACGTGTAACCCTGGAGCACGGTGGGACATGAACATGTAACCCTGGAGCATGGTGGGAGGGGAAGGGGTAACCCTGGAGCATGGTGGGAGGGGAAGGGGTAACCCTGGAGCACGGTGGGAGGGGAAGGGGTAACCCTGAAGCATGGTGGGAGGGTAACAGGTAACCCTGGAGCATAGTGGGAGGGGAACGGATAAACCTGGAGCATTTTGGGAGAGGAACGGGTAACTCTGGAGCATAGCAAACATGTGTATCAATGGATGGAAAGTGAGCTTTAAAAAGAACCTGTCACTTCATCCTGAATGGGCATCGTAATAGATTTACTTCAATGTGAAATTTATCATAGTATAATTAGCTTGAAGTGCATCCACATTGTTTCCTGTTGTGATGTAGTTTTCACATATACAAGTCTGAATTTAACTGTACTGTAACTTTCTCTTTGTTTAATTGCTTTCTGAAAACAAAATTAGGAAAAGCGACAGGCTTTAGAGCTTCACTTAAAACTCCAATTTTTGTCCTCAGTACTGCAACAGGTGAGAATATTTCTGTATTTCACAGTCCATTCTCTTCCACATACCTGATTTCCACCAATGTTAATAAAAGCAGGCTGACATGTAACCTTTAGGATGCAGATGGTTGCACACCATATATTCTACAGCCAGTTTACGGCAAGTCTGCGTTTTTGCCCATAGACAAACCCAAGTTGTAACAAGACATTTAATTTAATGCATGAGCAGCACTAATTCTATAGCACTTCCTCATAGTTTTGAGCATGTATCATACTCACATTCAGATTAAAGTGAATAAATGCAAAAGTTTGGATTACATTCATACCCCACTTTTAGGTACACAATGGGGTTTATTTATAAAAGCTGGAAAGTGCAAAATCAGGCTCACTTCTGCATAGAAACCAATGAGCTTCTAACCCCAGCTTGTTCAATTAAGCTTTGGTAATAAAACCTGGAAACTCATTGGTTTCTATGCAGAAGTGAGCCTGATTTTGCACTTTTCAGCTTTAGTAAATAAACCCCATTGTGTACTTAATAGTGGGATATGCCTGTATTTGTGTACTGTAATCATTTTTTTCCTTTTAAATTTCCTTGCACATGATTGATTATTCTTTGCAAAATAAATTTTCACTTTGAAAAGTGAACATGCTCTACTCCTTTAGTATGTCAACCACTTAGAACACCAGTCTTCATTATGTTTCACCTAACATCATTAGTAACGTGAATAGATATAGCAAATATTTATCTGGCATTAACATTTACTATTATACTCAAAAGGACATTAAAGTGGTTGTAAACCCTCTCCTATACCCAGTGAAGTGACTGGCCTAAGATGATACACAGAGTTTAAACAAATCTCCCTACATAAGTTGTGCATGTATATCTGCTGTCTTTCCCTTTTTACATTCTTTAGAAAGTGCAGATCTTGTTAGAAATCTCATTCAGCAGTGGGAGGGGAGTCTGGGCATACACTGTGTGAGAGCAGATTGGAGGAAAGGTACCCACTCCACATAGGCCAGTGATTCTCAACCAGGGTTCCTCCAGAGGTTGCTAGGGGTTCCTTCAGCATTGGGCAATTTCTGCCTCTCAGATAAGTTCCTACTGACACCATTGATCTTTTTAGCTATCTGTAAGGAGGTTATTCTTCCCAATGACCACAAGTGTAAGGACCATTCTTCCCACTGACAATCACACTAATGTATCATGAGTTGTAGGTTTCTAATTTTTAGCAGGGGTTCTCCGAGACCAGAGAACTATTTCAAGGGTTCCTCTGTGTTGAAAAGGTTGAGAAAGGCTGACATAGGCAGAGGTTAAAGGAACATGCAGAGCTGTACTGTGAATAGACAAGCTCAGTGCTTATCTCCCTCTAAGCACCCTCCCCAACACAAATCTCCAGCTGCTGTTATCTTCTGTGTCGGAGGACTCCTAGCTGATAAAAAGTGGAATGGAGCAGCAGAAAGACACGACATTCAGAGCTTTGGAGAGAGGAAAGTAAACACTACAGATATATGTGCCCAGGTCAGATTTCATGAATGGGGTTTACAACCACTTTAAATAATGCATGATGTTTGAAAAAGTTTACCACTTTAACTTTTATAATAGTATTGCATTTGTACTATATTATATATTATCTTGCATGCATGTTTTGTCATTTTGGGAGGTAATGTGAATGCAGATGCATGATTGCTTCCAATACTAAACTGAATCTGGATTATGTGTATTATGATTATTATTCAAAAGAAAATAGGATAACGATAGTGACACTGTTTCAGTTATTGAATTGGATTATTATTCTTGAGGCTACTTTTCTCCAACTCAAAGCATTTCAATGTCATAATGGCTGTACTGCATATTTAAGCAAGTATATAGTTCCTGGTAATCGACATGTGGACCACAGGTGACAAACCATAATTAAGCCCAGGTTCACACTGTGCTGTCGGAATCAAGCCGTGCAAATTCAGCTGAACTAGCACGATTTCATGCCCGCATGTCAATCCCGATTTCGGCTGCGATTTCATAGACATCTGTGCAGATTTCTGTCAATGGAAATCGCGCCCGAAATCACAAAAATTAGTACAGACACTACTTTTTTAATTGGTGCGGTGCTGCAAGTGATTAGGAAGGTGTCATTGCCAGCAATTGCCGCCGATTTGACATGTCAAATCACACCAGTGGGAACCAGGGCTAAAGCTGAACTAATTTGTAACACAATTCAGCAGCTCTGTATTTTTAAATACATTTTTTTTTTTTAATTGCAAGAAGTTGAAGTACCTGAATTGCACTTGATATCTGTCTTGCAGTCCCTGCACAGCAGCGCTTAGACTAGGAGGGAGAGAATCAGCACTAGGAGCCAATAGGTTGTGCTGCAGTGCTGATGTGCTAACAAGGAGCATGCAGATAGACAGAGAGAACAGAATGACAAGAACATTAGTTTGCTGCTTCTCCTTTCACTTTATATTCACAAGCTGGTGGTGGGACAAGAACTGAAAAAGTGTTTCTTAACTGGAGCAGGGAAAATCAGTTCTTTGGCCCTGTTAGACAGGGCTGTGCCTTGTGGCAGAGCTGTGTATATCTCAGAACCGGATGGACAAAATCTATGTACTTTGGCAGATAAAACAGCTCTCATATACTGCATGTATTCCATCTGTGTATTTATTTATTTGTTTGGAAGTTTAACCCCCCTGGTGGTATTCCCGAGTCTGGCTTGGGGTGAAAATTTTGTACCAATCGTACAATCCAAGGAGAGCTTACTTACCTTGTCCCCTGGATCCAGCGATGTTCCCCCGCTGTAGGAGCGAGTCGTCCTCCGTTCGATCTATCATGGAGCCGAGCTCCCTTCCCTGCGAGTGTTGCGATGCATGGGGACGGAGAACGGCGCCAAATTCAAAAAGTGAAACACACATTACATACAGTATAATGTAATCTATACATTGCTGTATGTAATTATTTAACATCCCCTTTGTCCCTAGTGTTCTGTCCAGTGTCCTGCATGCAGTTTTATAATATAAAAACTGTTTATGACTGGAAACTGGAGATTGTCCATAGCAACCAAAACTGTCCCTTTACATCAAAAATGGTTTTAGACCAGCTATAAAACAGCGAAAATAAATTGGAATCACTCGCAGAATTGAGCGATAGAGATTTGTGGGGAGATCCATCATCAAATACTGAAAAGTAATGACAGTGACAATTCTGCAACTGAGCAAATTTCAGTGTTTTTGATTTGATTACATTATTGAATATTTTTTATTATTGTTATATTATTATTTGGTATAATTATTTATAGCTATTTATTATATTATAATTATGATTTCATTTTTCAAACTTTATCATACCCGAGAGGTTTACTAGACTCTGGTTTGGACAGATTAAAGTGAGTTATTCCTAATGCCGCGTACACACGGGCGGACTGTATGGCCTACTTAGTCCGCCGAAACACATTTCAGCGGACAGTCCGCTCGTGTGTGGGCTTCAGCGAACTTTTTCAGCGTGCAGTATGGCGGACTAAGTATTTCGGAATGTTCGAAATACTGTCCGTCGTACTCGCATTTCGGCGGACAATCCGCCCGTGTGTATGCCAGTCCGCCGTACTTTTGAAATGAGCGGACTTTTCCCGCCCGGAGAAAAGTCCGCTCATTTCGAGCGGGTATCCAGGTAGGCGGGGCCCGCGAAGGAGACGTCGCTGGCCCCGCCGCCTGGTATGGACTTAAAGGGGAACCCCAAAGCCGAAAAAAATCGGCGTGGGGGTCCCCCCCAAGTCCACAACAGACCCTTGTCCGAGCACGCTACCCGGCCGGCCAGGAAAGGGGGGCGAGCGAGCGCCCCCCCTCCTGAGCGTACCAGGCCGCGTGCCCTCAACATGGGGGGTGCCTTGGGGAAGGGGGGCCCCGCGGCCTCCCCACCCCAAAGCACCTTGTCCCCATGTTGATGAGGACAAGGGCCTCTTCCCGACAACCCTGGCCGTTGGTTGTCGGGGTCTGCGGGCGGGGGGCTTATCGGAATCCGGGAGCCCCCTTTAATAAGGGGGCCCCCGGATACCGGCCCCCCCACCCTATGTGAATGAGTATGAGGTACAATGTACCCCTACCCATTCACCTGTAAAATAGAAGTACCAAAAAAAACACAACACATGAGATAAAATACTTTATTGCACAGCTCCGGGGGTCTTCCGTCTTCGGGGGTCTTCTCGCCAGACTCCTCCGCTATCTTCTTGTAGCTCTTTTGCTAGCGGAGGAGTCCGGCTTTCTTCCTCGCCGCCGGCCTCTTCTCCCGACTTCGGGGGTCTTGTCCCCCTCTTCGGTTCTTCTGCCGGGCCACCGCGCCTTCTTATAGCTCTTTTACAGGCGGTGGCCCGGTCTTCTGTCGCCGCCGCCGCCGCCTTCTGTTCTTCTTCTTCTTCTTCTTCTTCTTCTCCAGGAGATGTTGCCTTGACGATCTCTCCGGCCGGAATGCCAGGGACGCACTGCACGACCACTTATATAGGGACAATGGGGCGGTGTCACATGGGTTGGTGTCACATGGTGACCCCGCCCCTTACGATGTCATAGTCCCCATGTGACATCAACCCATGTGACCAACCCATGTGACATAAAGCCATGTGACACCGCCCCATTGTCCCTATATAAGTGGCCGCGCAGTGCGTCCTTGGCATTCCGGCCGGAGAGATCGTCGAGGCAACATCTCCTGGAGAAGAAGAAGAAGAAGAAGAACGGAAGGCGGCGGCGACGGCGGCGACAGAAGACCGGGCCACCGCCTGTAAAAGAGCTATAAGAAGGCGCGGTGGCCCGGCAGAAGAACCGAAGAGGGGGACAAGACCCCCCGAAGTCGGGAGAAGAGGCCGGCGGTGAGGAAGAAAGCCGGACTCCTCCGCTAGCAAAAGAGCTACAAGAAGATAGCGGAGGAGTCCGGCGAGAAGACCCCGAAGACGGAAGACCCCCGGAGCTGTGCAATAAAGTATTTTATCTCGTGTGTTGTGTTTTTTTTGGTACTTTTATTTTACAGGTGAATGGGTAGGGGTACATTGTACCCCATACTCATTCACATAGGGTGGGGGGCCAGTATCCGGGGGCCCCCTTATTAAAGGGGGCTCCCGGATTCCGATAAGCCCCCCGCCCGCAGACCCCGACAACCAACGGCCAGGGTTGTCGGGAAGAGGCCCTTGTCCTCATCAACATGGGGACAAGGTGCTTTGGGGTGGGGGGGCCGCGCGGCCCCCCCTTCCCCAAGGCACCCCCCCATGTTGAGGGCACGCGGCCTGGTACGGTTTAGGAGGGGGGGCGCTCGCTCGCCCCCCTTTCCTGGCCGGCCGGGTAGCGTGCTCGGACAAGGGTCTGTTGTGGACTTGGGGGGGACCCCCACGCCGATTTTTTTCGGCGTTGGGGTTCCCCTTTAAGTCCATACCAGGCGGCGGGGTCAGCGACGTCTCCTTCGCGGGCCCCGCCTACCTGTAGACGCGCTCAAAATGAGCGGACTTTCCTCCACGTGTGTGGGCGAGTCCGTTCATTTCAAAAGTAGGGCGGATAGTATGGCGGACTTAGTACGCCGTATTAGTCCGCTCAAAAAGTGGTGTGTGTGGTCAAGTCCGTTCATTCGAAAGTATGACGGACTGTCCGTCGGATTGTCTGACGGACTAAGTTGGCCAGACAGTCCGCCCGTGTGTACGCGGCTTTAGAATTACAGGCCTACAATATAAAACGCCAAATTTCCATGCAAAATAATGGTACTGCTTTCAGCACCTAAAATCTGAACTAATCATACTGCCAGGGAGGTTAAGGTACCCATATGTATAAGGTGAGCATTACCCAATCCATCTGACATATGATCCTCTGGAGCATACACACGGTCACATTTTCCGATTTCCTCTGAAAAGCTCTCATTGGTCTTTTGGTGGCCAAGATTCCGACCGCATGTACATGGCATAAGGCCACCTACGCACACAAGAGCTCCAAGAATGCAGCCAAAAACATGCATTTCTGCCTGCATTTCCATAAACACACAAAAAAGCAAAACATGCATCATGGTTGCAGTGCAATTATTTAAAAGTCCCGCATTCTGTTGCACATTTGTCGTGCAACAAAACACGTGAATAATATGACAAAACACGCAATCCAAAGTGCGCTTGACTCAGTTGCTGAATAAGGTACATGAACTACTTTGGTGCCTTTGTCACACGTAGGGCAGCCCATTCATTTGGGTATTATGCAAGATTGTTCTTTATTTTCTCTATCTTTATTATCTCATATGAGATTCGATGGATGTAATAGAGTTCCTTAATACTTCTTGGAGCCTCCTTCCCTGACTCCTACGGTCAGAAGTTTAAGGCTTGGGATTTTTATCATCTCCAGACTAGCTGGTCTTACCTGTTGCCATGTTGTCCAGTTATCTTTTAGTAATTTATGAGGTTAGGAATCACCCAGTTATCCCTATTTTGTCCATTCCTGTTGTTCGTCTGTTCTCCCCGTTTCAATAGATATATTGCTAAACCTGTTGGTGGTTACTTTGGCTCACAGCTTCTGCTGGTACAAGCTCATTGTGTTCTGAAGTAGTCCGTCCCTTTGGTGGTGTTTCTTATCTTGGTCTGAGTATCAGGTTGATTCTCTTATGAATTCTAATGCCACGTACACACGACCGGACTTTTTGACAGCAAAGGTCCGTTGAACAATTCGATCCTGTGTGGGCTTCATCGGACCTTTGCTGTCCAAAAATCAGACGGACATTAGAAATAAAACATGTTTTAAGTCTTCCCGCCGGAACGCCGCCAGACCCAGTTCCTATCGGGAAACCCGTTCGCCTGTATGCTCGTCCGACGGACCAAATACGATGCAAGGGCAGCTACAGCACCTACCCACAAGAATGTTTCCTGCGCGATCCTATTGCGCAGGTTCTCGGCTGCAGGGTACTGTACATCTCACGCTCGCTGCAATAGGAAGAACACATTCTCCTATTGCAGTGAGCGTGAGAGAGAGGCGTGGGGTCCCCCCAAGGTCCATACCAGACCCTTATCAGAGCATGCAGCCGGCCGGTCAGGAAAGGGGGTGGGGCGGAGCGAGCACCCCCTGCCCTCCTGAACCATACCAGGCCACATACCCTCAACATGGGGGGTAGGTGCTTTGGGGAAAGGGGGTGCCCTGCGGGCCCCTTACCCCAAAAGCACCTTGTCCCCATATTGATGAGGACAAGGGCCGCTTCCCTGGCCATTGGTTGTCAGGGTCTGCGAGCGGGGGGCTTATCGGAATCTGGGAGCCCCCTTTAATTAGGGAGCCCCCCAGATCCCAGCCCCCCACCCTATGTGAATAAGTATGAGTTACATAAAACCCCTACCTATTCACCTGGGGGGAAAAAGCGTCAATAAAAAACACACTAGACAGGTTTTTAAAGTAGTTTATTAGGCAGCTCCGGTGGTCTCTTCCGACTCCTTCGCTCCCTCTGGACTCTTCTCCCATTCTCCAGTCTTCTCTCCCGCCTCCGGTTCTTCTCCCGCTCTCCGGCCTCTTCTCCTGCTCTCCGTTTCTTCTCCCGGGCTCCTCCACTATCTTCTGCTCTTTTGCCGCTCTTTTGCTAGCAGTGGCACGGTATTTTCCGTCATCTTCCCTCCAGTCTTCTTCCAATGTTGACACGATGCTCTCTCCCGCTGCAGTGCTGTGTGCACGGTGCGCTATGACTTATATAGGCATGGGGCGGGGTCACCGGGTGATGTCACCCGGGGACCCCGCTCCTTATGACAGCACAGTCCCAGCATGGCCTGGGACTGTGCCATCATAAGGGGCTGTGTCCCCATATTGATGAGGACAAGGGCCGCTTCCCTGGCCATTGGTTGTCAGGGTCTGCGAGCGGGGGGCTTATCGGAATCTGGGAGCCCCCTTTAATTAGGGAGCCCCCCAGATCCCAGCCCCCCACCCTATGTGAATAAGTATGAGTTACATCAAACCCCTACCTATTCACCTGGGGGGAAAAAGCGTCAATAAAAAACACACTAGACAGGTTTTTAAAGTAGTTTATTAGGCAGCTCCGGTGGTCTCTTCCGACTCCTCCGCTCCCTCTGGACTCTTCTCCCATTCTCCAGTCTTCTCTCCCGCCTCCGGTTCTTCTCCCGCTCTCCGGCCTCTTCTCCTGCTCTCCGTTTCTTCTCCCGGGCTCCTCCACTATCTTCTGCTCTCTTGCCGCTCTTTTGCTAGCAGTGGCACGGTATTTTCCGTCATCTTCCCTCCAGTCTTCTTCCAATGTTGACACGATGCTCTCTCCCGCTGCAGTGCTGTGTGCACGGTGCGCTACGACTTATATAGGCATGGGGCGGGGTCACCGGGTGATGTCACCCGGTGACCCCGCTCCTTATGACAGCACAGTCCCAGCATGGCCTGGGACTGTGCCATCATAAGGGGCGGGGTCACCGGTCATGCTGCCTATATAAGTCGTAGAGCACCGTGCACACAGCATTGCAGCGGGAGAGAGCATTGTGTCAACATAGGGACAAGATGCTTTGGGGTGGGGCGCCGTAGGCCAGCCCCCTTCCCCAAAGCACCCACCCCCCATGTTGAGGGCATGCGGCCTGGTACGGTTCTGGAGGGGGGGCGCTCGCTCGTCCCCACCCCCTTTCCTGACTAGCCAGGCTGTGTGCTCGGATAAGGGCCTGGTATGGACCTTGGGGGGACCACCCACCGTTTTTTCAGCATAGGGGGTTCCCCTTAAAATCCATACCAGGTGACGGGGCCTCGCAAAGTGTCAATCTCGCAGATAAAAGTAGTGAGATTGACTTCCTTTTCTAGTCCTGTCGTAACTAATCACGTTCAAAATGAACAGACTTTAGTCCATGTGTGGGCAAGTCCGTTCATTTGGAAGTCCATCGTAACTCGAAAGTCCGTCTGGAAGACCGTCGGACCTAGTCTGCTGGAAAGTCCGACCGTGTGTACAGGGCATTAGAAGTTCCGTATCCTTTAGGGAACATCACCTCTTCTGGTTTAGATTTGGATGTTGATTCTTCTGGTTGTTGCAGATGGCTCCTGGTTCTATCTTAGGTCCATCAATGGCTGTTGTCCACCTCTCAGTGGGACTGAGTTAATTAAGCTTAATTGAACAAGCTGGAGCTAAAAGGCGATTGGCTACCATGCACAGCTGCACAAGATTTTGCACTCTCCAGTTTTAGTAAATCAACCCCTATACAGTTTGTGAATATTAAGCCCTAACGATCTGGTTTTAGGGGACCATTCATTTCAAAACACACTCTGACTTTTTCATGTCTAATTTAATGAATGTCCACCTATCCATAGATTTACTAAAGTCATGAAAGGTGTACTAAATTCTAACATCAATGTACTTCATTTGAAAAAAATCTATTCCACTAGAAAACTAATAATTCATCAATATGTTGATGAAAACTGATAAATAAATTTTTTTTTTCATTTCTTGGTAACATGATATTCATAGAGATCAATATATATGCCCTCTGATTATTTAAACAAAGCTTTATTGAAGTGGTAACTAAATTAGAAATTCATGGAAAAATATCTTCATATAATGAGTTAAAGGGGTTGTAAAGGTAAAAGTTTTTTCACCTTAATGCATTCTGTTTTACTTACCTGACCCCTCGAAAGTCCCGCACTCGCCCCTGACATCCTCTTCGCCGCTCACACTGGCCGTTGAGTGGATAGATTGAAAGCAGCGCAGCCATTGGCTCACGCTGCTGTCAATCACATCGAATGACGCGGAGCGCCGGGGGCGGGGCTGAGTGATACAGTGAGCGGCTACGGCCACCAGCTGTATCACGGGAGCGCACCCGCAAGCACTCCACACCACGCAAGGGAGCTTGCATGAAGTTGTGGAGTCCTTGCAGGAGAGAGCCGAGACAGCCACCGAGGGACCCCAGAAGAGCAGGTTTGGTGCCACTCTGTGCAAAACAAGCTGAACATTGGAGGTAAGTATAACATGTTTGTTAATTTTTTTTTTTTTAATGCCTTTAGTGATCCTTTAAAAAAAAAAGAGTCACAAATTGAAAACAGATTACTTTAGAACAGGGGTCTCAAACTGGCAGCCCTCCAGCTTTTGCAAAACTGTAAGTCCCATCATGCCTGTGGGAGTCATGCTTGTGACGGTCAGCCTTGCAGTGACTCATGGGACCTGTAGTTTCACAACAGCTGAAAGGCCGCCAGTTTGAGACTCCTGCTTTAGAAGATATAGAATGTGTATATTGTAAATGAGATATTCTGGTTAAATTAATTAAAAATGCCCAGAAACAAAGGTACGGTATGTCTGCCAATATCAGAGGATCATAGATCCATGATGCTTATCTGTGGCTATAATACCCTTAGTGATTGATACTGAATAAACATCTTTGGAGGCATATGATGTGAATTTAATAGAATTTAATAGATATGCAAAATTGTGTTGAATAAGCACAGCAAAGTTATATGTTTTTATAAAATAGATGGTTGACGTTAATAGACTAATTATAACATATTAGATGACTTACCCCCTTCATGATCATGAGTCATGACCAGAGTCAAAACACACCTTTGACGTGTGTTATTAAAACTGTACACATCATCGTCACTTCTTGATGTATCCAGGTGGATTATACCTTGTTTTTTTCATAACAAATTAGGCTTTCATTTGGTGGAAAATGTTAAAGGATATTCCTGATTTTTTTTGATTTTTTATTATTGTTAAAGGAAATCTGTCCCAAAATGGCAAGAATATTTTTTTTATATATCTGTATACTTTTATTCCATTGCCATGACACCCCACAAAATAAATTCATTTACTCCTGACAATCGTGGTGATACCACATATGTGTGTGATTTATTCTAGTAGGGTACTTGTAGTAGGGCCAAGAAACAATAGTAAAATATAAAACATTTCCTTTTTTTTACCTAAAACATACTAACGCTGCTCCTAACTGACACTAACTGCCATTTGCACTGCCACTAACTGACATGACCACTGACACTAGCAATGACACCAACTGACACTTGCAGTGACCCTAACTGACAATTACACTGACACTTAAGGCCCATACACATGATCAGAAAATCTTAACGAAAAATACAGCTTTTGAATCTATTACACGATAATCTGATCGTTAGTACGCGCTTTCAAGAGCCGATCACGATAATTCATGTGAAATTATCCGATGGGACAAGCATACATTTTTTAGATCGTACGATTTTCGTTTAATCAGTACAGTTGCCGTTTGAATACAAATACACTACAACACATTACATCACTTCCAAATTTTTATTCTGTCGTACGACAACTTTCGTAACTTCCAATAAACTCTTCATTTTCAATAAGATACTAGCATGCAAAAAAAAAATAATTGACGATCATTCGTTAGAAAATCGGATTGTGTGTACCAGGCATTACAGTGCCATTAACTCAGGGCTCGACAAACCCCAGGCGCCAGGTCGCCAATGCGACCAGAAATCGAGACCTGGCGCCTAAGCTGCCACCAGCCGACTCACTATCGATGCCCCAGACATGCAGCAGCATTAACACTGACTGCCGTCCTTCTCCCTCCTTCACACTCTGCAGCACAGCGCTGTGTGTGAAACTGACACGCAATGGAGAGAGGAGGATCTGTCAGCCTGATGTCGGGGTGGGCGGGACCCGGCCGGGGTGGGCGGGACCCGGCTGGGGTGGGGGCGGGACCCAGCAAGCTATCAAACACCAGCCAATGGGATCTGGGCGGGCCGCTACGTGTATGTGGCACGCCCCTTTTCTTAAGCAGCCCAATCGTTGGCTGGTGTTTGCTAGCTGCTGAGTCCCGCCCACCCCGGCCGGGTGGGCGAGTCCCGCCCACCCCGGCCGGGTCCCGCCCACCCCGACATCAGGCTGAAATCTGACATATCCACCTCTCTGTTACTTGTCAGTTTCACACCCCGGCAGGGTCCCGCCAGCTCCTCTGTTACATTTCAGTAACAGAGTGCTCTGTGTGAAACCTGCCAGTGCCAATCAGTGCCACCTGCCACCAATCAGTGCCAAACAGTGCCACCTCCAATCAATACCACCTGCAACCAACCAGTGCCACCTGCCAGCGCCAACCAGTGCCACCTGCCAGCGCCAACCAGTGCCACCGCCAATAAATACCACCTGCCACCGCCAACCAGTGCCACCGCCAACCAGTGCCACCTGCCACCACCAACCAGTGCCACCTGCCACCACCAATCAGTGCCACCTGCCACCGCCAATCAGTGCCACCTGCCACCACAAATCAGTGCCACCTGCTAGTGCTAACCAGTGCCACCGCCAATCAATACCACCTGCAACCACCACCCAGTGCCACCTGCCACCACCCAGTGCCAATCAGTGCCACCTGCCAGTGCCACCTGCCACCGCTAGTCAGTGCCACCTGCCACCGCCAATCAGTGCCACCGCCAACCAGTGCCACCTGCCACCGCCTACCAATGCCACCACCAACCAGTGCCACCTGCCACCGCCAATCAGTGCCACCACCAATCAGTGCCACCTGCCAACACCAACCAGTGCCACCGCCAATCAGTGCCATCTGCCAGTGACAACTAGTGCCATCGCCAACCAGGGCCACCTACCATCGCCAACCAGGGCCACCTGCCATCGCCAACCAGGGCCACCTGCCAGTGCCAATAGTGCCACTTGCCAGTTTCAAACCAGTGTCACCTGCCAGTTTCAAACCAGTGTCACCTGCCAGTTTCAAACCAGTGTCACCTGCCAGTTTCATACCAGTGTCACCTGCCAGTTCCAAACCAGTGTCACCTGCCAGTTCCAAACCAGTGTCACCTGCCAGTTCCAAACCAGTGTCACCTGCCAATGCCAACTAGTGTCACCTGTCGGTGCCATCTGGCAGTTCCACGTGCCTTCCAGTGGCAACCAGTGCCACCTGGCAGTGCCAGCCAGTTCCATCTGTTGCCAGCCTTACTCTTTCTGGTCAGCCCATACCCCTGATGTAACAGCTTTTCAATGGAGTTATTAACTGGGTGCTCCATTGTGAGTTAGGTATAGGGGGTGAAAATGAGTGGCCTTACCCCGGGAGCTGAAAAAAAAACTGGCTCCTAACTTTTTTAACTGGCTCCTAAATTCAAAGCAAATTTGTCAACCCCTGCATTAACTGATTTTTATACTGACCCTAACTGACATGCTGCTAGTAATACTGCTAGTAATACTGACACCTACACTGACTAACCTAGGTAGAGCATTGAACTAGTTAATCTTTTTTTTTTTTTTCTTTTTTTTTTGTCCAGACTTCTCTCTAGGTCTTGGTCACACATGCATCTATACCCTGTATTTATGCAGCATTTATTCAGCATTTTTAAAGCCCCATAACTATCCTTCACCAACTGCCATGACTATTACAATGGTACCACATAAAGCTGTTCACACACGAGCGGTAGCATTGTGCTGTGCCATGTTAAAAATTAAGCAGCATGTTGCTTTCATGAGTCAATGGCGCTTGACAGCCACCTCCATTGATTTTAATGGTAATACTTTATAACCGCACCTTAAAGCGGAGGTCCACCCTAAAGTGGACCTCCGCTCATCGGAACCCTCCCCCCCTCCGGCGCCACAATTGGCACCTTTCAGGGGGGAGGGGGGTGCAGATACCTGTACAGTACAGGTATTCTGCACCCACTTCCGGGATAGCTCTCTGCGGAAAGGGGCGTAGATTACGCCCCTTTCCGCAAGTGCCCGCCCCTTTCCGCAAGTGCCCCGCTGCCTGCTGGGAAACACACAGATCCCAGAGGCAGCGGGGACCGTCCTTATTGCGCAGCGCGATTCGCGCATGCGCAGTAGGGAACCGGGAAATGCTCCATTTCCTGATTCCCATACCCAAGATGGCGGCGACAGCACCTTACAGACGATCTAGAGATCGGCTTCGGGTGCCGACATCGCGGGCGCGCTGGACAGGTAAGTGTCACTATTTTAAAAGTCAGCAGCTGCAGTATTTATAGCTGCTGGCTTTTAAAAAAAAAAAACGCGGAGTCCCGGCGGACTCCCACTTTAACAGCACCTATAGCATTTATGGTGTGTTAGTGAAGCATTTATGAAGTGTTAACTGGGCATCGGGGAAGAGGAAGTTGAATTTCCTGTATCCTAGAATGCACTGGGAAATAATAGAAAACTAGGACAGAGCAGCTCCAGTCACTTCCTGTTTGTACAAAGCAACCATGTGGTTACACCATTTGCGTCTGTGTGTAGGCATAGAATCAAGCCAACCAGCAATACTGTCAGTACCAGGCATTGAGAATAATTGCCAGTGGCAAAGCTTTTTGTGTCCGCAAAGTTGGGCTGGACCAAGCCAAGTGTCAAAAAAGTGTACAAATCCATCTTGCAGAAAATTTACAAACATGTCTGCTATTACACCACAACCTAACCACACCTTAAAGTAGATAATTTCCTCCATATCACTTCCCACTATAAAATCAACACTTCTATGGGCATTTATCAAGTGTTTTTGAAGCTTGTACAACACTTTATAAACACAGCAAAACAGGTCATAAACACTTCATAAATGGTATGGACGAGTTAATGAGCATTGCTTCGTTCTTCACAAATAGGGATGAGCCGAACACCCCCCTGTTCGGTTCGCACCAGAACCTGCCAACAGACCTAAACTTCGTGTGAACTTTAGAACCCTATTAAAGTCTATGGGACTCGAACGTTCACAATCTAAAGTGCTCATTTTAAAGGGTAATATGCAGGTTACTGTCCTAAAAAGTGTTTGGGGATCCGGGTCCTGCCCCAGGGGACATGGATCAATGCAAAAAGAAGTTTTAAAAACGGACGTTTTTTCAGGAGCAGTGATTTTAATAATGATTAAAGTGAAACAATAAAAGTAATATTCCTTTAAATTTCGTAGCTGGGGGGTATCTATAGTATGCCTGTAAAGGGGTGCATGTTTCTGGGGCTTAGAACTGTCCCTGCACAAAGTGTCATTTGTGCAGGAAAAAAAGTCTTTTAAAATCACTTGCGGCTAAATTGTCGGCTCCCCGTAATACAGAGAACACTCAATGAGTGTTCTCTGTATTAGCCGACAATTCATTCATTCATTGATTTAAAAAAAAAAAAAAAAAAGCGTGGGGGTTCCCCTAAATTCAATTACCAGGCCCTTCAGGTCTGACATGGATATTAAGGGGAACCCCGTGTCAAATTTTAAAAAAAATGACGTTGGGGTCCCCCTAAATATCCATACCAGACCCTTCAGGTCTGATATGGATATTAAGGGGAACCCCGCATCAAATTAAAAAAAAAAATTGACGTGGGGGTCCCCCTAAAAATCCATATCAGACCCTTTATCCGAGCACGCAACCTGGCAGGCCGCAGGAAAAGAGGGGGGGACGAGAGAGCGGCCCCCCTCCCTCCTGAACCGTACCAGGCCACATACCCTCAACATTGGGAGGATGCTTTGGGGGTCTGTGACCCCTCAAAGCACCTTGTCCCCATGTTGATGAGGACAAGGGCCTCATCCTCACAACCCTGGCCGTTGGTTGTGAGGGTCTGCGGGCGGGGGGCTTATCAGAATCTGGAAGCCCCCTTTAACAAGGGGACCCCCAGATCCCGGCCCCCCCCCTGTTTGAAATGGTAAGGGGGTACAAAAGTACCCCTACCATTTCACAAAGAAAGTGTCAAAATGGTTAAATAAGACAAACACACTTTTGAAAAATTCCTTTATTAAAAATGAAAAAAATAAAAAAAAGATTCCAGCGGTGCTAATCCACTCTTGCTATCCAGCGACGGATCTCCGGGGTCCAGCGATGGATGATCATATCCAGCGACGGGGGATCTCTCAGTCCAGCGCTGTCCATACATCCTTCTTCTGTCTCCACTCCGGAGACACTGCAGAGAGCCCAGCGCTGACGTTTCTTATATTAGGAGGGCGGGGCCACCCGTCACCTGACCCCGCCCCTCTGACGCTGGAGAGGGAAGCCAGGGGTTCCCCAGTGACGTGTGGGTGACCCCGCCCCCTCTGATGTAACGCAGGTTTCCGTTACATCAGAACATTGAGTGTTCTCTGTATTACGGAGACCCGACAATTTAGCCGCAAGTGATTTTAAAAGACTTTTTTTCCTGCACAAATGACACTTTGTGCAGGGACAGTTCTAAGCACCAGAAACATGCGCCCCTTCACAGGCATACTATAGATACCCCCCAGCTACGAAATTTAAAGGAATATTACACTTTTATTGTTTCACTTTAATCATTATTAAAATCACTGCTCCTGAAAAAACGGCCGTTTTTAAAACTTTTTTTTGCATTGATCCATGTCCCCTGGGGCAGGACCCAGGTCCCCAAACACGATGCGACCAGAAATCGAGACCTGGCGCCTAAGCTGCCACCAGCCGACTCACTATCGATGCCCCAGACATGCAGCAGCATTAACACTGACTGCCGTCCTTCTCCCTCCTTCACACTCTGCAGCACAGCGCTGTGTGTGAAACTGACACGCAATGGAGAGAGGAGGATCTGTCAGCCTGATGTCGGGGTGGGCGGGACCCGGCCGGGGTGGGCGGGACCCGGCTGGGGTGGGGGCGGGACCCAGCAAGCTATCAAACACCAGCCAATGGGATCTGGGCGGGCCGCTACGTGTATGTGGCACGCCCCTTTTCTTAAGCAGCCCAATCGTTGGCTGGTGTTTGCTAGCTGCTGAGTCCCGCCCACCCCGGCCGGGTCCCGCCCACCCCGACATCAGTTTCACACCCCGGCAGGGTCCCGCCAGCTCCTCTGTTACATTTCAGTAACAGAGTGCTCTGTGTGAAACCTGCCAGTGCCAATCAGTGCCACCTGCCACCAATCAGTGCCAACCAGTGCCACCTCCAATCAATACCACCTGCAACCAACCAGTGCCACCTGCCAGCGCCAACCAGTGCCACCTGCCAGCGCCAACCAGTGCCACCGCCAATCAATACCACCTGCCACCGCCAACCAGTGCCACCGCCAACCAGTGCCACCTGCCACCACCAACCAGTGCCACCTGCCACCACCAATCAGTGCCACCTGCCACCGCCAATCAGTGCCACCTGCCACCACAAATCAGTGCCACCTGCTAGTGCTAACCAGTGCCACCGCCAATCAATACCACCTGCAACCACCACCCAGTGCCACCTGCCACCACCCAGTGCCAATCAGTGCCACCTGCCAGTGCCACCTGCCACCGCTAGTCAGTGCCACCTGCCACCGCCAATCAGTGCCACCGCCAACCAGTGCCACCTGCCACCGCCTACCAATGCCACCACCAACCAGTGCCACCTGCCACCGCCAATCAGTGCCACCACCAATCAGTGCCACCTGCCAACACCAACCAGTGCCACCGCCAATCAGTGTCATCTGCCAGTGACAACTAGTGCCATCGCCAACCAGGGCCACCTACCATCGCCAACCAGGGCCACCTGCCATCGCCAACCAGGGCCACCTGCCAGTGCCAATAGTGCCACTTGCCAGTTTCAAACCAGTGTCACCTGCCAGTTTCAAACCAGTGTCACCTGCCAGTTTCAAACCAGTGTCACCTGCCAGTTTCATACCAGTGTCACCTGCCAGTTCCAAACCAGTGTCACCTGCCAGTTCCAAACCAGTGTCACCTGCCAGTTCCAAACCAGTGTCACCTGCCAATGCCAACTAGTGTCACCTGTCGGTGCCATCTGGCAGTTCCACGTGCCTTCCAGTGGCAACCAGTGCCACCTGGCAGTGCCAGCCAGTTCCATCTGTTGCCAGCCTTACTCTTTCTGGTCAGCCCATACCCCTGATGTAACAGCTTTTCAATGGAGTTATTAACTGGGTGCTCCATTGTGAGTTAGGGATAGGGGGTGAAAATGAGTGGCCTTACCCCGGGAGCTGAAAAAAAAACTGGCTCCTAACTTTTTTAACTGGCTCCTAAATTCAAAGCAAATTTGTCAACCCCTGCATTAACTGATTTTTATACTGACCCTAACTGACATGCTGCTAGTAATACTGCTAGTAATACTGACACCTACACTGACTAACCTAGGTAGAGCATTGAACTAGTTAATCTTTTTTTTTTTTTTCTTTTTTTTTTGTCCAGACTTCTCTCTAGGTCTTGGTCACACATGCATCTATACCCTGTATTTATGCAGCATTTATTCAGCATTTTTAAAGCCCCATAACTATCCTTCACCAACTGCCATGACTATTACAATGGTACCACATAAAGCTGTTCACACACGAGCGGTAGCATTGTGCTGTGCCATGTTAAAAATTAAGCAGCATGTTGCTTTCATGAGTCAATGGCGCTTGACAGCCACCTCCATTGATTTTAATGGTAATACTTTATAACCGCACCTTAAAGCGGAGGTCCACCCTAAAGTGGACCTCCGCTCATCGGAACCCTCCCCCCCTCCGGCGCCACAATTGGCACCTTTCAGGGGGGAGGGGGGTGCAGATACCTGTATAGTACAGGTATTCTGCACCCACTTCCGGGATAGCTCTCTGCGGAAAGGGGCGTAGATTACGCCCCTTTCCGCAAGTGCCCGCCCCTTTCCGCAAGTGCCCCGCTGCCTGCTGGGAAACACACAGATCCCAGAGGCAGCGGGGACCGTCCTTATTGCGCAGCGCGATTCGCGCATGCGCAGTAGGGAACCGGGAAATGCTCCATTTCCTGATTCCCATACCCAAGATGGCGGCGACAGCACCTTACAGACGATCTAGAGATCGGCTTCGGGTGCCGACATCGCGGGCGCGCTGGACAGGTAAGTGTCACTATTTTAAAAGTCAGCAGCTGCAGTATTTATAGCTGCTGGCTTTTAAAAAAAAAAAACGCGGAGTCCCGACGGACTCCCACTTTAACAGCACCTATAGCATTTATGGTGTGTTAGTGAAGCATTTATGAAGTGTTAACTGGGCATCGGGGAAGAGGAAGTTGAATTTCCTGTATCCTAGAATGCACTGGGAAATAATAGAAAACTAGGACAGAGCAGCTCCAGTCACTTCCTGTTTGTACAAAGCAACCATGTGGTTACACCATTTGCGTCTGTGTGTAGGCATAGAATCAAGCCAACCAGCAATACTGTCAGTACCAGGCATTGAGAATAATTGCCAGTGGCAAAGCTTTTTGTGTCCGCAAAGTTGGGCTGGACCAAGCCAAGTGTCAAAAAAGTGTACAAATCCATCTTGCAGAAAATTTACAAACATGTCTGCTATTACACCACAACCTAACCACACCTTAAAGTAGATAATTTCCTCCATATCACTTCCCACTATAAAATCAACACTTCTATGGGCATTTATCAAGTGTTTTTGAAGCTTGTACAACACTTTATAAACACAGCAAAACAGGTCATAAACACTTCATAAATGGTATGGACGAGTTAATGAGCATTGCTTCGTTCTTCACAAATAGGGATGAGCCGAACACCCCCCTGTTCGGTTCGCACCAGAACCTGCCAACAGACCTAAACTTCGTGTGAACTTTAGAACCCTATTAAAGTCTATGGGACTCGAACGTTCACAATCTAAAGTGCTCATTTTAAAGGGTAATATGCAGGTTACTGTCCTAAAAAGTGTTTGGGGACCCGGGTCCTGCCCCAGGGGACATGGATCAATGCAAAAAGAAGTTTTAAAAACGGACGTTTTTTCAGGAGCAGTGATTTTAATAATGATTAAAGTGAAACAATAAAAGTAATATTCCTTTAAATTTCGTAGCTGGGGGGTATCTATAGTATGCCTGTAAAGGGGTGCATGTTTCTGGGGCTTAGAACTGTCCCTGCACAAAGTGTCATTTGTGCAGGAAAAAAAGTCTTTTAAAATCACTTGCGGCTAAATTATCGGCTCCCCGTAATACAGAGAACACTCAATGAGTGTTCTCTGTATTAGCCGACAATTCATTCATTCATTGATTTAAAAAAAAAAAAAAAAAAGCGTGGGGGTTCCCCTAAATTCAATTACCAGGCCCTTCAGGTCTGACATGGATATTAAGGGGAACCCCGTGTCAAATTTAAAAAAAAATGACGTTGGGGTCCCCCTAAATATCCATACCAGACCCTTCAGGTCTGATATGGATATTAAGGGGAACCCCGCATCAAATTAAAAAAAAAATTGACGTGGGGGTCCCCCTAAAAATCCATATCAGACCCTTTATCCGAGCACGCAACCTGGCAGGCCGCAGGAAAAGAGGGGGGGACGAGAGAGCGGCCCCCCTCCCTCCTGAACCGTACCAGGCCACATACCCTCAACATTGGGAGGATGCTTTGGGGGTCTGTGACCCCTCAAAGCACCTTGTCCCCATGTTGATGAGGACAAGGGCCTCATCCTCACAACCCTGGCCGTTGGTTGTGAGGGTCTGCGGGCGGGGGGCTTATCAGAATCTGGAAGCCCCCTTTAACAAGGGGACCCCCAGATCCCGCCCCCCCCCTGTTTGAAATGGTAAGGGGGTACAAAAGTACCCCTACCATTTCACAAAGAAAGTGTCAAAATGGTTAAATAAGACAAACACACTTTTGAAAAATTCCTTTATTAAAAATGAAAAAAATAAAAAAAAGATTCCAGCGGTGCTAATCCACTCTTGCTATCCAGCGACGGATCTCCGGGGTCCAGCGATGGATGATCATATCCAGCGACGGGGGATCTCTCAGTCCAGCGCTGTCCATACATCCTTCTTCTGTCTCCACTCCGGAGACACTGCAGAGAGCCCAGCGCTGACGTTTCTTATATTAGGAGGGCGGGGCCACCCGTCACCTGACCCCGCCCCTCTGACGCTGGAGAGGGAAGCCAGGGGTTCCCCAGTGACGTGTGGGTGACCCCGCCCCCTCTGATGTAACGCAGGTTTCCGTTACATCAGAACATTGAGTGTTCTCTGTATTACGGAGACCCGACAATTTAGCCGCAAGTGATTTTAAAAGACTTTTTTTCCTGCACAAATGACACTTTGTGCAGGGACAGTTCTAAGCACCAGAAACATGCGCCCCTTCACAGGCATACTATAGATACCCCCCAGCTACGAAATTTAAAGGAATATTACACTTTTATTGTTTCACTTTAATCATTATTAAAATCACTGCTCCTGAAAAAACGGCCGTTTTTAAAACTTTTTTTTGCATTGATCCATGTCCCCTGGGGCAGGACCCAGGTCCCCAAACACTTTTTAGGACAGTAACCTGCATATTACCCTTTAAAATGAGCACTTTAGATTTCTCCCATAGACTTGTATAGGGTGTTCCGGCTTTTCGAATTTGCTGCGGACAGCCCAAATTGTTCACTGTTCGCTGAACAGGCGAACAGGCAATGTTCGAGTCAAACATGAGTTTGACTCGAACTCGAAGCTCATCCCTATTCACAAACAACACACCTGTGAACAAACCCTTAATGAGGAGGAATAGATAGAAATCATAGAGAGAACAGCTAGAATAGAGAATAGATAGAATTGTTTCCTCCTTGCTAGCAGACAAGTCTGTTGTTTCTTCTCTTCGCATAGGGCAGAAAACACAGGAAAGTGCTACAAAATGAAGGATCATTGTGATAGCTGATCAGAAACTATCACAGTGATCATGTGATTAGGATTCGGTTTTCCTGGATCTCGATCATAGAGAGAACTGGGGCTGTCACCAACAGCCTGGTCTCATGTTGGGAGCTCACTTAAGATCAAAGAAAGAGGGCGGTATGAGTCCAGTCAGAGAGGGTCTTTGCCTGGCTTTATGAAAAGGGTTATAGCACCTTGGTATTGAGAATTTGGGAGACTCAGTAGACTTGATGAGAGTGGTAACCCATCCGAACCAAATTCTTTTATTAAGGATTGTGGTTAGTAACTCCTCCAGGTTAATTGGGAAGTCAAGCATGACCTTTTGAGCAGAAGCTAGTTGGAGAGAATCAACATTATACAGATAATGAGAAAGGGTCCTGTTAGAATAGGTAGCTCTGAAACAGTATAAGGCTGCATAACGCCTGGAAAGTTCATGTACCTTGTTGACCAGGTTTGATGCTGTATCTCCCATTGGGGTGGTAAGAGCAAAGATAGGAATTGGTTCAGTTCTGGTCTTAGCTAGAAAGGCCAGCAATAAGCCAATTATCTAGCTAGTTGTCAATACTGAAAAAGAATGTAGTGCTCTAGGGAGGACTGGGCTATAGTAAAGGAACTAGTGTTGCACTATAGGTATTTAAATATATGTAAGTGTATGTATATGGCCACCACTAACCTGTGCTACTGAATTGCCTTCTTCTTGGGCAGAGTTCCCTTTGATGGCTGTAATTGAAGATACACAATGGGGGTTATTTACGAAAGGCAAATCCACTTTGCACTTGGAAGTGCAGTCGCTCTAAATCTAAGGGGTAGATCTGAAATGAGTGAAAGCTCTACTGATTTTATCATCCAATCATGTGCAAGCTAAAATGCTGTTTTTTTTTTTCTTGCATGTCCCCCTCAGATCTACAGTGGCTTTACTTCCAAGTGCACTTTCAGTGCACTTCCAAGTGCACTTGCAGTGCAAAGTGGATTTTCCTTTAGTAAATAACCTAAGTGCAGTTTTCATAGCACCCCATACCACAGGAAATGGTGGTGCAGAGTTCATGGAAAAAATGACTCAAAACATGTATCAGTTAAACCATTATTAAACTTAAAACAAATATTTATAATATTGCAGCTTAACAAGTATTAGATGTGATGGCTGTATTCATTTTCTTTTTTTAGGCGTCCTTTCTTCTATTTCATGCTGATCCAGTCTGCTGTGTTTCAAGCTCTCTAGCAGCATGTATCAGTTTACATGGATGAGAGAAACCATTTAACACTGCCAGCAATGATGAAAATGATCAGCTTTTATTAAGACCCCTTTCACACTGGGGCCGCGCCACGTAAGCGATAAAGCGCTGCAGTTTTAGCAGCGCTTCACTGACGTTTTAGCTGCACTTTTAACCCCCGCTAGCAGCTGAACAAAGGGTTAAAAGTGCACGTGTTGGGCCCGACATTCATTTCAATGGGCAGGGATGGTTTAGGAGCGGTGTATACAGCACTTCTAAACCGCCTCAAAGATGCTGCTTGCAGGACTTTTTTTGCCGTCCTACAAGCGCACCGCCCCAGTGTGCAGATTTCTGGCTCCCAGATGTCTTCTATACAGGTATCAAGCTGTATAAAAGACACCTGCCCACAGAAGCAATCAATCAATCAGATTCAAATATCTCCATCATGGTCAAGACAAAAGAGCTGTCCAAGGATGTCAGGGACAAGTTTGTAGACCTACACAAGGCTGGAATAGGCTCCAATTTGTGGAGTTTCAATGATCATGAGGATGGTGAGGAATCAGCCCAGTACTACAAGAAAGAATCTTGGCAATGATATCAAGGAAGCTGGGACCATAGTCGCCAACAAAACAATTAAAGCGGAGGTCCACCCTAAAATGGACCTCCGCTCATCGGAATCCCCCCCCCCTCCGGCGCCACAATCGGCACCTTTCAGGGGGGAGGGGGGTACAGTTACCTGGATAATCCAGGTAACTGCACCCACTTCCGGGCTAGCTCTCTGCGGAAAGGGGCGTACGTTACGCCCCTTTCCGCAAGCGCCCGCCCCCTTCAGCAAGTGCCCCGCTGCCTGCTGGGAAACACACAGCTCCCAGAGGCAGCGGGGACCGTCCGGATTGCGCCGCGCGGCTCGCGCATGCGCAGTAGGGAACCGGGAAATGAAGCCGAAAGGCTCCATTTCCTGATTCCCATACCCAAGATGGCGGCGGCAGGACCTGACAGACGAGCGAGCGATCGGCTTCGGGTGCCGACATCGCGGGCGCGCTGGACAGGTAAGTGTCACTATTTAAAAGTCAGCAGCTGCAGTATTTGTAGCTGCTGGCTTTAAAAAAAAAAAAAAAAACGCGGAAGCCCCGGTGGACTCCCGCTTTAACTACGCCCTGAAGAACTAAAATCCTACTCAAGAAAGCACATGTACAGGCCCGACTGAAGTTTGCTAATGAACATCTAAATGATTTAGAGGAGCTAGGTGAAAGTGATGTGGTCAGATGAGACCAAAATTGAGCTCTTTAGCATCAACTCGAATCGCCATATTTGGAGGAGGAGGAGGAATACTGCCTATGACCCCAAGAACACAGTTTCCACTGTCAAACATGGAGTGGAAACATTATACTTTGGGGTTGTTTTTCTGCTAAGGGGACAGGACAACTTCACCACATCAAAGGGACAATGGATGGGGCCATGCACCCACAAATCTTGGGTGAGAACCTCCTTCCCTCAGCCAGGGCATTGAAAATGGGTCGTGGATGGGTATTCCAGCATGCCACTGACCCAAAACACATGGCCAAGCCAACAAGGGAGTAGCTCAAGAAGAAGCACATTAAGGTCCATGAGTGGTCTAGCCGGTCTCCAGGCCCTAATCCCATAGAAAATATGTGGAGGGAGCTGAAGGTTCAAGTTACCACACGTCAGCGTCAAAACCTTAAAGACTCGGAGAGGATCTGCAAAGAGGAGTGGGCCACAAAATCCTTCCTGAGATGTGTGAAAACCTGGTGGCCAACTGCAAGAAACATCTGACCTCTGTGATTACCAACAAGGGTTTTACCACCAAGTACTAAGTCATGTTCTGCGAAGGTGTCAAATGCTTATTTCACTCATTAAAATGCAAATCGATTCATCCATTTCTTGAAATGTGTTTTTCTGGATATTTTTGTTGTTATTCAGTCTCTCGCTGTTAAACTAAACCTACCATTACAATTATAGACTGATCATTTCTTTGCCAGTGGGCAAACATACAAAATCAGCAGGGGATCAAATACTTTTTCCCTCACCGTATGTAAAAAAACAAAACAATATTGAATATGTTAGGGTAGACTACAAACTTTAAAAGGCATAATGAATGAGATAGGACTGAAGTGAATAAATAAACACGGTGGGACTCAAGTGGTTAAATATATCCATTATTTGATAGAGAAAAAAAAGTTAATTGCAACATGTGAGACTGCTACAGACGATGTATTACTCCTAACAAAGTCTTTAAATGGAAACATATATTGAATTTAGCAGACTTTAAAATATTTTTTTATTTTTTTGTATGGACTTTGAGAAAAAAAAATCTGAAATACGAAAAGATATTCTGTGGCCTTCGTTATTGATATTAAGGGGTTTGAGATCATGAAACCCATCACAACGCTCAAGTGGCATCGATTGCCCTGCCTTATTCCATAATGTTCTTGATGGATGTATTTCAATCTAATTGGCACTTGAAAGCACTAAAGCTTTGGATTATGTCTTAGGTGACTCTGTCTACTTTTTAAGAGCTTCTGATCTACAAGGAACAGCTCTTATCGTCATCATTATGACTTCTTACCTTCCTGATATGGTCAAAATCCAAAGTTTATTTATAATTTGGTGACTATTATTGTGTTAATGATCCTGCCGCCTATAAACAAAGTGCCCTAAGACACAGGACTCTATCATACTGATATATTATAGAACTAAAGTTTTGAAAGGGATTTCAAAACGGGATGCTTTCTTGCATCAATGAATGATATAGAGTGACACTCGTATGCCCCTGGGACCAGCAAAGGTCCTCTAGACAACTGAACCGATATTGTGCAATTAAAATAAAAATGAAAAATTAGTTTTGAAAAAAAAAACAATATTTTTAAATATATATATTTTTTTAACATGCTCTGCGCATGTTAGTGGTCAAAGCATTACTATCATACTATCAACAAGCCATTCATACTTTCTGTAACAAGAGGCCATAAGAAACACTGAACTGAAATTAATTAATTTAATCTGTGAGACATATTCATGAAGCAGTGAATCTCTTATTCACCATATATTCATTGCAGGTAAATTTCTAGGTTACAAGTGTTTTTTTTTTAAATAAATGTTTTAGTGAGATGTGTACATATAACACAGGAGAAACGTTTCCATGGCATGTGGTATAACAATTAACAATGGCAAAAACACTGTTGTCAAAGAGGACAAAAGAAAATTTAACGTCCACAAAATTAAGGTGGATAAAACAGATGTCCAAAATATGATTGCATGCATAAAAATCAAACAGGAATTTTTTTTTTGAAAATCTTTTTATTGAGTATAAGACATACAAACAGAAAACCTTCCACAGCTTTGGACTAGACCCAAGCAGGGGTCAGTGCCAGCCCGCAATTGGGCTGCTTCCATCATTAGTGACATACAGCTGTAGCACGTCCACAAGAAAAAAACAAAAACAAAACATAGTGCTGTATTGGCTCCTGCTCAATTGAAATATCTAAGGATCAAATCTTTCAGTCGAGACCCAAGGGACAATAGATATCAAATAAACCCATATCAGAGATTACAATACAAAAAAGTCACCCAATATATCAAAATAACATCCACCCATAGAGTGGTATTATGTACATGCTCAATCAGTCTGCGGTTTTTGTGGAGGCCTCAGGTAGCCATTTGGCCCACACTCTATCATATTTTTTGGGGCATCCTCTATTTTGGTAGGTTTCCTTATAGAGGGGTAATACTTTATTTACATGTGTTTTCCATACCAATATTGATGGCGAGGCACTTTTTTTCCAGCAGAGAGTGATAATTTTCCTGGCATAGAAAATAAGGAGTCCTATCAGAGTTCTCTCTGCTATCCTGGGGGCCAATTCTTCTACTAAGCCCCAAAGGCATATCTGCGGGGTTGAGACTATATCTATTCCCACCACTTCTTGTATTACAGATAGTACTTGTGACCAGTAGTTATTAATTGCTAGGCAGAAGATGTGTATAAAGTCGGCCGGATCCCCAGTTCAACTCCAACATTCTGGGGACAGGGAGGTTCTCATTTTATGCAATCTATATGGGGTAATATATGCCCAGTGTAGTATTTTGTACTGTATGAGATGGTCTTGAAGTGAGACCAGGATTTTGAAGGGAAAGTCCCACATGTCCTCCCAATCCTCAGAGTCCAGTCCCGAGATAGGTGTCCATCGCTGACGGTACTTTGACAGATCTGGATAGAAAACTCTAAGCCTTAGTACACATGGTCGGACATTCCGACGAAAATAACCAATCGGACCGTGTTGTCGGATAATCCGACCGCGTGTGGGCTACATCGTACTGTTTCCATCGGAATATCCGACCGACAAAGTTTTAGAGCTGGGCTATAAAGTTTTCCAACAACATGATCTGATCGGACTTTGTCCGCTCGTTTGTAGAGAATTCCGATCGGACAAAGTGCCACGCATGCTCAGATCAAATTCCTAGACCAAAGCTATTGGCTACTAGCCTGAACGTAGTCCTGTCGTAACTAAATTACGTCATCACGTTTCAAACTAATCGGATTTTCCGACAACTTTGTCCGACCGTGTGTATGCAACACCAGTTTCGAACAAAATCCGTTGGACAAAATCCAACGGATTTTGTTGTCGGAATATCCGACCGTGTGTACAAGGGCTTAGGAGATGCGCATAGAGGACCAAGGTCGGTTTCCTGGTGCATTCATATCTTGTGACCCTCTCCAGATTAGATTGCACTATTTGCGTTCCGGGTAATATTTGGGCTTTAAACGCATGAGACAGTTGCATATAGCGAAATAGATGCAAGGGAGGCACATTGTTGTGGGGATACTAGATGATTGAACAACAGACAACAATTTACTACCACCAGTATGAATCTTCTAAGTTAAAATTTACTCTAAGCCCTTGTATTCCGTCGGAATGTTTCCTATCGGACCGTTTTGTCGGATATTCCGACTGTGTGTGGTCTCCATCTGACTATTTCCATCAGAATATCCGAAGGACCAACTTTTCCAACTTGCCGATAAAATTTTTCGACAAAATGCTCCGATCGGACATACTCCGATAATGTGTAGTCTACTCCGACGGACAAAGTGCCACGCATGCTCAGATCAAATTCCTAGACCAAAGCTATTGGCTACTAGCCTGAACATAGTCCCGTCGTAACGAAATAACGGCATCACGTTATGTATAATCGGATTTTCCGCCAACTTTGTCCGACCTTCTGTATGCAACATCACTTCCGGACCTCTTCCGGAAATTAATCCGTCGGAATAACTCCGACGGATTTGGTTGTCGGAATCTCCGACCGTGTGTACAAGGGCTAAGACCGGATGTAGAAGGGAGAGGACAAATAGTAAAGGAGAGGAGGAAATTAAATGGAATAATGTGGGAAGTTAAAGCGAGGGAAGAATGTGGGGAAAGGGAGGAATTAAGTGCTGTGTCCAAAGCCAAGATCCCAATGGAGTAAAATACCTTTAACAACTATTAAGAGATAGCAGAAAGCAACCAAAAGCAATAATGTAATGGTTAGGAAACTGGTCCAGATGCGTGCACATATTAGGTGCAGGTAGTTCAATATAGGATCTACAGCCAGAAAACTGTTGTTAAAGGGTAAGTTCACCTTTACAAAAAACGGCCTATGCAGGTAAGGGGCCCTTGTGAAAAAAAGCAAACTGGTCAACTTTGGACAAAATTACTGTAAGTAATGCCCTTACTTTAGTTGTAGGCCATTTGCATACCTTCTGAAGCCTGGCTAAAAAATTACTGGGATGGCATCATCCTGTTCTGCCTTGTTGCTAGCATGTTGCTAAGAAACTCCCAGCTGATTCAAACCCCTTTGAATGCTCTCTCCCTCTCCCTTGTGTTAGTAGCTCTGAGCTCAGTGATTCCCTGACAGAGGGGATGATGGACAACACATGTGGGGGGTTTGAGACCTCTCTCCTGTGATGATGGGGTGAGCATTAATGGCTGGGGAGTGTCTTAGTAACATCCTAACAACAAAGCAGCACAGAATGATGCAATTGCTGGGAGTTTTTCGGCAGGCTTTGGGAGGGAGGGAGACAATGCATACTATCTTTATTAGATGAGCTTCACAGAAAAGTCAACCAGAACTGGAGATGTTGGTAGGCTTATTTTTTGGTAGAGAAATTCCTTACTGTTCATCAAACTATGTATTTAAAAACATTTGTTTGAGACCCTGACCAATAAACATTTGTTCAGATTTTGAATAGGATGTAACACTTTGTAAATTATCAGGTGAAGCTAGTCAATCAATATTCATGTGGATACTGAAAAGGAAGATGATTTGTACCCAAGTATGGATTTAAAAGGCTATGGGAGTTATTTACGAAAGGCAAATCCACTTTACTGCAAGAGCACTTGAAAGTGCAATAGCTCTAAATCTAAGGGGTAGATCTGAAATGAGGGGAAGCTCTGCTGATTTTATCATGAAATCATGTGCAAGCTAAAATGCTGTTTTTTATTTTCCTTGCATGTCCCCCTCAGATCTACATCGACTTTACTTCCAAGTGCACTTGCAGTGCAAAGTGCATTTTCCTTTAGTAAATAATCCCCTATATTTGTTATATGCTATCTTCCGATGACATTGTAGAGAATTTATAAAGGAGAAAATATTAGTTTTACTTCTACATCATTAAATTGTTATTTTTTAGATTAAGATAAAGAAGGAGGGGGAGGGGGGAGGAGGACCATGTGCTAAAGCATATCAGTTGACTAAAGTTTTGCCTGTGGAGTCATCATTGTTGTGCAGATTTTCCTATTTTAACTTTAACTAATTCATTGTTTAATCTAATATTGGTCTGTGAAAATTATTTTTAAAACACACTTGTCAGGGTCCTATTTATATGCTGCAGTGCACTTAACACACACATTGGGGGTTAATTACGAAAGTCAAATCCACTTTGCACTACAAGTGCAAACTACAAGTTCAAAGTGCACTTAAAATTGCACTGAAAGTGCACTTGGAAGTACAGTCACTGTAGATCCAAGGGGGACATGCAAGGAAAAAAAAAACCAGCATTTTAGCTTGCACATGATTGGATAATAAAATCAGCAGAGCTTCCCCTCATTTCAGATCTACCCCTCAGATTTACAGTGACTGCACTTCCAAGTGCACTTTCAGTAGTGCAAAGTGGATTTGCCTTGCGTAATTAACCCCCATTATGTCACTCGGTAACATGTGCTGCATTAAGGCAGCACATTCATTAGAATGTGGTCCCTAACAAATGACCAAAAATTATACCTGCAGCATTTTCACTAACACATTGCACATCAACATACAGTACTGTGTTACCATGCACCGTGGAGATGCGTTAAGGTGATATTCACAGTGAATAATACAACGGTGTTAATATAGAGATTACCACAAGGCCTGGTGTGAACAGGTGCTCAAATGGTCCAGAGGTGGGTTGAACATAGGTGCATTATTATGCAGTGCGTTATGTCAACCTTTTCTTTTCAAAGGGTTTTCAATGCACCACAGTAGACCAAAAAAATCATAAATATACTGCTTTAGCTCTAAAAATACTGAACAGGCTGCAGTACAATGGATGCACTGACTGGTGCCTGCACCCACCTCTATACATTGCCTCTTTTGCAGATGGTGTCCCGTAACCAGGTTGCTGTAGGATGTGAGTTTCAAAACACTCTGACCTTATTCTTTTTGCAATTTCCAATAGCCCATCAAAATGATTTGTGGTCAGTGTGTGGAAGGCAGAAGGGGGGCAGCCTTCAAAACAGGAAGAGTTGCAACAAGGCCCGGACTGGCCATAGGGCACACCGGGCCTCGGGGCCGCAGTCCGATACCTGGTGATGACCGGGCCGCAAATCGGTAGGTAAGCGATGACCGCGGCCTGGAGAGGGTTAACACAGGCCGCGGTCACCTCTCACTGCGCGGCTGTGCCTGTGTCTGCTCTCCAGTCTCTCCTGCCTTGCCGACAATGTAATCTATCAGCAGAGCAGGGGTGGGAGGAGCCGGAGACACTGAAGAGCGTGAGTGCAGGGATCCGTGGTTGCTAGGCAGCAGGTCGGATCCAATCAAAACAGCGATAGCTGTCCGCGCACGCGCGCTGCTGCCGGCGGTTGCTAGGCAACGGGGACGCTGTCAGGGCTGGGGCTGCTGTCTTGGAAACCTATAGGACGTCTGGAGACCCCGCCCACCCAGGCAGATTACATGAGAAGTGTAAGTGCATAGAGAGAAGTGAAGCCATCAGATAGGAAAACAAGGAAATGAGACACAGAAGGAAAACAGGTAAACAAGAAAAGGAGTAATGAAGGACAAAGGAAAGTGTAAAAATGAATGGCGGCAAAAAGGAGATAAGAAAGGGGTAAGAAGAGGGGAAGAAAGGAAGAAGAACAGATAGAAAAAAAAGGGGGGATATATAAAGAGAAAGAGGAAAAACAAGGAAAAAAGAAAAAGGAGACAAAGGACATGAAAATGAGAGAAAAATATGAGTGAAAAATAAAAAAGGATAAAGATGATAGAGAAATGAAAATAGGAAAAAAGGAAGAAATTAGTGGAAAAAGGAGACAATTTAAGAGGATAAGGTGCAACTGAGAAAAATGTATGAAAATAAACTTAAAAAATAAGTAAAGAAAATTACCTAAGTAATAAAAAATAAATAAATTGTGAAAAAAAAAAAAAACATAAATATAAAAATAAATATAAATAATAAAAGAAAAGGAAAAAAAGGAGAAATAAAAAATAATAATAAAGGATAAAAATGAAAGAACACGAAGAGTAAGAAACCGGAATAAGGAAAAAAGGAAAATGGGATAACCTAAAATATTATAGGTGAAAAAAGAAGAGAAATGTTAATACAGGTTCAATAAAGTGGGAGTCTTTTAATATCAGCAAGCAGGTAATCACCCGTTTGTTAATATAATCCTGATCTACAGCTCCTACCGCCCTCTACTCTTATAGGATGACATCGTTGGAGGGGTGGGAGACACGGTAGAGGACACACAGGCTGAATCCTGCCTCTGCCCTCCCAATGGTAGGACTGTGCAGGGGAGGCAGAGAGTAAAAGGGGCCACTGTGATTACAGAGAAAAATTAGGGGGCATGACTGCATGGGGCACTGTAATGGAAGGCTGTGATTGGTATGGGCACTGTGATGAAAAGGGAACTGCACTGTAAAGGGGGACTGTAATCAGAGATTAAATTACAGTGCAGTCCCCTTTATATTACAGTGCAGAGGACTGACTCCGTGATTATCCCATCACCAACTGCCCTCGCGAACGGGTGGTTGCTGGAAAATTGGCTGCTCAGTCTAAATTGCCCGGGCCTATTTTTTGTCCCAATCCGGGCCTGGTTGCAACTGTCATCTTGCAAAGGCAAGGGATTCCGGGACGTCACCGGGGCTGGAGGGGAATATGTAAATGTATGGAAACGTGGTGCCTGCATTGTACTGCTGCAGTCTGTTAAAGCAGTATTAAACTCTACAAACATTTTTTTAATGGGCCCCCTGCAGGTTTGTACCATAATATGCTAGTATGCACTGCATTCTAGCACATTATAACACACATACCTTTCAAAGGGAGCCCTCCAGCGCTGAGTTGTCAGCACTCCTGGTGCTTCCATATTTGCCCAGTCTTTCTTTCGGGTTTTCAGGGCTGCGATGACCTCACTCCTGTGTATGTGCATGGGAGTCACCATCATGACGCGTGGCACTCTGCATTCACGACACACGCACTGTGCTATAAATACAGAACATACATGCTCTAGTGACATCTTTGACTGCAGCCAAAGTGCATATCTACTAAATGGTGCAAGTTTGGGTCATTTTCAGTGGACCTACAGGTAAGACATATAAGCCTTCCTGCAGGGCAATGTTTAAAGTGATATTAACCACTTTCACCCTCTTCCTGCCCAGGCCAATTTTCAGCTTTCAGCGCTGTCACACTTTGAATGACAATTGCACGGTCATGCAACACTGTACCCAAATACATTTTTTATAATTTTTTTCCCACAAATAGAGCTTTCTTTTGCTGGTATTTAATCACCACTGGGTTGTTGTTTTTTTTGCTAAAAAAACCCCAGCATTTAAAAAAAAAAGAAAACATTTTCTTAGTTTCTGTCAGAAAATTTTGAAAATAAGTTAAATTGTAAATTTTTCTCCTTCACTGATGTGCGCTGATAAGGCTGCATTGATGGACACTGATGAGGTGGCACTGATCGGGTGGCACTGATGAGGAGGCACTAATATGCAGCATTGATGGGCACTGATAGGCATCACTGATGGGCACTGATAGGTGACACTGATGGGCACCAATAGGCGGCACTGATGGTCAATGATAGGTGTCACGGATAGGCGGCACTGATGAGCAGCACTAAAGGGCACTGATGGGCAGCACTGATGGGCAACACTGACTTGCCACACTGATGGCCACAGAATGGCCTCACTGATTGGCACAAATAGGTATCACTGATGAGCACAGATGGGTGTCACTGATGGGCACAGAGTGGCATCACTGCTGGGCACTGTTGGAGCTGCACTGGTCATCAGGGCACTGATAATCAGTGCCCTGAAGATCAGTGCAGGTCTCCCCTGTGAGGAGATGCCGCTGATTGGCTCTCTTCTCCTCACACTGTCAGTGTGAGGCAAGGAGAGTCAATTAACGGCACTTCCATGTTTACATGTATTCAGCTGTGATTGGACACTGTTGATCACATGGATAAAGAGCTATGTCATCGGCTCTTTACTGAGATCGGGGTCATGCTAAGTCCCAGAGAGCACGCGAATGTGGTAAGGCTGGGCGACGTTATATGACATTGGCCCAGAACAAGAAGTGATCGCCGTCATTTGTCTATATAGCAGATGGGAGGTGGTTAAAGTCAATTTTTTTTTTTTTTTTTAATAACAAACATGTCATACTTACCTGCTTTTTTCTGTGGTTTTGCACATGGCAGCCCAATCCTTCTCTTCTTGGGTCCCCTGCCGACGCTCCTGGCATCACCCTCCTGCTGAGTGCTCCAGAGCAAACAGCTTGCTGCAGGCACCTGGGGCCGTGGCTCAGCCCTGTCCCCTCTTTCTTCTCAATTGTCTCACTGGCTGTGCCATTGGCTCCCACTGCTGTCTCAGCCAATGAGGAGGGAAAGTCCCCCAGAGAGCCGAGTCTCTCATGCACATCGCTGGATCAAGAAGGAGCTCGGGTAAGTATGACGGGGGACTGGGGGAGCCGCTGCACACAGAAAGTTTTTTACCTTCATGCATTCTAAACCTTGAGCATTTAGAACCACTTTAAGATTGGAGTTTATTACCACTTTAGGTATCTTTGCAGTGTTGACATGTTTAAATTATTACTGACCTCATGTTTATTTATAAAACCAGTTGAATTTCATTGTTGTCTCTAATATCGTTCTCCTCTCATTTGTGTCAGTGTTTTCATTTCGGCTTCTGATTTAATATCTGATTATCCAGTGTGTTTTGTTTTGTTTTTTTATTACTTTGTCATATCCTACTTGGTTTTGTTTTACCTATGTGGCTTTTTTTAATCTGTGCTAATTTTTTCAGTTTTTTCTCAAGTGCTTATTACTAAAATTCAATAAGGCTGGCATTTCTGTAATAACTTCTCAGATAATGCAAAGATCCACCTGCAGTTGATTTCCATATTATTAGCCAAAAAAATAAATAATTGTCTGTCCAGTCCAGTATGGGGGTTTCTATTTCTGATGGAAGACAACTGGTTATTGCATTGGCTCTACCTTGTTTGACTTCCTTGTTGATAACGTGTATTTCCAAATAAGAGAGTATATGAAGGGTACGCATTTTAAAATGTATATGGAGCACTTTTTGTATGTATATTTTTATGTCCCTGACTACATGTAAGTATGCTAATTGCATGGTTAAAGCGCAGCCACTTTGCTGTGAATATGCTGGACAATGACCACAAACCCTAAAAATAAGATAAATATACTGCATAGCTAATAGTTCACTATTTCAGAATATCTTGCAGACACTTTAATAGGAAAAATAACTGCCCTATGCAATCTTTGAAAGCTATTACTTGATTCTCCAAACATTAGCCAGCTACATAGTACTTGGCTCACATGTATAGTCTATTACAGGGGTAGGCAACCCATGGCACTGGTGCCGCAAGCGGCCCATAAAGCCTCTTTTGCCGGCACTCGACTCCCTCTCCATCAGCAGAGCAGCACAGGGATTGTGTCGGTGAGACACTAATGCATTCCAATTTCAGAATTCCCCACGCCGCACCTGCACTGGAGGGGGGGCACTGTGCCCTCACACATTGTAAAAGATGGGAAACATTGATTGGTTCTCTAACTTTGCTGTAGCTGCAATTGTCAGCTTTTCCGATGGGGAAGAGATTGGGTGCAGTTCTGCTAGGGGGTGGTCTCTGTTTTCAGGAGGAGGAGGACTGTCATTGGCCACTGCTAAAGCCAATCACAGTCATGCTAGTCCTGTCCACCATGTGGAGGAAGATTACTTACTTGGTTGCCACTACCAATCTCAGAAAGAATTAATTTCACTGTGATTGAGAAAACCACAATCGGATGACAGATTTTGGAATTACTGATGAGCTTCTGGAAACTTTGTTGAAATTATTCCTGAACCATTGCATCGCTTACTACTGAACCCTGGCACTCTGTGTCCCTTTAAGCCACAGCCAGTATTCAGCGCAATGAAAATCGCACCCAACTTTTGCTGCGGAGCAGAGCGCCACACTTTTTTTCAGCTGCGGGGGCCCAATTTATGATCTTGCACACATGCCCACTGCTTTCAGAAAATGCCCCTGACCTGAGCTCATCATTGCGCATCCATTCCAGATGCTTGTATGTAACATCACATACAAGCACGTGGGCTGGATGCAAGAGGTGGATCAGCAGAATGAGTGTGCCAGGACAGGTAGATTTGTCTCATATATGTTTCCTTTCACCACTCTGCATATCACGCATATCATAGATGAAAAGAGGGTACAGCAGTGGAGCAGATGAGCAGGAAGGTACATCAGTGGGGAAAATTAGCAGGAGGGGTTCAGAGGTGGGACAGAAGAGCAGGAGGGTACAGCGGTGGGGCAGATGTGCAGGGGGGATACAGGGGTGGAAGAGATGAGAAGGGGGTTCAGCAGTGGGACAGAAGAGCAGGGGGTACAGTGTTGGGGCAGATGAGAAGGGGGTTCAGTGTTGGGACAGAATAGAAAAGGAGTAGAGCAGTGAGGCAGATGTGAAAGGAAATGTATTGTTGGAACAGATGAGTAGGGGGTTACAGTGGTGGGGCAGGAGAGCAGGGGAACATTGGTAGGGCAGAAGAGCAGGGGTAACAGAGGGGGAGCAGAAGAGCAGGGGGTAACAGAGATGAGACAGATGTTCAGGAGTTACATTGGTGGGGCAGATGAGAAAGCGGGTTACAGTGGTGGGGCAGATGAGCAGATAGGTTCAGTGTTAGGACAAATGAGAAGGGGATTCAGTAGGGAGACAGAAGAGCATGGGGATATGGCGGTGGAGCAGATGTGCAGGGAAGTACAGTGGTGAGGCAGATGAGCAGGGAGGTTACAGTGGTGAGACAGAAGAGTAAGGGGGTACAGTGGTGGGGCAGATGTACAGGAGGTACAGTGATGGAAGGGATGAGAAAGGGGTTCAGCGGTGGCACAGAAAAGCAGAGGGGTTACAGTGGTGGGACACGTGAGCAAGGGGGGGTTCATTTTTGGGACAGATGAGAAGAGGATTACAGTGATGGGAAAGATGAGCAGGGGGGTTTCCGTGTTGGGCCAGAGGAGAAAGGAGGTACATTGGTGGGACAGATGAGCAGGCGATTACAGCAGTGGGGCAGAGGAGCAGGGGAGTACAGTGGTGGGGCAGATGTGCAGAGGGGTGCAGAGGAGAAAGGGGATATATCGGTAGATCACATGAGCAGGGGGTTACAGTGGTGGGGCAGAAGAGCAGGGGTAACAGAGGTGGAACAAATGTGCAAGAGGTACAGTGGTGGGGCAGATGAGAAGGGGCTTATAGTGGTGGGGCAGATGAGCAAATAGGTTCAGTGTTAAGACAGATGAGAAGTTGGTTCAGTGGTGAGACAGAAGAGCATGGGGGTATGGCAGTGGAGCAGATGGGCAGGGAGGTACAGTGGTGGGGCAGATGAGAAAGGGGGAACATTGGTGGGGCAGAGGAGCAGGGGGTTACAGTGGTGGGGCAGATGAGAAAGGGTATATATTGGTGGGGCAGATGTGCAGGGTGGTACAGTGGTGGAGCAGATGAGCAGGGGGTTATAGTGATGGGGCAGATGAGCAGGGGGGTTACGAGTGTGAAGTTGACATTTTTTTGTTATAAAATCTGCGCACTCAATTTCTTTGAAAACTGTATTCGGCATGCTGTGCTCAAAAGGTTCCCTACCCCTGGTCTATTGCCTTCATAGTCAATTGGTAAGCTTTCTGCAATATGCAAGCACTGGAAATTTTGTTTCACACATTTTTAGCATAAATTATTTACACATCAGTTATTTCTAATTAATTTTTTTTCTAACATGTTGCTATTTTATCCCCATGTACTCTTGTACTTAAACAGAAGTACTCTGCTGTGTCTCTCTGCAACATATCAACAGAAGTCCTTAAAGTCATCAATGCAACTGAGGAACTAATAGCAGGATCCACAGATACATGGGATTCCCCAGGAAATACTCTTGAACGGGGGACTTTTCCTGTAGTTGATGACCCTCTCAGACTAGATGAGCAGCTGACCAAACTGGAAGAAAATGTAAGAATGGTTAAAGTTACTTCAATATAATTTCCTGAAAACAATGCAGTGTAAAGTAATACATTGTGGTCTAAGTATTTACCTTCTCTAACAGTTAAAAAGTTGGCATATTGCTCCGCCTGAAGCTGTTACTTATATGTAAGTCTCTCATATAAATAAAGGATCAATCCCTTTTAAAATATAATAAACTAAAAAAATTAATGCATACCCAGAGCTTCATTGATTGACAGGCTCAGCCGTAACATGATCTTTCATTTCAAAAAGTCCAAGCAGTCAGTAGGAAAAAGTAATATTCACAGTGTGGCCAGAACAGGAATTTGAATTTAAAATGTATGTCAAGCCATTGAAATTGAATTTAAAATGTATGTTTCCCTTAGTTTTAGTGGGGAAGGATTAGAACTCCTGTTGCATTTTTACAGTTATTCCAGTCTCTGTTATATTTACCCTTACTTCTTGTCCTGCTGAAAATGATTCACAGAAATATAAAGCTGTCTGGGGTTCAGTCTTATGCCGCGTACACACGACCAGACTTTTTGACGGACTTGGTCCGGCGGACAATCCGACGGACTTTGCAGCTGAGGTCCAACGGACTTTCAAACGAACGCTTCCACAAACGATCACTCTAAAAGTCCAACGGATTCTAACGTGATGACGTAGAATAAGGAAGTTCATAGCCAGTAGCCAATAGCTGCCCTAGTGTCGGTTTTAGTCCGTCGGACTAGCACTCAGACGACCGGATTGTCTGCTAGAAATCCAAGTCTGGCAGACAGATTTGAAGCAAGTTTTATTTCTACGTGTGCCGGACTTTGGGGAAGAGAAAGTCCGCTGGAGCCCACACATGATCATATTGTCCGTCGGAATTCAGTCCGCCGGACCAAGTCCCTCAAAAAGTCTGGTCATGTGTACGCGGCATTATTTTACCTTACTAAAGAAAAGCATTGAAGAGTAGACTTGTGCACAACGGAAAATTTTGTTTAGTTTTGGTTTGTTGTCATTCGTAAAATACATCATTTCATTCTGTTATATTAGTTATGTTACGTTAATACGTTTTCGGATAATTCGTTATTATTCATAGAGTGTCAAATTCATTCGTATTCGTTGAATTTATGTAAGTATAGACATTCATGATAATGATTCGTAGTTTGGAAAGTCATTTGTTTATTGAATCTTTTAACACACACAATGAGAACGTCTCTTCTCCTCGGCTCAAATACAATACAACACCCTTCTAACTCAGTTCTCAGGAATGCACTTTGCCAGTAATCTAACCTCCAGCACAAATTAATTAGCTGATTGGACTATAAGATTTACTTTGAGCTGACCTTTTGTTTCATTAGATCTTTAAAGAATTCCCGAATCATGTCGAATTCATTCAAATTCATTTGTTATATTTCTTTCGTATTCGTTGTTATTCGTTATTTTGCATGCATCAGAATGTCCGAAAGATGCAAAATTCGGCCGAATTTCGATTAGTTACAAAACGAATTGCACAAGCCTATTGAAGAGTTTCCCTCACTACCTGTCTGGTAAGACGTTCTCAACTGAACAAGAAGTGAGCATATATGTTGTCAGGATATACACTTTAGTCCGTGTGATATAAAGTGTGACTAGGTTTGCAAATGTATCTCTAACAGGCAAATTTACAGTTTAGAAAAGTGATCTTAATACTTCAGATTTGCTAGGTGGTCTCTAACCTAACATAAGTTGAGAAGCACATCATTATAATATTATGTTATCGAGTTAAAATGGTGAAAAGATGAGTGTACCACTCTTGTTTTGGAAAAGTCCAGTAGATTCTTTATTCACATAATTACAGATTCATTTTTAACAATGGTAGGGACATAACATCCTGAGAATGGGACATTGGTCCTGCGGGTATGTGTACATTTGGTATAATAGAGTCTGAATTGGAGAACGTTTTTTATTTACCTGAAGGAGGCCTGAGGAAAGGGATCCATAGAGCCCCCTAAAAACGTTGGCAACCTGTTTGTGATTACCACTGATGCGATTAATAAGGAAGTTACTGTTTTGTTTTGTTTTTCCGGGAGCAAGACAGTCGCTCTCACCTTTTACTATTTTATCCAACACCCTGACCCTGGAGACCCATCTGGCTCCAGCAGCCACAGGAGGATTTTCTCAATGAGTGTTTTTCTCAATCCTGAGATCAACTTCAAATTATGGAGTCCAGTCCTCACAGTCTCAGTTCAGCCGGTCATAGTCTTCTGACATCAGATCTGTTTGATACAGTTGTTTATCTTTGTGCCAAACCTCCAGACCATGCTAGGATAAAAGATTTTACACAGTGTTCCATATTCACTCTCATGTAATCACTGTGCAATACTATTCTCCATTCCAATCTTCTTTATACCTTTAGTATACAAGCCAATGACTATCTACTAGGTGGCAGGGCATTTACTCCTCATACTTGACTCATGTGCAAATTAAGTTAGCTAAATTACTGCTTAGCAAAACATTTGACCACATTTGAGAATTGGATGTTCGAGCAAGATGATAAGCTTCTTAAATATAGGCAGATTGTAATTGCTGAGCTCCATATCTAGTTGGGAGATTAGAATTTTTTTTTTTTTGTAGTTATCCATAATAGGGCACTGACCTCTCTTAAATGCATGCATAATTTAAGTGGTTCTTTGCTAAAGCCTAGTAAACACTACTAGTTTTTTTTTTCTTTCAACCCAGCTGGTTGAATGAAAAAAAAAAAAAAACTAACAGCTCAGACGGAGCTGCTGAACTATCAGATGTTAGTACAGTGATCTCCCCTGCTGTGCTATTGTGTTCTGACAGAGGGATTGCCCCCCACCAGAACACTCCGGTCAGAGCTCCCATCCATTGGCTCAGAGTGCTGATAGGGAGTCAATCGGCAGACCTTGTTCGGTCATGCCCCTTCAACAGAACCTGACCATTCAGACCGGCTGCAGTACACATGTCTGAATTTCGGCCAGTTTCTTTTAAACTGGCCGATGCTGCCTGACATTTGGCCCATGTGTACTGCAGCTGGATAATATTAAATATAAAAAAAAAATCTGAAAAAATTCCTCATGCCTGGATTTTCCAAGCCAATTTTGTAATCATCCAAAGACAAACAGAGTACTGTATATTATTCCTGGCTTGGCTTGTATCAGCTAGAGGATATATCAAACTACTGCAAATTTTAATTATAGAGTAAAAGTGCAGTAACCCCCAACCCCCCCGGAGACTATATTTATGAAATAAAAAGCTTTTATTTATTTCTAAAGAAATCTAATTAAAACATATTTAAAATATATGCAAACTTGCTAATAAATTTTTTGTTTAATTTCTTTTCCATTGTTTTGCATGTAATTGTCCTTTTTCTGATTTACTTTTTTTCTGTTATCTTGTGTGATTTTGGTAAATTTTTTATTTTTTCTCATTTTCTAAAATAATCATCATAAGCATGATTTTTCGCTTTAGAGTTTAATGTGGCTTAGGCTTTTATGACTGTCACACCTACTCCTAGCATTGGTGATCAGGCACTATAGCGGACTTCAGTGTTCTTCACCTAAAGCAGCCTCCTTTCCCATTAGGAAAGAAGGCCAACTGGTACTCGGCTTATACACAATGCTGTAGTGCTTGGGCACCTCACTGGGACGGGCATGAATTTAGCACAGCAAGCAAATACTAGCAGTTGGCAGACAGGCAGAGTAGTCAGTGACAGTCTGGGTTCAGGGCAGGCTGAATTCTGAGCATAGTCAAAATCCAATCTAAAGCCCCATACACACGATCGGACTTTGTACAAACTTTCCCGTGGACTTTTGTACAAAGGGCGTGGTCCACAAGTTTGTATTGCATACACACGGTCAGACTTTTTGACAACAAACACGAACGTAATGACGTCACAACGTACTGACGCCGCTTCAAAAGAGGACGTTCAATGACTCCAGCGCCTCCTTTGGTCAACTTCTGTATTGTAGTCTGATCTTTTGCATTGGTTCTGAGCATGCGCGTTTGTACCTTGTACAAAAGTCCGATGCTTTTGTGTACACACGGTCGGACTTTGCTCCATCGGACTTTTGTTGCCAGAAAGTTTGTCCGTTCACACAGCCAACAAAAGTCCGATGAAAACAGAAAAAGTTTGTCCGATGGAGCGTACACACAGTCGGATGTTGCTCCAAAACAGCTAATTTGCATGTTTGTTGTCAAAAAGTCCGACCATGTGTACGGGCCTTTAGGCTGTTAATAAGGGAATCCAAACAAGCAGGCAAGGCTAAGATGAAAGTCAAAGCATGGGAACAGGGCAGGGAAACAGCGAGCTTAAAGCACATATTCTATACACCAGGGATATGCAATTAGCGGACCTCCAGTTGTTGCAGAACTACAAGTCCCATGAGGCATAACAAGACTCTGACAGCCACAAGCATGACACCCAGAGGCGTGATGGGACTTGCAGTTTTGCAACAGCTGGAGGTCCGCTAATTGCATATCCCTGCTATACACCATCACAAGACTGAGGGCTTGGCTGGCTTAAAACGGGGTTTGGTCCCTACATCACTCAACTCGCAGGAGGACAGGCAGACATGGAGAATGCAGCTCAGCCACAACTTGGGTGCTGGAATGAGACCAGCAGCTGTCATGAAACAGGAGCTTTACATGCTCCTGACAGTGACATAATTCAGGCTGTAAATCTGTCAGATTTAACCACTTGCCGTCCGCCGCACGCCGATGTACGTCCCTACTTTGGGGACGGATATTGTTCTTATGGCAGCAGCTAGCTGCCATAACCTTGGTATCCCAGTGTTTGGCCGCCTACAAGATAAAAGTGTTCTCTGTGGCGGATTTGCCGCAAGATCACTTTTGTTGGTGGCGGGAGAGGGGCCTCCCATCCCGCCGCGATACTGTGCCCCCCGCCGCTTACCAGAGTGTATTTTTTTTTAAAGTGCACTTGTATGACCTATGCGCAAATACGCTGTGACAGAAAGTTAAGTATTGTATTTTATTCTCTAGGGTGTTCGAAAAAAAAATGTATAATGTTTGGGGGTTCTAAGTAATTTTCTAGCAAAAAAACTGTTTTTAACTTGTAAACACAGAGTCTGAAAAAGAGGCTCGATCCTTAAGTGGGTAACTATAGATTTCCCTAATCGTCTTTCAGGACAGCCACTATGAGAGATAGACTCCTCCTCTTCCTCTGGAAACACTGCGCCAGCCCATAAATTCTTACTTCCCCTGCCGGACCTCAGTTATTAGTGTTTCCTCCGACGGGGAGACACTGTGCAAGGAACCAGGCCGATCAGTCGGGGAGGCTGTGGCCGTTTTGTCATTAAAGAACCCGGTTGAAAGAAGCAGGGGCTTCGTTTGGAGAAAGCTGGGTTCAAACCGTTCGAAACCAACGTCCGCGTGTCGGACGGGTCGAACGGTTTACTTACCTCACCAGGTACTGCCACCCCTTCCGAGTCGAGCGTGGCTTCAGGTCGTGGGGGACTCCTATCGCGTCTACAGGGACGCAGCTGGCAAGCCGTTCGGAAGATTTCCCTGTACAAGGGTACAGTCCGCCCCCTTTTTTTTTTTTTCTTTGAACCGAGCGGGCCGAACGACGGGCGACGTCGTATCCGGCGGAAACGAAGGCTTGACCTCGAATACGATCGACTTCCGGTTCCGGGTCGTGGAGCTGATAGGAGGGCCGGGCACAAGCTGGAGATGAGTTCAGAACGCGCACAGGCAGCGTGGAACTCTGTAGTAAGCAGCCACCTGCAGTCATGTCGGAAGCTGAGGCTCAAACGACAGACTCTATCTCCAGCATTCCTAAGGTAAGAGCACCCTGGGGAGGGGTACTCTCTATCTAGGATCCCCCCACCCCAATGTATGGTTCTATCATGGGGGGGGGGGGCAGACCCCCTGGGTGGCCAGGGGGGAGGGGAGGCTCAGATCCCTTCATTTTAAAAAAGGGTCTAGTGCACTCCCAGGGTTGTATCCCGAGCTTTTGATTGACTTTGTCTTTTTCTGTTTTTTCTTTTTTCCTTTTTTTTTTTAGAAAGCTACGGAAAAAACTAGGTCTACGCATAGCTCTAAAAAGAAGTGTGCCTCCTGTAGTGACATTTTAGGGGAATCTTGGACCAAAGTGTTGTGCAAAGGCTGTATTGACTCCCTCGTTAGGGAAAGGGAATCTGAACAGGAGTCAGGACTAGCAGCTTCAGTCAAAGAGCTCACGTCCACCTTCTCTTCTTTTAGGTCCCTTTTTGAAAAATTTCAGCTTCCCACGGGTCCATCTCCCCAGGATACAACCCCACCTCTAGCACAGAGTTCTGTCCCGGTCCAACCTGCTAGTACAGGGGGGACAGAGGTTGCAGGCCCTTCAGGGACAGGTAGGGAACTTCCAGACAGTTCCTCTTCCGATTCCCAGGAGGGTTCCGAGGGGGAGGACCAGGACGGGTCCAGGAAAGCCTCCAGATATAAATTATCCCTTGATGAGGTAGAGGACCTCTTAAAGGCAATTTATGCAACCCTCGGTATCCAGACGGATAAAAAGCCCCTAACCCTGCATGACCAAATGTATTCAGGTTTGGGGGAGCCAAAAAGAAGGGTGTTTCCAGTGCACAAAGTTTTAATGGAAACAGTTAGAAAGGAGTGGCAGGATCCGGAGAGAAAACCCTTTTTATCTAGATCCCTCAAAAGAAGGTTCCCATTTTCAGAGGACCCGGCATGCCTTTGGAATAAAAATCCCAAATTGGATGCCGCTTTCTCCCAGGTCTCCAGACACACAGATTTGGCGTTTGAAGACATGGGGGCCTTGGCAGATGTCATTGGCAAAAGGATTGACTCTCTGCTTAAAAAGACGTGGGACTCGGCTATCGGCAATTTAAAGCCTGAAATGGCAGTTACAGTTGTGGCTCGCAATTTAGAGCACTGGCTCTCACAGATCCAACAACATATTGAGGCAGGAACAGATAAGGAAACCATTCTGTCATCCTTCCCTACTATGCTGCGAGGGATCACTTACATAGCAGATGCCTCTGCTGAGTCCATCCGCATGTCGGGCAGAACGGCGGCTCTAGCCAATTCGGCCAGAAGGGCCCTCTGGTTAAAAACATGGCCAGGGGATAATGCCTCCAAGATAAAGCTATGTGGGATACCCCTGACGGGGACCTCCTTTTTGGCCCAGGGCTGGAGACTGTTCTAGACCGGACAGCGGACAGGAAAAAGTCCTTTCCTCTTAAACGGAAAACCCCCGTACCAACTAAAAAGGGGTTTCATCCGCAGGGGCGTAGGGAAATCTCTAAACCAGAGGGGAAAAAGAAAACCTGGCCCCAAAAAGGCAGGGGCAGAGGAGGGGCGATTTTTCGCCCTCCTGTCCAGCCCCGTAAAACCCAGTGACATTCCAGCTACAGTGGGAGGAAGACTGGGGGCCTTTCTACCACAGTGGGAGACAATATCCCCCAATCAATTTATTTTAGGGGTAATAAGAAGGGGGTACCTCTTGGAATTCTTAAGACCACCCCCTCAAAGGCTCCTTGTCACGCATCTACCCAGGTGCATGGTAAAGGCCGAGGCCTTGCTAGAAGCTCTGAGGGAATTGGAGAATCAGGATGTTATTCTCAGGGTCCCAAAAGCAGAAGAGGGAAGGGGGTTTTATTCTCACATCTTCGTAGTGAAAAAACCCTTAGGGAAGTTCAGGTTGATTCTGAACTTAAAGCCCCTGAATGCTTCAGTGACATACAAAAGATTCCGCATGGAATCGATCTTTTCAGTAAAGGCGCCGCAACTGTTTCATGGTATCTCTGGACCTAAGGGACGCGTATTTACACATCCCTATAGCGGAAGCCTCGCAGAGTTTTCTACGCCTTGCCATAGATTTAGGGGGAGAAACAGTACACTTTCAGTTTCAGGCACTGCCATTCGGGCTATCCTCTGCACCCCGCATTTTTACCAAGGTCCTGGCAGAAGCCATGGCCTTTCTTCGGCTCCAGGGGATATGTATAATAGCCTACCTGGACGACCTGCTTTTATTTGCAGCATCCCCAACACAGTTGGTCAACGATCTCGATCTAACCAAAGGGGTCCTTACAGACCTGGGGTGGCTTCTGAATTTGGAAAAGTCCAGCCTGATCCCCTCACAACAGATCTCCTATCTAGGTTTCCTGTTGGACTCAACACTGTTGAGAGTTTTTCTACCAAGAGAAAAGGAACAAAAACTGGACAGTGCGGTGGCCTCTCTTCAGAGCAACCAGCTGGTTTCCATAAGGGTTCTGATGTCAGTACTGGGTCTCCTTACATCTACCCTCCCAGCAGTGCAGTGAGCAGGGCTACATTTTCGTCCCCTACAGACCTTCATCCTAGGGGTGTGGGACCACAGTCAGGAGGCTCTAGACACCCTAGTACACATTCCACACCAGGTAAAGAGATCCCTCTGGTGGTGGAGGAAAGTGACAAATCTGTCACAAGGGCGTCTGTGGCTCATCCCGGTTTCTCGGGTAGTAACCACAGATGCAAGTGGAAAAGGTTGGGGGGCACATTTGGGTTCCCTTCTAGCCCAGGGCACTTGGGAGGACGGCGAGTTGACTCGATCGTCCAACTGGAAAGAATTAAGGGCAGTGGGACTAGCCCTCAGATTTTTCAAAAAAGAGCTCCGGGGCCACCACATACAGGTGCGGTCGGACAACTCTTCCGTAGTGACCTATTTAAACAAACAGGGTGGCACGAGAAGCGGAGCCCTGTTGTCTTTAGCGACAGAGATCCTGTCCTGGGCCGAAACCTACACCCTTTCGCTCTCAGCAGTTTTCCTGAGGGGAGAGAAAAACGTGGTAGCAGACTTTCTCAGCCGAAAGAGGCTGAGGGAGGGCGATTGGGTCCTCAACCAGGAGGTCTTCAATCTCATAATAAAGAGATGGGGGTCTCCGGAGGTGGACCTGTTCGCGTCCAAAAACAATGCAAAAACCCCCTGTTTTTTCTCCCTAAAAAGGGGAGAGGGAGCCTTAGGGGTGGACGCTTTGAGCCAGAATTGGCACTTCAGAACTTGCTATGCCTTCCCACCTCCAGCGTTGTTGCCAGCAGTTCTGAGGAAGTTTCAGATGGAAAGCACATCTCTGATTCTGGTGGCTCCACATTGGCCCAAGAGAGCATGGTTCTCAATGCTAAAGCAGTTGGCGGTAGAACCTCCCCTACTCTTGCCCCCTCGGGACGATCTCCTCTCTCAGGGGCCAGTCCTCTGCCCACAGGTACGCCAGTGGAAGTTAGCGGCCTGGCTACTGAGGAGGGTTTATTAAAATCTAAAGGATTTTCAGAGAGACTAGTTTCTACCCTCCTGGACAGTAGGAAGAAGGAAACTCGCCAGATCTATGAAAAGGTCTGGTTGCGTTTCAACAAGTGGTGCGCAGAGAGCTCTTTCCCAGTATGGAGCTCCTCCGCAGTGTTGGAATTTTTACAATGTGGGGCAGATAAGGGCTTATCCATTAGTACCCTTAGGGGTCAAGTATCAGCCCTCAGTGTTTATTTAGAAGATCATTTGGCTGCCAACCCATGGGTAGTTAGGTTCTTTAGGGCCCTGTCCAGACAGAGACTGGTCCAGGGTCTGTCCTTTCCCAGATGGGATTTATCTTTAGTTTTGCAGAGCTTAACTGGACCCCCCTTTGAGCCTTTAAAGGAGTGTTTTCTGAGGGAGCTTACTCTGAAGACAGTGTTTCTGGTAGCAGTAACAACTGCCAGGAGGGTCAGTGAGATGGAGGCCTTATCAGTCAGGGCTCCCTTTTGCGTTATTTTTCTGGATCGGATAGTTTTAAAGACCGATCCAGCCTTTTTGCCGAAAGTGGCATCCAGCTTTCATAGAAGCCAGGAGATTGTTTTGCCCTCTTTTTGTCCCAATCCCTCCGGTGAGAAGGAACTAAAATTTCATTATTTGGATGTTAGGAGATGTATCCTACACTATCTGGAACTGACCAAGACATTCAGAAGGTCAGATTCCTTATTTGTTTTGTTTTCCGGGGCCAGAAAAGGTTGTAAAGCGTCCCGGCGCACTATTGCTAGGTGGCTCAGAGTAGCCATCGAGCAGGCTTATTTAGTTGCAGGGAAAGAAATCCCAGTGGGTATTAAAGCACACTCCACTAGAGCTATGGCAGCCTCCCAGGCAGAAAGAGCGGGAGCAACGCCAGAGCAGATTTGCAGAGCAGCAACATGGTCCAGCTATTCCACTTTCGCAAAACATTACAGAGTGGATCTGGTGTCGGCAGGTGAGCAGACCTTTGGGCGAAAGGTTTTGCAAGCTGTAGTCCCACCCTAACTGGTAAGTGCTCGCTTATCCTCTCATAGTGGCTGTCCTGAAAGACGATTAGGGAAAATTAGAGTTACGCTTACCGGTAACGTCTTTTCCAGTAGTCTTTCAGGACAGCCCTAGTTCCCACCCGAAAATTGGGGGGAGTCTTACAAAAGACCAGAGCGCAGCAAGATAATGGTATTTGATAAATATGTTATTAATGTGTTCTTGTGTCTCCCCAGCTGGCCGGAGGTATTCTCGATATAAACTGAGGTCCGGCAGGGGAAGTAAGAATTTATGGTCTGGCGCAGTGTTTCCAGAGGAAGAGGAGGAGTCTATCTCTCATAGTGGCTGTCCTGAAAGACTACTGGAAAAGACGTTACCGGTAAGCGTAACTCTAATTTTTGTTGCCAACACTGTTTTTGTCAGACTGATTTAACATAACCTTTTTAGGTGCACATATACAATGAGTATGAATATTTCTATATATCTAAATCTAAGGGATATTTTTCAATATTTATATTCTTATATATGCTAGCGATTTCTTTTTTTTTTTTTTTTTTTTTTTACCCTGGCAGTATGATTATTTCAGATTTTAGATGCTGAAAGCGGTACAATTATTTTGCATGGAAATTTGCCTTTTATATTGTACGCCTGTAATTCGTAGGAATAACTCACTTAAATCTGTCCAAACCAGAGTCTAGTAGACACCCCGGGTATGATAAAATTAGAAATATGAAATCATAAATTATAATATATAAAATAAATAACTAGAAATAATTATAATATAATAATAATAAAAATTATTCAATAATATAATCAAAATAAAAACACTGAAATATTCTGAGTTGCAGAATTGTCGCTGTCATTACTTCTAGTGTTTGATGACAAATTTCCCCACAAATTACTAGGGACAAAAGGGATGTGTAATTATTTGATACAGTATTGTAATCTGTAAGATTACAGTATACTGTGTCTATACTGTGTTTTTTACTTTTTGAATTTGGCGCCGAACTCCATCCCCATTCGTTGCAACGCTCGCAGGGAATGGAGCCCCGCGATGTGACAGATCGAGCGGAGGACGGCTCGCAGATCACAGCGGGGGGACATCGCTGGATCCAGGGGACAAGGTAAGTAAACCCCTCCATGGATCCAGTGATGCGGTCCCGAGTCTGGCTCAGGAATAACGCTTGTGGTATTTAAATCTCTTCTCAGACTCGGGAATACCGCCAGGTGGGCTACGAGCTAAAAAAAATTTGTAAGCTTAGATTCATGGCTATAAATAGGATAAATATATTTTATGTTAGACTTTTTTTCCATGGCTGTTTGCTTCAAGTTGCCTTGAATGGGCAGCTTTTTTAGAGATAGATGTAAAAGAAGATTTTTTAGTTCCAATTATACCTAGAATCGATATTTTTGTGACATCTAGTAATATACCATAGTTCCTGTAGTAAAGATAATGAGATGGGCATGTGTTATCTGCCATGTCCTACCATGTCCTGTCCATTTGACTTAATACTTGGCTTGATACTTTTAGCTGTCTGAACATTCCTGCCGTTTGTGTCTCCTGGAGGGTATGTAGATTTATCCAGCATCTCTTCTGCTTAGTGAACATGTGTGTAAATACTCTATAAGCTTAGGACCTTTGAATATATAATATAACGTGTTATATTTATGGTGTGTTTAGTGCATTAATAACAAGAGAGAACATTTCTAAGTATCATTAATATGATCCATAAGGTATGCAATTTGCAAAATGTTTTTTTTTTTCATGTTTTTTGGTTAGTATTAGCCACTTAACAGTATTCTTATCCTTTTGGAATTGAATGAGAATTCTAGATTTCACTACAGATGAAGAGGCAAAATTAAGTGGCTCTAATATTCAATTTTATTTTTTTGTAAAAGCACTAGAAGAGAGGCTGCTAGTAGGAATCCATTTTAAAGATGATCAAGAGAACTTAATGCCTTTGTGTCCTTAGAAATTAATTTAGGCATTACTTTAAAAAAGGTGGTATCATATAATTTAATTTATACAAAGTTCCCAGCATAGGAAACATTAAGTTCTATTTTTGCTATATTTATGTTAACTGTTATAAAATTCCATGTATTTTTTTTTAGAAATATGTTTCTTTACAAAACTTGAGATATTGGAAACATACCGTACTCTAAATCTATTATTCTTCTATCAGTAAGTTTAGGTTTAGCTAGCCCTACACAAGAGCCTGAACATTTGTGGGTGAATGATCAGGTGCTTAGAAGAACACAGTTTCACCAGACATGCACACTCACATAAAACGTAACATTATTGTATGTATAAGCCAGGGGTCTCCAAACTTGTTAAACAAAGGGCCTTCTGACTTTGGGGGTTATGGGGGGACTGTGGCTATTAGGAGTAGATAATGCCTCAGGCTTGGAGGTCAGTGAGAAGAAAAAAAAACAGCAGCCTTTGGTCAGTAGAAGGGGGAATATTACCCCATCATTGGTATTAGTGGGTGGCATAGCCCCCCTATCATTGATATTAGTAGGAGGACAAATGCCCTTTCATGGGTGCCAGTGGAAAAATAGTGCCCAATAGTTGTCAGTGGGAGAAATAGTTCCCCATCATTGGTAGCAGTAGAAGGAATAGTGCCCCATTGTTGTTGCCAGTGGGATAAATATTGCCCCATCATTGATGTCAGAGGAAGAAGTTATGCCCCCATGTCAGAGGGGGAAATAGTGCCTTGTATGAGTTGAAGGAATAGTGTCACAAGGGCCATATCAAGGGTCACATCCAGCCCGCTGGCTACAGTTTGGAGACCACTGGTCTAACCACTTATCTAATTGACCACTTATCTAATTGATAAACACATTTACAGCCCTGCTTCAATAAAGTTCAAAGTAAAATAAATTAAGATGTTGTAATTTCCGTATGATCAATATATTGATGCCATTAAGCGATGTTCTGAACTCCTTCTAATACTTGAGTTACATAAATAGAAAGCATATTGACAAATTCTTCATATAATGAAGAACATTTGCACAATGAGCAAATGATAACAAGTCGTGCATTGATTTTTACATCGGTGTACAGCAGGGGTAAGCAAACTTTGAGAGATGGAGATCTACTTGAACAACACTGATGAAGTCAAAGATCACCGGCATAGTGTCGCACCCCCCCCCCCCCCCCCCAAAGAAAAGACAGTAAGACCGACCCTCTTTTTTTTTTTTTTATAAAGTATTTTTACTCAGACCAAAAATAAGTATTACAAAAGAGTGCAGGGTTATGCAGAGAATGCAGGGTTCACCAGTGCATTACACTCAGAATGCAGAGTTCAGGAGTGTGTTACATGCAGAATGCAGGGTTTAGGAGTGTGTTACACGCAGAATGCAGGGTCCATTAGTATGTTGCACTCAGAATGCAGCGTATAGGAGTGCATTGTGTGCAGGGTTCAGGAGTGCGCTACACTCAGAATGCAGGGATCGTGGGGAGAGGTGGGGGGTGATGTGAAGGGTGGTAGAGGACACTGCTGTGTGGGGGGACCTTACCCCTACTCTGCCCCCTTCACATCACTCACACACACACACACACACACACACACACACACACACACACACACACACACACACACACACACACACACACACACACACAGTGGTGTCTTCTGCCCCCCTTTTCACCTATAGCAGTAACTTCTGCCCCCCCCTTCCCTCCCATAGCAGTGTCCTACCTGTTTCCACAGTGGAGACTGGGAGGCAGCACAGCTCTGCACAGATGTCAGGAGCTGGCAGAGTGACTTTTCATATTAGCAAGCTGTTTATTAGCTGCTTAGCCCTCAGACCTGAGCTGTCCTTCCTCCTGGTCTCTGCTGTTCACTGACCACAGAGGCGGAAGATGGAGGGGGAAGGAAGCGAGAGAGACCGCGACATAGATGGCGCGGCGGAGGCACAGAGGAGGCTGGAGGCTGGAAGGGGAGATTAGAACCGGCACATATAAAAAAATATGAGTATCGCCTCTAGTAAAAATATGTAATCACTAAGTACCATCATCCACAATTCTTGGTATCGAAAAAATGATTGGTGTGGAGGTGCTAGGGTAGCAGCTCACGCGAACCCTCTAAGAAAAACCCAAACCAAAGTAGCGTTGCTTGGTCTATACCGGTACTTAAAGTCAGACAAGAATATATCATTTTAAAAATGTACTATTGTTTAATAAACACATAAAAGGAAAAACAATAAACAAGACATCCTTAGACTCGGTTCACACAGAGGGCGACACGACTTGCCGCGCCGCGACCTGACAAGTCGCCCCCGTTCTGTACTACGGAACCGTTCTAAGAGGAGCGACTCGAGTCGCTCCGACTTAGAAAAAAGGTTCCTGTACTACTTTTGGGCGACCTCGGGCGACTTGCATTGACTTCTATACAGAAGTCGTTTGCAAGTCGCCGCTGAGGTTGCGGCAGGTCGCGGCGCGGCAAGTCGTGTCGCCCCCTGTGTGAACCGAGCCTTATTAAAATATAAATCATTGTACACCACAGTGTAAGCATTGTTGACAGATACTCCAAAGGAGTTCAATTCTAGTGGCGCACAGGGTCTCCTCTACTAGTTTCGCAGGACAAACCGCTTCTTCAGGAGGATATCTATATAAGGTATAATAGATAATATAAAGACCATTAACGAAGAAGAGAGAAAAAAAAATTGAAGCATCAAATAGCAATGAATATAACTCATTACATAGGGAAAATGAAGAGGTCAGCTCACCCAAGATTCAAGAGGTAGATTTGGGACAAAAAATGGACCCCTATATTCCCCCTACGGCGGACATGGCTGGGGTTGCCGGCACAGGAACCTGCTCGCAGTCTACCTGTCACCTGCCTGCGTTCAACAGGTAGAACGCGATTGATGGGTTGCCGACCCCCGATGTATAGTGTGGATGTGTATAAAATATACACACTGTCTAGTATGATTTATTAAGGATTAGTTCACATTCTACCATTATAAAAAGGCAGACAAAAAAAAGAAAAACAGGGAAGTGAGCACCTTGCTCAGTTAAACCTTTAATGAATCAAAAATAAAAATCAGCAATATCAATCAACACGTATTCCATATGAAGCTTCATGCTGAGCAATCATTGAACATCACTGCCCATAATGTGAGCCGTTCTCCCTATTTAGTAAGATGGGGCTGCATTCAAGGTGCTTCTAGTTGTTTGGAAAATGGGATTGTAACCACTGTTGATTAGAATTTTTGATTTATTAAAGGTTGAACTGCACAAGGTGTGTGTTTTCCTGTTCCCCCCCCCCCCCCCTTTTCCTTCTATGAAGGGCATTCTATGTACGGTATAATCAGAGACAGGTGCAGAAGACTTTGCTTTAGTTCTTATCGAAGACTTAGGACTATTTAATTTTTTTATTAATTTAATATTTTCTATCTTTATTTTTTTTACTCTGTTGGTGATATTGTTTTTATCTGCCATGTAGTACTGATAGTGTTACTTTCTATCCATTATAAAAAGCTAATATGTTATCTTGTATTTTAAATCCATACTTTGCCACATTTTAGCATGCTTCTTGGTGGGCTGAAATTCTACAAAACATAAAAAATGCAGTGTCTGCTCAATAAGAATTACAATATAACAATGTTATAATTGCTACATTATAACTACTCTGGTTAAGGCCCCTTTCACACTTGTGCAACTTGTCCTGCGACTTGGGACTGCAAAGTCACATGACGAGTTGTACCCCATGATTTTCAATGAGTACCATTCATAAATGTGCGATTGTCAGTGGCATCAACTTCAAAGTAGCCCCTGATATAAATACAAAGAATTACCGCTCTAAGGTAATGACTTCTCCCAAAACAGCTGTCTCCACAATCCCACAGGGTGCTGGCTCTGTTTGCAACAGGAACTGAAGTAGAAAATATGTAGCTGGATAGCCGCACTCCGAATTATTCAACTTTATTTCAAAAATGTAATTAAAATCATAGCATCTAGGCTGGTAAACAGACTAACTGCACAGCCGCTGACATGTTTCACACCGAACACAGAGCTTAGTTATAGCTAATGAGCAGAATATACATACAGAGCTATATACACACACACACAAGCAATTAGACAAATGAGTAAAATACATGTATAACAAGATAGCAATTAAGGAAACACCTGTGAACATCCAAAGTCTGAAGATTAAGTCACTCCACGTGCCCGCGCCCTCCAGGAAGCTTACACTGTGCAGCACTAATCACAGGCAGTGAGACATTTCCGTTCTGTGCAGCCATGGATCAGGAAATGTCTCACTGCCTGTGATTAGAGCTGCGCAGTGTAAGCTTCCTGTCGGGCGCGGGCGAGTGGAGTTGCGAACACGCCTGAGCACATCCTTACTTAAGACCAATGGCTGCGTCCCTGATATGTGTATTGTGACAGGGGAAGAGCCCCTGCTGTCAGAATACAACAGAGCAGTGGGGGAGATCCCTGCATCCACATTGCGTATGTGGATGTAGAGATCTGTGAGTTTCAACCAGTGGGTTGAATGAAGCAAAACTCTGCATGTTCCGTATATTCTGCTTAACAAAATTAAAGTGAGTCTCCTTTTCAAATATTTTTAAGTTGCTGCTTATCTCCCCAAGGTAAAAGTCAGTTGTCTACAGAGCTCAATGGTTTACACATTTAAATTCATATGTAAAAGAGTCGGAACTGTGAAATCCCCCTCTGTCCCTCACTCTCAACCTGTGGCTCTCCAGCTGTTGCAGAACTACAAGTCCTATCATGCCTCTGCCTTTGGGAGTCATGTTTGCAGTCATGCTTGCTTTGGTAGCCTTGCAATGCCTCATGAGACTTGTAGTTTTCTTTGAATTTTTGAAGGACAGATCTTGCCACTAAAATACTAATAATGATTTAGCCCACCACCATCTAGAGCTGAAAAAAATTAACCTCCACATGATTTTCAGTATGTGCTTCACTGATGAACATAGTCATGGAGCAGTGACGAAGTGGTAAACGACTAGTGCTTAGTATTCAGCTAAGTGTGTGTGGCTTGTATGGATTATTATACATTTGCAACAGTGGTTTGCTATGCACTGGTTATTCTCATAATTTCTCAGGAGGATGCATGAAATGAGATAACATCTGTAAGCCCCTTTAGACGAGGAAACAAGAATGTGATAAGCATTGGTAAATGGTCTATTTGGAAACCGATGAAACTAGTATTTTCCATTACATTGTATATTTGATTTGTAAAGGGATGGACATACCAGTTCCATATGATAGTAATAGTAACCCCCAGTACTGCCGTAAGGGACCACAAAAAGCTCCCCTTCATTGTTTGTCAGAGGTAGTAATGATAAACTCCCCCAACATTGGTGGTCAGTGGCAGACTAAGGCTGTAATAAGAATTTGTTCCCCTCTCCCTTTACCAGAATTGGTGGTCAGTGGTATGATTAGTCTGTAATAATATAGTAATAACTTCCCCATGGCATTGGTGGTCAATTGCAGGCTTAGACTATAGTTAACCCCCCCCCATCCACCAATGTCGGGCATGTCTATGGTAAAAAAAAAAAATCCTCCACCAACAGTTGTCAGAGATGATGTACCTAATAAAATGATGTTATACAGAGTTTTACTGTATTATACAAGTAACAAGCTTACCAGCATTTGAATCATCTATCCCAAATTGTACCTCTTGGATTTTTCTTCTGTTTAAGAAGCAAGTGGATATTTGAAAATATGTGTGTGGACTTGCACTTAAAGTGGTTCTAAAGTCAGAAGTTATTTACCTTAATGCATTGCCAGCATACACTGCCTGTGCCTACCCCCACCCCACTCCCAAATACTTACCTCCTCTCGATCCAGCACTGTACCTATTTGCAGCAGCACTCATCTCTCAAGTAAAATTCTTATTACCCAAATGGTGATTTGACACTGTCTGGTACTGACCCCATTCCCCAGATGCTTATATTGGTCAGGAAAGTAACTCTATATAATAATGACATTACCAGTATGTGTCAAATTGCCATTTGCAAGCTGTCAGGGATTTGGGGAGCCTAGTCTACAGTATAATTCATCTAAAGGTATGGGCAGGCACAATTTTGTACTGGCATTGCAGTGCTGGAGTTTGGGTATTGACAGGTGTGCTGTCAGACTGGGTACACACTTAAGTGAATTGGATGTGGATTTCTCTGCATCCAATTCGCATAACAGAAGCGTGTGGCTGGCTCTCAATGGAGCTGGTTCACAAATCTCCAAGGCGGCCATGGAGAGCACAGCAGAAGGGTTCTGTGCATCTTTGGCTCCATTTCAGGTACAAATTCAGGCAAAAATTCAGACCTGAAATGGTAAACGAAAAGCACCAGCCCCCTGCTACGGGCTGCTCTGCACATAGTGTGAACCCAGCCTAAAGCAATTATCTTTCAAATATAATATTGTTTTTAAAATGATAGTCCAGAAAAATGAGAGCTGTGACTGAGCCCTGATTATTTAAAAGAAGGAAAGGATGTAATTTTACATGCAGAGAGATTGTTGTTGACAGAATACGTTTAATAGGGGATGTGTACGAAAAAACAACCTGCTAATAAAAAACAATACGGTATGCAGAATAAAATATACTTAATTCGGCACTAAACTCTTGTTTAAAGAAAAAAAATCTTCAATTATGTATTCTTAAAGTGTTTTTTTATCTTAATACATTCTATGCATTAAGATAAAAAAAAAACTTCTGTGTGCAGCAGCCCCCTTCAGCCCCCCTAATACTTACCTGAGCCCCATCTAGATCCAGCGATGTTGCACCAGAGTCTCGACTATGCGAGACTCTCCCTCCTCAATGGCTAAGACAACAGTGGGGTGCCATTTGCTCCCCCTGCTCTCAATCAAAGTTAGTGAGCCAGTGAGGAGAGAGAGGTGGCGGGGCCGAGCTGTGGCTCTGTGTTTGAATGGACAGACAGAGCAGTGGCTCAGCTTGGGTGCCCCATAGCAAGCTGCTTGCTGTGGGGGCACTCGGCAGGAGGAAGGGGCCAGGAGTGCCACCCAGGAAACTGAGAAGAGGAGGATCTGGGCTGCTCTGTGAAAAACCATTACACAGAGCAGGTAAGTATGGCATGTTTGTTATTTTTAACCAAAAGTCTTTAATATGACTAACTCAAACAGTAAATTCAATTGCTCTCAGCCTGCTACGTATCCCCCAAAACTTTTTTAGATTTTTTTCTGCTGTGAACCTGTTAGAGGATGGCTATGTTCATTCTTCTTGGTCCCACTGTATGTAGGAATGTAGCTACCCTCTCTTGCTTGCTCCTGAGATGGTCTGGGGACAATGAGCCAGAAGTTTGGCCCACCCTCCTTCCTCCCACAGCCGGCACATTCGCAGAGCGCAGCGTGATTCGTGCATGCACAGTAGTAAACTGGCAGTGAAGCAGCAAGGCTTCACTACCAGTTTCTGTTAGCGGAGATGGCAGCACCAGCACTCAAGAATCAGCTTGGGTAAGTCAGCATCTACAATAATTTTGGAGGGGAGGGGCAGAACTCCACTTTAAGTAGTGGATGTGTATGGGTATGTAATAAGACCTTTGTAATGAGGGTCAATCCATAAGGTGAGCGTATGCCCAAAAGGGAATTTGGTGGAGGTGTATGCTACCCAGCATTCCGTTCTCACTCAATTGAAATGTCTACGTGGACTTGTACATTATTGGTGGATTGTATCACAACTTAATTTGCATGAAAGACTGTTATATGGTGATAGTGAGGATAATCTATAACATATAACATAATTATACACATGTTTATATGTTGCACCATTTTGATTTATGTCTAAGCCCCTGTACACACGGTCGGAGATTCTGCCAACCAAATCCATCGGATTTTGTCTGTCAGATTTAGTCTGACGGATTGTGTCCGAAACTGTTGCATACACACGGTCGGACTAAGTTGTCGAAAAATCCGATCTTTCAGAACGTGATGACGTAATTTCGTTACGATGGGACTACATTCAGGCTAGTAGCCAATAGCTTTGATGTAGGAATTTTATCTGAGCATGCGTGGCACTTGGTCCAATCAAAATTCTCTACACATGATCGGATTACGTCTGACCAGCCCAGTTGGTCGGGAAATATTTCCAGCAAGTTGGAAAATTGGGTCCGACGGAGATTCGGACGGAAGCAGTCCGATGCATACCACACACAGTCGGATTATCTGACGACACGGTCTGATAAGACGCATTCCGACGGATTCTCCGACCGTGTGTACGCGGCATTAGTAGAGTTGAGTTGTTTTCATTTGGTTGTTTTTTGTTATTTGAATCAGCACTTTTTTCATTTTTTTGCTTTAAATATACTTTAAGACTTGTGCATAGATTCAAATTTTTCACACAGTATAAGAATATTGTTCAGTGTGACTTTAAGGCTGGCAAGCAATTTGAGAAAAATACATTCAGAAATGTGGGTGCATCTACATCAATGCAGAAGTGACTCCTCTGGACAAATCCTCAGTGGATGCCCATATAATATGGACAGTGGACAGTTCAGGTTGTACAACTCTGTACTTTGGTGGCCAGATTTGCTTACGTTTTTTGCGGAGGGTGTTGTATATTGCTAATAATGTACACTATAATTTTAAAGTGTATGAAAATTATTATTTATTCCACTTTGCTCTGTTAAATATAAAGTTGAAAGGGTTTGTTATATCTGTTCTCTATAACCTTTCTGCAATATCTTTTGATCCTGCCGAAAAACTAGTGAGCGAACAACTTCCTGTGCTGTGATCACTTAGCATTTTCCAAGCTCTCTCTGGGGAGAGATTTACTAAAATTGGTGCACACAGAAACTTGGGCAGCTGTGCATAGTAACCAATCAGGTTCCAGGTTTTATTGTTAAAGTGTAATTGAACAAGCTGAAAATAGAAGCTGATTGGCTACCCTGCACCGCTGCACCAGATTCTGAGTGAACCAGTTTTAGTAAATCTACCCCTCTGTGGACTAAGGACCCCTCTTCCATGTTACAGAGATGAGCATAGAGGAAGATGTTCTATGTTCCTAACATACTTCCTGTCCTAGAATAACAGCGCTGCTTCTTCATAGATAGTGCTTGGAGAAGTGTATTGTTGGCAGAATACCCATGTAAATACAGGCATACCCCACTTTTAAGTACCGTATATACTCGAGTATAAGCCGAGATTTTCAGCCTCTTTTTTGAGGCTGAAAGTGCCCCCCTCGGCTTATACTCGAGTCATCGCTGTCTGCCCGCTCGATCAGCGTGTCGAGCAGACAGACAGCGGCCATTCTATTCAAAAGCCGCGCCTCCGGCTCCGCCTTCGCCTGTGATAGGCGGAACACTGAATTTCCCAGCAGCCTGTGTTCCGCCTATCACGGACATCGTATCATCCTCGTACTACGGACGAGGATGATACGACGTCTGTGATAGGCGGAACACAGGCTGCTGGGAAATTCAGTGTTCCGCCTATCACAGGCGAAGGCGGCGGCGCAGCTTTTGAACTTTACAATGGCCGCCGACGAAGAGGGCACGGGACGGAGGCAAGGGAAGGCACGGCACGGGACGGGACGGGACGGCGGCGGCAAGGCACGGCACGACACGGGACGGATGCAAGGAGGCAAGTCACGGCACGGGACGGAGGCAAGGAGGCAAGGCACGGGACGGAGGCTCGGGACAAAGGTAGGCTGGACACACACACACACACACACACACACACACACACACACACACACACACACACACACACACACGGATGGAGACACACACAGGGATGGATGGATGGATGGATGGAGACACACACACACACAGGGATGGATGGATGGATGGATGGATGGAGACACACACACACAGGGATGGATGGATGGATGGATGGAGACACACACACACAGGGATGGATGGATGGATGGACACACACACACACAGGGATGGATGGATGGATGGATGGAGACACACACACACAGGGATGGATGGATGGATGGACACACACACACACAGGGATGGATGGACGGACACACAGGGATGGACGGACACACAGGGATGGACGGACACACAGGGATGGACGGACACACAGGGATGGACGGACACACACACAGGGATGGACAGGCATGTCTCACCCTCGGCTTATACACGAGTCAATAAGTTTGCCAGTTTTTTTGGGGGTAAATTGGGGGCCTCGGCTTATATTCGGGTCGGCCTATACTCGAGTATATACGGTACTCAATGGAGTTTATTTACTAAAGCTAGAAAGTGCAAAATCAGGCTCACTTCTGCAAATAAACCAATGAGCTTCCAGGTTTTATTACCAAAACTTAATTGAACAAGTTGAGGTTAGAAGCTCATTGGTTTCTATGCAGAAGTGAACCTGATTTTGAACTTTCCGACTTTAGTAAATAAACCCCATTGTGTACTTAAAAGTGGGGTATGCTTGTATAGAGTTATAAAAACACTAATGCATCCAGCACATCTAAAATCTAATGTTTGTTCATGGGTTTATATATACTGTAATTTTAAGAGGCACATGCAGTATTACCAGATTTAATATTATATGGGCATCCAGTAAAATATCTTATTCTCTGCAAGGTTTCTGGATGTAAAAATGGTGTAAGAATGACTAAGCAAGCGTAAAAAAAATGTACTATCTCAAGTTACACAATAAAGAGTACACATATACCATACAAGGTGGAGTGTCATGAAAAGATTATTTTCAAAGCAATCAATATCTTAATTCCTTCTTCAGATAACACATTACTTGTAAAACGAAGTTAAATATATTAAAACATCAAAACCCCTCTAATAATATTTCCAGATAAATGATATATGTGGAAATATTATAATATTTTGGAAGTACTACTGTTACTGGTACTGTTTAGGATAGGGACCTATGTGAGTGTGCAATGTACAGGAATAGTGACAATTGTAGACACTAACTCAGGTTGAACTGGATGGACTGGTGTCTTTATTCAGCCTTTGTAACTATGTACTATAATATAATATACATTATACTATATTATGTACTTTTATAATATGTTGGATGTATTTTCTACAGCTCATTCCTGATACATAAGTGATACTTCAGCTATAGTAGAAGACTGCAGCTTTCTATAGTCTGCTGCACTGAACCGGATCTCTCTTGGGGAAAAAAAGCTATGGTTATAATTGTGGGGTTCCCAAGAGAGGTAAATATATATAATATTGTACATTTGAAGGATGTAATTTAACCACTTGCCGACCGCCTCACGCCGATGTACGTCATCAGAATGGCACGGGCAGGCATAAGCACATATATGTACGTCCTTTGCCTCCCGCGGGTCGGGGGCCCGATCGGGCCCCCGCCCGGTGCCTGCGGCGGTCGGTTTTCGTTCGGGAGCGATCCCGGACGAGGGGACGGCCATTCATTCATGGCCACCCCCTCGCGATCGCTCCCGACGAATGGAAATCCCCGGTGACATCACTTCCTCTCCTGTAATGTAAACACAGGAGAGGAAGTGATGTATTCTCTCCTCCGTGTCGGTATTTTTCGTTCCGACACGGAGGAGAGCGGATCAGTGAGTTGCACCAACACATCCCACACACAGTAGAACATGCCAGGCACACTCACACCCCCCCTTTACCCCCCGATCACCCCCCCAATTACCCCTGCCCCCCAGTCACAGTGACACCAATGTCATTTTTTTTTTTTTTTTTTTTTTTTTTTGCATTGGTGTCATTTGTGACTGTAATAACTGTTAGGGCAGTTAGGGTTAGCCCCCTTTAGTTCTAATGTACCCCCCTAACCCCCCCAATAAAGGTTTAACCCCGTGATCACCCCCCGTCGCCAGTGTCACTAAGGCTGGGTTCACATTGCAGCGGTTTATGAGAACGAATGTGATTCGCACCGCACTGCAGTGCAAATCACATCCGATCTCTGTGCGATTCGAGTTCAGCCATTCGCCGCACCCGCCACACCCGCCGCACCCGCCGCAAATTCGCACGGGACCCTTTTTTTGGCCCGCAGCAGAATCGGATCGCATGGGTGTTCACACCATGCGATCCGAGTTTGCAGATCGCACTGCGATATGCGAACTGATCTGGGGGTGTCAGTAACATTTCACTGACACTCCCAGCAGTTCGCATAGGGCAGTGTGAACTGCCGCCGGGAGGCATGCGATGCGGGAACCCGCCGCGGATTCGCGGCGTTTCCGCATCGCTCCAGTGTGAACCCAGCCTAATAAGCGATCATTTTTCTGATCGCCGTATTAGTGTCACAGGTGACGCTAGTTAGGCAGGTAGGTATTTAGGTTCGCCGCAGCTTTTTATAGCGCTAGGGACCCCCATATACTACCGCATAAAGCCCCCTGATTGCCCCCTAGTTAACCCTTTCACCAGTGATCACCATATAACTGTTACAGGTGACGCTGGTTGGTTAGTTATTTTTTTATAGTTTCAGGGCACCCGCCATTTATTACCTAATAAAGGTTTAACCCCCTGATCACCCGGCAGGTGTCATTTGTGACTAATAACTGTTAGGGCAGTTAGGGTTAGCCCCCTTTAGTTCTAAGGTACCCCCCTAACCCCCCCAATAAAGGTTTAACCCCGTGATCACCCCCCGTCGCCAGTGTCACTAAGGCTGGGTTCACATTGCAGCGGTTTATGAGAACGGATGTGATTCGCACCGCACTGCAGTGCAAATCACATCCGATCTCTGTGCGATTCGAGTTCAGCTATACAGATAGTATGGCTGAATTCGTGTCGCACCCGCCGCAAACTCGCACGGGACCCTTTTTTTGGTCCGCAGCAGAATCGGATCGCATGGGTGTTCACACCATGCGATCCAAGTTTGCAGATCGCACTGCGATATGCGAACTGATCTGGGGGTGTCATTAACATTTCACTGACACTCCCAGCAGTTCGCATAGGGCAGTGTGAACTGCCGCCGGGAGGCATGCGATGCGGGAACCCGCCGCGCATTCGTGGCGTTCCCGCATCGCTCCAGTGTGAACCCAGCCTAATAAGCGATCGTTTTTCTGATCGCTGTATTAGTGTCACAGGTGACGCTAGTTAGGCAGGTAGGTATTTAGGTTCGCCGCAGCTTTTTATAGCGCCAGGGACCCCCATATACTACCGCATAAAGCCCCCTGATTGCCCCCTAGTTAACCCTTTCACCAGTGATCACCATATAACTGTTACAGGTGACGCTGGTTGGTTAGTTATTTTTTTATAGTTTCAGGGCACCCGCCATTTATTACCTAGTCTCACTAGTGTACCCCTAAATTTAGGGGTGTCTACTTTCTAAAATGGGGTCATTTGGGGGGGGGGGGTTTGTGCCATCTTGGCATTTTATGGCCTTCAAAACTGTAACGCCCTTAGAAAGCCTGAAGGCGGTGCTTGGTTTTTGGGGCCCCGTACGCGGCTAGGCTCCCAAAAAGTCCCACATATGTGGTATCCCCGTACTCAGGAGAAGCAGCAGAATTTATTTTGGGGTGTCATTTCACATATGCCCATGGCATGCGTGAGCAATATATCATTTAGTGACAACTTTGTGAAAAAAAAAAAAAGTTTGTAATTTTCCCGCAACTTGTGGCAAAATATAAAATATTCCATGGACTCAACATGCCTCTCAGCAAATAGCTTGGGGTGTCTACTTTCTAAAATGGGGTCATTTGTGGGGGTTTTGTGCCATCTTGGCATTTTATGGCCTTCAAAACTGTAATAGGTAGTGAGAAGTGAACTCAAAAAATTACGCCCTTAGAAAGCCTGAAGGCGGTGCTTGGTTTTCGGGGCCCCGTACGCGGCTAGGCTCCCAAAAAGTCCCACATATGTGGTATCCCCGTACTCAGGAGAAGCAGCAGAATTTATTTTGGGGTGTCATTTCACATATGCCCATGGCATGCATGAGCAATATATCATTTAGTGACAACTTTGTGAAAAAAAAAAAAAAAAAAAAAAAGTTTGTAATTTTCCCGCAACTTGTGGCAAAATATAAAATATTCCATGGACTCAACATGCCTCTCAGCAAATAGCTTGGGGTGTCTACTTTCTAAAATGGGGTCATTTGTGGGGGTTTTGTGCCATCTTGGCATTTTATGGCCTTCAAAACTGTAATAGGTAGTGAGGCGTGAAATCAAAAATTGACGCCCTTAGAAAGCCTGAAGGCGGTGCTTGGTTTTCGGGGCCCTGTACGCGGCTAGGCTCCCAAAAAGTCCCACATATGTGGTATCCCCGTACTCAGGAGAAGCAGCAGAATTTATTTTGGGGTGTCATTTCACATACGCCCATAGCATGTGTGAGCAATATATCATTTAGTGACAACTTTGTGTAAAAAAAAAAAAAAAATTTTTTTTTTGTCATTATTCAATCGCTTGAGGCAAAAAAATAAAATATTCAATGGGCTCAACATGCCTCTTATCAATTTCCTTAGGGGGTCTACTTTCCAAAATGGGGTCATTTGGGGGGGTTTTGTACTGCCCTGTCATTTTAGCACCTCAAGAAATGAGATAGGCAGTCGTAAACTAAAAGCTGCGTAAATTCCAGAAAACGTACCTTAGTTTGTAGATGTGACAACTTTTGCGCAAACCAATAAATATACAATTATTGACTTTTTTTTTACCAAAGACATGTGGCTGAATACATTTTGTCCTAAATGTATGACTAAAATTGAGTTTATTGGATTTTTCTAATAACAAAAAGTAGAAAATATCATTTTTTTTCAAAATTTGCGGTCTTTTTACGTTTATATCGCAAAAAATAAAAATCGCAGAGGCAATCAAATACCATCAAAAGAAAGCTCTATTTGTGGGAAGAAAAGGACGCAAATTTTGTTTGGGTACAACATTGCATGACCGCGCAATTACCAGTTAAAGCAGCGCAGTGCCAAAGTGTAAAAAGACCTCTGGTCATTTACCAGCAAAATGGTCCGGTCTGAAAGTGGTTAAAGCAAGGGAAGGGATTTCACTTAAATGCAAATGTTGCCATCTTTATTATAGTTAAATAAGTACTTTGCAATACCTTAAGCGAAAACAGACAGTAGGTTATTCCCCAGGTTTGCAAGCACAAAATTATTGGTCATCCAAACTCTATTTGATTTGTTGATTGCAGGTGTATCTCACAGCTAGCACTGTCTATGGGTTGGAAGGACAGCTGGATGAGATTGAGGACTCTGCACGCAAAATCAACAGTGTGACTACAGAAATTGAACTTGCCGATCTGGAGGATCAAGTGGCAACAGCAGCTGCCCAGGTTCATCACGCTGAGCGCCAGGTGATTTATTTTGCATATAGATACAGCATAATTAGCATTCATGAAAACATACACTACTAGTACTATGGCAAGTAACACTTTGTAGGCATAGTCAATAGGATTGAAAAAAGACCACCAAGTTCAACTTCTCATAATACCCGCTGCTAGACCCAATGGAAGGCAAAACAAAAAGTCCAGGGCAACTGAGGCTGTGTGCCCTTGTTATATAGACTATTTCAGTATCTTAGAATCCAAGATATTTATATTAGTATCCATGGAATCCATCCAGGATTAGGAATATTGGTGCATGCACAGCTATATTACATTTGCCATTGACAGGCCTGAAGAGACTGTGTCTATCTCATCAATTCCTATATAAAGTTTAGTATTACTTAAATTGGATATTGGGGCATAACTATAATTAAACAAATCCCTAAATCAATGCTGTAACAATTGGCTCTAGAACTAACACAAGACAAATACAGTATGTTTGATTTGGGAAATTTGGAAAATGTAATGGTATTGAAATACTAATGAGTGGCCGTTCTTGAGGGAATGTATTCCACTTTGTTGCAGTTTTATGTAGTGGTGAAGAATGGTGAGATATTGGTAATTTTTTATTTTAGCACACTGCTGTTACCTTTTGATGTTGGTATTGTAGTTCAAGGAAGGTATACTAACAAAGGGTTGAAGGGAGTCTGAGGCCTTAGTTTAGGGGTAAGGTTCCTGCTAGGGTCAGCAGCTTCAGTTCACTTGAAGTGTTGTGGTGAATGTACGATGCAAGATCAGATTTAAAGGTTATGTTTAAAGCATTTCTGAACTATTTACAAGCTTACGTAGCTGAGCTGCTAGTTCAGGATTTAAGTTTGCCTTCCCCTCCCCCTTGCTTAACCATACAATACTCAACCATAAAAACCTGTAAGTAAAATAATGTTAAATAGTGTTCTTATCTTTCCCCTTGCTTCCTTCCATGGTTCTTAGGGAAATATGAGATCTGGGGAATTCTGAGTATTTCAAATCCTAGTGAGAAGACTCTCCCAGCACTGTGCTGCAGAATCCTCAAACCCTCTCCCAAGATTTGGATTACTCAGCATTCCCCAGGATCTCACCAAAGGATGATGTCACCCCCTACCCCACAGAAGCCAGAGAAAAGATTACTCAAATATGTGTATTCCCCCTACAGGTATCTTTCTCCTTGCATTTCAGCAAGTGGGGTACAAATATCACCAGTGGACTAGATGCAAAGTCCACTTTAAAAGCTGGGCATACTTGTATCAATTCACATTTTAACTGCTTTTAAGTGCCAGAAATTGCAAACATTGAAAGTAAGTGGTAGAAGTTGTGTGTTCTAGTGCCCAACATTTTTATTGACCACCAGAATACGGTCAAATATGAAATCAAAACTGGGCATCTGTTGATTGAACTGAAATGGAATCAAAATGGGGAAATAACTATGCAATCTTTTTGAAAGTTATTTGATTTTCTGCGTTAGGAGTTAAACCTCATACACACGATCGGACTTTGTACAAACTTTCCCGTGGGCTTTTGTACAAAGGGCATAATCCACAAGTTTGTATTGCATACACACGATCTGACTTTTTAGGCAACAAACACAAACGTAGTGACGTTTCAACATACTGACGACACTTCAAAAGAGGACGTTCAATTACTCCAGCGCCACCTTTGGTCAATTTCTGTATTGTCTGATCTTTTGCATTGGTTCTGAGCATGCGTGTTTGTACCTTGTACAAAAGTCCGATGGGTTTGCGTACACACGATCAGACTTTGCTCCATCGGACTTATGTTGTCAAAAAGTTTGTCCATTCGCACAGCCAACAAAAGTCAGATGAAAACTGAAAAAGTTTGTCTGATGGAGCGTACACATGGTCAGATGTTGCTCCAAAACAGCTAATTTGCATGTTTGTTGTCAAAAAGTCCGATCGTGTGTACGGGCCTTAACAGCAATTCTCTCTCTTTGTGGTAGATTAAAACCACCATTTTATTTATTTGTTTACTTTACAGTTTTGACACCAAAAAAAAAAAAAATGAATTGATCACATGTTAGGGTAATTAAGTGTTAAGGATAAGTCTCAGGGTCAGGTTAAGGGTTTGCTGTACATGATAGGTAAAACTTGATCTTAACAATACTGTAAATGTAGAGCTTAATAGTAAACACTTTAAGCCCTTTCAGAATGTCATTTTGAATAGGCTCCCAAAAAAACAACATGCAATGTACAGAGCACCAGACCAAAGGATAAAAATATTTAAATTAATTTAATAGTTTGTACTGAGAAACAGCCAGCATGTTTCAGGAGTCCGAAAAAAAATAAAAACCTGGTATTTCTTCATTCAACAAGAATATTTAACAAAAGAACTGACCAAATTCCCCCATCTACACATTTGAGGGGGATGGGGGAATCCTTCCCTCTGAACTATTGTATCTTGACAGTGGGGCTATAGCCTACAGTGCTGATGGAGTAGGGAACATCTAACAGGACGGTTGTACAGAAGTCAATCAGTAGATTGACTTTTTTACAACCACAGTGCCCATACATGGATCAAAATTCAGCTGGTTCCTGCTGAATGGGCCAGATTTCAATCCATGTATGGCCAGCTTAGCTATCAAGAGTATCTTGATTGCTCATGCAGATACTGCTAGCCAGTAACTCTCCTGATCCAGCAACCAGATACCCTACACAGATTCACACAAGAAAATACATATTTTGAGCCCATTCTCTTATATTAACGGAAGCCCTGATTTAAGGTTTTTTTTTTTTTCTGACCACATATTGGCTGTTTTTTAGTATAAACCATTAAATTAATCTAGACCCTTTTTCTATTTTGCATGGACTGTAAGTGCACAGCAATGCAGGTTTAAAGGATCTGCACCATTTCCCCAAAGCAGGGAATCACAGCACAGAGTGGTTTACATTTGTGCATTGTGATTACATTTGTGCATCGTGATGTGCTAAAATGCTTGTGAATTATATTGGGATGGCTAGGTGTGTTGGGGTTGCATTCAGTATAAATGGAGCTGCAGTGCACCACACTTGGATACAGGTGTTGTGGTAATGTTACTGTACTGCAACACACAGATGTGAGGCTAATACTGCTGTATTATTTTGCATGGGTCTTGTAGTTCTCATACATTAATCTGTAACATTTCTTTAGATTTCAGATATTGAAAGTAGAATATCAGCTCTCAGTGTAGCTGGATTAAATGTTGCTCCATGTGTGCGACTGACAAGGAGAAATGAACAGACAAATACTAATCAGGTATAAATGGTATTCATTTAAGTGTGTAATGTGTTTCATAGATGTACAGTATGTTACTTATTTCACTATATTGTAATGTGACAGGTACATCATATGATAATCTGATATGTCCGCAGTAGCAACAAGAACCATAGATAAACCCCTAAAGTGTTGCTTCTGAATGGGTAAGAAATGTGTCTGGGTATGAAGAATCATGGAGTTGTGCTACCCTTTGGGATAAGCCACCTGTCATTAGCACACACAGCATTAATGAAATGAAGTGAAGAACATTCACAAAATACAAAGCCTCTGGAGTGTGTATCAGCAGTAGTTTACCCGATCTGCTCCTTCAATTCTTCTCTCAGTTTTTATATGCACTAAATCCCAGCATTTTATCTGCTGACCAACCACTTAGTAATTACTAATTTCTGGTAGCCCAATGGCAGGATAGCTGCAAGAGTGCAAAACCCCATCTATATTGGTACCAGGTCAAATGACCAACTGTGTTTAGAGTGAATTTAATTATATCTGTGCTAGGAATAATACAAAGGCTGCATCTACTGGTCTATTTCTAGAAAAAACAGTTGCCTGGCTTATTCTGGTCGCAGTACTTTTTTGTCACGGATCCAGAGCAAGCATGCAATTAATGAAGTTAGAGTAAAGTTAGAATATACAAAAAAACTGGGTTATCCTAATCAAGACTGAAAGGAACCAGAAGACCAAAATGAGTGACACAGTATACAATTGGCATCATCAGCGTCACGTGACGCCTCCCTTCCATCGTGTCCCAGAAGTTCGCGCACGGCATGCACGAGAGGCTGGGGGAACCTGACAGCAGCCACTCCATGCGGAGAGTGTTTACAATTAAAAAAGCATTACATGCACTGGAGTAACGCCTGTATCGTACATTACAGTACATGTTCTAGCATTACGGAGGACAAGCAAGATCTCTGTTGTGGATCTGAGATTGATCGCATCATCACAGGAGTGTATCGTATGTTAGACCTTCAGTTTGCTAATTGCTTGTGACATTGTGCACAATAGAGAGGATTGTTGACAACATACCTTGGAGTCATTTGTGTGTATATTATATACCGGTCTGTCTGACTGTCACTCATGATACATCAAATGCAAGAACATATTAGAAAAGGACTGTATTTATGAACTACCACAACACCCAGGTGCACCTGGTCCTAGTTTTATTCCTTTTTTGCCGCTATAGGGGCGTTGCCCCCAACATTTTGACATAAGATTTTGTTTCTTGGCAATCTATATGGAATAACAACGGACCATTTTTGTTTACTTTTCAGCAATTGCGCTTTTTCCACCAGATGCAAGCACTTTCCATCTAGGCTGCTTTCTCCATTATCAGTAGACACTTTGCTGGAGTTCCCCTTACATATCAGTCAGTTCTCTCTTAAGGCACAGTCCCTCTCCCTTTCTTTCCCTTTTCCCCCCTTCTTCCCTCCCTTCCCAGTCATACCGTGGGCTTGAGCCTCCCAGAGACACCCATATGGATGCCCATACCTTATTTTTTACAATAATGGTTTACTTTATACGTCATTGACGTGGCATGTGCATCCATATACAGATTCTTGGCGTCCAGACGATTGTTTATTTGTTTTTTATGTTTGTGTGTTCTGTCATTGTCCTGTGCTATTTGTGGACACATCCAGAGATTACTTGATACTGGCTGTTTGTCTTGTTTTTTCAGTATCCCCATTATTTTCTCCTATTTAAGAGTTTTATAGGGATTTTTACCTATCAATAAAATTCCATATATTTTTAATTTTCCTATACATCGTATACTGTGTCACTCATTTTGGTCTTCTGGTTCCTTTCAGTCTTGATTTGGACAACCCAGTTTTTTTGTATATGCTATATGTGTTGACTAGAGTGACACTACCCACACCAGGTATACAAAGTATTGAGGACATACTTGTGTATTATTACACATATATTTAGGCGTTTTTTTCTTTTTTTTGTCTTTTTTTGTCTGTAGAGTAAAGTTAGCCCTACTAATGTGCACGGTTATTACAGATTAGTAACTAAAAGTATTAGGATGGGCATGGCAGCCAGGCATTTTCAAACAATGAGTTCAGCAATGTCAGCCTAGATATTTTCCAAATATAGATTCAGTACTAGGGCCTCATACTGATAGGCAGCAAGATATTCAGTACCTCTGGTGCTTCAGGAGATATATCAGGTATAGTGTGTTGTTTTCTGATCAAAAGATTTCCTTCTTTCAACCATTGCCATTTTAAATAGTAAATGCTGTTGTTTTTGGGTATTAGGATACATTTCTAAATATGTATAAGATTCTGTTGTGAGCAGTGAAATAATTTTTAATCTTGTTTATATTTTTTTATTATTTCTCGTTTCCTTCAGCAGATTCAAACAATCGACACTTCAAGGCAGCAACGGCGAAAACTACCAGCAACTCCTCTGCATGGTAATCAATGCACAACATGACAATAATGTAATTTAGTAGAACCTTACTGAAAGCCCTACACCAGGGATATGCAATTAGCAGACCTCCAGCTGTTGCAGAACTACAATTCCCATGAGGCATAGCAAGACTCTAACAGCCATAAGCATGACACCCAGAGGCAGAGGCATGATGGGACTTGTAGTTTTGCAACATCTGGAGGTCTGCAAATTGCATATCCCTGCCCTACACCATTAACTGGGCAACATTCTATTTATACTAGTACTAGTAAAACATTGGGGTCAATTCATTAAGATAAATACTGCATACGTTTTTTGCATTAACCACTTTCAGACCGGACCATTTTGCTGGTCAATGACCAGAGGTCTTTTTACAATTTGGCACTGCGCTGCTTTAACTGGTAATTGCGCGGTCATGCAATGTTGTACCCAAACAAAATTTGCGTTCTTTTCTTCCCACAAATAGAGCTTTCTTTTGATGGTATTTGATTGCCTCTGCGATTTTTATTTTTTGCGATATAAACGTAAAAATACCGCAAATTTTGAAAAAAAATGATATTTTCTACTTTTTGTTATTAGAAAAATCCAATAAACTCAATTTTAGTCATACATTTAGGCCAAAATGTATTCAGCCACATGTCTTTGGTAAAAAAAAAGTCAATAACTGTATATTTATTGGTTTGTGCAAAAGTTGTCACATCTACAAACTAAGGTACGTTTTCTGGAATTTACGCAGCTTTTAGTTTACGACTGCCTATCTCATTTCTTGAGGTGCTAAAATGGCAGGGCAGTACAAAACCCCCCCAAATGACCCCATTTTGGAAAGTAGACCCCCTAAGGAAATTGATAAGTGGCATGTTGAGCCCATTGAATATTTTATTTTTTTGCCTCAAGCGATTGAATAATGACAAAAAAAAAAGATTTTTTTTTTTTACACAAAGTTGTCACTAAATGATATATTGCTCACACATGCTATGGGCATATGTGAAATGACACCCCAAAATAAATTCTGCTGCTTCTCCTGAGTACGGGGATACCACATGTGTGGGATTTTTTGGGAGCCTAGCCGCGTACGGGGCCCCGAAATCCAAGAACCGCCTTCAGGTTTTCTAAGGGCGTAAATATTTGACTTCACTCCTCACTACCTATTACAGTTTTGAAGGCCATAAAATGCCAAGATGGCACAAAACCCCCACAAATGACCCCATTTTAGAAAGTAGACACCCCAAGCTATTTGCTGAGAGGCATGTTGAGTCCATGGAATATTTTATATTTTGCCACAAGTTGCGGGAAAATTACAAACTTTTTTATTTTATTTATTTTTTTCACAAAGTTGTCACTAAATGATATATTGCTCACGCATGCCATGGGCATATGTGAAATGACACCCCAAAATAAATTCTGCTGCTTCTCCTGAGTACGGGGATACCACATATGTGGGACTTTTTGGGAGCCTAGCCGCGTACGGGGCCCCGAAAACCAAGCACCGCCTTCAGGCTTTCTAAGGGCGTTACAGTTTTGAAGGCCATAAAATGCCAAGATGGCACAAACCCCCCCAAATGACCCCATTTTGGAAAGTAGACACCCCTAAATTTAGGGGTACACTAGTGAGACTAGGTAATAAATGGCGGGTGCCCTGAAACTATAAAAAAATAACTAACCAACCAGCGTCACCTGTAACAGTTATATGGTGATCACTGGTGAAAGGGTTAACTAGGGGGCAATCAGGGGGCTTTATGCGGTAGTATATGGGGGTCCCTGGCACTATAAAAAGCTGCGGCGAACCTAAATACCTACCTGCCTAACTAGCGTCACCTGTGACACTAATACAGCGATCAGAAAAACGATCGCTTATTAGGCTGGGTTCACACTGGAGCGATGCAGGAACGCCACGAATCCGCGGCGGGTTCCCGCATCGCATGCCTCCCGGCGGCAGTTCACACTGCCCTATGCGAACTGCTGGGAGTGTCAGTGAAATGTTAATGACTCCCCCAGATCAGTTCGCATATCGCAGTGCGATCTGCAAACTCGGATCGCATGGTGTGAACACCCATGCGATCCGATTCAGCTGCGGACCAAAAAAAGGGTCCCGTGCGAGTTTGCGGCGGGTGCGGCGGGTGCGACACGAATTCAGCCATACTATCTGTATGGCTGAACTCGAATCGCACAGAGATCGGATGTGATTTGCACTGCAGTGCGGTGCAAATCACATCCGTTCTCATAAACCGCTGCAATGTGAACCCAGCCTTAGTGACACTGGCGACGGGGGGTGATCACGGGGTTAAACTTTTATTGGGGGGGTTAGGGGGGTACCTTAGAACTAAAGGGGGCTAACCCTAACTGCCCTAACAGTTATTACAGTCACAAATGACACCCGCCGGGTGATCAGGGGGTTAAACCTTTATTAGGTAATAAATGGCGGGTGCCCTGAAACTATAAAAAAATAACTAACCAACCAGCGTCACCTGTAACAGTTATATGGTGATCACTGGTGAAAGGGTTAACTAGGGGGCAATCAGGGGGCTTTATGCGGTAGTATATGGGGGTCCCTGGCGCTATAAAAAGTTGCGGCGAACCTAAATACCTACCTGCCTAACTAGCGTCACCTGTGACACTAATACAGCGATCAGAAAAATGATCGCTTATTAGGCTGGGTTCACACTGGAGCGATGCGGGAACGCCACGAATCCGCGGCGGGTTCCCGCATCGCATGCCTCCCGGCGGCAGTTCACACTGCCCTATGCGAACTGCTGGGAGTGTCAGTGAAATGTTAATGACACCCCCATATCAGTTCGCATATCGCAGTGCGATCTGCAAACTCGGATCGCATGGTGTGAACACCCATGCGATCCGATTCTGCTGCGGACCAAAAAAAGGGTCCCGTGCGAATTTGCGGCGGGTGCGGCGCGAATTCAGCCATACTATCTGTATGGCTGAACTCGAATCGCACAGAGATCGGATGTGATTTGCACTGCAGTGCGGTGCGAATCACATTCGTTCTCATAAACCGCTGCAATGTGAACCCAGCCTTAGTGACACTGGCGACGGGGGGGTGATCACGGGGTTAAACCTTTATTGGGGGGGTTAGGGGGGTACATTAGAACTAAAGGGGGCTAACCCTAACTGCCCTAACAGTTATTACAGTCACAAATGACACCAATGCAAAAAAAAAAAAAAAAAATGCAATTGGTGTCACTGTGACTGGGGGGGCAGGGGTAATTGGGGGGGTGATCGGGGGGTGAAGGGGGGGTGTGAGTGTGCCTGGCATGTTCTACTGTGTAGTGTTGTGTTGGTGCAACTCACCGATCCTCTCTCCTCGGGGCCGGAACGAAAAATACCGACACGGAGGAGAGATTACATCACTTCCTCTCCTGTGTTTACATTACAGGAGAGGAAGTGATGTTACGGAGCATTTCTATTCGTCGGGAGCGATCGCGAGGGGGTGACCATGAATGAATGGCCGCTCCCTCATCCCGGATCGCTCCCGAACGAATACCGACCGCCGCAGGCACCGGGGGGGGGGGCCCGATCGGGCCCCCCACCCGCGGGAAGGCAGGGACGTATATATACGCCCATATGCCTGCCCGTGCCATTCTGTCGACGTATATCGTCGTGCGGCGGTCGGCAAGTGTTTAAAATAACACATGCAGTATTTATCTCAAAAGCAGTCCTCCTAATGCCAAATGTCATCTCTGGGTCCCTGCCACTAAAGAAAACAAAGGGGCGGGGTCACCCGGGTGATATTATTGACCAAATATGGTCAGTGTAGCTGCTAACTATTAAAAAAAATTTCAGCTGGAACACCGCTTTAAAGAGTGTCCAGAGTTTGGCTTCAATTTGTTTATGTGCCTAAATTTGTCAGTGCATCTAACACTGATGGCAGACTGACAGTGCTGCTGCCCAAACGTGTGTCTGTTGTTCCTTCATTCAAAGTGTAGGCAACATAACACAGGAGGTGTAAAAAAAGATATAAAACTAATGCAGCCACCACATCTAATGGTTGGTAAGCTGCAATATATTACATTTTTGGTTTTGGGGTTTGGCAATGAGGTTTCTCTAATTAAAAGAATCTAATGCTTTGTTTTTTTTTCATCCATATAAAATGTATTGAAGTTTTCCATACATAAACAAAACAGCACATGTAGCTCTTGACAACAGTGGGGGTTGATTAAGGCCCCTTTCACACTGGGGCGGTGCGGCCGACAGCTATTTTTAGTGGCGCTTTACCGTCGTTTTAGCGGCGGTCTGCGGGTGCTAGCGGGGTGGTTTTAACCCCCGCTAGCGGCCGAAAAAGGGTTAAAACCGCCCGCAAAGCGCCGCTGCGGCGGCGCTTTGCCGGCGGTATTGCCGCGCTGTCCCATTGATTTCAATGGGTAGGAGCGGTGAGTACACCGCTCCTTCACCGCTCCAAAGATGCAGCTAGCAGGACTTTTTTCACCGTCCTGCCAGTGCACCGCTCCAGTGTGAAAGCCCTCCGGCTTTCACACTGGAGTGAAAGGGGCCGGTTTTTTCAGGCGCTACACAGGCGCTATTTTTAGCGCTGTAACGCCTGAAAACCGCCCCAGTCTGAAAGGGGCCTTACTAAAGGCGAATAGATGATGCACCTTGCAAGTGCAATTACACTAACTTTCCCCAGAGCATAGTAAATGTGATAGAGCTCTGCCTATTTCCATTGACCAATCATGCGCCTGATTGGGTTTTCAAAAATTGAACAAACAGGTCCGGATGGCCGCACTCCAATGAAAGCAATGAAAACAATTTCTTTATTGTTATAATAAATCCATACAGCAAGGATAAAACCACTAACCCGTTTCACACCGTTATAGCAGGTGCTTATTTATAGCTAAGTTTTAAAATAACGACAAAGCCATATACAGTATGTATAAAAACAGGCAAAAGCGTAAATTAGTGTAATTAGGCATCATGTGCACCCACTACAGGTGACACAATGATAAAGGATGTAAAGGTGAGTCACCTGGAATGCTCTCTCACATAATCACAAGGTTAACTCTTCAAACAAAGATAAAGGCAAACATGCCAAACCCATAGAAAATATATATATATATATAAATTAAAAACAAAAATTTGACGGTGATGCATGCTTATCACAATTAAACCACCGAACAGGTGGAAAATATCCCACTCAAGAAAGTCTTCTAAAAACAACAAAACATTTTTGTTTAACCACTTTCAGACCGGACCATTTTGCTGGTAAATGACCAGAGGTCTTTTTACAATTTGGCACTGCGCTGCTTTAACTGGTAATTGCGCGGTCATGCAATGTTGTACCCAAACAAAATTTGCGTCCTTTTCTTCCCACAAATAGAGCTTTCTTTTGATGGTATTTGATTGCCTCTGCGATTTTTATTTTTTGCGATATAAATGGAAAAAGACCGCAAATTTTGAAAAAAAATGATATTTTCTACTTTTTGTTATTAGAAAAATCCAATAAATTCAATTTTAGTCATACATTTAGGCCAAAATGTATTCAGCCACATGTCTTTGGTAAAAAAAAAGTCAATAACTGTATATTTATTGGTTTGCGCAAAAGTTGTCACATCTACAAACTAAGGTACGTTTTCTGGAATTTACGCAGCTTTTAGTTTACGACTGCCTATCTCAGTTCTTGAGGTGCTAAAATGGCAGGGCAGTACAAAACCCCCCCAAATGACCCCATTTTGGAAAGTAGACCCCCTAAGGAAATTGATAAGTGGCATGTTGAGCCCATCGAATATTTTATTTTTTTGCCTCAAGCGATTGAATAATGACAAAAAAATATTTATTAATTTTTTTTACACAAAGTTGTCACTAAATGATATATTGCTCACACATGCTATGGGCATATGTGAAATGACACCCCAAAATAAATTCTGCTGCTTCTCCTGAGTACGGGGATACCACACGTGTGGGATTTTTTGGGAGCCTAGCCACGTACGGGGCCCCGAAAACCAAGAACCGCCTTCAGGTTTTCTAAGGGCGTAAATATTTGACTTCACTCCTCACTACCTATTACAGTTTTGAAGGCCATAAAATGCCAAGATGGCACAAAACCCCCACAAATGACCCCATTTTAGAAAGTAGACACCCCAAGCTATTTGCTGAGAGGCATGTTGAGTCCATGGAATATTTTATATTTTGCCACAAGTTGCGGGAAAATTACAAACTTTTTTTTTTTTTTTTCACAAAGTTGTCACTAAATGATATATTGCTCACGCATGCCATGGGCATATGTGAAATGACACCCCAAAATAAATTCTGCTGCTTCTCCTGAGTACGGGGATACCACATATGTGGGACTTTTTGGGAGCCTAGCCGCGTACGGGGCCCCGAAAACCAAGCACCGCCTTCAGGCTTTCTAAGGGCGTTACAGTTTTGAAGGCCATAAAATGCCAAGATGGCACAAACCCCCCCCAAATGACCCCATTTTGGAAAGTAGACACCCCTAAATTTAGGGGTACACTAGTGAGACTAGGTAATAAATGGCGGGTGCCCTGAAACTATAAAAAAAATAACTAACCAACCAGCGTCACCTGTAACAGTTATATGGTGATCACTGGTGAAAGGGTTAACTAGGGGGCAATCAGGGGGCTTTATGCGGTAGTATATGGGGGTCCCTGGCGCTATAAAAAGCTGCGGCGAACCTAAATACCTACCTGCCTAACTAGCGTCACCTGTGACACTAATACAGTGATCAGAAAAACGATCGCTTATTAGGCTGGGTTCACACTGGAGCGATGTGGGAACGCCACGAATGCGCGGCGGGTTCCCGCATCACATGCCTCCCGGCGGCAGTTCACACTGCCCTATGCGAACTGCTGGGAGTGTCAGTGAAATGTTAATGACACCCCCAGATCAGTTCGCATATCGCAGTGCGATCTGCAAACTCGGATTGCATGGTGTGAACACCCATGCGATCCGATTCTGCTGCGGACCAAAAAAAGGGTCCCGTGCGAGTTTGCGGCGGGTGCGGCGGGTGCGACACGAATTCAGCCATACTATCTGTATGGCTGAACTCGAATCGCACAGAGATCGGATGTGATTTGCACTGCAGTGCGGTGCGAATCACATCCGTTCTCATAAACCGCTGCAATGTGAACCCAGCCTTAGTGACACTGGCGACGGGGGGTGATCACGGGGTTAAACCTTTATTGGGGGGGTTAGGGGGGTACCTTAGAACTAAAGGGGGCTAACCCTAACTGCCCTAACAGTTATTACAGTCACAAATGACACCCGCCGGGTGATCAGGGGGTTAAACCTTTATTAGGTAATAAATGGCGGGTGCCCTGAAACTATAAAAAAATAACTAACCAACCAGCGTCACCTGTAACAGTTATATGGTGATCACTGGTGAAAGGGTTAACTAGGGGGGAATCAGGGGGCTTTATGCGGTAGTATATGGGGGTCCCTGGCGCTATAAAAAGTTGCGGCGAACCTAAATACCTACCTGCCTAACTAGCATCACCTGTGACACTAATACAGCGATCAGAAAAATGATCGCTTATTAGGCTGGGTTCACACTGGAGCGATGCGGGAACGCCACGAATCCGCGGCAGGTTCCCGCATCGCATGCCTCCCGGCGGCAGTTCACACTGCCCTATGCGAACTGCTGGGAGTGTCAGTGAAATGTTAATGACACCCCCAGATCAGTTCGCATATCGCAGTGCGATCTGCAAACTCGGATCGCATGGTGTGAACACCCATGCGATCCGATTCTGCTGCGGACCAAAAAAAGGGTCCCGTGCGAGTTTGCGGCGGGTGCGGCGGGTGCGACACGAATTCAGCCATACTATCTGTATGGCTGAACTCGAATCGCACAGAGATCGGATGTGATTTGCACTGCAGTGCAGTGCGAATCACATCCGTTCTCAAACCGCTGCAATGTGAACCCAGCCTTAGTGACACTGGCGACGGGGGGTGATCACGGGGTTAAACCTTTATTGGGGGGGTTAGGGGGGTACCTTAGAACTAAAGGGGGCTAACCCTAACTGCCCTAACAGTTATTACAGTCACAAATGACACCAATGCAAAAAAAAAGCAATTGGTGTCACTGTGACTGGGGGGGCAGGGGTAATTGGGGGGGTGATCGGGGGGTAAAGGGGGGGTGTGAGTGTGCCTGGCATGTTCTACTGTATGTGTGGTGTGTTGGTGCAACTCACCGAACCTCTCTCCTCGGTGCCGGAACGAAAAATACCGACACGGAGGAGAGAATACATCACTTCCTCTCCTGTGTTTACATTACAGGAGAGGAAGTGATGTCACGGAGGATTTCCATTCGTCGAGAGCGATCGCGAGGGGGTGGCCATGAATGAATGGCCGCCCCCTCATCCCGGATCGCTCTCGAAGGAATGCCGACCGCCGCAGGCACCGGGGGGGGCCCGATCGGGCCCCCCACCCGCGGGCAGGCAGGGACTTATATATACGCCCATATGCCTGCCCGTGCCATTCTGCCGACGTATATCGTCGTGGGGCGGTCGGCAAGTGGTTAAAAAAAAACCTTCCATAAACATGTGTGTGCATATATATATATATATATATATATATATATATATATATATTATTATTTATTTTAAAATTAATAAATTGTTTAAAAAAAAAAAAATTGATCACTTTTATTGCTGTCACAAGGAATGTAAACATCCTTTGTGACAGTAATAGGTGGTGACAGGTACTCTTTATGGAGGGATCGGGGGTCTAAAAGACCCCAAATCCCTCCTTTGCACTTCAAAGTATTCAGATCGCCATTTTCACCGATTATGAATACTGTATTTTTTTTTAAACCGGCGCCATTGGTAGTCGAGTAAACGGCAAGTGACGTCACTTCTGTGTTTACAATTAGGTGACTGGAATTCCAGTCTGTCCCTAGCCACCAGAAGCGGCAGTTTGTTGATCGGGGCTCACGGTAAGAGTGGCGAGAGGTGGCGGGAGGGGGCGATCCCTCCCGCTCCTTCGGTATAACAGCCAAGCGGCTTTTAGCCGTATCGGTTGTTATCACTGGAAAGTCGATGGCCGGCTCTAAGAAACAGTACCGGGATGATGCGGGCATAAATGCGGGCATTAATTTTTTCTCAGTTTAGGCTGATATGTATTCTTCTAAATATTTTTGGTAAAAAAAAAATTTGCAATAGCATATATTGATTGTTTTGAGCAAAAGTTATAGTGTCTACAAAATAGGGGATATTTTTATAGCATTTTTATTATTATTATTTTTTGTTACTAGTAATGGCGGTGATCTGCGATTTTTATCGTGACTGCGTCATTATGGCAAACACATCGGACAATTTTGACACATTTTTGGGACCATTGGCATTAATCCAGTGATCAGTGCTATAAAAATGCATTGATACTGTAAAAATGTCACTGGCAGTGAAGGGGTTAACACTAGGGGGCGATCAAGGGGTTAATTGTGTTCCCTAATGTGTGTTCTAACTGAAGGGGGGAGGGGACTGACTAGAGGAGATGACAGATCGCTGTTCATACTTTGTATGAACAGATGATCTGTCACTTCTCCCCTCAGAGAACCGGACACTGTGTGTTTACACACAGACATCCCGGTTCTTGCCGCGTTACGAGCGATCGCAATGACTGCCGTGCACCTGCATCGGCTTCGGGGGGGAGCTATGGGCGCGCGCACGCCCCTAGTGGCTGCCTTAGGAACTGACGTTACATAACGGCGATTCGCCTGCCTGTGCCATCCTGCCGCAGTACAACGGCAGCGGCTTTTCGGCAAGAGGTTAATAGACATTCTATATAACCCTATGCTGACTGTTTTAGATGTCTTTTGTTTTTTTTCAAAAATTTTGGTATTTTTTAGTTTGTTTAGCAAAAAATAAAAATCCCAGAGGTGATCAAATACCACCAAAAGAAAACTCTGTTTGTGGGAAGAAAATGATAGTGATGTTTGGGTACAGTGTTGCATGACCACGCAATTGTTGCATGACCACGCAATTGTCATTCAAAGTGCGACAGTGCTGAAAGCTGAAAATTGTCCTGGGCATGAAGGGGTGAAAGTGTCTGGTATTGAAGCGGTTAAACAAAAATTTTTGGTTTTGGTGGTTTAATCACATTAAGCATGCATCACCGTCAAATTTTTGGTCTTTATTTATATATATATATATATATATATTTTCATGGGTTTGGCATGTTTGCCTTTATCTTTGTTTGAAGAGTTAACCTTGTGATTATGTGAGAGAGCATTCCAGCTGACTCACCTTTACATCAACTGAGAGCATTGTGTCATCTGTAGTGGGTGTACATGATGCCTAATTACACCAATTTACGGTCTTGCTTGTTTAAATAAATATATATATATATATATATATATATATATATATATATATATATATATATATATATATATATGTGTATATATATATATATATATATATATATATATATATGTATATATATGTGTGTCTTTGTCGTTATTTTAAAACTTAGCTATGAATCAGCACCTGCTATAATGGTGTAAAACGCGTTATTGTTTTTATCCTTGCTGTATGGATTTATTATAACAATAAAGAAACCGTTTTCATTGGAGTGCAGCCATCCGGACCTGTTTGTTCAATTTTCTCGTTCAAAAGTTTTTATTTTATGTTAAAATAAATTACATGTACAGAATATAAGACAAATTATGTGATACCAGAAATAAAAAGTAGACATTGAAGTACGGATGATACAAAGCAAAGAAGAATTTCAAGATATTCTCGTGGGAATGACAATAAATGGCCTTATATATTTTAGAATTTGAAAACATTCTTGTAGCTGAGTTTTAAACATTTTAATCCCAAGAAAATATAAATATGTCTAAAAGAAAATATATGATTTAAAAGTTTTGACCATAACTTCTAAAGTATGTTTATAGTAAGTATTATATAGTAAGGGAAGAACATAAAAGGTATATAGGAGGGGAAGGGGAGGGAATAATTCTCCGGAGGAGGTTTTATATATCTAATGTTGTAATTCTATAAAAAATCTTAATCACCATAACAATAAAACTCGGTTGTCAATATTATCTGACGTATAATATTTAATCCAAGGTTTCCATATTATATCAAACTTTGTCATCTGGTTTTTATCTATAGCGTCCATTTTAGCGTGGATGAAAGATTGATTCATTCTACGTTTGGTTTCTGCAATATTCACCACATCTGTTTTCCACGCATTGGCTATAGTCTGCTTTGCGGCTATCAGGAGTGTAAGAACTAATTTGAATTGTTTCTGATTCAGAAAGGCTGGTTTTAAATTAAGGAGAGCTATAATTGGGTCTGGAAAAATTGGACGATCAAAAAAATTTGTCATTATCAGAAAGATCTTTTTCCAAAATGATTGTACAATTGAGCAATGCCACCAGGTATGTATATAGGTACCCTTTTCTGGACAGCCACGAAAGCAGAGGCCAGTGTTGTCTGTTGAGAATTTGGTGATTCTCGCAGGAACCAAATACCAGTGTGTGAGAACTTTATATGATGATTCAGATGCCAATATATTTATAGAGGAAGATTTTGTGAAAGACCATATGTTGGACCAAGACCTAGAATCGATCGTACAATCCAAATCTTTTTCCCACTTGGCCACATATTTAGGTATAACAGTATTAGAATTAGATATCAGTTGTGTATACAATGATGTAATACGACCTTTAGCGTGTGGTTCCTTGAGACAAAATCTTTCAAATTGAGAAATATTATGTAAGTTTACATTTAAATTGAGAAGAGGAGTATAAAAATCTTTGATTTGGAGATATCTGAATATTTCTGATTGTGGAAGCTTATATAATTCACATAGATCTGTAAAAGATTTTGATGATGTAGTTGAAGTTAAATTATATAGACAAGTGATACCAGCCTTAGACCAAGCTTTAAAGGTTTTGGGATATTTCCAGGCTGGGTAAAAAGTTGGATTCTTGTGGAAAGATAATAGCGGACTTTGTGGAGATTGCAGACCATGTGAATTTCTATACCTATCCCATATAGATAGAGAGTGCTTAGAAATGGGGTTATTTATAGACTTATGATCCGCAGGTTGTAACCATAATATATTATTTATAGGAAGAGGATCACAGTCTACAGCTTCAATGAGGACCCATAAAGGAATCTCTGTAGAAGAATGATATTTTGTTAATTGAGATAATTGATCTGCCTTATAATATATGTTAAAGTCTGGGAATCCCAAACCACCCAAAGCTTTGGGGAGAACAAGTGTTTTTTTGTGAAGTCTGGGTTTTATTTTCCCCCAAGTAAATTTCGTTACTTTTTGTTGAATCAGCCTAAGAAAATATGCAGGAATATGAATCGGGAGAGTTCTGAATAAATATAAAAATTTGGGAAGAACAGACATTTTTATGATATTGATTTTCCCAAACCATGATATCGGCATTGATGACCAATTAGATTGTTTGTTAAATTTTTGCATATGGAGCTGCACCCACGCCTGGAGAAGGGCAAGATCATTAGGAAGCAGACACTTGGAGCGGGTTCTTCATTTTGTTTCACCTGTTTGGGTATTGTTTACAAAGTGAAGCTTCACCATATTAACCAAACTGGGGAAAATGAGTGCAACTGTACTTGCAAAATTCACAGTCTAGTTGCCTTTAGTAAATCAACCCCAATGTGTTCTTTCTATCACCTATACCAGATGGAGCTTGTAGATTTAAGCACTCCTGTGTGTTGGGCTGTGACGTTATACCCCGGGAAATTTTACTTTTATTGTCATCTGTGCCTCTGTTCCAAAGATTTCCCTTCACTTACTGTAAGAACAGAAATCTACCATGCTTGGAATATATATTTAAAGTGGAGGTCCACAAACAATGGAACTTCCACTTTTAGGAACCTCCCCCCCTCTGGTGTCACATTTGGCACCTTTCAGGGGAAAGAGGGGTGCAGATACCTGTATAATACAGGTATTTGCACCCACTTCCGGGCATAGACCCCCGCGGGGGTCTATGTCACTTCCCGTCCGCCTCTGCTGTCTGCTGGGAGACACAGGGGTCCCAGAAAACAGCAGGGACCATTCGGATTGTGCAGTGCAACTCGCGCATGCATAGTAAGGAACCAGGAAGTGAAGCAACAGGGCTTCACTTCCTGATTCCCTTACCAAAGATGGCGGGGGCAGCATCCGAGGACCGAGGGATGGGTTGGTCTCGAGTGCCGGCATTGCGGGCACCCTGGACAGATAAGTGTCCTTATTTTAAAAGTCAGCAGCTGCAGTGTTTGTAGCTGCTGACTTTGGAAAAAAAAATTTGGCGGACCTTCGCTTTAACAGTGGACAGTGCAGTCTCCATCGAGTGTTAGCTTGATGAAGGGTAAGGGGAGGAACTGATGAGTGCTTGCCATCTCAGGCTACAGGGCTGTGAGTTTCAGTTGATACACACAGTGTAGAGAGACACAGCTCTAGTCTCTGCACAGGATGTTGCAAGAGAAAGGAGCCCGCCCTGAAACAGGAAACGGGCAGCGATCATGGCACCAGTTTAAGCAGGTATATTGACGCTGTATACTCAGTAAATGATTAAATCAGCTGCTGAAAAAAAATGGACGATGTAATATCACTTTAAATGTTATTGCTTTCTCTTTTTATATGTGTAAAGATGAAGAACTTCCAGAACATCCAGTAGTGAACAGCCTAAAGGCATTCAACAGAAATTTTGTGCTACAGGGATCTTTAACTCAAAGATCAAGAGAATGGAAGAGTACGGCTAAAGAAGTCATGGTGAGCAATATCCTTATTAGGTTTGCCATTTTTACAGTGCAGAGACAAGACGCCAAATGTCAGGAAAACTCGAAATATTGCAGTTCTCTATTCATTAAAATATGAAATGTATTTTTCAATGAAACTATTACAAGTCCCGGAATCTATCTTAATATCAATTTCCTGTAATCCTTTTTGTAGAGGAGTTTAGACTGTCAGAGAAGGCTCAATTGCATGCACATGTGCTACATAGTTACATAGTAGTTAAGGTTGAAAAAAGACACATCAAGTCCAACCTATGTGTGTGTGTCAAGTGCTTATCTAATAGATAATGTGCTGACTTCTCTATCTGACTGCCGCTTGTTTATTGTCCATGTAAACCCTCACCTTGTGAAACAACCCCTGAGAAATGTAGTTATAGAGCAAGTCTAAAGGAAAAAACTCAATTTGAAAGTGCCGCATCCCTCTTAAAGTAGAAAAACACAGAAAATTATTTTTTTGGGGACTTTTTAAGCACATACATATACAAAAGGAGAAATATAATAGATTATATAATAGATATAATATAATAGATTATATAATTTTGATTGATAATTTTTCATTGAATAAAATTTATATTTTTCTATATATATTTCTCCTTTTGTATATGTATGTGCTTAAAAAGTCCCAAAATTTTTTATTTTCTGTGCTTTTTTTGTGAAACAACCTATTTGGTTTAAAATAGTATATATATTACTCAAAAAAATTAAAGGAACATTTTTTAATTAGAGTATAGCATCAAGTCAGTTAAACTCGTGGGATATTGTTCTGGTCAGCTAAGTAGCAGAGGGAGTTGTTAATGAGTTTCAGCTGCTTTGGTGTTAATGAAATCAACAACAGTATAGATGGGCAACAATGAGACCACCTCCAAAACAGGAATGGTTTTACAGGTGGAGGCCACTGACATTTTTTTTCCATACTCATTTTTTCTGACTGTTGTTCCGCTAGTTTTGCATTTGGCTAGGGTCAGTGTCACTACTGCCACCAGCCACTGCCCTGCTCCCACTGTCACCTACCCTACTGCTAAGTGAGGAGCTCCACAATTTAGAGTTGTCACCATAAGGCCACTTTCACACTGGTGGAGTCTGCCAGTGGATCTGTATGCTCAGGAGGAGATTTCTCCACTGATTTCTGCTGAGCAGGCAAATGACAGGTCCATGTATGCTTTGCTGATGCAGAGCGGACACGGACACAGCTTGCTGTTCTCCATGGGGCAGTCAAATGGAAATGGACCGCCTGTCCATTTCCATCCAACTGTCATCCGATCAAAACTGCTGTTTTTAGCAGACAGGATTGGATCAGATGTCGGCAGGTGTCAGTGGACACATGTCCGCTGACATCTGCCAGTTCAAAGAGGGCAATAGATAGTCCAAAGGGGCCTAACAGCACAAGGATAAAGGATATCTAAACCCAAGAACTAAAATGTATTAAAGTGAAGCTTACCAGTATTTAGATGTGGCAGCTGCATTCATTTTCATTTTCCAAACTAAGAATTTTTCAGCAAGTACAGAAAATACCTATTGATCTTGCCAGAAATGCATTGTCCCGTCTCCTCCTATGAATTGAAGCTATTTTCTGTAAACTATACATTTCCTTACCAAACATATAATGGAGTTTAAGAGAGGAAGACATATTTGTAGTCCAGTTCAGGAGAGTAGCCTAGTTTGACAACCATGACCTCCTCCATAGATGCTGTTGAGTGAGTGAGTGTGTGTAACTTCCCAAAGACAGAAAGTGTGTTTATTTGTAGGAATACCAGCTAAAACATATGGGGAAAAGTGAGAAAACCTGATGTAGCCAACACATCTAAATACTAATGAGCCCCAGTGCAAAATAACATACACGTGTTTAAACTATGCATTGTCATCTATCTTGTCTTCAAGAATCTTTTAAAAAGGGAGAACTCCAGATTGATAAAATAAAATATGCACTACAATACACAGATTATTTACATATATCCTATATGTACAGTACTATCTAGTTAGTGATGCAAATTTCACTTTTTATGGAAACAAGGATAATAGATTTTGTATAACTTATGGTACCTAGTAGGAAAAAAAAAGGAACTGCTTTAAAGGGAGTAGAAAAAAAAATTACTGCTGTACAATATTCACCAACAGTACAAAATCGCACTTTTTTCTAACCTGTTATTCTCTTTTTAAAATGTTATTTTCAGGAACCCACTAAAGGCTCAACCATAATGTATTAAAGACCCAAATTTATACTGCCAAAAAGTATGATGCCTAAAGCTGTACACACGAGTGCCTTTATCTGACAGCCATTATGTTATCCATAAAAGAAACAGACCCTTGTGTGATGATACAATGCCTATATCATCAGGCTTTGTTCAGATACCTCACTGGGAATGGTCAACATTATGGTCTAACTGGAACTCTGCCTTAAGTTCTTCGGAGACACCAGGAAAAGGTTACTGAGTTTCAAGAAAGGCTCTGTGTTTTATTATGCACTTTTTTATTTCCATCCTTGTACTACCAGTAATGTGTCCAAAACTGTTTTTGTATTCTTCATTTTTGATGTATTCATATACCAAATGAAATGAAAAAAGAGCAAATGTTTTTGTTGTTTTCAAAAATGTATCTAGGGGGTCTTATATGGATACTGTACTGTTTTCTATTAGATGCAGTTTGACTACTGAAGTAATACTTCTAGTATGTAATTGCCTTCCATAGCCACATTAAAAGTACCTGAAGAGATATACTTGTACAAGTATGCATACAAAATATTTGGTGCAATGTTCTCTCCAGTACCCATTAATGATGTTTGTGGCAATTATTATAACATAAAAACACTGAGGAAGATTTTTATTAAAATTCAAAAAGTTAAAGGGGCTATTGCTATGGTAACCATTTAGATGCTTTGTTTTTCAATGTAATCTGCCCTATAAAAAATTAATATCCCCATTCTTTCCATTCATCTTAACTTGGCCCCATTTCCCCCATCCCTTAACACTTATGCCGCGTACACACGACTGGACTTTCCGTCAGAATAAACTCATGTTCTATTTCTAGGTCTATTCTATTTCTATTTCTATGTTCTATTTCTAGGTCCGTCACAATTTTTGAAAAAAAAAAGTCAGATGAAGCCCACACACGATCGAAATATCCGATTAAATTATTCTATCTGACCTTTTCTGCCGGAATGTCCGGTCGTGTGCACGCGGCATTAGGCCTTCTGCACATGTTATGTTTTGCCTCTGGGCAAAAGATTCTAGTGTTTTCATGCAGGCAGAAAGCACAACCCCGCTGTCAGCAGCCTGTAAAACTCTAGAAGCAGCTATGCACCTAGGGATGATTGACCAGAACACAGACTTTCTGCATTCTGGGCATTTGTCTCTGGGTGCAAACTGCTCTAAACGTTAGTATCACTTGGTGCACCATCCAGTCCTGGCAGTTTTCCTCCTCTCATAGAGTTTTTCATAGAGTGGGACTGGATGGCCAACCTGTTGAAATGCTGAAATCTCTTGCACATAAACTAAACACCGCATGTACATAAGGCCTTTTTGGAGTCTATTTATAACTGCTTTTACACAAGATGCACACAGCTTTCACCAAAGATTCACACTGTTTTATGATTGTATTCTGTTGGGAAAATGTTTGCATCCTAGGTGACATTTGTGTGGATCTTGTGTGAAAAAATTTATAAATAGACACCCCCCCCCCCGAAATGTATGCAGAGCCATAAAATAAGGAATATAATCCCTACCAATTTACTGTTTGCTGTGTGTGCACTGTTATTGAAATCTCCCTTTACGTCCTGCTCCAGAGATGCAAAATGAAATGAGAGGAAAACTCCCTAAATTGAGAGGATCCCTCTTAGACAATTGTCACCAGAACAGGTGTCCCTATTGGAAGGTTCTCCTCCTCTTTTGCTCCAGGGATATTTCTAAAATTAGGGATTTCCCTTAATTTTCTGTCTGAATTCCAGTGATGAAAAGGACAAAAATAATGGTAATCCTCCCCAACAGGCACACAGACGGCAATAACACTTTGACAAAAGCCCCATACACACTATCAGATTTTCTGCTGATTTTTTCCTTTAGATTTACCAAAACCATATAATATGAGGTCAAACCTTAGGAGTTTTAAATTGTATGCAATCAGGCAGGCCCTTGCACTACATGGTTTTGGTAAATCTGAAGACAAAAATCAGCAGAAAATCTGATAGTGTGTATGGGGCTAAAGGGTCTAATTTTGACCCACTCTATCCAAACACAAGGTGGTATATCAGTTTAAGTTGTCTGGTACAGAAATACAAATTATTACAAATGAAAGAGCATTAGCATAGAAATACAGATTTTCACCTGTATACTTTGCATGTGCAATAGATTGGAAAGGATGGTGTGCAAGGTTTTTTTTGTACTGTCCTCAGTTTTGGGACATCATTAAAATATGTCAGAGCATATTTCATCAAAATTAGATACAATCATCCATTTGCATTGATTGGACTATAATCTTATTATCCAATGACAACAGACAAATGATAATGAGCAAGGTATATCCTTGTAATTTGTCTTTCAGCTGTTCAGTAGTCTATTGTTCCTTGTCATTGCTTGAAGGAGTGCGGGACCCAAAGACAAGCATGATCTTAAGAATCAACAAGATAGCCCTATGGTTCCCTGGAATAATCCATGAAAAGTGTAAAGGAAGAGAGCATCACAAGTCTATAAATGGTCCAATAAAAATGTATTAATCTTGATAAAATGTCAGTAGGTACAACCAACGAGTTTCAGGGGCTCACAGATCTCTCTTCATTGGGGCTTGCACTGGTGGTGAAAGGAGTAAAATGACGGTGTGGGCACTAGACTGACAGCCTGGCACCCACATTGTCCAATATTTCCTTATCACCTTCACACTTTTGTTGGATCGTTATTTGTTCACCATCTATCTTCATATGCCTTTTTCATGGATCAGGGCCCCAACCACTTTACTGACCTACTTTAATCTCACAGTTATGTAGAGTGGAGTAGATGGTGTTGGGTCCCTTACTGCAGAGCTGTGCAGGGATCAGAGATGCTTCCCTTGCACTTGGTTATGTGATCTGTTAAGCACAGAAGATGTATGGGGAAATCACCCTGTACAACTCTGCTGTGGAACATCCAGCACATCAACTTAATGGTATGAAATATTGCAGGTACTCATGGTGGAGGTCTTGTTGACACAAGCTTCAGCTTCCATAAGAGCAGTGTGTGCAGTACACTTTTGCAAAGCATTTAGAAAACTTTGTTGTAGCTTCTTAAAGTACCAGCACTTTGTGAAGCTTGTCAAAAGCCTGCAAGCAACTTCAGCAGCTAGTGACAGTCAGCACTTCTATTAGCATCTGTGTTTAACATTTCTCAACTGAAGCTGTAGGGTGCTACAAAGGCTTCAAGAAAGTTACTCAAAGCTTGCAGAAAGCTTTGCAAAAGTTTGCTGAAAGTTCCTAAATGCTTGCTATATACACTGCCCTCATATAGGCTGGAGTACATGTGAACAAGGCCTAAAGAAACTGCTGTTGCATAAGACCTCCTGTTTTCACAATGCAGGAGAAGAGCTGCTCAGCATGGGACCCAAAGCAAGTAGAGATCACTGGAGTAGCAGTGTCTACTTCAATGATTTCCTGCTTCTAGGGGCATCGTCAAGGTATGGTATATACATGGTTGCATTGGTCCAAGGTGGACCAATGTAATTATTTATGAAATATACCATAACTGGAATAATTTCTTACAACTCACAAACAGCAGCTAGGTATATAAATAACATTTCAAATGAAGAAAATGATGGGTTTTTGTTGCCAATATCTGAAAATAAAGTACATAATTATTAATGACAGAACAATTGTATCTCTCATTGATACTACAAATATTTTACACCTAATTTTACCTTCATACCACCTTGCAAAAAGATTGACTGAAAACTGTTACATATATTATCTTATACATTAAGTATGACTAAATGCAAAACATTTTTTTTAGATTTGGATAGAGTTAAGGGGTTAAACACCCTCAGGTTTTTTGCTGTCTGTGTCTCTGTTAGGAATGTTCGCTCTCTTTAACTGTCTAGCTCACCCACGGGGAATGAAAGTGAGGGTAAATTCAAAATTTGGAGTTGTCATCTGGGCAGGAGTAGAGAGGAGAGGAGATCTTCCAAGGGGGACATTTGCTTTTTTGTGACAGTTGTCTAAGAGAGGAGTTCCATCATATTGGAAATCTAACCTTTCACTTCTTGTTGGGTCTACAAGACAAGTATATCTCCCAAATAAGACACCGGTGGTAAAAATGACAGAGTGAAAGTTTCTTGCAGTTAAGACACTGGTGGTAAAAATAACAGGTTTTAACCCTTCCTTACGCGATCCAAAAAATAAAAAAGTTTTATCTTTTGACATATTTGCAATTTTTAAAGTGGAGCTCCATCTAAAATGTTTTTTATTTGTTTAGAATATAGTAAAGATGGGCAGATCCCCTGCCAGGTTTTCTATTGCTGTCTTTCATCATTATTTCCTGTGTTGTCACCAGGATAAAAATTGAGCAGAATATTTTAGATGGATAAATGAATAGCAATTCAAACCTAAGTGATTTCAACATTTCCATGCTATATCTAGGAAGAAAAAAAAATTTGGTTGACATCCACTTTAAATTATTTATCATTGTCATTATTTCACTGCTAACTGCTTTTTTTGTTATTAAGGAGAAGATTTTCACTTTTGTAGGTGTATTTGTTTTTTGAACAAAATGTGAATACAAGTTGTTTGCCTGATTGTTAATATAAAATGCAAAGTTAATGGAATGAAAAAGTACACTTTTTGCCTTTTTTATGTTGTTGTATTTAACAGTATCAAGCGTTTAATGTGCTGTGGAATGGTTCTCCATAAAAGCATGTTATGAAGCTACTGTAGTGTACTAATGTTAAACTATTCAATCTTTTGAAATGAAAATATGTACTGTGTAAGCACTGCAAAAAAAAAAATCATTCATGTTTTGTTCTGTTAAAAAGATTTATTTGTGCCAAATAAGTGTAAAAAAAATGTTTATTCAGATACTATATTGCAATGATAATTATTTTGCCATCAAGTGTTTATTTTTAGTTTTAATATTTATATCAGATTTAATTTTTTTACAAATGAAAGTATTTTAAAGGTTATAGATTAAGACTATATGGTAAAATCTATTAAGCGGAATTGAAAAATTATAAATAAATGTTCTGTCACGTCATCTGTAGCATCTGTGTATGATGAAACTTGAAGAGCGGATATAATGAAATAAAAAAAATGGGTCTAAGGATGTGATGTAACTAAAATGCATGTCAGTTTAAGTTAAATAAAATCAATTATTGAAAAAAAAAAGTATTGATTACAAATATGAAATTCGGAGAGATAAAAGTTATAAACCATTAAACGTGCCTCTTTTATTTCATTTATTTTTTATTTTTTGCAACAATCTTACCAGCAAAATATATCTACAATCAAAACGAATTTTGCTTTGTTTTGTTTGGAATAGAGATGGAAAAAGTTAAACCCCTGTCAGTTTTTTATTCTCTCATCTATTTCCATTGGGGAGATTTCCCTTTATTTCCTGTCCCATAGGCAAAACAGGAAGGGAAAAGATTTTTTTTCCCAAATTGATAGTGATAGATAAACCCTATCTTAAACAGTTGCCATTGCAAAAAGTGTCTGTATTTTAAAATGACTGTTCAATTCCTAAAATAGTGACAGCTCTGAATTATGATTTTTTTTCCTTACTTTCAGTCCCAGTGACAATGATCATCAAGATAAATAGAAGTGGTGATTCTTCCCAATAAGTACAAGGCAAAAAATAACACAAAAAAAAAAAAAGTGCTGAAGATGCGCTTCAGGTGAAATACTGATAAACTAATTATTTAATAATTGGGATCCCTGAATAAAAAAAAAATAAAAAAAATACAAAAGAAAAAGACTAACTGAAAAAATGTCTTTAATAAAAATAGATATAATACATGTAAATGATCCACTATTGCATATATACATGCATAAAAAGTATACCAATGATTAATGTCAATAATTCATGCATACAAATAACTAAAACATAGTGTCAAAATATTATACAAAATTGCACACATATTTTTAACAATTAAATTGTGCAACCCATACAATATATGTGTTTTTTGTGTTAATATTTTCAAAGGTCTTTTTTAGGTATTTCTCTTGTGTTGAGATCAGTGTCCTAATGCACAGAGGCTGTAATAATCAGTTTCCCTTAGCAATCTTTTCCAGTAGTGCTCAGTGGATTAGGATTACAAAAAAAAAACAGATTGCATAATGATCTCAGTTATACAAAAAATCTAATTTATTAAAACATGAATAAAACTCACTCTGGTGCATGCCCACTCATGCTCAGTAGCTGAGTCAATATGCTTTGTCCACTCATGTCTGCATATACTCTGCTCAAAGTATTGACTTCATCAGGGCCATGGTTAAGGAAGCACTAACCCGCTTAAATGATAACCATAACAACATTTGTCATCTGACCACTCCTGCTTGTACTTTATTTGCAGATATAGTGGTCTTTATGTGCTACCAATAAGAATACATTAACTAAAAGTAAAAAAATGTATCTGTGGGCATGTAGAAAACAAATAGTCTACAAAATGAATAGAAGTTTTAGCATGCCCATATCATGGACATGCTTCCATTAGGGGCATCGGAGCGCCGCTCCCTCCATCCACAGCTGCCAGGCCATTCTCTACCCACGGCTGCTATTTTGCAAGATACCGCCACCCCCTATTCATGCGTCCGGCCCCTTTCAGGACGCTGGGTGCATGAATTACATCGGCTGGGATTTTTTTTTGAAGCACTTGATTAGAGCCATAAGCTTAAAAATAGGGTGGGCTCGTGGCACAGAGCATTGCGCCAGGAGCCCACCCAGGTGTTACAACAGCGAATGAATATTAGCTATTGAAACACTGATCCTCAATCAGGCCAATCAGAAGCCCTAAGACCTGTTTTCCAATTGGCCAAAAATAGAAAAGTCCCAATTGGCCGCCGAGGAGGAGAGAGGAAACCGAAGCCGCCGCGATGCCCATGGAGAACAGGGGAAGGGAAAGCCGCTGCTCTCGAGCAAGGGAAGTCACCGGTGAAGCCTTAGAGAAGAGCTGCCCACCATAGATGGGGTAAGTGCAACAGATCCACCCGACCGACCACCAACCGACAAATATAGAATTGATTTATCAATATCATTCTACTACTCTTATTGTTTTGGACATACGCATATTTTATGAAAACAATCAGATCACAACAAGATCTTACTTTAAAGAAACAAATGCAAATAGTTACAGTACATACCAATTGCAAATGGTCACAAACACAAATTCTCCTGCGCTTGGGAGTGAGTCCGCTCAGGATGAGTATGCTACATCTCCATCTTGGTTCTATATGGATAAGCCTTGTCTTTCTGCCCTCTTAAGACTGGGGAGGTCTGATACATTGAAACCACAAGGAAGAGAAAGAAAGGGCTCATCGACCTAGTGCATTATCCTAAAACCACAATTTTATTGTTAAAAAATGGTAAGTATTATACTCAGAAATAAGTAATTGAATTAAAGCTCATCGTATAGTACATCATTAAAACTCATCACATGGTACAGCATCGTTCAGTCCATAGTGCATCAAATCTTATGGCAGGAAGTGAAGATCCAACAGTCTAATGTGTTTAGAGGAAAAATAAATCATCAGGAACTTTTGTCCTAGAAAACACACGTGTAATAACGTCAGTAACATTTTTATATCCATGTAAATTAAGATGTTAGATTTTAGTGTTCAGCATAAGCAGGTAGATATAATTCATAAAAGGTATTGGGATATTTTCATTAACATTTGAAGACTACTTTATCCAATAAACATTATATACAATAGCATCTGTGGTCAAGGAAAACAATTTTTTATCAGTTTCTTTGACGTAAGACCTTGTTGGGATCTGATTGTTTTCATAGAATATCTCTATGTCAAAAAAATGAATGGCTGTGGGTTAAACAATCAAGGTCAATATTGTATTTGCAAATCCATAGAACCTTCTTTTGAGTTTTGAATCACAGATATTTACTGTACTGTAGAATTTGCTTAAAGTGGACCTTCAGTATTTTGTTTTCATCTTTACATCTATTAAATCTTCTGCCCTTGTAGTTTTAACTTTGGATAGTAAAAAAAAAATTTCTGCCAGTAAATACCTTTTACTGTTTATTGTCTGGTCATTAGTCTAGGCTTATAACATCATGCACAGCCCTCTCTCTCTTGCCAGGAAGGGAGGGTGGATGAGTTATAAGAGGGTCATTGAAATCTGCAGGGCTCCAGAGCTGGAGGTGTGTCTCTGCGTGTCTGTGTAAATCCAGGAAGTGAACAGGCAACAGCTTCAGCTGCCCACAGTTAAAATGGCTGCAGCCAGACTTAGTGGAGGGAGATTTCTGCAGCATATATAAAATAATATGCAAAGTGGTTGGAGGGAAGCTTCAAAATGGCAAAGATGTTTTTATTACAAATTATGTGAGCAGATTTCAGTTCCTCTTTAAGTTCAAACTGTCAGATCTGTTAATGTCTGCCAATCATACAGGCACTGAGCCAGCAAAGAAAACCCACACCATTATACATAACTCACCATGCTTCACAGATGGGATGAAGTTTTGGCATTGGTATGCTATTTTAACCACTTCAGCTTTTGAACCTATATATCTGTTTACACATTATGTGCCAGAGCAACTTTACATTTCCATTATGGGCCTATTTATTTAGCAATAACTGAACTTTGTCATTATCTGAAGAATAATTAAATTTTTGGCGAAAAAAAACTAATTCCCTCTGTAAATGTACATTGCATATGTACATTGTACATATATGTATGTATGTGAAGTATTGCCGAGAATGTTAGAGTGGAGCAATAATTCTTGGGCAATCATTCATGATTAGCAATGATGAGCTATAAGGCTTTCGTGGGTCGCCTGTTGACAATTTTGGGTACTGTTTTTTTCAGCATTTCACAGGTATGCACAATTTTGAGGATTGACATGTTTGGTATCTATTTAATCAAAAAAACCTGTTTATATTTTACCATTTTATTCTACATGGCCTCTGCTTTTATAATAATTGTTGTAATGTCTTGATAATCTGTTATTTCTGTTCCTAATTATGCAATAACTGTGGGTGTTTTACTAATTGTGATAACAGTGGGAGGGGCTAAAAGGGGTATGGGTAAAGAAGACCAGAACCTATGCTGCTGTGGGTCAAGAGGGCAGGGGTCAGGCATAAGTAACGCACAGGGTACAAAGGTCAAGAGTAAGTAACATGCAGAGGTCAGGAGTAGGTAACACACAGAGTGCAAGGGTCAGTAGTAAGTAATGCATGGATCGCAGGGGTCTGGAAAAAGTAATGCAGAAATTGCAGTGGTCATGGGTAAGTAACACCCAGATTTCAGGGGTCAGGGTAAGTAATGCACTGATAGCAGGAATCGGGAGTAACTAACACATGGATTGCAGGGGTCAGGAGTAAGTAGGAAACAGAATACAGAGGTCAGGAATAAGTAATGCACAGAGTGCAAAGGTCAGGAGTAAGTAATGCACAGAGTGCAGAGGTAAGAAGTGAGCAACACACAGATTGCAGAAGTCAGGAGTGGTAACATACAGATTGCAGGAGTCAGGAGTAAATAAAACACAGATTGTAGTTGTCAGGCATAAGTAACACATGGCTCTGAGGTCAGGACTAAGTAATGCAGAGAGAATAGGGGTCAGGTCAGGAGTAAGTAACCGATGGGTAAGCAGAGGTCAGGAGTAAGTAAAGTATGGAGTGCAGAGGTCAGGAGTCAGTTAACACAAACAGAACAGAGAGTAAATAGCACATGGAGACCAAATTTCTGACATAAGTAACCTATGAAGAAATCAGAAGCAAGTTGTACAGAGAGCAGAGGTCCGCAGTAGGTAATACACAGAGCACAGGGTCAGGAAAAAGTAATGCAAAGAATGTGGGTGCAGGGGCAAGTAATATACAGATTTCAGAGGTCAGGAGTAAGTAACGCACCAAATTCAGAGGTCAGGCGTAAGTAATGCTCAGAGTGCACACATCAGGTATGAGCATTGCACAGATTGCCGAAGTCAGAAGTGAATAAGATATGGATTGCAGGGGGTCAGGATTAAGTAATTCACAGAGTGCAGGGGGACAGGAGTACTTAACAAACAGATAGTAGGGATCAGAAGTACTGTAGAGTGTGGGGATCAGGAGTGAGTAATACCCAGATGGCAGGGGCCATGAGTAAGTAATACGGAGAATACAGAAGTCAGGAGTAAGTAACATGTGGAGCAGTGGTCAGGTTACGAGTAAGTAACATAGTGGTGGGGCCAGGAATTAGTCAAGCATGGAGGGCAGAGGTCAGGAATAAGCAGTGCACCAAGAGCAGGGTTCAGGAGTAAATATTGCATGGAGAGCATAGGTCAGACATAAGTAATATATGAAGAGTAGAGGTTAGGAGCAAGTAGCACATAGAGAGAGCAGAGGTCAGGAATAAGAAGCGTGTGGGGTCCAGAGATAGGAGCAAAGAATGCAAAGTGCAGGAGGGCAGAAACAAGTAACTCACAGACTGCAAGGTAATAAATGCATATGCATTATATTTAAAATATATTGTGCCTCATCCTTTGGCTTGAAACTGTGAAATCCCTGGTGTCCTTCTCTTACCTTCCCTCTATTTTGCAGACACCCCTGGCATCTTCCCCAGAAGCCTGGCAGTGTAGCCTAAATGTTGCAGTATACAAGCAACAACTTAGCCATACAATGCCAATGTCAACTGAACATAGTGCCCCTGGAGGCACCTGCATGTGTGTGGAAACCTAGGTTGCCACAAGCATGCAGGTTGTTTCAGTGGCAATAATTTAAATTCAAACTTGCGTAGTGTGACTGGAGTTGGTGCCTGTGCACTGCAAGATTTATTCTGCACTGCCAGGCTCCCAGAAACAATTCTGGAGATGTCCAGACCCCTAACAATGGGCACTGTTCCTGGAAAGGTGACCTTAGACTATACTATCTGCAAGTGTCATTTACAAAGGAGTGACTACATATTGAGAGCCACTCCTGTGTATAACAAACTGCCTGCTGTCATTTTGAAATTCCTTCTAGTTCCATTAGCTTCAATAGCTCTTAAAGAATATTTTGCATATTCCTAATATCTGCCTACGGTACCATGTATTTGTATGAAAAAGTATCCTGTTCTGTTTGTGAAAGCCCTGGTGTTCCTGCCAGTCCCTCCATTTTCCTATTAAGAACTGAGGGCACTAGACATGAGAGCATAACATGATCAGCTTAGCTTTTCTATCTTCCAATGTTTAGACTTATGGTGACATGCCCCCCGTGCACAGCCCATCACTGGGAAGACCAGTGTACTGCTGTTTCTCTTTCCACAACTCTCTGAGCTCATTATGCAGCTTGCAGCTAAGAACAAAAGGTATGTGATCAAAAAAGGGAAAAAAAAAATATTTCTAATGTTACATATACACTATATATATATATATATATATATATATATATATATATATATATATACACACACACATATATTGTGATATTTGGGGATGTCTAGATCAGTGGTAGATGCTTTTTCAGTGTCACAGCCAACAGGAACTTCATTTTAAGGGCGTGGTAGCCCACTTTTATTGAAAGTAACAAAAAAAAGTTAATACATGCATAGGTTGCCCACACAGTGGTTCTTCTCTCAAAAATTACAACACAAACAAAAATGCCAAGCCACCTGACTCTCAAGGCTCACTCAGCCTTGGTCGCAGTACAAAGCTGTGCAGGCCCACTCCTGGCCTCTAGGAAGGGGCTCTCCTGACACTCCAGGATTTTACACTCCTCCAAGACTCACGGTCCCCTCTGGTCCCCAGGACTCTCTCCTCCAGTTGTCTCGGCTATGGTCTCCCCAACTCTTTCAGCTGGCCCAACTCTCTCAGTCCACTGACCTGGAACCTCTCCCACATGGAGTGCCATCTCAAGGATATTACCTTGGTTCTTAAACGGTAGCACACCTCCATCCTGGCTGCAGCAACTGCTTCCACACCAACTCCCCTGAACTATGCTCAGATCTGCCTTATAATGAGTGTGTGCACCTGGATACACACACAACCTGCAGAACTTCTGGAAAGCCCAGACACAAGACTGAAATCTCCATCCCTCCCAATGCTCTTTGAAGTCTTCAAGTTTCCAGCCCCAATCCAGACTTACAAAATCCAGAGAAAACTTAAAGCATAGTATTCTCTGCTCACAAATCTTCTGCTGGAACTTCTCAATCTGCCTCTTTGAGAGTCCTGTGTCCATTTTACCCTCATTTTCACCGAGACGAGGGCTCTCACTCTCAATACATATACATATATATATATATATATTGTAAGGGATCTTCCCGGGGTAGGGTGTGTTTGGACACAGTTCACAGCAGACTTGGAATTTGATAAAGCAGATCTTGGCGTTTATTCGTGGTGCAAACAGTCCAGCAAACAAAATATACAGCAACACCGTGCTTTCTAAGTACAACAAAAATAAAAGTCCTAGCCCGGCTGGGCGCTTACTAACAGGTTCTGCTCACCTATCTGACACTTACAAACACAGCGTCTTTCGCCTGGATATCGCAGGGTGAGTTTTAGCTCCAGCAGTGGCTGTGCTTGCAGCTTCCTTCAACACACAGATTGTTCATTCCCTGGCTGAGAGCAACCACCTGCAGACCCTGCAGTGCCTTTAGCTTCCCAGGCTAATTAGGATCAAAGCTCACCTGATCCCAAACCCAGAACTGGATCGGGGGATGTGGAATGACAGGTCCCTCTACCAAACCTACCTGCCATTCCATATAAACCCAGGCCCGGCAAAATTAAATAACAACTCAGCAGCATATCGCTGCTGAGAAACTGATCCATCCTGGATTTACCATCTCACACTGTGTAGCAACCTAGGTGAGATGTACACCCCCTCGATCACTTCTCCAGTGACATGTCTACATATCCCCCCCCTCTTTTTCAGACCGGAGGGCTGAGCCTTTTGTCCCCACAGACAACTTACCCTTGACAATGCGTCAGCATTTGCCTGTAATTTCCCTGGCCTGTGTTCCACAGTGAAATTAAAGTTTTGTAGGGAGAGAAACCATCTAGTCACTCTTGCATTTCTCTCCTTGTTTAACTTCATCCATGTTAGGGGGGCATGGTCTGTCACCAACTTGAATTTCCTGCCTAGCAAGTAATACTTTAACGATTCTAGGGCCCACTTTACTGCCAAACATTCTCGCTCCACAATGGCATAATTTTTCTCGGCCGGGGTTAGTTTTCTACTCAAGTACGTCACTGGATGCTCCTCACCATTCACTACTTGTGAGAGTACTGCACCTAAGCCTGTGTTAGAGGCATCTGTCTGGACCAGAAATTCTCGCCTAAAATCGGGGGTAACTAACACAGGTGGTTGGCACAAGGCAGACTTAAGGCTTTGGAAAGCCTTCTCGGCCTCTGGGGTCCACGTGACCATTGCTGTCTTTCCGCCCTTTGTCAAGTCAGTTAGTGGAGCAGCAACTGAGGCAAAGTTCGGCACAAATCTACGGTAATACCCCGTAATACCCAGGAAAGCTCTAACCTGTTTCCTTGTCAGGGGTCTAGGCCAATTCTGTATTGCCTCAATTTTATTTAGCTGTGGCTTAATCAACCCTCTCCCAATAATGTAGCCTAGATATTTGGCCTCTTCTAGGGCTAGAGCACACTTCTCGGCATTTATGGTCAACCCCGCATCACTTATGGCATCCAACACGGCCTGTACCTTACAGAGGTGACTTTCCCAATCAGGGCTAAAAATGACCACATCATCGAGGTAGGCGGCTGAGTAATCACGATGTGGTCGCAGAATCAAGTCCATCAACCTCTGGAAAGTTGCAGGCGCTCCATGTAACCCGAATGGCATCACTACATACTGGAATAGCCCATCAGGGGTGGAGAATGCAGTTTTCTCTTTAGCCTCACCAGAAAGTGGAATCTGCCAGTAGCCCTTTGTGAGATCGAGGGTGGTTATGTATCTGGCGTTACCCAACTTCTCAATCAACTCATCTACCCTGGGCATAGGATACGCATCGAACTTGGAGATCTCATTCAACTTTCTGAAATCGTTACAGAACCTCCAAGTTCCATTGGGCTTTGGGATTAGCACAACTGGGCTGGACCATTCACTCTGTGACACCTCAATTACCCCCAGAGCAAGCATACGTTTTACCTCGGCAGATACGGCTTCCCTACGTGCCTCGGGTATCCTATAGGGCTTAAGGTTTACTCTGCTTCTAGGCTCAGTTTCAATGTGATGATGGATGAGGTGTGTACGCCCTGGGAGGTCAGAGAACTTGTTTTTGTTTTTCTGTAAAAATTCCTGAGCCTCCTGTTTCTGTGACACTGATAGAGTATCACCTACCTTGACTGGAGGGATTGGTGGTGACAAATTATTAACAGTATTTGTCGCCACCAAGGATTCCCTGTCTTTCCAGGGCTTGATCAAGTTTATGTGATAAACTTGGAAAGGCTTCCTTCTTCCCGGTTGGTGCACCTTGTAGTTCACCTCACTGACCTTTTCAACAATTTCATAGGGACCTTGCCACTTCGCCAAGAATTTACTCTCAACAGTGGGGACTAGTATAAGGACCCTATCGCCTGGGTTGAATGTCCTGATTCTTGCGGACCGGTTGTAAATTCTACTTTGGGCCTCTTGAGCTCTCTGGAGGTGTTCCCTTACCAGGGGCATTACAGTGGCTATACGGTCCTGCATTTGTGCTACATGCTCAATAACACTCTTGTATGGGGTGGACTCACTCTCCCATGTCTCTTTTGCAATGTCCAGTAGACCCCTAGGGTGACGACCATAGACCAACTCGAATGGTGAAAACCCTGTGGACGCTTGGGGCACTTCCCTAATAGAAAACATGAGGTAGGGTAATAAATGATCCCAGTCACGACCATCTTTTGCCACCACTTTCTTCAACATATGTTTCAAAGTTTTATTAAATCTCTCCACCAATCCGTCCGTCTGGGGGTGGTACACAGAGGTACGGATGTGTGAGATTTTAAATAGTTTGCATAACTCCTTCATTACTTTCGACATAAATGGCGTACCTTGGTCAGTTAGGATTTCTTTGGGGATCCCAGTCCTAGAAAACATATAAAACAACTCACGTGCAATTGTTTTAGATGCAGTGTTTCTTAAGGGTACAGCCTCAGGATAGCGGGTCGCATAATCCATGACTACCAAAATATACTGGTGTCCTCTAGCTGACTTTACAATGGGACCCACTAAATCCATGGCAATACGCTCAAAAGGCACCTCTATAATAGGGAGTGAAACCAAAGGACTGCGAAAATGTGACACTGGGGCACTAACCTGACATGTGGGGCACGACTCACAGTATTTTTTAATGTCATCATATATGGCCGGCCAAAAAAACCTCTGGAGAACCCTCTCTCGCGTTTTGTCAGTCCCCAAGTGTCCCCCAAGAACATGGTTATGTGCCATGTCAAGCACCTGACGCCGGTACGGTTTAGGTACCAGAAGCTGTTCCACAATCTCATCCTTAACCTTATTGACTCTATAGAAAAGATCATTAGTCACCGAAAAATGTGGAAATCTTTTTTCAGCATCTGGTTCCTGAGGTACCCCGTTCATAACAGCAACCTGCTCTCTCGCATTTTTGAGAGTGGGGTCCTGTAATTGTGCAGCCCCAAAATTATCGCTAGACACCTCTAAGTCTAGTATATTTTGCTCAGTGGGAGGAGCCTCCTCCTCCCCAGCCAGGACCTGCAAAGGAAAACAATCATTTTCATCCTGCATACTTTTATCATTCACAGTGGACAAGGCAACCACCTTAGAGGTATCCTCACTCCTTTTGGGGATTTTTCTTTTTTCCCAGAGAGCCCAGAATAAAGGAAAATCGCGCCCCAATATTACATTATGCATGAGGTTTTTAACCACACCCACTTCATATTGTACTGTGCCTTGTTCAGTCCCGACTTTAGCCAGCACTATAGGGTACACTTTTGTATCACCATGTATACACACAACGCTCATATGCTTTTTAGACTCTAAGTCCCCAGTCACCAGGCTAGCATGCACCAGGGTTACGAGGCTTCCCGAGTCCATTAACGCCTTAACAGGAAAGTCATTGATTGTAATATCGCAGATTTGCGGTTCAGTCTCTAGTCCAGGAACTGCAGCACAAGATGGTTCCGCAAACAGCGACTGACGCCGGCTAGCGTCACACTCCATGGGTTCAGTGGTAAGAGGGCAATGGGCCGACACGTGTCCCGCCTCATGGCATCTCCAACACTGGATAGGGCCTGGTCTCTTTGGCAAGGAGTCCTTTTCAGAGCCCCTTAGCCACCCGGGACCATCACCAGTCTTTTGTCCCTGAGACACCACTTGAGCCCTTTTCCCTCCATCAGCACCCCTCCATACTCCCCCAATAGATGGAAGTCTCTTACCAGCTGACGGCACAGATCTGGCGCTCCGGGGAGGTGAAGATGCTGCAGGAACATCACGGAGGTAGTCTTCAGTTGCCTGGAACCTCTCCACAAGGTTGACAAGTTCGTTTGCATTCTTAGGATCACCTTGTCCCACCCAGCGTTGCAAGTCAGTAGGAAGCGCTCGGAGGTAGCGATCCATCACGACCTTCTCTAGGATTTGTGCAGGAGTAGAAGTGTCTGGCTCCAACCACTTTCTTGCCAAATGGATTAGGTCATACATCTGGGACCTCGCTGATTTGTCCAGACTGTAGCTCCAGTTGCGTACCCTCCGGGCACGGACTGCAGTAGTAACTCCTAGTCGGGCAAGCATCTCCTCTTTTAGCCGAGTATAGTCCTTAACCTCTTGCTCACTGAGGTCATAGTAGGCTTTTTGAGGTTCACCTGTTAAATAGGGCGCAATTACCTCTGCCCACTCAGCGGCTGGTAACTTCTCTCGCTCCGCCACGCGCTCAAACACTGTTAGAAAGGCCTCAACATCGTCCTCAGCAGTCATCTTTTGCAGCGCTTTCTGCACAGTCCTTCTCCCAGAAAAAATCTCTGGAGCGGCTCCCATCACCACAGGCGCCTCTCGATTTGCTATCAGGTGCTCGATAAGTTGTTGTTGTGCAGCCATGGACTGTTCATGTCGTCTATTGACCTCTGTCTGAGCCTGCTGTTGTGCAGCCATGGACTGTTCATGTCGTCTATTGGCCTCTATCTGAGCCTGCTGTTGTGCAGCCATGGACTGTTCATGTCGTTGCTGTTGTTGCAAACTCACTTGCATAAACTGCTTCAGCATCTCCTCCATGTTGCTGGACTGTTCCTGGAGTGTCATTGCAGCTTTCACCCAAGACATAAGCAGCTGTAGCCAAGTCTGTCCACACCGTTGCCCCTAGCAACCGACTTTGCCCGCATTCGAACACCAATTGTAAGGGATCTTCCCGGGGTAGGGTGTGTTTGGACACAGTTCACAGCAGACTTGGAATTTGATAAAGCAGATCTTGGCGTTTATTCGTGGTGCAAACAGTCCAGCAAACAAAATATACAGCAACACCGTGCTTTCTAAGTACAACAAAAATAAAAGTCCTAGCCCGGCTGGGCGCTTACTAACAGGTTCTGCTCACCTATCTGACACTTACAAACACAGCGTCTTTCGCCTGGATATCGCAGGGTGAGTTTTAGCTCCAGCAGTGGCTGTGCTTGCAGCTTCCTTCAACACACAGATTGTTCATTCCCTGGCTGAGAGCAACCACCTGCAGACCCTGCAGTGCCTTTAGCTTCCCAGGCTAATTAGGATCAAAGCTCACCTGATCCCAAACCCAGAACTGGATCGGGGGATGTGGAATGACAGGTCCCTCTACCAAACCTACCTGCCATTCCATATAAACCCAGGCCCGGCAAAATTAAATAACAACTCAGCAGCATATCGCTGCTGAGAAACTGATCCATCCTGGATTTACCATCTCACACTGTGTAGCAACCTAGGTGAGATGTACACCCCCTCGATCACTTCTCCAGTGACATGTCTACAATATATATATATATATATATATATATATATATATATATAGTATATACATGTTTGCCTGTTATAAATTGTCTATTAAATAAGACTTCATTTTTTATTATAATTAATACATGAAGACTGAACCTTATCATAGACATCATTGGTTGTTTTGAGTAGTAGAGACCTGTTGGTCAATAGCTACAGAGTTTGAGATTCCTAGAGCTTGATTAACTGTCATTCATTTATGTGGCTCCTCTGAGTCACCAGTGATAGGTATGTGCTTACTACAGGTGCTACATTTAAGTTGTACCTGGTTTTCAACAGGCTAATATTCTCAGGGGCAGTCATTGCAGCAGTGCAATTACAGTGAGGAAGGATGCTGGCATGAGTTTGATGCTGTCGATATTAAACAAAAAGTCCAACTGCAGCCCAAACTTTTTTTGTTTTGAGTGGAATGGAAGGGAATTAGAACACCTGTCAGATTGCTGTCTGTGATCCCATTAGGAAGATTTGCCCTCTCTATTTGTCTTGGTGATCACTATCACCAGGAGTGATAATGGACATAAATCAAAGGGAAACTTGTTCCCAGGGACAACTGTCTAAGATGGAATTTTCCTTACTTTGGAAAGTTTCCCTTTCACTTCCTGTTGGGGCTATAGGGCATGAAGGAAAACTTCCCCAATTTAATATAGCTGGCAAAGAAAAAAATGTGAAAACACTTTGGAGGGATTTCTTCTCACCTCCTGTTGTGGCTATGGGAAGGCAAGTGAAGGGAAATCTCCCCAATTAAACTCAGATCAGATAGAAAAAAATGGTTATAACCCTCCCTTACGCCACCCAAAAATAAAAAAACAAAAAGTTTGTGCTTTAGTTCTACTCAACAATCTAAAAATCACCAGCACACCTAGCTGCTGGTCCACCGCAAATTGTTACCTTTCACATAAAAGCAACATTTCTGAGCTACTAAGGGAATTCCTTCATAAGGCAAAACTGACTTTTGCCGATGAAGATGTTTCCTCAAGCTGGCCATAGATGGATCGAAAATTAGCCGGTTCAGTGGGGATCAGTTGAATTTCGTTCAGTGTGCGCTGCACCTGTGCGACAGAAGTCAATCGTTAAAATATGTGTGATTACCTGCAATCTTGGACAACACATCTGTTTTACACATAAAAACATATGTACTCATACGATCTTTTCAGGTGAAGGTCTAATACTGGCATAAGTATCAGAATCAAAGACATAGCAGTGAACATTTCTTGTAGTAATTATAGCTGATGTGATTCTCCACTGGCAGAAGAAGCTTAAAAAGAAGGAAGAAAGTCAACAAGGTCTTTTGTATTGCATCACTGCTAAATATAGTCTCTAAACTCTACAGTTTTGACACAAGTAGTACATTTTGACATTTACAGTATGTACTGCTGTAATATGATATACATGACCACGATGTGAGTAAGGTTTTGATAGGTGGTTTAATTAAAAAAAGAAAAAATAGGATATTCCATTTCTTTTGCACTTATGCTCTTAAGGCATATGACTGAAATTTCTTATTTTTAGGTTGTACAGTTGTGACCAACACATTTATTGGATTGCGAAACCCAGATACACCTACTATGACCAACTGTCATATACAGTATAACTAATATGTCCAGAAATTCACCAATAGCACACTCAATTAGTTTGCCTATCATAGTTGTAGCTAGATTTTTTTTGTACCTTAAATATGGGTCACTCCTTTTACAAATAAAAAGGGAGAAATGTAGCTGGGGGCATCTCTTTGCTAAAGTAAAATTTGACAAGAAGTAAAGGAGAATTTTAATGAAACAAATATGGACACTGATTTCCATCTCAATGCTAGTTGCTTTGCTGCCATTAACATTCTGACTAGTTGTATCACACGTGGGTGCTTAACTCCATTCAGGAGGATTCATGAGAATATTCCCTGCTGAATGAGTTTTGTGACATCCACGCCTGTTCAGTTTTGTCCGCATTTTAACAACGGACTGTGGGGGACCCGTGAAGGCTCTATTGGTGGCCCGGATTTCAACATACTTGTGTCTGTTGACATCAGCCTACTGCTTAACCATCACATTTAGGTATGAAAAAATGGAGAACAATGAAGTCATTTTCTATTTTTTGTTCTGAACCTGAACAGACTCAGATGTAGTTGTATGTAAACAGACACAGGCTCGTGTTCATCTGCCTGCCAATGGAGCTTCCAATCAGATCTGTCTGAAAAGTGGACAGGCGGACCTGATTGGGAAGCCCGTGTGAAAGGGGTCTTAGGCCGCGTACACACGCGGGGACTGTTCGCCCAACTTTGTCCGCTGAACAGTGTTTCGGCGGACAGTCCGCTCGTGTGTGGGCTTTCAGCGGACAGTTTCAGCGAACAGTCCGCTGAACAAGGTTTTTCGGAAATTCCGAAAAACTGTCCGCTGAAACTTTGTTTCAGCGAACAGTCCCCTCGTGTGTAGGCTTGTTCGTCAAACTAAGTTCCGCGCATGCTCAGAAAGGATTTACACGCCGAAAGTTATAATGCAGTGTATAGGACGTCGTATTTTTCGTCCCGTCGTACGTGCCGTTCACGGCATCGCGCACGGTTTCAGCAAACTGTTCATTCGTCGTGTGTGGCCATGTCCGTCCATGCTAATTTTGAGCGGACTGTTTGCTGAAACTGTTTGACGGACAAAGTTGGGCGAACAGTCCCCGCGTGTGTACGCGGCCTTACAGTCTTGAAGCAAGTGTGCAACAACTAGGGTTCATTCATACAGGTTTAGCCATTCATACTTTGATGCAAAGGGCCCATCTCCTGCTTGGCATGAACAGGTTTTCTATGCAGACCCGGGCAAGCAGACTGCTCAAAACAATGACAGGTGGCCAGCTGCATGGACCCGCATGGATCTCAGCTCGCATCCTTTAATGTACATCCATGCCAGTCTAGGGCATAGATTAGTCTGCATTATGTTAATGGATGTATTTTTTGGCAGAAAATCTAATGATCAACATGTGATTTCAACTCACTTTAATCAAAAAGAGCCTCATAATGTCCTTAGGGTTTCTGTGTATTTTTAGGACCACACAAGCCACTGTATTTTTTATTAATCTGAGCTAAAAGCAGAGTCATCTCAGATTTAACAGCGGTAATGAATATAGCAGCCTGCTTCTGGAGGGACTGGTGTTTTAAATTTCTAAATTGGCTTCTAACGATCACTTTAAAAACAGAAATTAATTATGTAATAAAATAAGATTTCACCAGGGATGGGCACATTTATTCGTCACCAGGCTTCTATGACTCAGGCATATAAGAGCGTCACCTTTAGGAAGATTCCGTAAACGTTATCTTGCTGAATTGAATGCCTGTGTGAAACAGACTGTGATTGATGATGTGCCCAATTTCTCTTCCATCCTGTGAATGCAATCTTAATTGTTTTTAGTGTTCATTTAATAAAAAGATACACTTAAATGGCGGTGCTTTTGTTTTTACATTGTATAGCGGGGATCCAATATCCTGAGTACAGCAGCTGTCACTATAGTGGACTTTTATTTTGTATCTCCTTTGCCATATAGACTTTATGGCTTTTCTGGGGGTTCTTCCCACCCTGTTTGTGCTATTGAGTTTTTTGTTCCTTTTTACTTGAACTTATGTGATTTTTTTACCTTTTACATATTAGCTTGGCCTAAACAAAGCAGCGACACCCAAATCTGATCAATTTCAACTTGGGAAAAAAATGTTTTTTTTTTTAAAGCAATTTTACTGCAACCTCTGTTTTTTATCCAGCGGTAGTACCCCTGAATTGAACAATGCAATTAGCAGCCACAACAAATCTAAAAGCTAATAGGAAAGTTTACCAAAAAAAAATGCTAAAGCCATCAACTTTGTACAAATTGTCTAAAGGCAAACAATTTATTGGAGAGATTGTACACTTCTTTTTTTAACAATACCACATTGCATTCAAAACCACAACACCACACAGCCACATATATTTACCTCTGATGATGCACTAGAGCGATGGGCGTAGTAAGAGTGCTACGTCATTGCCACCACACTGTTTTTGCTTTATCCTGCATGTTTTATAATACTTTTAATAAATACTACACTATATGCCTTCAATTTGACCCTGCTTTTGGGGAACACTTGCCATCTGCTGTGGTGCTGGGACATGACATCATTTCTGGTCGGTGCTGTATCAAGAATATATATAATATAAAAAGGGATCTCTCTCTAGGGGGTGAATTGTGAACCTGTTGATTGCCATTGTGCCCATTTGCTGTTCACATAATGTGCAGCCATCTGCATTCTGAAAACCTTAAAGTATGTGTGAGCCAACTGATGAGTGCATTAAACTGGTGATGGTGGTGCACACTGTTGAGATTTGTATAGATGCATCTTTTTTTTCATCCCTTTTTTATAAGATCACATTTATTTAATAATTTTTTCATAAATACAACACTATATATATAGAAATGCTCCAAATTACTCGAATTAACAAGTCCACAAGTGTTGTGAAAACATATTTTTCAAATACTCCTGGTGTCGATCTCCACCATCCACCACCTTTTAGTGATCTCATGCGACAGTCCCGTCACCAATAGCTGAAAAACACGCTTACCAGCTCCTACGGACCCTTCATTTGCGCTTGTGGGTTAAACCCAGCCAAGGTCTTTCTCCAGGTCTGGTGGGTCTTCTACACAGAATCACCTCCTGTCACCATGTTAAATGTTCCACATAGTGTAAAAACTTCTTAAAATTATGTTAAAGCAATCAGGCTGGGCGACATAGATGAGGGATTGTTGCTGTTTGCCAACGATCTCTTGCTGTTTTTGCAGGATCCTGGGGAGTCGTTGGTAGCAACCTTGGATATCATAAATACTTTTACATATTTTTTTACATATGTATATGGTTGTGTCTGGCTCTACCCCACGCACCTTATCTAAGGTCCCACCATTCCCTCCTCTTTTTTGCAAAAGCAACCAGGGATGGAGGCGTAATATTCTCCATTGCGTCCCATTTAAAGTCCCAAATATTCCCTTTTTTCTTTGATACTGGTTAGGGATGGAGGTGTGTGTGGTTCAAGAGCCTTCACTTCCTTGTATCTGACCCCTAGTGGTCAAGTTACCATATACCACATTGAACGCAGCTGATTTTGATGGATACACAGCTGCTGTAATTGTCTCCACTCCTTTGAGCTGAATTGGTTTAGAGTGTTCTGCAGCCAATTCGTTGGCTGGTGTTTTGTTTGCACGGGAGCTGCGATGCATGCTGCATGCCTTCCCTCTCCCCTCCTTCACACACATTATGGGGATTGGGCAGGCGATTTCACCGTGCATCAGCACCACACCTTCCGCTCCATACGTGTGACGCCCAGTGGGCGTTCCTTCATGCAGGCGTGTGCTATTTCAGCTTGGCTGACACATGGTGAGTAGGTCTGGCTACTGCTGTGCTGTCTCTCCCTTGTTGTCATGCCAGTGTGACACTGGATGAGACCCTGGCCGTTGGGCTCACCCTGCAGTTCCCCTTCAGTGACCTTTTTTCAGCAGTCCCACACTGCACTCCATCTTTGGTTCATATCCCATTAGGACCTACATGGGTAAATACATAGCAAGCTCTTTATTTAATCTTAAATTCCTCTAACAAGCAATACTAATATTTCTTTACTCTAGTTTTCATTAATTTCTCCTGAATCTCATTTCCTCTTCCCTATTCTTACTATATGGGCACCTTATCTTTTCATTATGTTCACCTTGTTGATGTGCTCCACAATATATTTTTACGCTGGACATATTTATTCGGCTGACCTCCGACAGGTGGTATCGCATGACCTAGTATCAGCTCTTATGTGAATGTGATTACTTTCAGTTATGGCTGTTATGGCTGTTTATCTGTTCATCATCACCCTTAATCCCTCTACCCCTCCAGTCTGTGGTTACATTAAACTATAATGGTGATTTTTTTTCTATCCCCTTTTTAGTATATGGATGCACTTGCTCCTGATGAGTGGATAGAAGTCCATGAAACGTTGTTGAGCTTATTTTGATGCATCCATCTCATATTTATAATTCTAGATGATTTCTATTGCTTTACCACCCTGATATAATGTTATGCCTACTCCATTTGGGGGACTGTGATGTACAATATTTACTTTCTGTGTCATGTTGGTGACTATTCTCAATATGTATGTTGATACTTTGTATTTTATATACCAATGTGCTATTATGCGTTTATATGGGTTGATCCATGCCCTATAATTTTTTACATATGTATATGGTTGTGTCTGGCTCTACCACACACACCACATTTAAAGTCCCACCATCCCCCCTTTTTTTTGCAAAAGCAACCAGGGATGGAGGCATAATATTCCCCGTTGCGTCTCATTTAAAGTCCCAAATATTCCCTTTTTTCTTTGATACTCAGGGTTAAAGGTCAACTTACACAAGTCGTCCATTCTACCTTTAGACGAAGGGGTCAAGGCTAAGGCTAATCAGAATTTACCATTAAAATGGGTCTCTCAGATTACGTATCTGGGAATCAAGGCAACGGCGGACGTGAACCTTATAAAGAAGAAAATTCTCCCGGTAATTTTGTATTTCTTGAGGAGTGCTCCGGTTTGGATCCCGAAGTAATTTTTCAAGAAATTTAATGGGATCACCAGCTCATTTCTATGGGCCCCTAAAATGCCTAGAATAGGATTGAAAGTCCTGCAGGAGCCATGGGGGCAGGGAAGTTTGGCGCTGCCAGATTGGCATAAATACTATTTGGCAGGCCAAATAGTCTTTGTGAACAGATGGCTGGTCTCAGATTCTGGGGACTCGGCTATGGTTCTGAAAGCGGCCCACTTGGGCTCATACGAGTCCCTTCGTTTAGCCATTCGCAGGGGTACTAAGCGAGATCTCCCACTTACGGAATCAATGAAGGCCACTATTAAAGCTTGGGTGGAGACAGTGAAACTGGCCTGCCCTAGTTACAGGGGGTTTTCCCCCTTGACCCTCCTCTGGATGAACCCGAAGTTAAAATAATTTTATGTGTTGGAGGATCCCACGGGATGGCCGATTTAAGGGTGTTAAGTTGCTTAAGGTTATTACACCCGATGGAGAACTGACATTTGACGACCTCAAAGCCAGGCACGACCTTCCAAACTCTCAGTACTTTAGGTATCTCCAATTGAGACATGCATTCCAGACACAGTTTAGGGAGGAGAGTGTAGAATCTTCCCCTCTAGATTTGAAGAATTACTTATGAAAGAAGAGCTGCCCAAAACCCTATCAGTGAAGTGTAAAGAATTGTTTAAAATTAGCCCCAAGGCACTACTTAAATGTAAATAACGCTGGGAGGCTGAGGTACCAGACATACAAGGAAATGATTGGGATGATATGTGGGAGCACCCATTTCAACAACTAGTGGCAGCTAGGGACAGGCTCATTCAGTTTAAATTCTTGCATAGAGTATATTATACCGCAGCTAGATTGGCCTCGATATATCCATCTGTTCCCTCAGAGTGTTGGCGATGCTCGTTTGCTCCGGATGATGCGCATCATGTGTTTTGGAGTTGTCCCCAAATCCAGCTGTTCTGGACTAGGGTCACTTCCTGTATAACTGAGGTGTTGCAGGTGCCGGTACCACTGACCATTTATGTGTGTCTCCTGGGTATGGTGGAGGAGGTGGTCCCCTCAAGGGCTCACAGAACTTTACTTACCATCTTATTATTCTATGGGAAGAAGTCTATTTTGCTTAAGTGGAAAAAAACAGGTGCTCCAGAAGTAACTTTCTGGAAGGGGTTGCAATGATCCCACTATACAAAGCAACATATATTTCTAGAGGCTGCGGCAAGAAATTTGCAAAAGTATGGAGGGCTTGGTATGAGTCTGATCAAACAGTGGGTTAGTGCTGGATTGACTTAAGGCTGCGGGATAGGTCCTATGTGTCATATATCATCCTCCTGAACTGGGTGAAGTCAAAATGTCTGCAGTCTGAGGCAACACTTGGAAGTGAAGAGGTTTTTGTTCCTCTGAGTTGATTTTATTCTTGAAGGGGGGAAGGGAACTGAGTAAAGGAGGGGAGGGGTGGGGGGGGGTACCAGGGGGGCTGGTATAGTAGCCGTCAATTGATGGCAATAGTTGGATAATTTTGCTAGTCATGTTGGCCGAATGTCCGACTTGGTGTTGTGCCAAGTCATTCATGTGTTATATGAAAAAATGTAATAAAAATAATTAAAAAAAAATAAAAATCTTACAATGTATTTTAAAACTATTTCACTTACAGCATTCACTGATCAATTGTGCCTTGAGTTTAGTTTTTCGGCTGCCACACACACAATCAAAACCGTCCTTCCAGGACATGTGGGAATTGGTGACGTCAGCGCATCGCTCTTCCCTGTGCGTTTTGTCATGAGATGACGTCGTCTAGGGGCTATTGGTGGCGGACTGTCACATGAGATCACTTAAAGGGGGTGGATGTTGGAGATCGACACCAAGAGTATTTGAAAAATATATTTTTACAAAACTTGTGGACTTTTTTGTTAATTTGAGTAAGTTGGATTGGTTATTTAACCCATTTCTATATTTTATGTTTATGCACTGTGTTATATGATTCACAAAAGATTTGCTGCTCAATTTTGTTTTTGAGGTTATTTAATAGCACAGTTCTTTCTTTATTTTTTACTACACTATATATATATATATATATATATATATATATATATATATATATATATATATATATAATGATTTTTGGGGGGCATTTGTCCATATTCGAGTTTTGCCATCCATCTGTGCTTCCACTGGTAGAATAGTCTGGTTGTTGCCATCTTCAAAAGTGTCATTTCCTTAAATGGTCAACAAAGAAGGATTTATCGGCTTTACAGGATGTTACTGAGCCCAGTGTGCCGCCTATAATCTGTGCAACAATCCTTACTGGTAAGTATATTTGGATTAGTGGTGGGACACTCTGTGAATTTTTGCTGAAGAGTCCAGAAAAGACTTATACATCACTGAGGAGTATTATTACCATATGAAATGTCATCACTAGAGACTTTTTACTTTCATGGACTATTTTTATATATATTTAAATAGTTATACACAGTGTATTGGTTTACCTAACTTGCACATTATGACACTTATCACAGTTTTATTTTTTAAGCGCAGCACTTTCTAATATAATTCCTCTGCTTTTTCAACTATAATCTTTCTCTGTGCAGGCACTTAGCAGTCAGTTGAATTTTTTCATATATATATATATTCATTTCACTATATTTGGGACACTTGAGGCACATCTGCAGGGGGAAACCAATTGCCATAGGCTGACTTCCTTTCCACAACAAAGGGGGAAAGGCAGCAAATGGAGGAAGGAAATTCTATGGAAAGTGGGAAGGGCAGGCAGCAGCAAAAACATAAAATCCTAAGATTGCCATCTGGCTAGCAAGCTTAAAGGGGTTGTAAACCCTAGAGTTTTTTCACTTTAATGCATCCTATGCATTACGGTGAAAAAACTTTGGACACTGACCGGCCCCCCAGCCCCCCCCCCCCCATTTTACTCACCTGAGCCCTTTGTTCCCTCAGTGGAGATACGGTGTACCGCTCTGCCTGGGGTTCTCGGCTCTTGATTGGATAGATTGATTGCAGTACAGCCATTGACTCCCGCTGCTGTCAATCAAATCCAATGACGTGGGCACCAAGTGGGGCAGGGCTGAGTCCTGCTTTCTGCATCTATGGATGCAAATGCTGGACTCTGGAGCATGCCTGCAAGGTAACTCCCTAGGAGAGCGCCTCTCCTAGGGGGTTATACGATGCTGGAAGGAGCTGATAACGCCACTGGGGGACCCCAGAAGAGGCAGATCGGGGCCACTCTGTGGAAAACTAACTGCACAGAAGAGGTAAGTATGATATGTTTGTTATTTTAAAAAAACACAAGGGTTTACAATAACTTTAAAGGGGTGGTAGGGGTGCTGCTACATGGAGGTGGTAGCTGGTAGGCTGAGCATCACTGATGTGACCTCTTTCTCCTTCTGCCCTACCTTCTTCACATCTTCGGCCTCTACATTCTTAAAAAATTACCAGATTTACTATTTTTATGATTTGCCATATTGGATAATAGATTTAATTTCAACCCCTTTTTCAGTAATTTTCCAGGAACAAGAGGGTAGGCAGCAGCAAATATAAAGTATAAATAAAGACAAAACTTTTCTTTTTAGTTGTGGATAGGGTGGAGAAGGATTAAAACAACTGTCAGGTTTTAAGGCTACTTCTGCAGTAAAAGTTTTACTTAACCACTTCAGCTCCGGACCAATAAATACCTTAAGGACCAGAGGTCTTTTTGCAATTTCGCACTGCGCTGCTTTAACTGGTAATTGCGCGGTCATGCAATATTGCACCCAAACGAAATTTGCGTCCTTTTCTTCCCACAAATAGAGCTTTCTTTTGATGGTATTTGATTGCCTCTGCGATTATTTTTTTTTGCGATATAAATGGAAAAAGAGCGAAAATTTTGAAAAAAAAAGATATTTTCTTCTTTTTGTTATAAGAAAAATCGAATAAACTAAATTTTAGTCATACATTGAGGGCAAAATTTATTCAGCCACATGTCTTTAGTAAAAAAAATGTCAATAAGCGTATATTTTTTGGTTTGCGCAAAAGTTATAGCGTCTACAAACTAGAGTACATTTTCTGGAATTTACACAGCTTTTAATTTATGACTGCCGATCTCATTTCTTGAGGTGCTAAAATGGCAGGGCAGTACAAATCCCCCCCAAATGACCCCATTTTGGAAAGTAGACACCCCAAGGAAATTGCTGATGGGTATGTTGAGCCCATTGAATATTTATTTTTTTTGTCCTAAGGGATTGAATAATGACAAAAAAAAAATAAAAAATTTTTTTTACAAAAAGTTGTCACTAAATGATATATTGCTCACACATGCCATGGTTATATGTGGAATTGCACCCCAAAATATATTCCGCTACTTCTCCCGAGTATGGAGATACCACATGTGTGGGACTTTTTGGGAGTCTAGTCGCGCACGGCACCCCGAAAACCAATCACCACCTTCAAGATTTCTAAGGGTGCAAATTTTTGATTTAACTCCTCACTACCTATCACAGTTTCGAAGGCCATAAAATGCCAAAATAGCACAAAACCCCCCAAAATGACCCCATTTTGGAAAGTAGACACCCCAAGCTATTTACTGAGAGGCATGTTGAGTCCATGGAATATTTTATATTTTGCCACAAGTTGCGGGAATATTACAAACTTTTTTTTTTGTTGCACCAAGTTGTCACTAAATGATATATTGCTCACACATGCTATGGGCATATGTGAAATGACACCCCAAAATACATTCTGCTGCTTCTCCTGAGTACGGGGATACCACATGTGTGGGACTTTTTGGGAGTCTAGTCGCGCACGGCACCCCGAAAACCAATCACCACCTTCAGGATTTCTAAGGGTGCAAATTTTTGATTTAACTCCTCACTACCTATCACAGTTTCGAAGTCCATAAAATGCCAAAATAGCACAAAACCCCCCCAAATGACCCCATTTTGGAAAGTAGACACCCCAAGCTATTTACTGAGAGGCATGTTGAGTCCATGGAATATTTTATATTTTGCCAAAAGTTGCGGGAATATTACAAACTTTTTTTTTTTTGCACAAAGTTGTCACTAAATGATATATTGCTCACACATGCTATGGGCAGAAGTCAAATTACACCCCAAAATAAATTCTGCTGCTTCTCCCGAGTACGGGGATACCACATGTGGGGGACTTTTTGGGAGCCTAGCCACGTACGGGACCCTGAAAACCAAGCACTGCCTTCCGGATTTGAATATAAAATGCTACCAAAAAACCTGTTAGCGATGGCAGGGATCAGGCCTGACTCTGCGATCGCTGCAGTTATGTGTTTAGTGTTTTGTAAGTGACAGTGATCGATCGATACTGCACTTGGGTGGGCTGGGCAGAGGGGCAAAACGCAGGTGCCAGCAGGTATTTGGGCTGATCCCGCTAACAATGCGTTTTTTTGGAACCCTAAACTGCTGGGGACGCTAGTATAGATCTGATCAGATCAGATATTGATCTGTTCAGATTCTATACCACTACGGGAGGTGTATGCTTTGCGTGTGGGTGTTAGCGGTACTGGCACTAACCTAGCGCTGCCTGGGGCGACGCAGACCCTGACCCTAAAACCTAATTGATATCACCCGCCGGGTGATCAGGGGGTTAAACCTTTAACACTTATACGGTGATCAGTGGTGAAAGGGTTAACTAGGAGCAATCAGGGGGTTCAAATTTTTATTAGGTAGTATATGGGGGTCCCTGGCGCTATATAAAAACCTGACGGGGAACCTAAATAACTAACTGGCTAACCAGCGTCACCAGTGACACTTATACTGTGATCGCTGGTGAAAGGGGGTGAAAGGGTTAACTAGCAGCAATCGGGGGGTTAAAACCATTATTGGGTAGTATATCGGGGTACCTAGCGCTATAAAAACCTGGCGGTGAACCTAAAAAAATAACTAGCTACCTAGCGACACTAGCGACACTGATGCAGCGTTCAGAAAAATTATCGCTTAGTGACACTGGCAAAAGGGGGTGAAAGGGTTAACTAGCGGAAATCAGGGGGTTAAAACCATTATTGGGTAGTATATCGGGGTACCTAGCGCTATAAAAACCTGGCGGTGAACCTAAAAAAATAACTAGCAACCTAGCGACTGTAGCGACACTAATGCAGCGATCAGAAAAACGATCGCTTAGTGACACTGGCAAAAGGGGGTGAAAGGGTTAACTAGCGGCAATCAGGGGGTTAAAACCATTATTGGGTAGTATATCGGGGTACCTAGCGATATAAAAACCTGGCGGTGAACCTAAAAAAATAACTAGCTACCTAGCGACACATGCAGCGATCAGAAAAATGATCGCTTAGTGACACTGGCAAAAGGGGGTGAAAGGGTTAACTCTAGGGGCAATCAGGGGGTTAAATCTTTATTGGGGGGTGATAGGGGGCTACCCTGGACCTAACACTAACTGTCCTGACAGTTTTTACTGTCACAACTGACACTGAATGCATTGATCAGTAAAGAAATGATCAATGCAATCAGTGACACTGTGACTGGGGGGGGAGGGGGGGCGGGGGCGATCGGGGGGGGGTTTGTGTGCCTGTGTGTACCTACATGTCAGTGTAGTGTTGGTGCACACTTACTTTTACTCTTCTCCTCGTAGTCCGGTCAAAAAGACCGCCCCGAGGAGAATGACATCACTTCCTCCTTCCCGTGTAAACAATACACAGGGGAGGAAGCTTCTCATTGGCCAGGAGCGATCCAGAGGGGGTGGCCGAAAACCAACGGCCATCCCCTCATCACGGAGCGCTCCTGGACCGAATCGGACCGCCGTAACCAGCGGGAGGGGGTCCGATCGGACCCCCCACCCGCTGGAAGGCAATCACGTAGATGTACGTGATTATGCCTGCCTGTGCCATTGTGCTGACGTACATTGGCAATACGGCGGTCCTGAAGTGGTTAAAGCATACACTTCTACAACCATAAATGACCTGCCATTCCCCAGAATGAGGCCTTGAAACTAAAAAAAGAGCAACATTCACCAAAACCCACCCCACCATCTCTAGTAACAACTTTCCCATTCAAGTTTTGGCTGGAGCAAAAGAAATGGTCCTCAAGCCCCCCACATGTCTGGCACAGGTATGCCAGCTTAGCACTTTAAGTGCTTCCATAGCAGCTGGAGAAAACACCCTTCCTCTAAGTCACAACAATAGGCAATCACAGTTTGCTTAAACTAATAACACACAAAGAATTAAATGTTACCATGTTTTATTGAACACACCATGTAAACATTCACAGTGTGTGTGGAAAAAGTATGTGAACCCTTGGATTTAATAACTGGTTAAACCTCCTTTGGCAGCAATAACTTCAACCAAACATTTCCTGTAGTTGCAGATCAGACATGCACAACGGTCAGGAGTAATTCTTGACCATTCCTCTTTACAGAACTGTTTCAGTTCAGCAATATTCTTGGGATGTCTGGTGTGAATCGCTTTCTTGAGGCCATGCCACAGCATCTCAATCGGGTTAAGGTCAGGACCCTGACTGGGCCACTCCAGAAGGCGTATTTTCTTCTGTTTAAGCCATTCTGTTATTGATTTACTTCTATGCTTTGGGTCGTTATCCTGTTGCAACACCCATCTTCTGTTGAGCTTCAGCTGGTGGACAGATGGCCTTAAGTTCTCCTGCAAAATGTCTTGATAAACTTGGGAATTCATTTTTCCTTTGATGATAGCAATCCGTCCAGGCCCTGATGCAGCAAAGCAGCCCGAACCATGATGCCCCCACCACCATGCTTCACATTTGGGATGAGGTTTTTGATGTTGGTATGCTGTGCATCTTTTTCTTCGCACATAGTGTTGTGTGTTTCTTCCAAACAACTCAACTTTGGTTTCATCTGTCCACAGAATATTTTGCCAGTACTGCTGTGGAACATCCAGGTGCTCTTGTGCAAACTGTAAACGTGCAGCAATGTTTTTTTTGGACAGCAGTGGCTTCCTCTGTTGTATCCTCCCATGAAATCCATTCTTGTTTAGTGTTTTTTTCCGTATCGTAGATGCGCTAACAGGGATGTTAGCATATGCCAGAGACTTTTGTAAGTCTTTAGCTGACACTCTAGGATTCTTCTTCACCTCATTGAGCAGTCTGTGCTGTGCTCTTGCAATCATCTTTACAGGACGCCCACTCCTAGAGAGAGTAGCAGCAGTGCTGAACTTTCTCCATTTATAGACAATTTGTCTTACCATGGACTGATGAACAGCAAGGCTTTTGGAGATATTTTTATAACCCTTTCCAGCTTTATGCAAGTCAACAATTCTTAATTGTAGGTCTTCTGAGAGCTCTTTTGTGTGAGGCATCATTCACATCAGGCAATGCTTCTTGTGAAAAGTAAACCCAGAACTGGTGTGTGTTTTTTTATAGAGCAGGGCAGCTGTAACCATAACCTACAATCTCATCTCATTGATTGGACTCCAGTTGGCTGACAGCTCACTCCAATTAGCTCTTGGAGATCTCATTAGTCTAGGGGTTCACATACTTTTTCCATCTGCACTGTGAATGTTTACATGGTGTGTTCAATAAAAACATGGTAACATGTAATTATTTGTGTATTATTAGTTTAAGCAGACTGTGATTGTCTATTGTTGCGACTTAGATGAAGATCAGATCACATTTTATGACCAATTTGTGCAGAAACCCATATCATTCCAAAGGGTTCACATACTTTTTTTGCAACTGTATATATATATATATATATATATATATATATATATATATATATATATATATATATATATATATATTTTTTTTTTTTTTGGTGTATTACAGATTTACATTTGCTAACTTATTGGTTATTAATTTTATTGTTATTTTTTCCTTGTAAGGCCCTACCTGCCCTGGTCAATTAGGGACAGCAAGGCTGTAAGTAAAATGCTTACGAGCATTAATTTCAGTAGACTACTGTGTGACTGGGCCTGCTGTACATGTCACGTCAGAAACAGCCTTTGTTGAGCTGTTTTTTGACAAAATAAATCAGACATGGATCACAGAGGACTATCAAACACCCATATGAAAAGACTTAACACTTCTGGGTATTATATATAGGGAAGGGATATGACATGGGGTGAAACTGAAATTGAGGTACGTTTTTTTGTTTTATCAGCATATTTACTTTGTTTCTCCCTATGCACTTTACCAACAGCACTTCCTATGCTTTCCATATAACAGCCAAAGAAGTTTGTCCGTAAGGCAGCCGTGACCATTGTATAGTGATTTTGTTGGTCGAATTCCTGCATTATGTTCCAAACCTCGAAAGCGCAGAATTCAATGCAAGCCCAAACCTCATCCCATAAAATCTCACATTTCTACAGATTTGCACCTGAGTAAGAAACCCTACTGTGGCATTCTACACTACAAAGGACAAGCCACAGAGAACTCCCACATAACTACATGGATACATTGTTTTCTGCAGAGGGAACACTGCATTTCCTATTCTGGTTTAAGCTGGACAGCATAGAGCTGACTACTTCCTGATTTTCCTGAATGTGCAGCTATTCAGCACAACATCACGCCAGAACCTTTCCCGGCTACCCGGATCGTGCGAGATGCCTGTGGGACGCAGTAGAACTGCCAGGACTACAACTTCCCCATCACCACAGAATTCACCCATCACATCAGAATCCCCCATCATAGAGCTTCTCAATCACAGAGACCCCCAATCACACACTCCGTCACCATGTAACCCCCATAATCACATAGTCCCCTCTTCACATCAGAGCCCTACCTTTTGGCACCAGCAGGAGGTGAAGGATGTGGACTTCTGTCCTCCCCTGATTACCACCTACCCTAGATCAGAGTCCTGCTTTGACATGTTGTGGGCGAGCAAGCTGCCATCACCATAGCAAATAATGATGCCATGCATCCTGGACCTAAAGCCTTATTAAGCCCCATACATACTATCAGATTTTTTGTTGCTTTTTTCCTTCAGATTTACCAAAACCATATAATATGAGGTCAAACCTTAGGAGTTTCAATTTGTATGCAATCAGGCAGGCCCTTGCACTACATGGTTTTTGTGAATCTGAAGACAAAAATCAGCAGAAAATCTGATAGTTTTTATGGGGCTTTAGTTTGTATGGTGCTAGCAATCGGCCCAACAGGACCATGGCAATTCATGTTCCTGTTCGAGGGCAAACTAGGTCCCATGGAGGGGACCCAGATGGCACTAAATGGTGTTGTGCCACCCTGGTTCAGAAACACTGTTTTAACGTAAAATATTAAATAAAAAAAGTCTACTATCTCCAACATTTTTTAAGTTGCTATTAGGACTCATTTTTTTTTCAATTGTCTAAATAAAAAAATTAAAAATGTTTTTGTATTATTACAAATCTGTTTTGGGAAAGGGAAGAGTTTTTTTTATAATGAGCACATCCGGTGAGAACATAAATAAATATAAAAAAAAAAAATATGGGTAAATTTTATGACTTTTTTAACTTTTATTACTTTTTGGGCCTTTTTCTGTGTGCAAGCTTGTGTTAGTGTCTCTTCAAAATTGTTAAGGCTATTTGTTTTCATTCATACTGGCAGTAATAAAATATACCAAAAATGTGAAAAGGGGTAGTTTTTCATAAAAATTTTGTTCGTAAACACAGCCGTTCATGTAGTACCTTGGTGTGAAGTCATTAATGCCCCATATTGATCTTCTCATTTAGAACGTAAAGTGGAAGTGCACCCTAACACTTAACTTCTCCCCTGTCTCAAAATGAAAACAATCACAGTTTTTCTACCTCTAGTTTGCAGTATCCAGTGGCATCACATGACTTCAATTCTACTTCCTTCTGAGCCTAAAAGCAGCCAATGGGTGTGGTTACTGAAAGCTAGTGACATCACTTCCTGGGAGGGACACTGTTCCTGTGTAGCCGGTGGGTGTATCCAGGATGGGAAGAGCTGATCATAGGTTCCCGCTCAGTGTTCATGAATTATACATCCTAATTCCTGACTAAATGGGGAAATAAAAAGCTCCATCCACACAGGGGGATGGGAGGTGCAGTGCACATATACAGTATTGCTGTGCAAGGGAGAAGGGAGCTGGACAGGGGGGGAGGGGACTGTGGGTGTAGCTGGATGTGCTCTGGGGTCTCAGCTCAGGCAACCACACTAAGGTGAGACTTGTCATGCGACTTAGGACACATAGAGTTGCATGACAAGTCACAGCCCATTTATTTCAATGGCCCTCGTTCCCATCTATGAGACTTTGAAAATCAGAGACTTTGAAAAGGTACCTGCAATGCTTTGATGTGACATGTGATGCAACTTTGATCCAGAGTTTAAAGTTGGATCAAACTTGCACTCAAAGTTGCATCAAAGTCACACTCTAAACTGTGCATCTTTGGGGTTGCAATAATGGAAATGTGACTTGTCATGCAACTATGTGTCCAAAGTCTAAAATCTGATTGTGTGTACGTGGCTTAAGGCTCCGTTTCCACTAGTATGACTTGTCATGTGACTTTGGACACATAAAGTTGCATGCCAAGTCACAGTCACATTTATTTCAATGACACCTGTTCCCATTGATGCGACTTTGAAAATCAGTGACTTTGAAAAGGTACATGCAATGCTTTCATGCGACTTTGATCCTGAAAGTATAAAATTGGATCAAAGCTGCACTTAGAGTTGCATCAAAGTCACACTCTAGCTTTAGGCTATGTTTCCACTAGTGTTGTGAGATTTAGAGTGCGGCTTTGAGTGCAGCTTTGATCCAACTTTACACTCTGGATCAAAGTCGCCTCAAAAGTTGCATCAAAGTAGTGCAGGCAACTTTTCAAAGTCACAGATTTTCAAAGGCGCATAGATGGGAACGTTTGCCATTGAAATCAATGGGCTGTGACTTGTGATGTAACTTTGTGTCCAAAGTCGCATGACAAGTCACACTAGTGGAAATGGAGCCTTTAACTCATTACTTAGATGTAGATCCCTCAGCTGGACATGTGCCACACCATGCACACAGTGCCATGCAGAAACAACCAGGTGGTTGTACACTGTAGAATATCTGCATCATGTTGCATTGTAATCTATCTTACAGTTTCTACCAAACAGAACCGACTTCCAAAGCCTGCCCTCCCTCTTCCTCTCTCTCTCTCTCAGGAGAAATTGCTATCCAAAACAAGGCAATGAAGACAGGGGGAGATCTGTGAAGGGGAGGAGGGATCTGGGCAGGGTTGGGCAAGACAGAGGGGGTTAGAATGAACAGTAGGCACGCCTGTGTAGAAGAGAAGGACAACGTTTCCAGGAAGTGAGAGACAGCATGCAAATTCAGAAATAAGGAAGTAAGGTTGTCCCTGAAGAACAGGAAGGAGCTGATTGTCTGGCTTTGGTTAGACTTTCTAAGCTTGGTAATCAGCTATACAGAAAATTAATAATGTCAAATAAAGATATTTTACATAGAATTCATAGAAAAATTTTCATTTTTGACTGGACTTCCACTTTAATAAATGCTTTGTTTTCATTTAAGTCTATTGATGCACCCATCAGTTTATTAGATTACTCACAATGAATAATCTTAGCTGAGAACAAAATCCTTCATTAGGTTCTGAATGAGAAGCTGAAATGAGGACACTGATGACTAAGGTCAGCCATTATAGGTATGTGCAAGGGGTGTGCCAGGTGTGCCTAGGTACACCATAATCACCCCTGTGCGCGGTAAATCCCCCCTGCTGCCAGGGCGCATGTCATTTACTAGCTGCTTCCTTTTCTAAATGAGCGCAGTGAGTGATTGGTACAGATCAGTGTATTTATCAGTGTATTTATTCATAACTGAGGCCTAGTAAACTGTGTTTACTAGGCTTCAGTTTGTGAATAAACAGGAAGAAACTCAGAGCATTTCCCATTCATTCACTGTCCAGTGAAGATGACGCTGTATATACAGTGGTGTGAAAAAGTGTTTGCCCCCTTCCTCATTTCCTGTTCCTTTCACACTTAAGTGTTTCGGAACATCAAACCAATTTAAACAACAGTCAAGGACAACACAAGTAAACACAAAATGCAATTTGTAAATGAAGGTGTTTATTATTAAAGGTGAAATAAAATCCAAACCATCATGGCCCTGTGTGAAAAAGTGATTGCCCCCTAAACCTAATAACTGGTTGGGCCACCCTTAGCAGCAACAACTGCAACCAAGCGTTTGCGATAACGTGCAATGAGGCTTTTACAGCGTCCTGGAGGAATTTTGGCCCACTCATCTTTGCAGAATTGTCCTAATTCAGTTACATTAGAGGGTTTTCGAGCATGAACAGCCTTTTTAAGGTCATACCACAACATCTCAATAGGATTCAGGTCAGGACTTTGGCTAGGCCACTCCAAAGTCTTCATTTTGTTTTTCTTCAGCCATACGGTGGTGGACTTGCTGGTGTGTTTAGGATCATTGTCCTGCTGCAGAACCCAAGTTCGTTTCAGCTTGAGTACACAAACAGATGGTCGGACATTCTCCTTCAGGATCTCTTGGTAGACAGCAGAATTCATAGTTCCTTTTATCATGGCAAGTCTTCCAGGTCCTGAAGCAGCAAAACAGCCCCAGACCATCACACTACCACCACCATATTTTACTGTTGGTATAATGTTCTTTTTATGAAATGCAGTGTTCCTTCTACACCAGATATACTTGGACACACACCTTCCAAAGAGTTCCACTTTTGTCTCATCGGTCCACAGAATGTTGTCCCAAAAGTCTTGGGGATCATCAAGATGTGTTGTGGAGAAATTGAGACGAGCTTTGATGTTCTTTTTGCTCAGCAGTGGTTTTCTCTTTGGAACTCTGCCATGCAGGCCATTTTTGCCCAGTCTTTTCCTGATGGTGGAGGCATGAACGCTGACCTTAACTGAGGCAAGTGAGGCCTGCAGTTCCTTGGACGTTGTTGTGGGGTCTTTTGTGACCTCTTGGATGAGTCGTCGCTGCGCTCTTGGGGTAATTTTGGGCGGCCGGCCACTCCTGGGAAGGTTCACCACTGTTCCATGTCTTCGCCATTTGTGGATAATGGCTCTCACTGTGGTTCGCTGGATTCCCAAAGCTTTGGAAATGGCTTTATAACCCTTTCCAGACTGATAGATCTCAATTACTTTCTTTCTCAATTGTTCCTGAATTTCTTTGGGTCTCGGCATGATGTGTAGCTTTTAAGGATCTTCTGGTGGACCTTACTGTGTCAAGCAGCTCCTATTTAAGTGATGCCTTGATTGTGAACAGGTGTGGCAATAATCAGGCCTGGGTGTGGCTAGAGAAATTGAACTCAGGTGTGGACAACCACAGTTATAGTATGTTTTAACAAGGGGGGCAATCACTTTTTCACACAGGGCCATGATGGTTTGGATTTTTTTTCACCTTTAATAATAAACACCTTCATTTACAAATTGCATTTTGTGTTTACTTGTGTTGTCCTTGACTATTGTTTAAATTGGTTTGATGTTCCGAAACACTTAAGTGTGACAAACATGCAAAGGAACAGGAAATGAGGAAGGGGGCAAACACTTTTTCACACCACTGTATACACACACGCATGTGCATTTGAGCTTTGGGGTGCACACAGTGGCGTAACTAGAACCTTCAGGGCCCCGATGCAAGAAACCATGAAGGGCCTCCCTGAACCCCAGCCAGGGCCCTTCCCTCCGAGTCCGGCGGTGGAACTCCAGGGCGTGGTCACAGGTATGACCTTTGTGAGCCCTGTAGTTCCACCATTGGTATCGGTAGTTTTTTTTTTTTTTTAGGTGCCCCATTGGGGGACTGTCCCTAGGCAGGATGGGGTCCCCAGCCCCAGAAGAGATGAGGTCCTTTTCTCCAGGGCAGATGAAGTTACTGCCCCCAGGTGAGAAGGGGTCCCTGTCCCCAGGGGAGGTGGGGGTCCCTGTCCCCACGTGAGAAGGGGTCCCTGTCCCCAGGGGGAGATGGAGGGGGTATGTAATGGTGTGGGGGGGATGGGGTCCTCTCACTCACCATGACCAAGCTGTAGGCCACGCACTCAGCCATGTTGGCCTGGGCTCCATCCAGTGTGCTGGACGGGCGATCAGCATGTCTCCCAGAAAGACCTTTCATCATCTGTGTATGACGGGGGAGGAGGGGGGCTGGCAGACAAGCCTGCAGTGTCCTCCAGGGAGCCGGCTCTCATAGGGCTGCACTGCATCTGTGTGCTTGCATGGAGCAGGAGAGGGGTACTCTGAGGAGCCGGCTGAGGACACAGGTCATGTGGGGAATGCACAACTAAAGAGCAGCCAGTGCGATAGTCGAGCATGGAGCTCTGCTAGTCACCCTCCACCTCCAGCCACCCGTGTGCATGGTGCACTGGTACCCCTAGCTGCCTATGCTGCTGCTGGCCATATGTAGAGGGGGCTGCATGGGCCCCCTGCATCACAGGGCCCGGTTGCGGTCGCGACTGCTGCACCCCCTATAGTTACGCCCCTGGGTGCACACCCTAATGCAATAGTCTGCGCACACCACTCTTGGCAATACATAGTTTGATTCTCAGCTGGTTGAACCCATGATTCCAGAAAATAAATTTGCACCATGCTTAACAGTCAATATCCTTACTTAACGCCGGGTTACTACATGAATGTTTGTGTTTGCTAACACAGACATTCATGCAGGAAAGAAGTTGAAGCAGTGACTGGTGGTGAGAAAGCTTTGTCTATTGTGCAAAGCTTTTTCACTGACCGATCCTGATCCTGTTGGGGTGGGATTACCAAACACACAAACATTTTATTAAAGTGACAAGAAGCGTCAGGTCTTTTTTCTTCAATTTCTCCTTGCAGTGCTGGAACACATAATTAACTGGTTCCTGACTGGCTCACACAGATATACTGTGGCAGAATGTCTCCCCTGGGCAAAATCCTGTACGGGAACGTCCTTCCCTTCAGCTGCCATCAGAGGCGGCGGGGGACCCGATGCACATGGCTGGCAGGCACGATCGCCACTAGCCACACGTGATGGCGTGCACGAGTGCCATCTCCTGTCAGGGAAGAGGAGCCATATAGTTTGTTCCTACTAATTAGGAAAAACGATATGTCTCCTCTACTGGTCAATCCTATCCCCATACAGTAAGAACACACTGAGGGAACACACATTTAACCTTTCGATTGCCCACTAGTGTTAACCCCTTCCCTGCCAGTGACATTTACACAGTAATCAGTGCATTTTTATAGCACTGAATGCTGTATAAATGCCAATGGTCCCAAAAAAGTGTCAAAAGTTTCCGATTTGTCTGTGGCAATGTCGCAGTACCGCTAAAAATTTTGGGGATATTTATTATAGCAAAAAGTAAAAAATATATTTTTCCCAAATTTTCGCTCTTTTTTGTATATATCGCAAAAAAGTAACACTGCAGAGGTAATCAAATACCACCAAAAGAAAGCTCTATTTGTAGGAAAAAAAGGACGTCAATTTTATTTGTGTATAGCGTCGAACAGCTGCGCAATTGTCAGTTAAAGGGAGGCAGTGCCAAATTGTAAAACGTGCTCTGGTCAGGAAGGGAGTAAGATCTTCCGGGGGCTGAAGTAGTTAAAAGACAACCCCCCCCCCGAAGCTTTGCTGAACTCCAAATCATAGTGAAATCAATTTCACAAAATATTGTGCTCATCCTGATTTCCTAGCTCAGTCAAATTTCTATTTCTGCAAATTCATAATGAAAGTCTTTTATTTTTTTTTCTGTACAGTAGAAACAACAGATGAAAACTTCTCCGAAACTTCACAAAATATTTTTGTGTACAAGAACTGCCCTCTAGCTAATTCCCCTCACAATTGTTGCAAAAGACAGTTAAATGTGTTGCATTGTTCATAATAATTGGATAGCGTATGGTCATACTAAGAAAGATCAATAGGTCTTCTCAAATCATTGTTTTTTTTCAATGGTGAATAGAATGTTCACTTTGCAAGGGAATTGCACCTTAGCTTAGTGAATGTGGTGAAAATTCACTTTGTAAAGATTACCCAATCACATGCATGGAAAATAAAATAAAAAAGAGTATTTTTGCTTGCGCATGATTGGATGATGGATGTCAGCATTATCAAGGGATAATTTCCTTGAAAAGTGAGAATTCTTTTGCAAAGTGATCAGCCAATAAGTGAAAGAAGTCTGGTTGGCCTCCGTTCATGGTTTGGAACTGTTTGTATGGATTTACTGAAATAAAGGTGATTATACTGGATGTGCGGCCAACTAGACCTCTTTCATTTATTGGAATCCATGATTGATGGGACCAGCACCTGGCTAGTGTGTTGGTGAAAGTGGACATAGGAGACTGACCTGGAGTGGTGCGGCCAACTAGACCTCTTTCATTTATTGGAATCCATGATTGATGGGACAAGCACCTGGCTAGTGTGTTGGTGGAAGTGGACATAGGAGACTGACCTGGAGCCGTGTTCACGTTCAAAGTGATCATCCAGTTTGCCTTTAGGAAATCAATCCAGTTGTGTTTGAATAGGAGTTTGGGTGCCCTTTCATGGGCAAAAGTTGCAAATTAACTTCGGAACTTACATTGCGTTAATAAACACTGCAACATTTTCTGGCAGGTGGCATCTAATACGTAGGCACATCAGAATCAGAAACAATGCATCATCTCCTACTACCTGTTGCATACATTTTCATATTACTTCAGCTGTTTAATTTTGTATGGTCATAAAATATCAATATGGAGAAAAGCACAGAATAAATTTAAATAACACAAAAATGCATTATTTATATGAAGGATGGGATTGTCACTGCAGCCTAAGAAACGTTTCACCATCTTTCCTCTTTCACCATTGCATCTAAATTAAGTCCATTTTTCTTGTCCAAACAGCTCATGATCAATTCAAACATGTTGCCGATTTGAGGCTGCAGGCTGTTCCTGTTTTTCACGTGTCTTTTTCCAAACCGGCCGATTGGTCGAACTCCCCGCCCTACATACCAGTAAGGATCAATCTCTGGGCCTATTAAAACGAGAAGAAATGCATTCTCAATAAAGTAAACCTGTGCCCTCAATAACACAGAACATTATATTCATTTATGAACAGGCACAGTGCAGTTGAACAAATAAAAGAGCAAAGAACAATCACTTAGTAAAGTAAATGCTCACCTTATGAGTCATGAAAACAGATGGCATAATTAATGATATGTAATGATATGTAATGTACACCTCTGTATTAACCACACCCATGTTCTATGCAACGATTGGCTAATAATAGCATATATAAGTTGTATACCCGCCCAGAATTAAACCAGATAAGCTTTGAACATCAACTTTGACTCATTTTCTTCTTGTGTTCAGAACGAAGCTCTCAGTCTCCTCAGTACTGCAGTGCTGAGCGGGTTTTGTAAGTGTGGTAATTGCCGTAATTATACCTAGCTGGTCTTTGTCAGGTATATAGAAATACCATTTTAATCACTACACAATGTAAATGGTCTCTTAGCATGATGAAGCTGAGTTCACTTTAAAAATCCAGTTGCACATAAAAGAAATAACAGGACTGAAATGATCACAGCTTCATCGCCGTATTTATTTATTAAAACAATGTATACCCAAAGAGCACAAAATTGGACTTTTAAGGTGCAGAAAAATCAATCAAAAAGCTAAATTTAATTTTGAAAGGGTGAGAGTGTATCCATCAGATAATCTCAATGTGATGTTGATAATGTAAATGTATTATTAGGTACACTACTGGGTCCCTACATGAATGTATTGTCAATTATTAAAGATACAAAACAGATTTTATATGTTTCTGTTTTAGTGGCAAATATTAAGTAACAAGGTTCTACAAAAGCTCTAGAAGAAGCCACGTTTGTGGTGAAACATGTAGAGGCACACTTTTGTACCTTGACCATTGGGTCAATATGGCCTAAATTTTACAAACTGTTTTAAAATATCTACCCTGTTTCCCCGAAAATAAGAAAATAAGTCTGATTGTCGGTGATGGCTGCAATATAAGCCCTACCCCCCAAATAAGCCCTAGTTAAAGTCCTTGTAGGTCTTATTTTCAGGGTAGGGCTTATTTTTGGGGAAACCAGGTAGAGATTAGTTGGGGGGCAGGGCTTATATTGTAGCCATCACCGACAATCACGCTAGGTCTTATTTTCGGGGAAACAGGGTATGTAATAAAATGTTCTATATTTTTTGTAAATTCTGTTTTTTGAATGATTTTTCTGCATCTTAAAACTCCAATTTTGTGCTCTTTGGGTATACATTGTTTTGTCATTTATGTCAGGTGGTGGAGAACCAATACCAATTTGATAAATTATCGTATTTATTACATTCATTTTGCCAAGTGAACAGTCTCTGCCCCTTTAATAAATCAACCCCAAAGTATGTCAAAACATTTAATAACGCTGTATTACAGCTGCACAATTCATATAGCCTAGGTTCACACTGATGCGGCACAGCACATCTGATTTGCACAGGAATCGCATATTACTGTGCAAATCGCATGCAATGTCTGTGCGGTGCGATTTGATCCATTAATTTTGTATGGTTCAAATCGCACCTCATCCACACCAGAATGGTGCAGGGGCCCTTTTTTTCCCACACCAGAGTCGGATTCAGGCAATCGCACAGGGTTTTGCAAGCTGTTTTGGGGTGTCGTTAATTTAACATTGATACTCGCAGCAGATTGCATGAATGGAAACGCACAGAAATTGCTGTGAATCCCACACCGCATCGGCGTGAACCAGGTTTTAATAAACACCTTTTGAAATGTATATAAATCCCTGCAGGCACCTATCATTTCATAAATAAGTAGAACAGACCCTTTACGATAACAGAATGTTTCCATCGCTTGATATGTTACCCACCTTTGCCAACAAAAAGTAGATCAAAGATAACATAAGACTTCTAACCTTGTGGCCAACAGATCCAAACAGGGCAAAACAGCCAGCAGAAACTACAGACCTGGGGTGGTATGATATCCAGAAAACTCCAGAAACTCCAGGATGGTGTCGAGAAAATATGCATGGCATATAAATCCAGCCCATGACCAATCCTTACACCATCTAAAGTAATTTGACATATAATATATACCGTATATATGTGTGTATATAGTATCTCACAAAAGTGAGTACACCCCTCACATTGTTGTAAATATTTTATTATATCTTTTCATATGACAACACTGAAGAAATGACACTTTGCTACAATGTAAAGTAGTGAGTGTACAGCTTGTATAACAGTGTAAATTTGCTGTCCCCTCAAAATAACTTAACACAGCCATTAATGTCTAAACTGCTGGCAACAAAAGTGAGTACACCCCTAAATGAAAATATCAAAATTGGGCCCAAAGTGTCAATATTTTGTGTGGACACCATTATTTCCCAGCACTGCCTTAACCCTCTTGGGCATGGAGTTTACCAGAGCTTCACAGGTTGCCACTGGTGTCCTCTTCCACTCCTCCATGACAACACCACAAAGCTGGTGGATGTTAGAGACCTTGCACTCCTCCACCTTCCTTTGAGGATGCCCCACAGATGCTCAATAGGGTTTAGGTCTGGATACATGTTTGGCCAGTACATCACCTTTACCCTCAGCTTCTTTAGCAAGGCAGTGGTCGTCTTGGAGGTGTGTTTGGGGTCGTTATCATGTTGGAATACTGCCTTGCTGTCCAGTCTCTGAAGGGAGGGGATCATGCTCTGCTTCAGTATGTCACAGTACATGCTGGCATTCATGGTCCCCTTAATAAACTGTATCTCCCCAGTGTCGGCAGCAACCCCAGACCATGACACTCCCACCACCACGCTTGACTGTAGGCAAGACACACTTGTCTTTGCACTCCTCACCTGGTTGCCGCCACATACGCTTGACACCATCTGAACCAAATAAGTTTATCTTGGTTTCATCAGACTACAGGACATGGCTCCAGTAATCCATGTCTTTAGTCTGCTTGTCTTTAGCAAACTGTTTGCAGGCTTTCTTGTGCATCATTTTTAGAAGAGGCTTCTTTTTGGGACGACAGCCATGAAGACCAGTTTGATGCAGTATACGTTCTGAGCATTGACAGGCCAATCTCCCACCCCTTCAACCTCTGCAGCAATGCTGGCAGCACTCATACATCTATTTCCCAAAGACAACCTCTGGCTTTGATGCTGAGCACGTGACCTCAACTTCTTTGGTTGACCATGGCAAGGCCAGTTCTGAGTGGAACCTGTCCTGTTAAACCGCTGTATGGTCTTGACCACCATGGCATGTTTGATGGCATTAATGACTGTGTGTTGAGTTATTTTGAGGGGACAGCAAATTTACGCTGTTATACAAGCTGTACACTCACTAATTTACATTGTAGCAAAGTGTCATTTCTTCAGTGTTGTCACATGAAAAGGTATAATAAATTATTTACAAAAATGTGAGGGGTGTACTCACTTTTGTGAGATACTGTATATATTCTGTTTGGGAGATCTACTAAAACTGGAGAGTGCAAAATCTGGAATCTCAAAATCAGCTTCTAACTTTGGCATGTTCAATTAACCTTTGACAAGCAAATCTAGAAGCTGACTGGTTTTATCTGCAAAAATTGGTGCAGCTTTGCACAGAAACCAATCAGCTTCTAGGTTTGTAAGTTAAAAACTGATTCTGAAAGTCCAGATTTTGTACTCTCCAGTTTTAGTAAATCAATCCCCTGTATATTTACATGCTGTATATACGCTATTCCCTAGCACTTGCCCATATCTTTAGAGAGACTGTGCCTCCTGGAACTTGCAATTCTTAATTACTCCCCTGAGGAAGTGGAGTTTATCAGAGAAACTTGTCAAAAGTTACAGATCCCTAGTCCACCACACAACTAGCTAACAGTATTTATATTTCCTTGGAATCTAAGATCAAATATACTAACATATGTAACTCCTTGGACTATGGGGTAAATTTACTAACATGTGGGTTGCTAGAACATGCTAGTTCGGATATATGATTGGGGCAATATAGTAATCATATCTGGAAGCATATAGCTTTCTAAATTGTGTAATTTGTTATGTTTAACAAGATATTAATAAAATCAAGCAACTTTTTTTTTTTTTTTGTCAAAAGTATTTTTATTTATAAAGGGTACATACGAAAAATCACAGTATTGTGGGCGCAGCCACAATATTAACAGAGGAAAGGAATAACACAAAACGGGTTGTAGCTAGGTAGAGAGCTTGTCACGTGTATAGTGCCTTGCAAAAGTATTCACTCCCCTGATTTGCATAACTTAATTTACAGAACATGCCCACAACTTTGAAGATTTTTTTTTTTTTTTTTTTAAGTAAACAACAAATAGGACAAAATCACAGAAAAAGTCAATGTGCATAACTATTCACCCCACTAAAGTCAATACTTTGTAGAGCCACCTTTTGCGGCTATCACAGCTCCAAGTCGCTTTGAATAAGTCTCTATGAGCTTGCCACATTTTACCACTGGGATTTTTGCCCATTCCCCCTTGCAAAACTGCTCCAGCTCCTTCAAGTTGGATGGTTTGCACTTGTGAACAGCAATCTTTAAGTCTGACCACAGATTTTCTTTTGGATTGAGGTCTGGGCTTTGACTAGGCCATTCTAACACATTTACATGTTTCCCCTTAAACCACTCAAGTGTTGCTTTAGCAGTGTGTTTGGGGTCATTGTCCTGAAGGAAGGCAAATCTTCATCTCAGCCTCAAATCACACACAGCGTGGTACAGGTTTTGCTCAAGAATATGCCTGCATTTAGCACCATCCATCTTTCCCTCAACTCTGACCAGTTTCCCAGTCCTGACTGCTGAAAAACTTCCCCACAGCATGATGCTGCCACCACCATTGTGGGGATGGTGTTCTTCGGGTAATGTGATGTGTTGGGTTTACACCAGACATAGCATTTTCTTTGATGGCCAAAAAGTTAAATTTTACTCTCATCAGACCAGAGCACCTTCCTCCGTACATTTTGGGAGTCTGCCACATGCCTTTTCGCAAACTCAAAATGTGCCGTTTTGTTTTTTGCTGAAAGTAATGGCATATGGCTTATTGTTGTCCAATGTACAGATACTCCAGTCTCTGCTGTAAAACTCTGCGGCTCCTCCAAGGTTACCTTAGGTCTCTGTTCTGTCTCTCTGATTAATACCCTCCTTGCCCGGTCCATGAGTTTTGGTGTGGGGCCGTCTCTTGGCAGGTTTGCTGTTGTGCCATGTTCTTTCCATTTGGTTATAATAGATTTGATGGTGCTCCTAGGGATCATCAAAGATTTGGATATTTTTTTAAAACCTAACCCTGACTTGTACTTCTCAACAACGTTGTCTCTTACTTGTTTGGAGAGTTCCTTGGTCTTCATGGCAGTGTTTGGTTAGTGGTGCCTCTTGCTTAGGTGATGAAGTCACATGACGATACGCGTGGGAAGGAAGTGCTTGTGGATACAGGAAGCCACGTCTGAGAGACGAAAAGGAACATTTTAAACTGCTATCTGGCGTTTTTAAACTGATTTGTTTGTGAGTACCTTTCCATTTGTTTGAGTTTTGTAATAAAAGTGTATACATACTTCACCATTTGGAGCCCTCCTGTTTCCTTCTCTGTGAGATCCTGCCTTAATGTGGGGAGAAGTCCTCCTAGCTTGGAACTAAGGGTACACCGCTGTCACCATCTGAGACCTTGGTCTCTTTATGCTTTTTGCCTTACAGCAGTAAGGTAAGGGGCCACCCTATATGTTAACTGCGGGACACTGAAGAGACACCAGAGTGTGCACAGTTTACGTTGTATTGCACCTGCTACTACGAGAAGCACTTTACGGATTTTTTTGCCACTTTTTTATTTTTGTTTGCAGTTTGAGAGACTTCTACATTTGTCTGCACTGAATGTTTCACTATTTAATTTTGCTTTATACACACTTTGTGTGATACTTTATTTATTTGCATTTATCACTTTATGGGTATATGCGATTTCTTTTCTATTTATGTGATTTTATGTGTTTCTATTTACACCGAGTAAGAAAATTTATTTATTGGTATTCATCACTATCACTGTGTGATTTTATACTTTATTTATTTGCATTTATCACTTTAGGGGTATATGCGATTTCTTTTCTATTTATGCGATTTTATGTGTTTCTATTTACACCGAGTAAGAAAATCTATTTATTGGTATTCATCACTATCACTGTGTGATTTTATACTTTATTTATTTGTATTTATCACTTTATGGGTATATGTGATTTATTTTCTATTTATGCGATTTTATGTGTTTCTATTTACACCGAGTAAGAAAATCTATTTATTGGTATTCATCACTATCACTGTGTGATTTTATGCGATTCTTACTTTGGTCTATGCGATTTTTTATATGTGGTTTCTATTTCTTTACATATATATATATATATATATTCGTTTGGAATGCTTTGTTGCACTAGTCACTTTGATCACTGATCACGATTTATCACGGGAATCAGAATTTATGCACAGATAATTTATGTTTTTATTGGTTAGCATTTTATGGATTAATATTATTTAGTTTAAGGGAGCGCAACACCATTTATTTGATTTGTTGCTATATGTTTCAGTGGTAGGGCTTATACCTCTGTCGGTGTTTGGCTGCAACCCTAATTGAGGCTTAATAGATTTTTGATAGCGCAGGGATACTTTTGTCTATTATTTCATTAATTATGTGACTTCTGAAGGCAATTGGTTGCACCAGAGCTTTTTATGAGTTTCATAACAAAGGGGGTGAATACATACGTGCATGCCAATTATCAGTTTTTAATTTCTGAAAAATAGTTTTATGTATATATTTTTCTAATTTTATTTCACCAACTTAGACTATTGTGTTCTGATCCGTTGCATATAATTCAGATTAAAAAAACATTGAACTAAAGGCTGTAATGTAACAAAATAGGTAAAAAGCCGGGGGGGGGGGGGGGGGTGAATACTTTTACAAGGCACTCTACATATTAGCCAGTATGTTGGTGTAGTTAAAGTATAGGCAGTATGCCTAGTTTTAGGTTTACTCCTTATCGGACTATGTCAAACAAACAAAAACAAAACATAAACATCCAGGAAAGAACTAAAATTAGCTGGTTTTAGCAGTTGTGTTTTCCTCAACTCGTTTGTGGATGTGGTATTTAATGCCTTTATACAGGTGTCCTGAGTGTACATATATTTGCTCATATTCTTTATTAGGGTTGTATCACCGGCAATAAAGGGGAGTGGTGGCAGAGGTTACAGTAGGCGTTGAGGGGGTAGGTGATTTCCTTAGTAGTCATTGTAAGGAGGGGGAGAAAGGGAAGATAATAGGCCCAGAATGCAGGATTATATGCCTGCTGGTAAATCAAACAACTTTTTATAATAATTGGTGTATTGTCTGGATATTCCAACTGTTTGTTATCCCCATTCTTTCTATGTGATATGATAGTGCAGCTAAGTAAGATGTGGCACCTTTTTATTTGTATCCCATAGTCTATTACCCTTAATAAAGAAATACTGAATTACACATCACTTATTTGGTACTGTAAACTGCAACGTTATATAATTCATACTGAGTGCAGTGCTAGTCATAAACACATAAAATTGTGAATATAAAAAAGGAATACATTTTAAATTAAGTCCTCTGAAAAAAATGTATTCATAAGTAATGTAGAAAATAAAAGAAATTTACGCAAATGTGCACAAAATGTGCTTCCCATGAACACCAGCCAGAAAACACAGTTCCAGAAAAAGTGCAAAAAATCAAGACAAGAAGAACTCCCTAAACGTCCAGTAGAACTGAAGATAAAGGTGGCTACTTACCAGAGATTGTTGGCTTTTCAAACAAATGAAAAGCTAAGAGCACATTAGGGGATCAACCCCAAATTATTCCACAGTGATTGGAAAGACAACCGGCCTCTTGACTCCACCAAATTATGGCCTGATCGTTCTCATTACAACCCTGGCATCTTGGTTATCTTGCAGTTTGATTGTGGTTTAAAACTGCAACTGTAGAAAGTTTCCTAGTTGGTTTTAACTCACCTATCCTCCATTATTCTTGTAACATGAGATGTTCAAAAGCTTTTACAATCACTTCCTTATACAGCTAAGGAAATCTCTTGGACAGAGGCTTAGATCACAGTGCAAATCTGAAAGAGGATTTTACCCTCCCCAAACTTACACTATTCATAAATGAATTAATCTGAGCTAGAGTTGCATGAATTCATTCAATATATTTTTCTATATTCATACAAGTTATCTTAAATTATTTTTTGCTACTGCTAACAAAGGGAACGCTTTACATTACCAATATGCAGATACAGTATTTTGCACCATCAATATTTCAGGTTTTAACAGTGAGATTGAGAGTGCTGATCAGCATCCTCAATCATTCTATGGGGACTGAAAATAAATGGTGTGATTTCCCACTTGAGTTCATTTTTAGAGCATTTGACTTCAATTTGGTCATTCTAGAAAAGCCAAATAGCTGTTCACAGGGTTAAGTGCTTTTACCAACACTTGGGAATAGTACACTGTTGTTCCTTTATCCCTAGCAGAATTATTAAAGTAATAAAAAAAGCACAGATTTAAGATATTCCCTCATATCACATCACACCTGAGCTATTAATGTCTATTAGATTGATACAGTACAAAATACAGGTGTTAAAGCGAAACGCCCCCACAATAGCAGAATGGGTATGTGAGATGAGCGAGATGCAGTCCATGGAGGAACTGAATGAAGAGAAAACAAATAAACAAACTCAAAAAAATTGGTAACTACGGGAAGGATTTTGACCTCTGCAACTTTTACACAATACCTATGAATAAGACCATATGCCTTTTTCCCTCTCCTCTCTTCTCCCCTTTTTACATTTTTCTTTCTTTTTTTTTTCCTGTTTTTTTTTGGTGTGTATGTTATGGATGTTTGTTTGTTATACGTTAATGTGGAGTCTATCTTGTAGGTTGGATATGGAAAAGAGAAAGCAGTGTAAAGGTATTAATAGACAGCTAGGGTTGGAACCTATGACTTTGGCAGTATGGGGATTCTTTGGGACGGAATACATATAGAATATGAAGGAATTTAATGTACCAATCTATTATTTAGAACAGTAAAATCTGGCCCCAGAGAGTAGGTTTGGTCCAATGTTTAAAATATGAATCTATAGCTTATATGGTTTCCTAAGGGAAAGTACTGAGTATACAAAAGATGGAGAAATATAGTTAGATGGAGATATATCTTTAACATATTTTTGTTTTATTTGATAATGTATTATATTACCCAACTTTACAAGTGATTCATATATATTTTATCAAAATATTTTAAAATCAATAAAAAAAGAGATTGAAAACCAAATCCAGGTGTTTAAAATATGAATAGACTTCAGAAATCAGAATATGAGAATCAGAATATATGAAAGCCAACATGGGGCTGCAATGCACTTGACGGGGCAGTACAGAGTAGACAATGTAATAATTTTTCTGCTCAATAATATTTATATTTTGGCAGGTATGTAGACCCTGTAGAAGAGTAAGAAGGATCTATATGAATACATCTTTATAGATAGGTGTGCTATGTAATCAGCTTAAAGTGTAGGCGTTTTTAACCTATTTCCGTACGTATATGTGGCTGCAGGGCAGGTGGGCTTTAACCTCCCTGGCGGTATGATTATTTCTGATTTTAGGTGCTGAAAGCAGTACAATTATTTTGCATGGAAATTTGGCGTTTTATATTGTAGGCCTGCAATTCTTAGGAATAACTCACTTATATCTGTCCAAACCAGAGTCTAGTAGACATCCCAGGTATGATAAAGATTGAAAAATCATAAATTATAATATAATAAATGACTATAAATAATTATAACAAATAATAATATAATAATAATAAAAATTATTCAATAATGTAATCAAATCAAAAACACTGAAATTTGCTCAGTTGCAGAATTGTTGCTGTGATTAGATTTATTGTTTGATGACGAATTTCCCCACAAATCGCTAATCGCTCAATTCTGCAAGTGATTCTAATTTATTATCGCTGTTTTCTAACTGGTCCAAAACCACTTTTGACATAAAGGGACACTTTTTGGTTGCTATGGACAATCTTCAAATTCCAGGCAGAAAAAACTGTATTTATAATATAATAGTGCATGCAGGGCACATGTTCAAACCACTAGGGACAAAAGGGATGTGTATTTTTTTTATACAGTACTGTATTCTGTAAGATTACAGTGTACTGTGTTTTTATTTTTTTTAATTTGGCGCCGATCTCTGCTCCCGCGCGTTGCAACGTCGCAGGGAATGGAGCTCAGCAGCACTCAGCAATGTGTGAAGCGAGCGAGGAGACAGCTTGCACACACAGCGTGGAGACATCGCAGGATCCAGGGGACAAGGTAAGTAACTTTCCTGTATCCTGCGATGCGGTTACTGGCTCAGGGTTACTGCTAATGGTACTGAAATTCCACCCCGAGCCAGACTCGGGAATACCGCCAGGGAGGTTGATGCCTGAACGGCAGCTGCAACAGGGGGCTGTGCTTGGAACAGTGTGGTGAAAGATTAGAACAGGAAGTGAAAGAAAATCTGTAACAGGGACAAAGACATAAATAAAAATCTGTACTACTGTTCAAACTTGCACTAAAGGGAGAATTTACTATAGGAAATACAAAACTAAAATATTAAAATATAGCTCAAAAAACAATGTAAGGTATGGAGGTTATTTTAAAGACCACTTTCAGATGAACAGTACAACATTAACTCAGCGGGTCTTATTTACAAAAACAGACATATGTGGGTAGCTGCATAGCAGGTTGAACAATATATTCTCACATTATCTGGCATTCTCATACATAGAGCACTGAGGTTCGGCATTCTTGGGAAAAAAAAGGGGAAAAAAAGGAAAAAAAAAAGAACCACTAGGTCGGACTTATAAAATATGGATTTCATTTAAATATTGTGGTCCAACTTGCCTTTAAAGTTGGACCTAGTTGTTCTTTTCCCCCCTCTATTCCAAGTATATTTATGGATGTGGCAAGGGAGTGATTCTAGTAACTGTATCAAGAGGCATACCTAAATGAAAAGTCAGACTTTCTTGAATGTTTTTTGTGGCTATTTACCATCTGCTGTTTTGCATTTGCATTTAATGAAGTGTACACTGCTACTGGTGAAAGTTTAAAACCCCTAACCCAGAAATAGTTTAATTGGATAGGGTATACTTACACCATTGACTATTTATCCACCATTGCCCCTACTTTACCCGGAGAAATATTCTGAAACCTACAGTATGTTCCTAGAAATATAGCATTGCAGAGCAGAACCCCCTACCCCACCACCACCACCAACCACCCTTCCTTCCCATCTCCCTCTCCCTCTCCCCTCTTCAGTCTCCATTGCCCCACTCATATCTCTTAGACTCTTTCCTAATTCCCTACTCCTCAGTCTCCCTATAATTCCCAATCCTACAGCCCCTCCCATCTCGATACTTTGAGCAACCAAGTTGACATCCCAATACATCATGGTGACACTTGTACACCACTACATACTGTACATGTCCTTTACCCATGTTCCAAAATTTGGAAGCAGCAAAAATAAAGACGACTCAGATTAGGTATCTTGGCAAAAAGTTCATTGTACTTTTTTGCTGAATAATCTGTTTATGTTTCTGAAGATAGAGCGGTCAACTTGTGATGGCAATGTACATTCCTTTGTCTTTTCAATTCTGTTCACACAAATTTGGTTTGGTCTGTCATGTAACAGTCTAATGTTACTCCTTGAGTCCCTCTTTAAACATAAAATGTATTTAAAAAAATTCTAAGGTCCTGTGTCCATGAGTTTTTTTTTTTTGGGCTTCAAAGGGATATTGCATTTTCATACTAGCCTATAGGAATGTAAAATATACTTGAAGCAGGTCAAATGCAGGTCCGAAGGAGGTCAACATAAAGTCAAATGCACCTATGCGATGCATAGTAGTCCATTATGCTTTGCCTTTGCAGGGATTGAAAGAGGAAGTAAACTCATCAGGGTTTACTTCCTCTTAAGCCCAAAGCTTGTTGACACAGGCCTTAAAAGTAAAAATGGCCTAATGCATGCTTCATGGAGGTTATAACAGTGTGCATGGTTTGAACACTTTCAAACACTCTCACAAAATTCTTATACTGCTGTTTGCAAGTGGAGGTTCCATTTGGAAATATTTGTACATACAATGTCATGTATGAGCCAACAGCATGGCATATTGGTCTTTTGTATCTGCTCCTTTGCTGTATGCGCATTTCCATTCTTAGTGAACAATCACATTACATGATCCTTTCTTAGTGGACAATCACATTCTCATATTATATATATATATATATATATATATATATATATATATATATACATATATATATATATATATACAGTATATTACATATTTGGTAAGGTTGAATAAAGACAACAGTCCATCTAGTTTAACCTGTGTAGGTGTTGTGTGTGTAGAAAGAAAAAATAATTTCCCATATCCCCCTATATTGTCTTAGCTAAAATGCATGTCCAAGAGCCTTTTAAAACTAGCCATACTTCCTGCCAACACCAGCGATTGTGGAAGGAGTTCCACATCCTTATTGTCCTGACAGGGAAAAACCCGCTACACAGCTTAGCAGAGTTCTGCCGGAAAAAAAATATGAAAAGTCAGCCGCTACAAATACTGCAGCTGCTGACTTTTAAAATATGAACACTTACCTGTGCAGGGCTTCCGCGATGTCCTTACCCGAAGCCGATCCATCCCTCGGCTCCCGGGTGGAGGTGCTGGCATCTTCAGTAAGTGAATCAGGAACCACAGCCTGGTTCTCTACTGTGCATGTGCAAGTCGAACTGTGCGTCCTGAATGGTCCCTGCTGTCTTCTGGGATTTATGTGTCTCCCAGAAGACAGTGGGGGGGGGGGGACAGAGGAGGGACCAGGCAATAGCGTAGATCACTGCGGATCCTGTGGCGATCTATTGCTGGAAGTGAAAATACCTATATTAGAGAGGTATCGGCTCCCCTCCCTCCCCCTTGAAAGGTGCCAAATGTGATACCGGAGGGGGGGGGGCGGATAAACGGAAGTTCAATTTTTGAGTGAAACTCCGCTTTAGGGTTGAACTGCCCCTCTTCCAGTCTCATCGTGTTTCAAACTTACACTGGGATCAACATTGAGATATTTGTATATCGCTATTAAAATCCACTCTCAAGAGTCTCTTCTCCAGGGAGAACAAATTTACCACTTGTAGTCGTTCCTTATAATTGAGGTCCTCCAGTCCCTATATTAATTTAGTTGCCCTTCTCTGGACTCTATCCAGTTCCAACACATTCTTTCTGAGGATTGGCGACCAGAACTGGACGGAAAACTCCAAATGCTGTTGAACCAGAGTTTTATAAACTGGCAGAATAATCGTTTTATCTCTGGAGTAAATTCCTTTTTTAATGCATGGAAATATTCTGCTGGCTTTGGTAGCTGCTGCCTGACACTGCATTCTATTACTCAGTCTTCTACTAGGACCCCTAGATCCTTCTCCATCTTGGAAGTCCCTAGGGGTTTACCCCCTAAAGAGTAACTTTGTGTTTATATTTTTACCCCCCAAGTGCATTACCTTCCATTTACCAGTGTTAAACTGCATTTGCTATGCAGTAGCTCATTCCAATAATTTATTCAGGTCCTCTTGTAAAGTTTCTATATCCTGCAGTGTTGTTACTGCCCTGCATATTTTTGTGTCGTAAGTAAACACTGAGATCGAGCTATTTATCCCATCCTCTCTATCATGTATAAATAGATTAAACAGAATTGGTCCATGGACAAAGCCTTGGTGTACCCCACTAACCACCCTAGACCATTCTAAGTACATGTTATTTATCACAACCTTTTGGACACGCCCCCATAGCCAGTTTTCTATCCAGGTACCTACCCTATGGTCCATGCCTACAGACCTCAGCTTGTAGATTAAGCGTTTGTGGGGGATTGTATCAAATGCTTTTACAAAAACATCCACCAGCCTACCTTTGTCCAGATGGCAGCTCACTTCCTCATAGAAGGTTAATAGGTTGGTTTGACAAGAGAGACTTTTCATAAACCCGTGCTGATTTCTGCTAATGATGCTATTTTCATCAGCAATTCTTGGATTTGGTCTCTTATTATCCCCTCAAATAGTTTACAAACTATCAACGTTAGACTGACAGGCCTATAGTTCCCTGGAATGGATCTCTGCCCTTCTCACATTTGGCACCTTTCAGGGGGAGGGGGGAGCAGATACCTGTCTAATACAGGTATTTTGCTCCCACTTCCAGGCATAGATACTGAAGCCACCTGCGGGTATCTACGCCACTTCCCGACCCCCCCCCCCGTGTCTTCTGGGATACACACGGGTCCCAGAACACAGCAGGGACCAGTGGGATAATGCAGTGTGAGCCCCGCATGTGCAGTAGGGAACCAGGAAGTAAAGCTGCAAGGCTTGATTCCCTTACCAAGGATGGCTGTGGGAGCACCTGACAGCCGAGGGATAGATCGGCTTCGGGTGCCGACATCGCGGGAACCCTTAACAAGTAAGTGTCCTTATTCTATTAGCTTCTCTAATCCTTTTCGGACTCTGGCCTCTGATAGCCACAAGGTTGGATCCTGTGGCATGTTGCTAACAATACTGTCATGGCTGTTATACCTCTCCTTTTCCTGTGTGAAGACTGAGGAGAAGAAAGCATTTAGCACAGCTGCCTTCTCCTTGTCATCTGTAACCACTTTCTCTTCCTCGTCCTTTATGGGGCCTATTTGTTCAGTCCACGCCTTTTTACTGTTAATATATTTAAAAAACTTCTTGGGATTATTTTTACTCTCCTCCGCTATATGTCTCTCATAGTTTTTTATAGCTGCCCTGATTGCGTTCTTATTCTGCGTACACACGACCAGACTTTCCGGCAGACTAGGTCTGACGGAATCATTCCATCGGATAGTCTGATCGTGTGTGGGATAGTGCAATTGTTTTTCTTTAAAAAATCCAATGGACCTAGAGATAGAACATGTTTCAAATCTGTCCAATGGACTCAATTCCTATTGGGAAAACCGTTCGTCTGTATGCTAGTCTGACGGACCAAATATGACGCAAGGGCAGCTATTGGCTACTGGCTATTGAACTTCCTTTTCTAGTCCTATCGTACGTCATTACGTTCAAAACTAAGGGATTTTCAAAGGGACAGTCCGTTCGTGTGTGGGCAAGTCCGTTCATTCGGAAGTCCATCGTAACTCAGTCGAAAGCCAGTCGGGAATACTGTCGGACCTTTTCTGCCGGAAAGTCCGGTCGTGTGTACCTTGCATTGCATACCTTTTGTTTTTGGAATGCTGAAACTGACCCCTCCGCTATGTACTTTTTAAAGGCCATTTTTTTGTACTTCATAAGACATTTTATGTTTTGGTTCAGCCACCCGGGTTTAACCTTTGTTCTTCTATATTTATTACCCCTTGGAATGCACTTGGTGATACATTTATTTAATGTGTTCCTAAAGCATTCACATTTTCCCTCTGTGTTCAATGTTTCAAGGATTTGGTCCCACTTGATATCCTGCAGCAATGCTGTGGTCACTAGTTCCCGGGATATCTCATATTTCCACATCTACAATCATATATGTATTATTTGTAAAAAAAGATCTAGTAGTCGGTGGAATCCACCAATTGGGACATGAAGTTGTCCTGTAGAACTTTTAAGAAACGGCGGGCTTTTAATGAGTGGGCTGTCACTTCCGCTCAGTCAATGTCAGGATATATTATATATTATATTATATATTATGTGTCGGGATCAAATTATAGCTTTTTTGTGTTCTTTTATTTCAAAGGGAAATCTATGCTGCAAGCAGGTTAAGTTAGGGACTTGTGATGTGCATGCTATTTCTGGGTCAGCTAAACAGAAAGTGCTGATTTGATCAGTATGACAGCACTTTCAGAAGGAGAGGTCAGTAAAGGAAGCCCTAATACTCCTTTTTTATGGGTTTCATTTAACTATCTCAGTACCACCTCAGTACCAACATGGTAAATCCCTTCCCTGCAAGGCCAATTCACCAGGACAATTTACTTGGTCATGCAATTCTGTACTTTCCTCAAAAATGAGTGCAAAATGTATTATGTTATATTTATTTGGCAAAAAAAAACAATAGATCTATATTATTAAGTCTACGTTATAGTTATAGAGTGTACAAACTATAAAATATATTTGAAATCCAAGGATCACCTTCAGGCTTTAAAAGGGCATACATTTTCAGAGGCCCTGGAGTACCAGTAAACATTATACACACCGAAGAAATAACCCCTCTTTGGAAAGCAGAGACCCCAAAGTGTTTGCTAAGAGGCATGAGGAATCTTTTGAAAATTTTATTTTTTTGCCAAGGGTTTTTGAAAAATTATAGTTCTTACACATAGCTTGGACACTTAGATTTACACCCCAAAACATTCTTCTGATACTCCTGAGTATGAGATAGATTTTGCATTCTAATTCCCTGACTGTCTATAATTTTTTTCAGTGGCTCTAAAATTTCCAGGACAGTAGAAACATCTCCAAATTACCGCATTTTGACAGTGACTAGGTGCTGGTTGTAATCAGGTACTGAGTGTAATCAGGTGCTGGCAGTAATAACTGGCTGGCTGTAATTTTGTAGCGGCACTTTGATCCAGCACAAGATTTTTGCTGTGATTGGTCCAGCGATTACACGGTACAGAGCCCTCTGAGAGCCCTATGATGTCATGATCACAAATGCAAACACATGCATTGTTTACACTACATTTATTTGATTGGTCACAACTATCACATGGTGTACATTTTCCTGTGATCTTCACTGTCCAATGCCTATGTAGCTACAATAACATTGCTCATGCGTGTGCTAGGGTCATAAATGGGCATAATTCTTTTTTTTTTTAACTGTTTAACGATAGCCAATCGGAACAGTTAGTGTGTTGCCCAGTCATTTCATTAAGACATCTGGTTCTGAAGTGGTTAAGGTAGACTCTTAACACGCACATTCCTTAGCGCTAATCATTGGAATTTAAAGTACAAGAGCAGCATTTTTGGTTTCATGGATACTGCAACTTCGGACTGCTATGTAATCTATAAATCAGGGGAATCCAACCTACGGCCCACAGACCGCATGCGCCCCAAGAAGGCTATTAATGCGGCCCAGCACAAAATGGTCTAGTTACTTAAACATTTAGATTTTTTTTGGGAAAAATGTATTTACACTTAATAAACACATGCAGCCAAAGAAAATATTTGACTGGACTTTAATGGACCTTTATAAGTTTTATCTTTTAAAGTTTTATCTTCCCAAATAAAAACAAATCGCACTCTTCACAATCACATCTTATTCATGTCAGCGCCTATATTTGTGAGCAACTATTTTCAAGGATGAAGCATACCAAAGGCAAATTTAGAACCAAAATATCCCATAAGCACCTTAAGAATTCATTGAGGATTGCTATTACAGTGCCTTGAAAAAGTATTTATACCCCTTAAAATTCTGAATACAAATGCATGCCACACTTTTCAGATATTTGTAAAAAAAAAAATGAACACCATTTATCATTGTACTTCCACTTCACAATTATGTGCCACTTTGTGTTAGTCTATCACATAAAATCCTAATAAAATATATTTACGTTATAGGTTGTAACATCACAAAATGTGGAAAATTTCAAGGGGAATTAATACTTTTTCAAGGTACTGTACATCCATTAAACAAGATATTTATATGTTTGTTTTTCAAAAACGGCGTGTCATATCACACACCTCTTATTTTTATAATAAAAAATATTACAAAAAAAATTGGTTTTAGTAATTATTTATATCATTGACTTGTGACCTGCCCAACTTTTTCTGCTCATCAGCCAACCTCCTCTTACAATGTGGCCCAGGATGATCAAAAGGTTGGACAACCCTGCTATAATAATAATAGTGTATGTTTTAGCAGATCAGTAAGGAGGGTAAAGTAAATGTAAAGTTAAAATTAATTACCACAGGTTGAAAATCCCTCCTGCTGAGTTATTGTATTCTGACAGTGGGAGGTTTCCTCACCTTCAGAACACAATGATTACTGCTGCTGGCCATAGCCAAAGACAGTGATTGTACATAAAAACAAACAAAAAAAACCAACAGGCTAGTTGTACTGAAGTCAATCAATAGATGGATGTCAGTAGAACTAGCCTGCCCAAAGATAGATAGAAATGTGCCCTGTTCCTGCTGAACCGGCTGAATTTTTTCAAGCTATGGCCGGCTTTAGATTACAAAAGACCTGGTGAAAACATATGCTGAGGTCTATGTAGCTCACTATGGCAAACTTTTACTATGGTCAGAATCTAAGTCTAGCCCCTGTGTACATTGTGCACCTATGGCAAAGTTCTTTTACCTACAAAATACTCCTAGGTACTGCGCCACAATTGACAATCTTACAAACACACAGATAAACCTCAATATATATATATTTTTTCAAAAATCACAAATTTCAGTTATATTTGCTTCTTTGCATAGAGTATGATGTCATTGTCTGTCTGAGCCTACCTTAAAGAAGAACTTCATTAAAATCAGCAACTGTTGAGACAATGAACACTTTGGTTAGGACTGCATATAACATGTTTGAGTGCAGGAGTAAGTAATGTAAAACAGTGTTGTAGAGGAGAATGTGATCCAAAGTACGTTCAGTCTTGGGCAACTCCTCCCACCTACTCGACAATACACTGGTCAGTCTAAGGAGTACCTTCTGTAATAGATTGTTCCAACCACAATGCACCACAGAGCAACCAAGGAAATCATGTTCGACTGTGGCCATCAAATTATGTAATTCTTTTATGTGAGTGTTTGATGTGAGGATTTCAAATGGTTTATGATCGAGATGTATTTTTATGTAGTTGTTATATTGTGTTGGTATTAGATTAATGTCTAATGATTTTAGGGTAATGTTAGAGAAAGTGGTGTAATATTTGCATTTTCTGTTATTTTTCAGTCTGTGTTACTTATTCTACAGTATGTGGTATTTTAATAGAATGGTTTATTACATTATAGTATTAATATAGGTTTATTTGGAATTAATTGCTGTTATAGGTAATTGTATTGTTGTTATTGTGTCTTGTTGATGCTCATTATTGTGATTTTGAGTTGTTCTTGTTAAATGTAACTGTATCTTAAAAACGGGAAAGAGAGGAGAAAGAGGGAAGGAGGAAAGATGGGAGAGAGTGTGGGGGAGAGGAAGGGGATGAGAAAGAGATGAGAGGTGGTGAGAAAGAAAGAGGGGGGAGGGGGAAAGAGCTGAGAGTAACACTGGGAGTAAAAAAAATGAACATTTATTGAAAAAGACAAATAGTATAAAGACCAGAGACATGAAAGAAATAATGATAAAAATCACATATGGAGATAGAAATCAATACACGATGTGAGCCCTAATGCGTCTACGCGTTTCGTTGTACACTTCTTCACAACACATTTGGGGTTCAGAAATTGCAAAGAAGAGAAGGATCTAACCATCTTGCAGGAGGATCACGTAAATACATGTTAATTAATCAGTGATTGGACAAAAAAAGTTTTCCAATAGAGAAAAACATATGAGAAAGCTCAGGGGCAAGCAAAGCTGAGTACCGCCGAAATCTATACAGGCCACCTGTGAGCTGATCATCAAAATCTTATTGAACAGGGGATATTGGGTGGGAGATGTTGTGTGCCGTGGGCCATGGTGAATAGATCAAAAAGGATTCTTAGGTCTAAAAAAAGACCATAGGTAGAAGCCTAACTATTTATCCAATACGGTGGATCCAGATCCCAGCAAGCAAGGAAATGGGAGAAAGAGAGGGAGAATGGGAGAAGGGGGGAGAGGGAGAGAGAAATGGAGGAGTTGAAAGTGAAGAGCAGAAACAGAGAGAGAGGGGAGAGAGAGAGATGAGAGAGAAGAGGGAGAGCGGAGAGAGAGAGAAATGGGAGAAAGAGAGCTAGAGAGTAGAGAATGAAAGGGAGAGAGAAAGGGAGGGAGAGAGAGAGGAGAGAAATAAGGAGAGAGGGGGTGGGGGCGGAAGAAGAGAGAAAGAACAAAGGGAGAAAGAGAAAAAGAAATTAGAAAGATAAAGAAATGGGGGAGAGAGAGAGGGAGCTGAGAATGGAATGAGGGAGTGGGGTGTAGAGTGTAGAGAGAGAGAGAGAGGGAGAGCAAAGAGAGAGAAAGAGATGGAAAACAGGGAGGGAGGGAGAGAGTGGAGAGAGAGAGAGCAGAGAGGGAGAGTAGAGAGAGAGGGAGGGAGAGCGGACATAGAGGAAAATCAGAGCTAGAGCGGAAGAACGGAGAGAGAGAGAGAGAGAGAGAGAGAAGAAAGTGGAGAGAGAGAGAGAGAAGAAAGTGGAGAGAGAGAGGGGGGGGGAAGAGAGAGAGATAAGAGAGAGGGGGAAGAAAGGTAGATAGAAAGAGGGAGAGCAGAAAGAGTAAGGCCGCGTACACACGGGCGGATTGTCTGCCCAACTAAGTTCGTCAGACAATCCGACAGACAGTCCGTTCAACTTTTGAATGAACGGACTTGACCACACACGATGAACAGACAGTCCGCTGAAAGCTTGCGCGATGACGTGTACAGCACATACGACGGGACTAGAAATACGACGTCCAATACACTGCAATGCAACCTTCGGCGTGTAAATCCTTTCTGAGCATGCGCCATACTTAGTCCGTCCAACTTGCCTACTCACGAGCGGACTGTCCGCTGAAACCAAGTTTGGACGGACAAAATTACGGAAATTTCGAAAGACTAAGTCCGTCAGACTGTCCGCTGAAAAAGTCCGCTGAAGCCCACACACGAGCGGATTGTCCGCTGAAACACGGTTCAGCGGACTAAGTTGGGCAGACAATCCGCCCGTGTGTACGCAGCCTTAGTGTAATTTCAAGGTATATAAACACAAAATAACATCACTAATTCTCAGCAGCTGGAGCATTCAGGGTCTAAATGCTTCAGCCTTAGGATCCAAAATAAATGATCCAGATTTCAAACAAAGATTACATGAGATAAACATAGAAATCCTCCTTGAAGCATAGCCCTGGACACAGAATGAACCTCTAGTACCTACTGGCTATAGGGAATGCTCTGCTTCTGCAGAGAAATATAGAAACATCAAGCAAGGTCAGTATTCAGGATGAATAATAGTCTTGTATACGTCGGAGCTAAATGAAAACATCAGAGCCTTCAAAAAAGAAAGAGCCACAGCTGGATAAAAAAAAAGCAGCTACATTCTCACCTTTCAGTTCAACATCTACCAGTGTACAGCATACATTGTACCACCAGGGTTCCCATACTTCAACCCAGACTCCTATGAAGTCAAACAAAGTGAGGCCATCCACTGCTAATCCCCAGGACAAGTGCTCATCTTTGGAGACCTCAATGCTAGGATAGGAAGGCAAAAGGACTATATAACTTCTGATGGCAACACGTACATACTGGGTTCTGCAAACTACTTCCATGAGTCAATACAGGCACAAAAGAAACAACTTTGACAGTACAATAAAAAAGAATGAAAGAAAATTGCTGAATTTGTGGTGGAGTCTGGGGCTCTGCAGCCTCAATGGCCACACAAAGCGAGATCTCTGGGAAGATACACATTAAGCTCCCAAGTAAGCAGTGGTGTGGTAGACTATGCCATCACAGATATGAACCCCACACTCATCAATGCCTTTACAGTGACTCCTCAAACACACCTGTTAGACCACAGCCAACTATACCTCTATATAAAATCTTCACGCAAACCCTCTTCAAAACTCCACTGGACATCTCTCTGCAACCTACTATGGTACAATCATTTAAATGGTCCAAACAGTCTAATGTAAAATACAGAGAGGTAACTGACAGACCTGACATCAAAAATTTGCTTGAAAACTTTCAAATAGACACCTATGGTAAGCACACAAGGTGTGAATCATGCAGAAAAATACTTCTACAAAATTACACACTGTTGCAGAAACAATCCAACAAATGGTTCAACAAAGAATGCAAAGAAATAAAAAATACCTTATGGACAGTCTCAGATAAACACTGTGCCTGACAGCACTGATATAAGGATAGCACATGGCATCCTACAGAAAAAAATACTTAAAAATAAAAAACACAAAAACCTGCACTTCAGGAAAGCTCCTTTGGGGAAATATGAAAGAATATTAGCTCAACTACTTTAAGAGCCTTTACAAAGACAATACAGAAGAGGCACTAAATGTGGAACAAAAATATGTCATCAAAAAATTAAATGATACGGAGGAAAAAAAATCAAGGATTTCCAAGACCCCCTAGATGTAACAGTTACATTACAAGAAATAAAGGAGAATGGCCAACACCTGATAATTAAAAAAGCTGGAATCCTGCCAGAGATTATTAAATATGGTTTCCCAGGTGTACATGCTGCAATATGTAGAGTAGACATGTGTAATTTGTTTTGGTCCAAATACAAATTCAGGCAAATTTTTAGTTTTTCATTGAAATTTGTTAAAAGTAATTTTTCATTTTCTAATGAATTCCAAATTTTCAAAACAATTAGAATTCGGATCGGTCGACGATTCAAATTCTGTGTGAAGAATAGCCCCTCCTGAATCATACCAGGCCCCATGCCCTCAACATGGGGGGGTGTCCACACTCCCTTGTGACATCACCGGCCCAGCATTCCCCGGTGGGTGATGTCACAAGGAGGCGGGGTCACCTACTGACATCATTGGGTGACTCAGCCCCTAAGCTATTTAAAGTGGTTGTAACCCTAAAAAAAAAAAAAAAAGAGCTCCTGCGCCCTTATAGCAGATTAAACAGCACAGTACTTGTGCTGTCTAATCTGCCCCTCTCTAAGCTGTAAAAAACCTAGGTGCCTGTTCCTCTGTCCCCCACAGTACACGACTGACCATAGTAACCAGGGTTGCTGAGTCCTGATTACCGTGCTGTTTACGTGCCTCCAGCATCCGCAGTACTCCTCTCTCCCTCCCTGCCTGTCAGCTCCTGTGTGTCTCTCCCCCCCCCCCCCCCCGCTGCTATTAGTTATACTAATACTAGTTATAATAAAACAAAACCTGCAAATACCTTATCTTAGACCTCCTCTGGCTGGTCACATTGGTCACTTGACCTTCCCGCCTTATGTCGGAGGGGGAACACGACCCCTCCCTCTGCAGCCAAATGGCTGGCTTGCCGTTTGCAATCATACTGCCCTAACACTATCCCCCATTCCCATCCAACACCTACTTTTCTAATACTAAAATGTATTTGGCCCTGCCAATTAAACTTATTTGAATTGAACTGAGAGAAGGAGAGCAGTGAGAGAGAAAAGGAGAGAGAGAGAGAGGGCGGCAGTCCCAGCTGTGCCCTCCCTTCTCCTCCTTTCATCTGGTCCCTCCAGCCACCTCTTCCTCTTGAGCAGCCTCACTCACCTCTCCCCTCCCCATCTCTCCATCTCTCTGTCCTCCAACACTATCAACTGCCATCCTCTGTCTCTCCATCTCTGCCTGGTTCCCCCACTTACAGCCCAACAGATTCCCTTTGCCTCAGACTCATCCCAGTTTCGTTGTCATCAACTCTAAGTGGGGCAGAAGCTGGAGGAGGTGGAGAACTGGGAGGAGGCTGTGTAGGTCTGAATTCTGGGCCTGTACATTACATCATTGGTTGCTAGAGCTGGCAGAACTGGGATTCGGGACATGGTTGGGGCTGGGGACTAGTTGCATGAGTGTACCACAGGACAGGGGGAAAGTCAGCCTCTGTATTTTTATGGACAGATTTCTCCCGTCTTCAGACATTTAAATTGGGATAAAACAGGGTGTTTTTTACAAAATGTCCATAAATATACGCACGGTTGGCAGCACTGGTATTTTATGAATAAGTTCACATAATACAAAGTGATAGCTATCCCCCTGGAGCCCCAAAAAACTTTAATTATAGAGATAATTCCACAAGCTGGCATCCACTTTGTGGGACTTAACTCATAGTATGCCAGCATATGGTACAAAGTGGCTGAATTCCTGGAGTTAAGCTTTAAGTGCCCTCAAGGCAAAATTTTAACAGGACATTGGTTTTCAGACCATGTACCTACACTATAAAATGAAGACAACTATAGTAAGAATAGTTTTACTGGAGTATTTGTATTCTAGGTGGACACTTTTGTGAAGTTTTGCATTGTCTTTGGCCTAAGGAAACTTTGGAAAAAGGCATACATAAAATGCATGGTTTTGGCCAAACAAGGACTCTATAATGCAAAGGAAGTTTATTCTGGACAGTTCTTTTTTTTCTGTTACCATCTGGGCCTGATTTCTGAGAAATGGAGCCAACAAAACTGAACTAGAATGAGGCTAGCACATAACTCTTGTAAAAAATATTTTCAGAAATTCCTGATAGATAATATAGGAATAATGGTGAAGCTAGTTTTGACTTATTTGTTAGAATTGGTCTGTTCTTTGTGCATAAGGTAGGAAGGCTTGATTACTTCCAGTCCAGGCCAATTCTTACATTTCTGTCATACATAGGTTTTTTTGGTAGAAAATTACTTAGAACCCCCAAACATTATATATTTTTTAAGCAGAGATGCTGGAGAAGAAAATAGTCATTGTTGCAATTTTTGATGTCGCACAATATTTGTGCAGTGGTTTTTAGAACACAAATTTTCAGGAAAAAAATACACTTTGCTGAGCTTTAGTGAACACAAAAACAATACAATACCCAATTTTTGGTAAAACATAAAAGATGGTGTTATGCTGAGTAAATAGATATCTAATATGTCACGCTTTAAAGGCCTTTTTTCCAGGTTACAAGTTTAGAATTACACAGGAAGTCTGGCCCTAGAATTCATTTTCCCACTCATGTTTGCAGGTAGGGATGAGCTGAACACCCCCCGGTTCGGTTCGCACCAGAACTTTCGAACGGACCCCAAATTCAAACGAACTTTAGAACCCCATTGAAGTCTATGGGACTCGAACGTTCGAAATTAAAAGTGCTAATTTTAACGGCTAATATGCAAGATACTGTCCTAAAAAGGGTTTGGGGACCTGGCTCCTGCCCCAGGGGACATGGGTCAATGCCTAAAATGTTTTTAAAAATGGCCGTTTTGGCGGGAGCACTGATTTTAATGACGATTAAAGTGAAAAAAAAGTGAAATATTCCTTTAAATATGGTGCCTGGGGGGTGTCTGTAGTATGCCTGGGAAGTGCCACGTGTTTCCCGTGTTTAGAACAGTCCCTGCACAAAATGACATTAAACGGAAATAACACCATTTAAAACTGCTTGCGGTTTTAATGTTATATCTGGTTCCTGCAATATGGTTGAAAATCATTGAGAAAAATGGCATGGGTAGCCCTCCCTGCCCATTACCAGCCTATTTGGGTCTTGTACGCATATTAAGGGGAACCCTGTACCCATATTAAAAAAAGGAAATGCGTGTGGCCCCCAGGCCCTATATACTCAGAACAGCAGTATACAGGCGGTGCAAACAAGACAGGGACTGTGTAGGTTTGTTGTGTTAAGTTGAATCTGTTTGTAATTTTCAACTGGTACATTTTTAAAGTGTAGCTCTAGTCAAAAAAACTATTTTTAAGCTTTTTGGAAAACATAGGGAAGGGTTATCACCCTTGTATAATTTGTTTTGTCGTCCATCTTTTTTCATCTCACTTGCTGTTGTCTCCTTCCATTTGCAAGTAGGAGATGTTTGTAAATTGGATGTTTGAAAGTAGGGGCCTGCCCTATATGCTCTGCAGAAATGGCGGAACAAGGTGTTGGTTTTGCCACAACATTGTAAGCACTCAAAGTGACTCTTGGTGGGCGCTGGAGCGCCCTGCTGTGAACGATTATATCAAGAATTGTAATTACATGCCATTGTTGAACAGTGGTAGAAAAATTGACCTTTGGTGGTTGTGGTGCTGGTGCCACAACACTATAAGTCCTCACAGTTACTCTGGGTGGGCACAGGAAGGGGCCCTCCTGTGAAATATTATATCAAGAATTGTAATTACATGTCCCTGTTAAACAGGGGCAGAAAAATTTGGCCTTAGGCACTGCTGCTGGTGCCACCACACTGCAACCTCTCCCATATACTCTAGTTTTATTGCAGGAATTAGCCCTGCTGCAAAGCATTGCATCAAAAATTGTACTTAAACGCCCCTGTTAAACAGGGGCAGAAAAATTGGGCATTAGGCACTGGTGCTGGTGCCACCACACTGCAACCTCTGCCATATACTCTAGTTTTATTGCAGGAATGAGCCCTGCTGCAAAGCATTGCATCAAAAATTGTAATTAAACGCCCCTGTTAAACAGGGGCAGAAAAATTGGGCCTTAGGCACTGGTGCTGGTGCCACCACACTGCAACCTCTCCCATATACTCTACTTTTATTGCAGGAATTAGCCCTGCTGCAAAGCATTGCATCAAAAATTGTACTTAAACGCCCCTGTTAAACAGGGGCATAAAAATTGGGCCTTAGGCACTGGTGCTGGTGCCACCACACTGCAACCTCTTCCATATACTCTAGTTTTATTGCAGGAATTAGCCCTGCTGCAAAGCATTGCATCAAAAATTGTAATTAAACGCCCCTGTTAAACAGGGGCAGAAAAATTGGGCCTTAGGCACTGGTGCTGGTGCCACCACACTGCAACCTCTCCCATATACTCTTGTTTGATTGCAGGAATTAGCCCTGCTGCAAAGCATTGCATCAAAAATTTTACTTAAACGCCCCTGTTAAACAGGGGCAGAAAAATTGGGCTGATGGCATCAACCAGAACCAGAAATGTTCTTCCAACATATCAGCGGAGGAGGAAGAGGATAGACAATCAACATAACAGGACAGTCACTCAGCATCAGCATAGGCAGTCTTGAAGGGATGTGATATTTCAAAAAAAATTATTCTGTTACATCAGCTTCAGGTGCTTGGTAGCTATGGGTGATCCAAGACTGATTCATCTTGATGAAGGTCAGTCGATCAACTGATTCGGTGGACAGGCGCACCCTGTGATCGGTAACAAAGCCACCAGTAGCACTGATGGTGCGTTCCGAAAGAACGCTGGATGCAGGACAGGCCAGTAGCTCAATTGCATACTGTGCAAGCTCTGGCCAGTGATCCATCCTCAAGACCCAGTAAGCCAGAGGATTTTCGGTGGGAAAGGTGTCCAAGTCTGACCTTGCCCCTAGGTATTCCTGCACCATGTAAATCAGACGCTGGCGATGGGTGCTGGAACCGATCATACCTTGGGGCTGCGGACTAAACAGTTGTCTGAAAGCATCAGTCAGACGGCCACCTTCTCCACCACTCCTTCTGACCGATGCCTCAGCAACACGTTGTCCAGGACCAGGAGTTTGTAACCTCCCAGTCTCTGGGAACGCGTTGCACAGACCTTTCTGCAAGGCCTCCCGGAGATGTCTCATCCTCTGCTCCCTCTGCGATGGCAAGATAAGGTCGGCAACCTTACCCTTGTACCGTGGATCAAGGAGAGTGGCCAGCCAGTAATGGTCCCTCTCCTTGATCCGAAGAATACGAGGATCCTTCCGCAGGCTTTGCAGGATCAGGGAGGCCATGCAGCGTAGGTTAGCTGAGGCATTCGGTCCGGAGTCCTCTGGGTCACTAAGGACACCATGATCCGCACCTACCTCCTCCCAGCCACGTACAAGTCCACGTGTTTCTTGGGACTGTAAATCATCCCTATAAGACTGCTGCTGCTGCTGATGCTGAGTGCCAGCCTCCACCTCCATGCTGACACAATCATCCTCCTCCTCCTCTTCCTCCTCCTCATCCTCTTCCTATGTGATGGGTGGCACAGCAGGAACACTGTCTGGATAAAGGGGGCCTTGAGAGGCAAGGAAGTCCTCCTCTTCCTGCCTCTGTTCTGCCTCAAGTGCCCTGTCCATTATTCCACGCAGCGTATGCTCCAAGAGGTGGACAAGAGGTACAGTGTCACTGATGCATGCACTGTCACTGCTCACCATCCTTGTGGCCTCCTCAAACGGTGACAGGACAGTGCATGCATCCCTGATCATGCCCCACTGGCGTGGTGAGAAAAAACCGAGCTCCCCTGACCCTGTCCTGGTGCCGTAGTCGCACAGGTACTCATTGATGGCCCTCTGCTGCATGTGCAGCCGCTGCAGCATGGCCAACGTTGAGTTCCATCTGGTGGGCATGTCACATATAAGGCGGTTCTTGGGCAGGTTCAACTCCTTTTGGAGCTCAGCCAGCCGAGCACAGGCATTAAATGATCGGCGGAAATGCACACAGACTTTCCTGGCCTGCTTCAGGACATCCTGTAAGCCGGGGTACCTGCCCAAGAACCGCTGCACCACCAGGTTAAGGACATGAGCTACACAGGGCACATGGGTCAGTTGTCCCTGTGGGAGGGCGGAGAGGAGGTTGGTGCCATTGTCACAAACCACCATTCCTGGCTTAAGCTGGCTTGGCGTCAACCACCTCTCGGCCTACCCCTGCAGAGCTGACAAAACATCCGCCCCAGTGTGGATCCTGTCCCCCAAACAAACCAGCGCAAGCACGGCATGGCATCGTTTTGCCTGCGTACTTGCGTAGCCCCTGGAACGCCTACGAAGCACCGCTGGTTCTGAGGACAGAGCACTGGAAGAGGCCATGGAGGAAGAAGAAGAGGAGGGGGTGGAGGAGAAAGGTGTGTCACAACCAATAGTAGCATTTTGGAGGCGTGGTGGCGGAACAACCTCCAACACTACTGCACCTTGTCCTGCATCCTTCCCAGCTGCCAGAAGAGTGACCCAATGGGCCGTGAAAGACAGGTAACGTCCCTGTTCATGCCGGACCATGAGTCAGCGGTAATATGCACCTTACCGCTGACCGCCCTGTCCAGCGAGGCAAGGACATTGCCTTCCACATGCCGGTAGAGAGCCGGAATCGCTTTCCGTGAGAAAAAGTGGCGTTTGGGGACCTGCCACTGAGGAACCGCACATTGTACAAACTCACGGAAGGGGGCCGAGTCTACCAACTGAAAAGGCAGCAGTTGAAGTGCTAGCAATTTAGCCAAGCTAGCATTCAACCGCTGGGCATGTGGATGGCTGGGATTGAACTTCTTTCACCGGTCCAGCAGCTGGGGCAGGGACATTTGCCTGCTATAATCGGACGTGGGTGTACCGCTAGCAGAGTTCCCGGAAGCACTTGGCTGTGACACACCTAATTCTACACCTTCATTCCTCTCAGAGCAGGTTTCAGAGAGGACTGAAGGTCTAGTGGGGTTGGAGATGCCAGCTGATGAGGAGCAAGGAGAGGTCCGCTTTGTTCTTTGGTGTGGGTCTTTGAGGTACGCTTGCCAACGAGCTGCATGGCAGGTCAAAATATGTCTGGTCAAGCATGTGGTGCCCAAGCGGCTGATGTTTTGGCCACGCGAGATACGCTTGAGACATATGTTGCAAATAGCAGCGGTGCGATCTGATGCACTTGTCTCAAAAAAGGCCCACACCAAAGAACTTTTAGAATAACGCGCAGAGGCAGCGCCCTGCACAGGCGGAGCTCTGCGGTGTGATTCAGTCAGTGTGCTGCCCCTAAGCTGGCCCCCGGAGGGCATCCTGCCTCGTTGGACATGTGCCTCCTGCTCCTCCTCCTCCTCTCTCCTTCCAGGCACCCACGTGGAGTCAGTGCCCTCATCATCCCCTCCCTCTTCATCGCTGTAGCAAACCTGGCAGTATGCTGCAGCTTGTGGAACATGACTGCCAGATTGCTGTCCTTCTTGAGCATCCCCTCTCTCTGCGCTCACGCTACTGCCTTCCTCTAGCTGAGTGTCATCATCAGAGCCCACAAAACACTGGGCATCCTCCTGGAGCATGTACCCAACACTGTGCTCAAAGAGTTCAGGAGACTCCTCAGGAGGACGTGGTGGGTCTAGGGAAGGAGTCACTGATGATGACATTGAGAGGAGGGAAGACGATGCGTTGGCAGCTGCTTTGCTAGTACCCTGAGACTGGGTGAGAGAGGATGAGGAGGATGAAGAGGGCTTGGTCATCCACTCTACCAAGTCGTTGGCATGTTGCGGCTCAACATGTCCAGCTGCCGAAAAGAAGGACAAGCGTGTCCCATGGCCACGTGCTGATGACAATTCACCGCGTCCACGACCAGCACTGTTGTCTCTAGACACAGAGCCTGCTTGCCCTCTTTTATCGGCTCGCGCCTGTCTGCCTCTCCTTGCTGGCCTTCCAGACATGGTAATGGCCTGAAGGGAGTTGGGTAAAAAAGCAGTTGGGTAGTGTATATTGTGCTAGAGGCACAAAACACCCACTAAATCCTGCAGATGCCTTTATTATAGAACACCAGAGATAAAGGGGTATATACAGATGTATACTGTGCTGTGCTGGAGGCACACACAACTTCCAATAACTCCTGCAGATGGCAAGTGGGCTCAAATAGAGAACAGCTATGTAGGTGGCTATAGCGGTATGTACTGGGTACAGAGCACGCAGACAGCACGCACTAGCTCCTAACACTACTGACTGCAAGCTCTATTATAAAAGATAGATCACTAGCTATATAGGTGAGGTGAATATAGCGGTGTATACTGCGGTCAGGGCACGCAGACAACGACCACTACACAACAGCAAGATCGAAAATCGTCCGAAAACGATCGGTGTGTACTGTGTTAAAGGCACACAGAACACCCACTAACTCCTGCAGATGCCTTTATTATAGAACACCAGAGATAAAGGGGTATATACAGATGTATACTGTGCTGTGCTGGAGGCACACACAACTTCCAATAACTCCTGCAGATGGCAAGTGGGCTCAAATAGAGAACAGCTATGTAGGTGGATATAGCGGTATGTACTGGGTACAGAGCACGCAGACAGCACGCACTAGCTCCTAACACTACTGACTGCAAGCTCTATTATAAAAGATAGATCACTAGCTATATAGGTGAGGTGAATATAGTGGTGTATACTGCGGTCAGGGCACGCAGACAACAACCACTACACAACAGCAAGATCGAAAATCGGCCGAAAACGATCAGTGTGTACTGTGTTGAAGGTACACAGAACACCCACTGCTTCAGACGCCAACACACTACACAAGGCCGCCGCGCTGGCGGCCTTATATAGTGTGGGGCGTGCACTACACAGCCTGAGCTATGATTGGCCACAGGCATCCTGCCTGTGGCCAATCATGGCTCTCCCCGCTGCTGGCGCTGCGATTGGCCAAGCATGCGGGGTCACAGTGCATGCTTGGCCAATCATGAGCCAGCAATGCACTGCGCCATCGCAGTGCATTGTGGGCCGTGAGCGCCACACGAATTTGGCGCGAACGGACCAAAATGTTCGGACTTCACCGAACGGACGAACAGCCGATGTTCGAGTCGAACGTATGTTCGACTCGAACACGAAGCTCATCCCTATTTGCAGGGATAAGTTTATTTTTTCATTATTTTATTTATTTATTAATTTATTTATTACATTGTATCGTTATTTATTTATTTTTTTAGCAACTTTATACTGTTGATGTTCTTCTAAGAATGAGTTTCAGGTTCCGGACAGAGAATTCTACTTGAGCTACTTGTTTGAAATTTGGTGAATGGGCAAACAAAATGGCCATATTTGGCCTGTTTACCCATCTGAACCTCTGACTGAAGCTGTTTTCAGATTGTGATTAATTCAGTGGCAGTATCACTACCATTGTTAATGAAAAAATTACTTCCCAGCCCACCCACATTCTTGTTTTACATAGTAAACAAGTCAGCAGGTATTCTGAATGATGTTGTTGAACAAATATGGTCATGACCAGGTAATCCCTGAAAACTCATCATTTAAAGGAGGCCCATCATACCTCCACTAATAAACTGTACATTTACTTTCTCCATAAGCCCAGCTTGGAAAATACTTGAGTTGTAAATGTTAGCCCTTGTACACACGGTTGGAGATTCCGACAACCAAATCCGTCGGATTTTGTCCGAAACTGTTGCATACACACGGTCGGACAAAGTTGTCGGAAAATCCGACGTGATTACGTTATTTCGTTACGACGGGACTACGTTCACGCTAGTAGCCAATAGCTTTGGTGTAGGAATTTGATCTGAGCATGCGTGGCACTTTGTCCGATCGGAATTCTCTACACATGATCGGAGTATGTCCGATCGGAGAATTTTGTCGGAAAATTTTACCAACAAGTTGGAAAACTTGGTCCGTCGGATACTCAGACGGAAACAGTCCGATGTAGACCACACACAGTCGGAATATCCGACAAAACAGTCCGATCGGACACACTCCGTCGGTATCTCCGACCGTGTGTACAAGGGCTTAGAGAGGAGTGGCACAACTATCTTTCTGCAATCCCAGGCCACAAGTGAAACCAGTAAGTGATCTACTGCAATCAAATTATTTAAATTAAGGGTTCCTGAACATAAACAACAACAAACAAGACATACAGTAGGTATTTTCAGAACTCCTCTTCTCCAAAAGCAGTCATTCTCAGATCACCAATATTCAGCTTTGATCAGAGTGTACATTTCAAGGCTAATCAAATTTTTATATAAATATGACCTTGTAGTTATGTCTGAATTCATTTTTTTTGGACATTATAGCATTTATGTACTTGGCAGCTGAGGGTAGAGGTAGGAAAGATGAGCAACCTGCCTTGTAGAATAAAGGCCAGCCTCACAAGGACCCCACTACTCATCTTCCTCTGGCATGCAGTGTCTATCAAATTTGAATCTATGCAGAGAATGAGGGCTTAGAAAATTGTACGTGGCAGACCGGGGGGACTAGGGTATATAGCTCTTTAAAGTCCCCAACCATCCAAAAGAGTGTCTCTGTAAATAGGTAGCCATGTTACAGCACCATTCTTAAAGCGGTTGTAAGGCAAAGGCATAATGAGCTAGTATGCACCACATACTAGCTCATTATGAAATACTTACCTTAGAGTGCAGCCCCATAACACTCACGTCACTTCCACACATGCGCGCGGGAGTCTTCTTCCTGACAAGATCCGGCAACATCTGCTAGATCTTCAGCTGGGCATTCAGAGTGCATGAGCTCCTAAACCGTACAGGTTTAGGAGATATTAATTTTACCTACAGGTAAGCCTTATTATAAGCATACCTTTGGGTAAAAATTACAAATGAGGGTATACAACCACTTTAACCAGTTGCAGACCTAGGACAAACCTGGTATGCCCAAGTGTGTACTGCTTTTAGCAGCTATTTCAGTGCTGACTAGAAAAGACAGCAGGGTCTCATGTTTTCTAAAATTAAAAAAAAAACACGGATGCATTGTAGCTATTTGTGGCTTTCTCAGCAACTAAGTATAAGTGCATTTATTGTTTTTACATAGGGGTTACAGAAGAAACCCTAATGATTTCCTCAGCTCTTTTTGCTAGTTTTACTTTCTTTAGGAGCCCACTAACACCATTGCATTGCAATAGCATGCAGTAAAATATTCCGCAGTGCATTGCAATGCCATTTATTTTTAAATGACATCCTGATGCACCAAAGCAGTGCAACACAACACATGCAAAATTTTAGCACACTACAATGTACAGATGTTAATCATTTTGTGTGTTATGGTGTGCTGCATTACAAAAGTACATAACTGTTTTTCCATGCAGCAAGATACTCTTACAGGTTACTCAAAGATTGGTAAGATGCCTTAACGCAGTACACATTGCTGGCACATTGCAGTACACTGGCTTAAAAATCGCTGCTTCTACAGGAGTTTTGTGTTCTGTCTTTAGAAGCAGCTCTATGTTATCCTATCTGACATTAGGACGATTATAGGCATATTTTGAGTTCAACGGTTAGAGGCAGGAAAAAACCCTTCTGGCTTACGTTTCTCATTGGAGCTTTCTGGCAGAAAAAATGCCAAACTCTCCTAAACTCATCTAAACTTTGTACAAAAAAACGCTCTATATGAGCATTTTTTCTGCCAAGGGAACTGGCATTTTAAGCCCAATTTGCATGGAGCCTTACCATGTGGTATTGTATTGTGTGAATGGAACCTTAATGGAACAAAAATGCAAGTTCAAATTTCCCATCACTCCTTTGCTCCACTAACAATTTTCCCAGGAGAGATGTAGATGGTGAATATTTCCAGTGGGGGCATGGTAGGGGTTTTAATACTCTCATACTCCAAACTACAAAATCAGTTTTCATTTTGGATACACCTAACTAAATAGTCTTTTTTGAGATAGCCTGGAGGGTGGTTTGTATCCCAAACAGCCTGTGGGGCCCGGTGCAAGTTCACAAGTGAAAGGCTATAAAGCGCTAATCTGTCTCCATAGAGGAATATGGCCACATTTTTGTGTTTGATTATTTGACAAAAAATGTCACTACATAAAAAAGAAAAAAAAAAGGTTACCAGAAATAAAATTATTACAGTGTCTCACAAAAGTGAGTACATCCCTCACAAATGACACTTTGCTACAATGTAAAGTAGCGTGTACAGCTTATATAACAGTGTATATTTGCTGTCCCTTCAAAATACTCAACACACAGTCATTAATGTCTAAACTGCTGTCAACAAAAGTGAGTACTCCCCTAAATGAAAATGTCCAAATTGGGCCCTTTTAGACATTTTCTCTCCCTGATGCCATGTGACTCGTTAGTGTTACAAGGTCTCAGGTGTGAATGGGGAGCAGGTATGTTAAATTTGGTGTTATCGCTCTCACTCTCTCATACTGGTCACTGGAAGTTCAACATGGCACCTCATGGTAAAGAACTCTGAGGATCTGAAAAAAAAATTGTTGCTCTACATAAAGATGGCCTAGGCTATAAGAAGATTGCCAAGACACTGAAACTGAGTTGCAGCGTGGTTCCCAAGACCATACAGTGGTTTAACAGGACAGGTTCCACTCAGAACAGGTCTCGCCATGGTCAACCAAAGAAGTTGAGTGCACGTGCTCAGCATCATATCAAGAGGTTGTCTTTGGAGTATAGACATATGAGGGCTGCCAGCATTGCTGCAGAGGTTGAAGGGGTGGGGGGCAGGGGCGGATTTACCAGTCGGTCACTCGGACGCCGCCCGAGGGCCCAAGGACATTAGGGGCCTGGACTCGGCCATATGAGAGGCCACTTGCAGCGGCTGAATTACATGCCGCAAAGCCAATAATAACACTGCTAACTGTGCGCTGCTCCGCTGTGTACTGTATGCATCGTGACATCACCTGGGACAGACGAGAAGAGTGGAGGGGCCGGTGGGGAGCAGCACGTTGTTAGAAGTGTCTCAGGCTCAGCATCCGGTGACTCGGTGAGTGAAGCCGAGACACCAGGGCCGCCACACGTGATGTGGGGGGGTACAGACAGATGCATGGGCCCCGGGTCCCCCCCATCCCACAGTGTCCTCCTGGCTGTGTGCATGTCCCCTGTGCTGTGTAAGTGTCCTGTGTGCATGTCCCCCTGTGTGCATGTCCCCCTGTGCTGTGTGCATGTCCCCCTGTGTGCATGTCCCCCTGTGCTCTGTGCATGTCCTCCTGTGTGCATGTCCCCCTGTGCTGTGTAAGTGTCCTGTGTGCATGTCCCCCTGTGTGCATGTCCTCCTGTGTGCGTGTCCCCCTGTGTGCATGTCCCCCTTTGCTGTGTAAGTGTCCTGTGTTCATGTCCTCCTGTGTGCATGTCCCCCTGTGTGCATGTCCTGTGTCCTGTGTGCATGTCCTCCTGTGTGCATGTCCCCCTGTGTGCATGTCCTCCTGTGCTGTGTGCATGTCCCCCTGTGCTGTGTGCGTGTCCCCCTGTGTGCATGTCCCCCTGTGCTGTGTGCGTGTCCCCCTGTGTGCATGTCCTCCTGTGTGCATGTCCCCCTGTGTGTGTGTCCCCCCTGTGTGCACGTCCTCCTGTACTGTGTGAGTGTCCCCCTGTGTGCATGTCCCCCTGTGCTGTGTGAGTGTCCCCCTGTGCGCACGTCCTCCTGTGCTGTGTGCGTGTCCCTCCTGTGTGCGTGTCCCTCCTGTGTGAGTGTCCCCCTGTGCGCACGTCCTCCTGTGCTGTGTGCGTGTCCCTCCTGTGTGCGTGTCCCCCTGTGCTGTGTGAGTGTCCCCCGTGTGCATGTCCCCCTGTGCTGTGTGCATGTCCCACTGTGCTGTGTGCATGTCCCCCTGTGTGCATGTGTCCCCCTGTGTGCGTGTCCCCCTATGTGCATGTCCTCCTGTGTGCTTGTCCTCCTGTGTGCGCATTCTCCCTCCAGTGGCCCACGGTGTGTGTGCATTCTCCCTCCAGTGTCCCCCCATGTGTGCGTTCTCCCTCCAGTGTCCCCCTGTGTGTGTGTCCTCTCCCTCCAGTGTCCCTGTGTGTGTGCTCTCCTTTCAGTGTCCCCGTGTGTGCTTTCCCTCCAGTGTACCCCTGTGTGTGCTCTCCCTCCAGTGTCCCCCTGTGTGCGTGTGTCCCCCTGCGTGCGTGTGTCCTCCTGTGTGCATGTGTCCTCCTGTATGCACGTGTCCCCCTGTGTGCATGTCCTCCTGTGCTGTGTGCATGTCCTCCTGTGCTGTGTGCATGTTCCCCTGTGTGCGTGTCCCCCTGTGTGCGTGTCCCCTGTGTGCGTGTCCTCCTGTGTGTGCATGTGTCCCCCTGTGTGCATGGCCTCCTGTGTGCTTGTCCTCCTGTGTGAGCATTCTCCCTCCAGTGTCCCACTGTGTGTGTGCATTCTCCCTCCAGTGTCCCCCCACGTGTGGGTTCTCCCTCCAGTGTCCCCCTGTGTGTGTTTGCTCTCCCTTCAGTGTCCCTGTGTGTGTGTGCTCTCTCTCCAGTGTCCCCCTGTGTGTGCTTTCCCTCCAGTGTCCCCCTGTGTGTGTGCGTGTTCTCCCTCCAGTGCCCCCCCGTGTGTGCATTCTCCCTCCAGTGTCCCCCTGTGTATGTGTGTGCTCTCCCTCCAGTGTCCCCCTGTGTGTGTATGTGTGCTCTCCCTCCAGTGTCCTCCTGTGTGTGCATTTTCCCTCCAGTGTCCCCGTGTGTTTGTGTGTGTGTGTGTGTGTGTGTGTGTGCGTTCTCCCTCTAGTGTCCCCCTGTGTGTATGTTCTCTCTCCAGTGTCTCCCTGTGCAGGTTTGCCTTGAGTATGGAGACCAAGGGGGCCCCATGATTTTCTATTGCCCGGGGGCCCCATGAGTTGTCAGTCGGCCCCTGGTGGGGGGTAAGCCTGTCAGTGCTCAGATCATATGCCACACACTGCATCAAATTGGTCTGCATGGCTGTTGTCCCAAAAGGAAGCCTCCTCTAAGGATGATGCACAAGAAAGCCTGCAAACAGTTTGCTGAAGACAAGCAGACTAAGGACACGGGGTACTGGAACCATGTCCTGTGGTCTCATGAGAACAAGATAAACTTATTTGGTTCAGATGGTGTCAAGTGTGTGTGGTGGCGACCAGTTGTGGAGTACAAAGACAAGTGTGTCTTGCCTACAGTCAAGCATGGTGGTGGGAGTGTCATGGTCTGGGGCTGCATGAGTGCTGCTGTCACTGGGGGGCTACAGTTCATTGAGGGAACCATGAATGCGAACATGTACTGTGACATACTGAAGCAGAGCATGATCCCCACCCTCCCTGGGCTGCAGGGCAGTATTCCAACATGATAACGACCCCATAAACACCTCCAAGACGACCACTGCCTTGCTAAAGAAGCTGAGGGTAAAGGTGATGGACTGGCCAAGCATGTCTCCAGGCCTAAACCCTATTGAGCATCTGTGGGGCATCCTCAAATGTAAGGTGGAGGAGTGCAAGGTCTCTAACATCCACCAATTCCGTAATGTCATCTGTGGGGTATCCTCAAAGGAAGGTGGAGGAGTGCAAGGTCTCTAACATCCACCAGCTTTATGGTGTTGTTATGGAGGAGTGGAAGAGGACTGAAGTGGCAACCTGTGAAGCTCTGGTGAACTCCATGCCCAAGAGGGTTAAGGCAGTGCTGGAAAATAATGGTGGTCACACAAAATATTGACACATTGGGCCCAATTTTGGACATTTTCACTTAGGGGTGTACTCACATTTGTTTCCAGCTGTTTAGACTTTAATGGCTGTGTGTTGAGTTATTTTGAGGGGACTTCAAATTTGCACTGTTATACAAGCTGTACACTCACTACTTTACATTGTAACAAAGTGTCACTTCATCAGTTTTGTCACGAGAAAATATAATAACATATTTACAACAATATGAGGGGTTACTCACTTTTGTGAGATATTGTATGTATGCTTCTACACTGGGCGCTGCTATAAATCTGTGAAAGGCTCTAAAATAATTTTTACAATTTATATATAAGTGGTAGAGACAATGAACAAATGAAGAAACGATCCTTTAACCACTTAAGGACTGAGCCACTTTCTGAAATTTGTTGTTTACAAGTTAAAAACTGTTTTTTTTCAATCAAGCTTGTAAAAAACATAATATTTCTTCTTCTCCAGGTCCCTTCACACCCATTTGTGATAATCCTGACTTCCCGCCAGGTATTTTAAACTCTTTTTTCAAGTCTAATTGGCCTCATAAAATAGTTAGGGCCATGCAATTTTTTCATGATGGTTCCTTTTTAAATTTATCAGATTTACATTTACAGACTTCAAGTTGTTCTTTCCCTTTCTGGCTATACTTTCAAATAAGACATTTTTTGAATAGCCCTCTCAAACGTATAGCTTTTACAAAATCACTAACCTCCTTTGAAGTACTATGCTCTCAAACTGAACCTCAAAAACACGTTATTTCTAAAATGTATTCTTTTTTTTTCTCTGATATTGACTCCAAATCCAATGTTGCCAATCAACGATGGGAGCAAGATCTCTCTCTCGATCTTTCAAGTAAAGAATGGAGTAAGATTTATTGCTATATACATAAAGGTTCCATTAATGTTTCTACTCAGGAAAATGGTTTTAAAATTTTCTCTAGGTGGTACAAAACTCCACTTTCCCTACATAAGTTTTCTCCTTCCATACCTTCTCATTGTTGGAGATGTATGGATTTAGAAGGCTCTTTACTTCATATCTTTTGGTCTTGCCCCCTTATTCAACCTTTCTGGAAGGAAGTCTACTGTATTACTTCTCTAGTTTCCACATTCCCGATTGATTTCTCGCCAGCACAGATGCTTTTACATCACTCTCATATCCCTAGAAAAATGTATCATAAATCTCTTACTCTACACTTAATTAACGCAGCAAAAATGTGTATTCCAGCTCTATGGAACATTATTACTCCCCCATCCATTCTGGATTGGTTTAATCGTATAGAAAAAATTAAATGCATGGAAGAATTGATTCATCAAGCGAATGATACTACTGATATCTTTAGGAAGATTTGGGATTCTTGGAATTGCTTTTGTAAATCCTCTGACTATGCGCAATTATCCTTACGATAATTTTGCGAATCTTTATTGTCATATACTGCATTTTGATATTTAAAGTTCCTATTTTATTTATTTATTTATTTATTTTTCTTAAATGCATGTCCATTTTATTTATGCTTATTGTAAGTTTGTATTGTTATTTTATTGTTCCATTATATATATATTTTTTTATTTACTCTTGTATACCACAATAAAAATAAAAATTACTTATAACTCCCAAACATTATACATTTTTTTTTAACACACTAGAGAATAAAATGGTGGTCATTACAATACTTTCTGTCACATGGTATTTGCTAATTTTTTAATTAAAAAATAATAAAACAGTAAAGTTAGCCCAATTTTTTTCATATTGTTAAAGATAATGTTATGCTGAGTAAATTGATACCCAACATGTCATGCTTCAAAATTAGCACGTATGTGTGTGTGTGGCGGTCTGGAAGTGGTTGAAAAAAAAGCATTTCATTTTGAAAGGTCTTTATAGTGTTAATGTAACTGAAGTACAAATAATGTTAATTGAAATTGAATTGAAAAGACAGATAAGAAAATATTGAAGACTGAAAACTTTAAAACTGTTTTTCAAGAAACGCAAAGAGACCCTGTTAAGATTCTTATGTCTCTATTCGAGCACATTATTATAAAATGCTAGCTCTTACTGGCAAACATTCGAGAAATAGATTGCTCTGTGACCCCTAACAGTGTTGGATTCATGAGCCTTAGTATAAAACAGATTGCCTAAGAAGAGGGAGAAACAGTATATATAATGAAATCGTTTTACTTAAAGTTCTCATCAGAGATATGAAGTATGGTAAAAAAGAGAAAATATACACTAACTTAGGCATTTGTTTATATTCATAAACAAATTGGTTGTCACAAAGCAATGTGAGAACATTTTAATAATTTATATATTTTAAAAATATAGGAGATAGAAGAGCAAAAGTAAGTATTTCTTTTACTGGGAACTGAAGTCTCATTTATTTCTCCAGGAGGATTTTAAAAAGGAAGCGGGAAGCAATTACTATTGTAATAGCTACACTTTCCTGAGAGGCTTGTGGCTTACAATCCTCTTGGGTCAAAAGGCCATATATGCAGTCTTTTTATTAAGTGAATTCTTCTTTTTTGTGGGTTGTCTGATCTCTTACTGAGGCCTAGTCCTTTGTAGATTTTTCTTATTTGTGTAAAGTTTGGAAACATTTTAGATGAAGATTACTTATCGTAGTCACACCTAGAATAGTAATAGACAAGGAATAGAGAGAGCGCAAACCGCCCTAGTGTAATCCTGTTTATTATTTATTAAGTCATAAGATAAAAATCACAGTTCAATGCACTCACATGATTCCATTAAAACAAGGCATTTGTTTTAATGCAAGATCTGTAAGATCCAGAGGTGGCAAGGTCCAGTAAGCTCACTGACAGCTGGGTAAACCTAACCCGATCCTTGGTGTGCTGCAGCTACAGTGTATGCACCAGGGCCGCTACAGCAGTGCCCCGCGACGGACATCCGCAACACAGGAACCCAGTCAACCTGGAAGGAACACCTGTAATAAACCAAGTGCCTGTGAAGGGGTTATGGGACCAGATGCATTTTTCCCAATACCCCATATAGAAATTGGCATAACATGGTGCAAATTGGGCACCCATGGCTGTACCAGCTAGCTGCCTATAATAGGACCCATTACATTTTAAATAGTTTTTCTCTAGGGCAAATTTAGTACAACTACAGCAGAGGAGTTGGTTTTACCTACATATTACATGATGAATTCAGGGTGGGCATGATTTGACAAAGGAGGCAACGGACAAAGGTGGTCACGCCTCTGGTCATTGTGGCAAACATTACGCCACTTTCTTCCTGGTTGCCTGGGTTCCTGTGTTGCAGAGGTCCATCACAGAACACGGCACCAGTGGGCCCAGGCACATAGCTGCTGCATGATGAGGATGGGCTTTGGTGGCTCTCAGGTGTACCCAGCTGTCAGTGAGCTTAGCGGACCTTGGATCTTACAGTAGCAGCTTGAAGGAATGGCTTCTTTTATCGAATGATTCATTCATCTAATGCTCTCTCTACCTTGTCTATTGCAGATCCTCTCCCCTTCCTATTATTGTGTACTCCTTTTATAACTGACCTCTACATTTATGTACCTAAGGTTTTTTTTTGAAGACTTGCGCTTGGACTAATCTTTTGTTGTAGGATTTGACACCTAGAATAGTAATGTCCTCAGCAACTTAACTTGATAGATCACTCTCAGACACATTTTATCATGTTAAAGTAGTTGGAGGATTTGGTGGTAAAGAGGACCTTGCTTAAAAAATAAAAATTCAACACTACAATTAAAATCTTATGCTCAATTTTTTAATGTAAATAAAATGCATAAAGAGTTTATATGTATTATGTAAGTCACCGCCAAAAAAAAGGATCTGCATAAAGTTTTAATTAGTAATATGCAGATAAGCTTTGTTATATTTTAATTATTATTACTTCTAAAAAAAAAAAGTGGTATAACATTTCTATTCCTCCTCTATTTCTTTAGTCCATGCCGGAACTGTTTCTGGATTCATAAAATATGTTTTAAACTGGCAAAATTTACCTGAGACTTAAATTTCCAAAAATAAGAAAGATACCATTAATAGACCTAAGCCGCATATTTATAAAAATAATGATCCAGTCAAAACTCGATAAATAGAGCTAGGATGACAAAGGTAGGTTTGTCAAAAATGGATATTCCAGTGTGGGACAGATATTAACGTTTTTTTTTTAACTCTGATGCATTTAGACTCTGAGGAACTCCACTGATGGTATATTCATTTTTAGTTCTCACAAGTTTAGTACCCTCAGTGATAGGCGTCAACATTCTGAGAAATAACATTTACTGCTTGATTCTAGAGTCGTTTACTTATCACACACTTATCACACAATATGGAATTCCACCAGTCAAACTGTTAAATCCACTCTTTGGCTTTATAATATCTGTAGTTAGAAGGCATAGTCTTAAATAATTTTAAGAACATATTGACATTGTTGTAATAAAAAAAAAAAAAAAAGGAAGTACAGTATTTATCCCACCACATTGCAACATGGAAACATTGTTAAGTGCCTTACTTATATCACAGATTGCATATTAGTTTCAGAGTAGTGACATTGCTCACAGTGAAGCTTAACGGGTTCTTATTTTCCATGCAACAAAATAATCTGGAATAACTACTTCTGTAAAAGGTTTCTTGTTTAGGTGTTTCCTTTGTGACATACAGGCAGTCCCCAAGTTACAAACATCTGACTTACATATTACTCATACTTACAAGAAACAACAGAAAGTGAAAGGGAATCTACCCCAAGGAAGGGAGATTCACTCTTGTAAGAGGTATGATGGGGAAAAAAGTGTCTCCCCTTAAGCTTTATCACCAAACCTTGTTTCCACAACAATCCAAACTTTTCAAAATCCAATTTTCACTGGGACAGAAAGTGAGGTGAAATCTTCTGAACAGGGGCACTGACAGCAAAATCAATGTTACAGGGGTGTTAACCCTTCCCTATGCTATCCACAAAAATGTAAACACTGTTACACTTAAAAAATGTACCTGTTCCAACTTACATACAAATTAAATTTAAGAACAAACCTACAGAATCTTGTTTATAAAACAGGGACTGCCTGTATTTCTTTTTATAACATATGGTAATACATATGATGCTGTGAAAATGCATTTCACCATTCCAAAATTAAAGTGTATTTATCCCTAACAATAGACTTCTCTAGTCCCTGTCTCTGGTTCTTTTTGAGCACATTTACATTGTTCCCTGCTATCTCTGAGACCCAGAGAACCCCTCCCCTCTTATAGAGAAGAGGAGAGGAGAGGAGAGGAGAGGAGAGGAGAGGAGAGGAGAGGAGAGAGTGACTTGAAGTTCTGTCCTAGGGTGACAACACTCTTCCCCAATAAATAAAGTACTTTGAGTATGTTATTGGTATAAAACAAAAGGAGTAAAACTTGCGCTTGGTAAAGAAATAATTGATATGAGAAAAATCAATTAAGATAATAGCAGCTGAGCACAAAAAAACAGATACTAGGTCCAACTAACAGAAATGTGAAAAACAGTGCAGCGCTTAATGTGTAACACGTGACTAAATATAGTGAAACAATAAATCAGGAAAAAACCTTCAGAGATGATGTTTCCAAAAAGTAAAACATCAATGATAAACAATACACATGTGAATATTGTGCAATAAACAAAAATGGGTTATTAAACCTAAAAAAGAGTCAAAAAAACCTTTTTAGAAGGACAGAAAAATAATTATTTGAACTACAGCTTGGTGCTGTGAAGCACAAACTTGTGATTAAGTGAGAAAAACAAACAACAAAATTGAAAAACAAATCAAAACAAGTCCCATGCTTTGGATAAATGAAGTGATTTACAAGGCCCCATAAATGTGAAGATATAAGTTCATTAGATGGAACGTGAATGAAACTTTATGGTTGAACGTGAATGAAGCTTTAAAACTGGTCCCAGGTGTCACTGGTATAAGTGCTTGACCACGTAAATTCTTTCACTCTACAGTTTAAGTAAGTAGTAAAGGCTTACCAGAACCCCCTTTAGTGTGCGCAAATACGAACTCCCCAAGTGTTGGGATCGGACAAGATCGTTCCTCCGACGCTCCTCGTGTGAATGGATGGCTCAAATCACCTTTCCGGATAGGAAGGAAAAGAATGACCCACACCTTCGGGTGTTCCTTGAACGTCGTCCGTTCCGGTCCGTTCGAAAAATATTGGCGTGTCACCAAATGGATGAGAAAGGAAAAAAGCGCCCAATCGTGTGATAAAGTCTAAAACATATGTACTTTATTTTCCAACCAAATAGGCGTTGAAAGATACAAATGACTCAATGGAGTCGTATAAAATTGAACGAAAAAAAATTGCTAGCAAAAATGTAAAATAAAGCGGATAAAATTAGCACGAGGTGTAGACGTATCTACCCGACGATCGTTTCGTCACAGATTGACGTCATCAGGGGTACGCCCACACCCTCGTGCTTAAGGTTTAAATAGCCTATGGGTGAGGTAGGGAGCCCTGCCATAGGTGCAGACCAAAACGTCCGTGCTTTATGGGATTAACCCACAAATGACCAGTCCCTTCGGAGTGGTTACCACACATGGAAAAGAGGAAAAAGGGAAAAAACGGTCTACGACCAGTTAATTTCCAATGAAGTTTGAGTACCATCATAACTAAATTGTGGGACTCAAATATACAATGGGATAGTGAAAATGACCACTAAAAAAGGCAAACAATAGGTTCTGTGATAAATCACCTTTGTTTGACAGGTAGCCAAATACAATAATGGTGGCTGTCTCACTGTGTGTATGTCCCAAAAAGGGTAACTTGGTTCCAAAAATATACGAAATGTATATATATGCAATACATGCGTATAAATTACCATAAAAAGAAGGGAGAGGAGAATAACCATAATATTGAGGCGGGGGCCTAAACAGCATTAGCTGCCCACCATCACCCTTAGTCCAGTTAAAGAAATACATGGATGAGACGTAGCCAACAGGTTTAGGAAGAACATTACAATCACTCTATTGTCATAAATAAAGTTTACATAAAAATCATATGAACTACCTAGCAAACATTACTTTAAAAGTACACATAATAATAGTGAAAATGGTGTATGAGACCCAGACTGAATACAAAATCAGTACAAAAAAAGGGGAAAAGAGGGAATGTTAAATCAACTGTTGTTAATAAAACAATTAATGTCCCACTCGACGTTGAGCCCCCCAGGGATATGTGTCCCTAATTTGTGCATCCAGTTTGTTTCTGCCCTGGAAATAGTGCGCTTAGCGTTACTGCCGCGCCAATGTGGAGTATATTTTTCCAGGGCCAGAAAGGTGGTACCTCTTGGGTCCCGATTGTGTTTAAGGTCGTAATGTTTACTAACGTTGTGTTTGTCAAATCCTTTACAAATGTTAGTGATATGTTCCCCCAGGCGTACATGTAACATGCGTACTGTGCGTCCCACATACTCCAAACCACATGGACATCTAAGTAAGTACACAACGCACTTAGTGGTGCATGTGATGAATGTTCGTATGGGGTATGTAAGTCCATTGCTAGACGAGGTGAACTCAGTAAATCTCCTACCTCGTAGAGCGTTTAGCCTACAAGCTCTACATTTCCCACAGGGGTAGAAGCCCTTCAAATCACCAAAAAAAGTGGGTCTAGTTGGGGGGTCCGGGACATTTGGAGCAATCATATTTCGCAAGTTAGTTGCACCCCTAAAGATCACATTTGGTCTATCAGGAAGTTCAGGGCCCAAGATTCGGTCATTTTTGATGACCGACCAATGTTTCCGTAAAATTCTTTTCACAGCCCAATGCTGGCTGGAAAACGTTGTAAGTAAAGAAACTCCATAGTTGTCCATGTTATCAATCCTGGGTGGTCTCTCAGCTAACAATGTTTGGCGTTCCCTACTGTTAACCTCCATTATGATGGAGTCAAGGGACTCACTGTTGTAACCTTTAGCTAGGAATCTCTCTTTTAAGATTAGTGCCTCCTTAAGAAAATCATCATTAAAAGTGCAATTGCGTTTTAAGCGAAGAAACTGGCCCTTGGGGACCGCTGAGAGCCATGACCTATGATGGCAGGAGTCAAGTGGAATATAGCTATTCCTGTCGGTTTTCTTGAAGAACGTTGTGGTAGTTATATTATTATCCCGGATGGAAATATTCAAATCCAAAAATTGGATGTTAATGGGGCTTGAGACATAGCTGGAGGCATTCGATAAACCAGAATGCATGATTGTTGAATCCCTAACTAATTGGCGGGAGGGGTTACTCATAATATATCTCTTAATGTTCAACTTGCGTGTAAACTTTTGAATATCTATAAATGTCTGGAATTTATTTAAATTCTGAGGGGGCACAAACTTGAGACCCTTTCCGAGAGTCTGCAATTCTTCATTAGAGAGCTCTTTATTACTTAAGTTAATAACACCACTAATATCTAAGTCCTTCTTCTTTTTGGTGTGAAGTATGGCCAATCTCTTCATGGCAAAGTGGGAGGAGGATATAGTCTTTAGTGACAAACCTCCGGAACTAGTCACCTGGAAAAGGTTTATCGATGATATCTTGTTTATCTGGGATGGTGACAGCTCATCGGCGGAGCTCTTCCTGTCCCATTTAAACAACAACAACCGTGGGATAGTTCTCAGCTATGTCTCAAGCCCCATTAACATCCAATTTTTGGATTTGAATATTTCCATCCGGGATAATAATATAACTACCACAACGTTCTTCAAGAAAACCGACAGGAATAGCTATATTCCACTTGACTCCTGCCATCATAGGTCATGGCTCTCAGCGGTCCCCAAGGGCCAGTTTCTTCGCTTAAAACGCAATTGCACTTTTAATGATGATTTTCTTAAGGAGGCACTAATCTTAAAAGAGAGATTCCTAGCTAAAGGTTACAACAGTGAGTCCCTTGACTCCATCATAATGGAGGTTAACAGTAGGGAACGCCAAACATTGTTAGCTGAGAGACCACCCAGGATTGATAACATGGACAACTATGGAGTTTCTTTACTTACAACGTTTTCCAGCCAGCATTGGGCTGTGAAAAGAATTTTACGGAAACATTGGTCGGTCATCAAAAATGACCGAATCTTGGGCCCTGAACTTCCTGATAGACCAAATGTGATCTTTAGGGGTGCAACTAACTTGCGAAATATGATTGCTCCAAATGTCCCGGACCCCCCAACTAGACCCACTTTTTTTGGTGATTTGAAGGGCTTCTACCCCTGTGGGAAATGTAGAGCTTGTAGGCTAAACGCTCTACGAGGTAGGAGATTTACTGAGTTCACCTCGTCTAGCAATGGACTTACATACCCCATACGAACATTCATCACATGCACCACTAAGTGCGTTGTGTACTTACTTAGATGTCCATGTGGTTTGGAGTATGTGGGACGCACAGTACGCATGTTACATGTACGCCTGGGGGAACATATCACTAACATTTGTAAAGGATTTGACAAACACAACGTTAGTAAACATTACGACCTTAAACACAATCGGGACCCAAGAGGTACCACCTTTCTGGCCCTGGAAAAATATACTCCACATTGGCGCGGCAGTAACGCTAAGCGCACTATTTCCAGGGCAGAAACAAACTGGATGCACAAATTAGGGACACATATCCCTGGGGGGCTCAACGTCGAGTGGGACATTAATTGTTTTATTAACAACAGTTGATTTAACATTCCCTCTTTTCCCCTTTTTTTGTACTGATTTTGTATTCAGTCTGGGTCTCATACACCATTTTCACTATTATTATGTGTACTTTTAAAGTAATGTTTGCTAGGTAGTTCATATGATTTTTATGTAAACTTTATTTATGACAATAGAGTGATTGTAATGTTCTTCCTAAACCTGTTGGCTACGTCTCATCCATGTATTTCTTTAACTGGACTAAGGGTGATGGTGGGCAGCTAATGCTGTTTAGGCCCCCGCCTCAATATTATGGTTATTCTCCTCTCCCTTCTTTTTATGGTAATTTATACGCATGTATTGCATATATATACATTTCGTATATTTTTGGAACCAAGTTACCCTTTTTGGGACATACACACAGTGAGACAGCCACCATTATTGTATTTGGCTACCTGTCAAACAAAGGTGATTTATCACAGAACCTATTGTTTGCCTTTTTTAGTGGTCATTTTCACTATCCCATTGTATATTTGAGTCCCACAATTTAGTTATGATGGTACTCAAACTTCATTGGAAATTAACTGGTCGTAGACCGTTTTTTCCCTTTTTCCTCTTTTCCATGTGTGGTAACCACTCCGAAGGGACTGGTCATTTGTGGGTTAATCCCATAAAGCACGGACGTTTTGGTCTGCACCTATGGCAGGGCTCCCTACCTCACCCATAGGCTATTTAAACCTTAAGCACGAGGGTGTGGGCGTACCCCTGATGACGTCAATCTGTGACGAAACGATCGTCGGGTAGATACGTCTACACCTCGTGCTAATTTTATCCGCTTTATTTTACATTTTTGCTAGCAATTTTTTTTCGTTCAATTTTATACGACTCCATTGAGTCATTTGTATCTTTCAACGCCTATTTGGTTGGAAAATAAAGTACATATGTTTTAGACTTTATCACACGATTGGGCGCTTTTTTCCTTTCTCATCCATTTGGTGACACGCCAATATTTTTCGAACGGACCGGAACGGACGACGTTCAAGGAACACCCGAAGGTGTGGGTCATTCTTTTCCTTCCTATCCGGAAAGGTGATTTGAGCCATCCATTCACACGAGGAGCGTCGGAGGAACGATCTTGTCCGATCCCAACACTTGGGGAGTTCGTATTTGCGCACACTAAAGGTGGTTCTGGTAAGCCTTTACTACTTACTTAAACTGTAGAGTGAAAGAATTTACGTGGTCAAGCACTTATACCAGTGACACCTGGGACCAGTTTTAAAGCTTCATTCACGTTCAACCATAAAGTTTCATTCACGTTCCATCTAATGAACTTATATCTTCACATTTATGGGGCCTTGTAAATCACTTCATTTATCCAAAGCATGGGACTTGTTTTGATTTGTTTTTCAATTTTGTTGTTTGTTTTTCTCACTTAATCACAAGTTTGTGCTTCACAGCACCAAGCTGTAGTTCAAATAATTATTTTTCTGTCCTTCTAAAAGGGTTTTTTTGACTCTTTTTTAGGTTTAATAACCCATTTTTGTTTATTGCACAATATTCACATGTGTATTGTTTATCATTGATGTTTTACTTTTTGGAAACATCATCTCTGAAGGTTTTTTCCTGATTTATTGTTTCACTATATTTAGTCACGTGTTACACATTAAGCGCTGCACTGTTTTTCACATTTATGTTATTGGTATGCTCACTAGTTAAAAACAAAGAAAAAAAGCCCAAAAAGATTAAATTAAAGCGGAGGTCCACCCTAAAGTGGACCTTCCGCTCATTGGAACCCTCCCCCCCTCCAACGCCACAATTGGCACCTTTCAGGGGGGAGGGGGGTGCAGGTACCTGTACAGTACAAGTATCTGTACCCACTTCCGGCGTAGATTCTGCAGAAGGCACGCCCCTTTCCGCAGAATCTACGCCCCTTTACGAAAGTCCCCCGCTGCCTGCTGGGAAACACACGGATCCCAGAGACAGCGGGGACTATGCTTATTGCGCAGCGCGACTCGCGCATGCGCAGTAGGGAACCGGGAAATGAAGCCGAAAGGCTCCACTTCCTGATTCCCATACCTAAGATGGCGGCGGCAGCACCCGAGAGACGATCAAGAGATCGGCTTCGGGTGCCGACATCGTGGGCGCGCTGGGCGGGTAAGTGTCACTATTTTAAAAGTCAGCAGCTGCAGTATTTGTAGCTGCTGGCTTTTAAAAAAAAAAAAAAAAAAACGCGGACTCCCGGCGGACTCTAGCTTTAATGCAGACACAACATATATAGACTGGTAAGGTTCAATATGTTATGTAATAATTTTTTTGTTTAGATGTGCTTTAAGGAAGGCCTATACACACACACACAACATAGGTTGCCACATTACCTTGAACTATGCATAAAAAGGTAGATTCAAAAGATGAATATACATGGATGAAAAACTTACTTCTGTTGTCAATTTTGTGGTTGAGTGATCTGCTGTGAACAGATAAGACACTAACGGAAACTACTAACAGCAGCATATAGATGGTACTCAACCTGGGTCTGCATGAAAGCTGTTGTGTGCTTGACAATAAGTTTGTACACAGCATTTTGGGATGATGATGCAATCCTAGAAAAGTCAAAGAGAATAGTTAACGTCTTTCATCCTTGTCTGGAAAATGAAATCTCTTAATTTTAGCATATAGAAATATGTTTTAATATCTTTCTCAGGTTTCTTAACTCAAGTGAATGTACTGGGCATGAGCAAAAACAAGAGTTTTCGGTATCCCTGAAACATAGGAAAAAAATCAGGAGGAAGTGAAGGTGAAATTAAAGCGAAACTGTCAGGTTCATAAAAATTACATATGAAACGTCTCTACAATAAATAAGCTCTTACATTCACCTCTAAAGCATCTCGTGTCTCCTACCTTTCCTCCAATTCCAGTGCTGCAGTAACCATCAGACTTTTTGGCATTTGACACTTAGTCCGATGCCTTTCTTTCTCGCCCTGTGCTTCCATCCTCTGACAGCTACATCTATATAGGACTCTGCAGTGACATAGGGGTTGGAGTTAAAGCAACAGCACGTGATGGGTGACACAGGCATCTGCCACTCCAAATGGTGTTGAATGTTGAAGACACTGATGGAGGTAGCGCTGGAACAGAAAGTGAGTAGCAGGTCCAGGTCACTGGAGAGGTGGGTATAAGAGCTCTTCTATTGCAGGGACCATTCATCTGTATTTTTTGCTAATGTGACATAGTCGCTCTATGGTGTTTTGGGTTGTTTAACGGTGAAATGGGCTTGCAATGCCCTTGAGATTTATGGATATCATGTTCAACTATTCCAGACCTGATTTTTGCCAAAAATTGCCCCTAATTTGCCTCATTATTTTGCACTTTTTTCACAGAAAGAATAACTACAGACAATTAAGTAACAGTACTCAAATAACAAGTAAATAAACAATACAAGAAAAACACACAAATATAAAGAACACTAAGTAAAATAAATTAATTCACCCTAAATTCATACAAACAAAACACACCCTTAAAAAAAAAAGTAGCTCATTAAGTAGAACTATCTTTTTCAAGCAAATATTACCTAAGCAGCTCAATGAGCGAATCTGAGTGTTACTCCTTTGGTAACATTAAGCCAAATTAGGAATAGATAATTTTGCAGTTTTAATTGCTCTGCTTATACTTACTGCCCATCTAAGAATTATTCAACTGTAATTACTATTGTTGAGTCAAATCAGAGATTTTTAATGCTAAGATTTACTTAACATAAAATTAAACAATGCAAATTACTCATGGAGCTCATGGTTGTCTAATAGAAGTCAAAGGAAACACTCCTGACAAGCATGCAGTATTTTTTGTTGAAGTGAAGATACTACTGTTCAACAAGCTTGTGGCATGGAAAGCTCCTATGTGTCCCCAGCATAGTGAATTAGCATATCACCAGTAAACCAACACAATAATTAAATGTTTGAAAAAAAGTGGGTAATCTGGAGAAAAGTGGATAAAATAATATTTGCAATTTGAATCCACTTAATCTATTGGTTGTTTTTAAAATGTACAAAATATAAAATTCAGTAGTCTTTGATTTGTGCAGCCAAGTAGATTTAAAAGAAGATTGGATTTAGCTTTTACGCTAAGGTACTGCTCTTCAACCTAAGTCATACACTAGCTTGGAACAAACGCATTCAAATAATTTTTTTTCACAGATATTTTGTTTCTGTTTTTGGCACACAAATATTTAGTTTCTGCCTATGGCTTTATTTAAAAAAAAAAAAATATATATATATATATATATATATATATATATATATATATATATATATATATATATATATATATATATATATGTATTTTATCTTAGCTTGGTAAGCAAAGATTTCATTAATTAAAATATATATACTCATACAACATTTCAAAGCAATAACGGATTGTCCATAAATAAAACTGCCACAGGGACTCATAATAGACTGTAGTGACCCAAAATTCTTAGATGCTGAGACCACAGAACGATCACTGATTAAAGAAAATGTAACCTTTATAGCATTAGGGGTTATCTCTAACAGTAAATGAAAAGCTAAAGACTCGCCTGTGTTTTTGAGTGAAACTAGCAGCGCACTTGATAAATACATGAGTAAAAAGCATCGATAATGAGCTAAAAGAGCAACTTATGCTTTGTGAGATTTCCTGTGCGAAGAGACATAGCTGCTAAGTGCTCTGCCTGTATGTCCTAGGTGAATTGCATTGATTTTGTTTATATTTTTCACACTGAATAGCCTTTAAATATTACATGAGATAAGTAACTGTTATTACAAAAAAAATCCCAAAACACTTTTGCATTAATTGTACTCTGTGGAAATTTAAGAAATACTGGGAAAAATAGTAAGCATTTTTTATAATAGTAACAATTTGAATTAATAACAATTATTATTATTTATTTTATTATTTTTATTTCCTCAATATAATCTTAAGATGCATCATTTGATTTGTAAGTGCATGCATGCGTCTATTATCAACTATTTCAAGAGAGAGAGAGACAGAAAAGGAGAACTAAAGAGAGAGAGAGAGAGAGAGAGAAAGCGAGAGAGAAAAAGAGACACAGGGCAATAACTTTTTTCATATTTTCTATTTACATTCAATCAAAGGGAAATTGCTCACATTTATTTAATATTTTTATTCTATTTAATATTTATTTTTATATGGACTGAATGTTAGGTTGCAGTTAAAAAAATTGTAAAATCATCTTCACCTGAACTGACCCATATTAAATGTAAAAAGCACAATGGACACATCCTTGTCTATATCATATTAATGTCTAATTCATACACATTATTAAAGATTTAATAAAGATTTTCTTACTTTGTGGCTGCACTCACCTTTGTTTCTTCACTGTTGTCTCACAAAAGGATGCGGAGGGATGAAAGAGTTTGTAATGTCACCTTTTTTTTGTAAGGTAGGATTTTTCCTTTATATAGCTGCTTGCTCTGACTGATGACAGATTTAATGGGACATCAGCTATACTTCTAAAAGGTAGGGAGAGTGGAGAGAGAGAAGGGAGAAAGAAGCCCCTCCAGCTCAGCTGAAAAAAATAAACTCATCAATGACAGAGTGTTGCATCTGTCGCCCCAGCACGTTCCTGTACACTTTGTCAGAGGGAATTGACAGCTTACAGCATCACTAAGCAAGCGGGTCTATGACTTTCTGATCAGAGGACCCACTTATAAGGCAGTAGTAGGAGGCTTGGGGGCGGATCTTGCGTCACCAGCATCATTAGTTACATTAATTGATTACACTAGCCTACCTATTTATGTATATATATCACTTCAGCCCGAAGTCCAAGGCCAGCACGGGTGGTGTGGGGGGGGTGGTAATGGGTTTTTTGGCTGGGCATTTTGGAGTTGTGTGGCAGGGAGGTAAGCTCACTTGCTGGTTGCTGCCTGGCTTACCAATGCCCACTAAACTCACCTGCCTGACACTGACCTACCTATTTGACATATACTGACCTACCTAGCTGACACGCACTGACCTACATACACTGACCTACTTGACATGCACTGACCTACCTAACATACATACACTGACCTACCTGACATACAAACACTGACCTACCTGACAAGCACTGACCTACCTGACATACATACATGAGGCAAAAAGGAAGTTCTGGACAGCCGCACTCCGGAATATAGCCTTTATTTGTAAAAAGTCCAACAGATACAAGCCACGGCAAAAAATTGGACAAACGAGCTGACATGTTTCACACTTAACAGTGCTTACTCATAGCTATGACTAAGCACTGTTAAAGTGGAAGTAAACCAATCCATTTAAACAGTTTAAAAAAAAGGCATGCCGGGAATGCTAACTGCACATTGGCTGTGCTCTCAGCCAAACTATCAAACCATCCAATGGCTGGTGTCATAACGAATCACATGTGCAGCACCATAGAAGTTGAAGATTAAACAGAGGCAAAGATGGCAGCTTCCTTGGCTGAAAATGATAGGGGAGTTTACTTCCACTTTAAGTGTGAAATGCGTCAGTCGTTTGTCCCATTTTTTGCTGTGGCTTGTATTTGTTGGACTAAAAATAAAGGCTATATTCCGGATTACGACTTTCCAGAACTTCCCTTTTGCCTCATGTTGCTATATGCTTAGCAGGCACCTGGTGTTCCAGTTCCGAGGAGAGTTTTATATCCACATTTCCACCTGGCATGGTGATCTCCTTTCCTTCCCCTACCTGACATACATACACTGATCTACCTAACATACACATACTGACCTACCTACATGACATACACACACTGACCTACCTGGCATGCACTGACCTACCTGACATACATACACTGACGGTAGTGACACACACTGACCTATCTGGCCAGGAGACTTCATGTGTCCTGCAGCAGCAGCTCAGCCGTGGTATGCAGTGTGCGGTGCGCGCCCATCATCACAGCAGGCAGGAGGAGGAGAGGAGAGGAGAGCCGAGTGCTGAGTGGGGATCTCACAGTGGCGTGGTGGCCGCATTGTAATTCCCACCTTCTGGAGCCTGCACCACGTCCTGCGGTCCCACCATTGGACCAGTGGGACGTCCATCAGCGCTGCAGGCTCTAGAAGGCAGGACCTGCTATGTGACTCGGCCGCACTCGGCGGCGCTCAGCAGCACTCGGGATCAGATCGGTCCCCGCTCGGCGGCGCTTGGGATCAGATGGGTCCCTGCTCTGCAGCGATTGGGGCTATAAATAGTGCCTACTCGAGACCCAGGGCTTTTTGGCTATGGTCAGCCCCACTGCCGACCCCACTGTATCTATCTATATAGAATATATATATTTATATTATGTACAAAACATCCCTCCTCCACCTTTGCACCTAGTTTTTATTTATGAAATATGTGGCTTGTGTCCAGTGAAATAATCTTCATAGTCTTACCTCAAACAAGATGTCATCAATTAACCACTTACTCACTGGGCACTTAAACTCCCTTCCTGCCCAGGCCAGGCCAATTTTCAGCTTTCAGCTCTGTCAAACTTTGAAAGACAATTGCGTGGTCATGCTACACTGTACCCATATGAAATTTTTATAATTTTTTTCACACATATGGAGCTTTCTTTCAGTGGTATTTAACCGCTTGACCACTGGGCACTTAAACCCCCTTAAAGTGGTTGTAAACCCTTACAAACCACTTTGACCTATAGGTAAGCCTAGATTAAGGCTTACCTGTAGGTCCAAGAAATATCTCCTAAACCTATACTGTTTAGGAGATATTTACCTGAATACAGCCACCGTTGTCTACAGCACATGCCGCAGATCGCGGCGATATGCCGCGAATGTCGGGTCCTGTGCGCATGCGTGGGAGTGACGTCATTGCTGCTCCGGCGCATCACAGCAGCGAGACCCACGGAGACCCACCAAGAAGATGGACGCTCGGAACTACAGGGGACAGCGGTGACTTTGCTGGCTCCTGTGTCAGGTAAGTGACACATAATGGACTACTATGCAATGCATAGTAGTCCATTATGCTTTACCTTTGCAGGGAATCAAAGAGGAAGTAAACCCATCAGGGTTTACTTCCTCTTTAATAACCAGACCAATTTTCAGCTTTCGGTGCTCTCACATTTTGAATGACAATTACTCAGTCATGCAAAACTGTACCTATTTGAAATTTTTGTCCTTTTTTTCACACAAATAGAACTTTCTTTTGGTGGTATTTAATCACTGCTGGGTTGTTGTTTTTTTGCGCTATAAAAGAAAAAAGACCGAAAATTCTGTAAAAAAAAAAGCATTTTTTCTTCGTTTCTGTTATAAAATTGTGCAAATTAGTAATCTTTCTTCATATGTTTTGCCCAAAATTTATACCACTACATATCTTTGGTAAAAATAACCCAAATTGGTGCATATTATTTGGTCTTTGTGAAAGTTATAGAGTCCACAACTATGGTGCCAATTGATCACACCTGAAGTACTGACGGCCTATCTAATTTCTTGAGACCCTAACAAGCTAGGAAAGAACAAATACCCCCCAAATGATCCCTTTTTGGAAAGTAGACATTCCAAGGTATTTAGTAAGATGCATGGTGAGTTTTTTGAAGTTGTAATTTTTCCCCACAATTCTTTGCAAAATCAAGATTTTCTTTTCTTTTCTTTTTTTCACACAATTGTTATATTAGCAGGTTATTTATCACACACAGCATAGGCATAGCACAAATTACACCCCAAAACACATTCTACTACTACTCCTGAGTATGGCGATACCACATATGTGAGACTTTTAAACAGCGTGGCCACATACAGATGCCCAACATGCAGGGAGTGCCATCAGGCACTCTTGGAGCATAAATTACACATATCATTTCTTGACTACCTCTTACATTTTTGAAGGCCCTGGAGTACCAGGACAATGGAAACGCCCCAAAAATGACCCCATTGTGGAAAGAAAACAACCCAATGTATAATCTATGAGGCATATTGAGTCTTTTGAGCATGTCATTTTTTCCTACAAGTTTTTGGAAAATGTGTAAAGAAAATGAAAACACATTTTATTTTTACACAATGTTGTCCATTTACACAATATTTCTAACACATAACATGTACATGACAAAAATTACACCGAGTACCAACATGCAGGGAGCACCGTCAGGTGTTCTAGGGACATAAGTTTCAAATCTAATTTGACTATCTATTACACTTTTGTGAGGCACTGTAGGAGCATGAATGGGGATAGATGAGCATTAATAGTGATGGATGAGCCGTGGATGGGGATGGCTGAGCATGAATTAGTATGGATGGGTACGGCTGAGTATGGATGGGTGTAGATGGGATGGCTGGGTACAGCTGGGTATGACTGAGTACGGCTGAGTTTTGTTGGGTATGGCTGGGTATGGCTGAGTACGGCTGGGTATGGCCGAGTATGGCTGGGTATGGCCAAGTACGGCTGGGTATGGCCGGGTACGGCTGAGTATGGCCGGGTACCGCTGAGTATGGCTGGGTACGGCTGAGTACGGATGGGTACGGCTGAGTATGGATGGGGGTGGATGGGATGGCTGAGCATGGATGAATGGATGAGTATTGCTGAGGATGGATGGATGGGTATGCAGAGTATGGATGGATATGCAGAATATGAATGGATGGGTATGCAGAGTATGGATGGATGGGTATGCGGAGTATGCAGAGTATAGATGGGTATGCAGAGTATGGATGGGTATGCAGAGTATGCAGAGTATGGATGGGTATGCAGAGAATGGCTGGGTATGCAGAGTATGGCTGGGTATGCAGAGTCAGAGTATGGCTGGGTATGGCTGAGTATGCAGAGTATTGATGGGTGAGCATGGATAGATGGTTCGATCTCTCCCCTCTCCACACACACTGGATGGAGAGGGGAGGGAGGAACCGGAAATCACGCCGGTTTGTTTACATGTGATCCAGAGGACCCGGCGGTCACGGAAGTTCTCAGGTGCGTGTCCCAGGGGGCACGCGAGAGCGGATTTCTGGGAGGACATCACTGTACGCCCTCCCAGAGTTAACAAACTGCCCTGTAGCTGTCATTCAGCTATGGGCCAGTTATTAAGTGGTTAATCACTAGTGGGGTTTTTAGTTTTTTTTACATTTTGAAAACAAAACAAAACAGCTTTCATAGTTTGTTATAAAATATTGCAAACAGGTAATTTTTCTCCTTCATTGATGTACGCTAATGGGCATTGATAGGCAGCACTGATGGGCACTGATGAGCTTCACTGATAGGCACCGATAAGGTGGCACTGATGGGCACTGATAGGTGGCACTGATGGGCACTGATAGGGGGCAGTGATGGGCACTGATGAGGCGGCACTGGTGGGCACTGATCAGGAGGCACTGATAGGTGGCACTAATGGGCACTAATAGGTGGCACTAATGGGCACTGATGATGAGGCACTGATGGACACTGATTGGCAGCACTGGTGGGCACTGATAGGTGGCATTGGTGGGCACTGGTAGGTTGCACTGGTGGGCATTGAACAGGAGACACTGATGCGGCTGCACTGATAGGTGGCACTAATGGGCACTAATAGGTGGCACTAATGGGCACTGATAGGCGGCACTGAAGGGCACTGATAGGCGGCACTGATAGGTGGCACTGATGATGAGGCATTGATGGACACTGATTGGCAGCACTGGTTGTCACTGATAGGTGGCATTGGTGGGCACTGGTAGGTTGCACTGGTGGGCATTGAACAGGAGACACTGATGTGGCTGCACTGATAGGTGGCACTAATGGGCACTAATAGGTGGCACTAATGGGCACTGATAGGCGGCACTCAAGGGCACTGATAGGTGGCACTGAAGGGCACTTGTATGTGACACTGATAGGTGGCACTGATGATGAGGCACTAATGGACACTGATTGGCAGTATTGGTGGGCACTGATAGGTGGCATTGGTGGGCACTGGTAGGTTGCACTGGTGGGCATTGCTTAGCAGTACCTATGGGCACTGGTAGGTGGCACTGATGAGGTGGCAGTGGCTCTCTGTGTTTGGGACCAATTTCCCATTTACACAAGCCAATAATCAGCTTTTTTTCCCAAACGCTGTCTGCGTGAGTAAAAACAAAGCCGATTATGACATCTGTTTACATCACATGATCAGCTGTCATCGGCTGACAGCTGATCACATGGTAAGGCTGTCTCATGGACCACACAGAGCGTGCTGCCCATGCCCCGCAGGAGGAGCGCAGGCATCACATGCATGGAAGGGCATACATGAACACCCTCCTGGCAATCTATCGTCTTTCGGCTATAGTGTGGAGCGAAGAGGTTAAATATAATTTCACTGAATGGCAAAGGGTTGCAGATTTTTTTACGGAAATATCATATAACAAATATAACTGTTGCGCCACCCTTTTTGCATCTTATGGTTAAGAAATATTTTCTTTGTAATTCAATTTAGAGCCAACAATAATTTACTAAACCAGCAAAAGGGCATGAGGGATGATTTACTAAAGGCATATATATATATTGTGCACTGCAAGTGCAATTGTTCCAGAGCTTACTGAATGAGGTAAAGCTTCACTTTGCAAAGAATACCCAATCACATGCATGGAAGATTTAAAAAAAAACATTTTTGCTTGCACATGATTGGATAATAGAAATCAGCAGAGCTCCCCCTCATTTACTAAGATCTAGAGCAACTGCATTTGTATATTTTCCTTCAGTAAATCAACTCCATCGTTTCCTTATCTTTTTCTGTGTTGCCCTCTTTGGGGGGGTTATGAGAAACAGGATATTGTGATAAACCTGTAGGGAAAAAAAGATAACCAGAACATTGGCTAAGTGAAAGAGTGGGTTTAATAGGGGACAGCAAATTTACACTTATTCAAGCTGAAAACTCACTACTTTACATTGTAGCAAAGTGTAATTTCTTCAGTGTTGTCAGATGAAAAGATATAATAAAATATTTACAAAAATGTGTGGGGTGTACACACTTTTGTGGGATACTGTATATCGTCCAGGTTAATTTGCAGGTAGCTTGTTAGATGTTTCAACTATAAGCAGTTACAGGTCATTCATATGTTTCTTTGCAATTTTAATGTCATGGTAAAATTGTGTGAAAAATGGATTCTAAGGCCACGTACACACGGGCGGATTGTCTGCCCAACTAAGTTCGTCAGACAATCCGACAGACAGTCCGTCCAACTTTTAAATGAACGGACTTGACCACACACGACGAACAGACAGTCCGCTGAAAGCTTGCGCGATGACGTGTACAGCACGTACGACGGGACTAGAAATACGACGTCCAATACACTGCAATGCAACCTTTCGCCGTGTAAATCCTTTCTGAGCATGCGCCATACTTAGTCCGTCCAACTTGCCTACTCACGAGCGGACTGTCCGCTGAAACCAAGTTTGGACGGACAAAATTACGGAAATTCCGAAAGACTTAGTCCGCCAGACTGTCCGCTGAAAAAGTCCGCTGAAGCCCACACACGAGCGGATTGTCCGCTGAAACATGTTTCAGCGGACTAAGTTGGACGGACAATCCTCTCGTGTGTACGCGGCCTAAGGTACAGGTAAAAATCAATTGTGGTTGCCCAAAAAAACAGCAGTAATATGCTTTTGCCACCAAAAAACACCTTCATTTCACCTTACCCATTAGCTAGAATGTGTTTTAGAAAATTGTGACATTTTAGGAAAATCTCCTAATAGTTAACAATAATTTGAGGAAATAAAAGCAAGGCAAGAGCGTATACAGTATCTCAAAAAAGTGAGTACATCCTTAACATTTTTGTAAATATTTTATGATATCTTTTCATGTGACAACACTGAAGAAATTACACTTTACTAAAACCTAAAGTAGTGAGTGTACAGCTTGTACAACAGTGTACATTTTCTGTCCCCTCAAAATAACTCAACACATTAATGTCTAAACAGCTAGCAACAAAAGTAAGTACACCCCTAAGGGAAAATGTCCAAATTGGTCCCAATTAGCGGTGTCATGTGACTTGTTAATGTTACAAGGTATCAGGTGTGAATGGGGAGCAGGTGTGTTAACTTTTGTGTCATCGCTCTCACTCTCTCATACCGGTCACTGGAAATTCAACATGGCACCTCATGGTAAAGAACTCTCTGAGGATCTGAAAAAATAATTGTTGCTCTATATAAAGATGGCATAGGTTATAAGAAGAATGCCAACACCCTGAAACTGAGCTGCAGCAGGGTGGCCAAGACCATACAGCAGTTTAACCAGACAGGTTCCACTCAGAACAGGCCTTGCCATAGTCAAACAAAGAAGTTGAATGCATGTGCTCAGCATCATATCCAGTGGTTGTCTTCAGGAAATAGATGTATGAGTGCTGCCATCATTGCTGCAGGAGTTGAAGGGGTGGGGGTCAGCCTGTCAGTGCTCAGACCATATTCCATACACTGCATAAAATTGGTCTGCATGGCTGTCATCCCAAAAGGAAGCCTCTTCTAAAGATGATGCACAAGAAAGCCTGCAAACAGTATGTGGCGGCAACAAGATGAGGAGTACAAAGACAAGTGTGTCTTGCCTACAGTCAATGAGTGCATGAGTGCTGCTGGCACTGGGGAGCTACAGTTCATTGAGGGAATCATGAATGCCAACATGTACTGTGACCTACTGAAGCCAAACATGAGCCCCTCCCTTTGGAGACTGGGCCACAGGGCAGTATTCCAACATGATAACGACCCCAAACACACCCCCAAGACAACCACTGCCTTGCTTAAGAAGCTGAGGGTAAAGGTGATGGACTGGCCATGCCTGTCTCCAGACCTAAACCCTATTGAGCATCTGTGGGACATTTAGGGATGAGTTTGAACATCGAGTGGTTTCTTGCTTGCTGAATAGTGAATATTATGAGGCGTTTGCAAAATTTGAGCACTGCGGAATGCCCCATAATGAACTGCAAGATAGCAGTGCCTTACTGTATGATGATTGGCCAATCACAGCGAGCTCTGCTGAGAAAGCCATAATTGGCCAAAGGAAGAACAGAAGGCGGCGACGACAGCAGCGACAGAGGACCGGGCCACCGCCTGTAAAAGAGCTATAAGAAGGCGCGGTGGCCCGGCAGAAGAACCGAAGAGGGGGACAAGACCCCCGAAGTCGTAAGAAGAGGGCAGCAGTGAGGAAGAAAGTCCGGCGAGAAGACCCTCGAAGACAGAAGACCCCCGGAGCTGTGCAATAAACTATTTTTACCCTGTGTTGTGTTTATTTTTGTATTTTTGTGCGGCCCCCCTTCCCCAAGGCACCCCCCGTGTTGAGGGCACGCGACCTGGTACGGCTCAGGAGGGGGGGCGCTCGCTTGTCTCCCCCCTTTCCTGGCCGGCCGGGTAGCGTGCTCGGACAAGGGTCTGATGTTTACCTGGGGGGACCCCCACGCTGATTTTTTTGGCGTTGGGGTTCCCCTTTAAGTCCATACCAGGTGGCGGGGCCAGCGACGTCTCCTTCGCGGGCCCCGCCTACTTGGAGACCCGCTCTAAATGAGTGGACTTTTCTCCGAGCGGGAAAAGTCCGCTCATTTCAAAAGTGCGGCGGACTGGCATATACGCACGGCCAGATTGTCCGCCGAAATGCAAGTCCGGCGGGAAGATTGGAGTGCAAAACTACTTTCTAAGTCTGTCGTACTTTCGGGTCAAAAAAGTACGCCGGAGGCTACACATGGGGGGATTGTCCAGCGGACTTGAGTTTGCCGGACTTTTCCACCCGATTGTTTGATCGTGTGTACGTGGCATAAGGAAAATTGTTGCCCATACTTACCGTAATTTCCTTTCCTGGATCCTCCCCATGTCAACCTACTATGGGTCAGCTCTGCCCCCTCTGACCCCTCCAGGATCACCTTTTTTCTTGCCCATAAAGGGCGGCTGTCGGACCAGCTCAATGTTCAAACACCCTTCCTCGCGACAGAAGATAGGGTGGGAATCCCTGGCTGACATGGGGAGGACCCAAGTAAGGAAAATTATGGTAAGTATGGGCAACAATTTTCCTTATTGGGGAGGTCCAGGAATAAGTAGGTCAGCCTACTATGGGATGTACCAAGCAACCTTCGATAAGGGAGGGAAAGAACAAAACAACTCAGAGAGAACACTGCCGCTAAACAAATTTAATGGCTGACAGCAGCTGAAATAACAGAAGAACCAAACGTTTCTGCAGGAAAAAGGGCTACATTTAGTCTATAATGCCGGATAAAAGTGTTGGGTTCACTCCAACTCGCTGCTCTGCACACTATCTCGGGTGACACCTTTGCATAAGCTGCCCATGATGCTGCCATACCCCTGGTTGAATGAGCTCTTATCTCTGCAGGAGGGGGAAGGCCTAGGGACTCGTAAGCGATCTGGATGGTCTTCACCATCCAGGATGAGACAATCCTAGGTGGAGCCACCATGCCCTTTTTAGGTCCCATAGGAAAGATGAAAAGTTGATCTTGCTTGTGAAACTTCTTATGCCGCGTACACACGAGCGGACTTTTCAACATCCAAAGTCCGAAGGACTGAGTCCGTCAGACTATCCGATCGTGTGTGGGCTGCAACGGACTTTTGACTCGCCAAAGTCCGAAGGACTTTAGAATATGGAACATGCTTCAAATTTTCCCGAAGGAACTCCGCCGGACCCGGTCCCCTTCGAAAACTCTGCTCGTGTGTATGCTACTCCGACGGACTAAAACCGACGCTAGGGCAGCTATTGGCTACTGGCTATGAACTTCCTTATTCGAGTCGGGTCGTACGTCATCACGTTCGAATCCGTCGGAGTTTAGTGTGATTGTGTGTGGCCAAGTCCGTTCGGCCGAAAAGTCTGTCAGAACTCCGTCGGAATTCCAGCAGAACTCCGACGGAACTCCTTTGGAAGTCTGTCGGACATAAGTCTGCTCGTGTGTACGGGGCTTTAGTCTGCTCCAAGTAAACAGAAATAGAGGAGATCAAGTCTAGCCTCTTCCAATCATCCTGCAACTGGTCCATGGTGAAGGCTGGCAGGATAGTCTCCCAATTCATGTGATGGGCAGTAGAGACCTTTGTTAGGAAGCTTGGAACTGGTCTCAAAATAATCTTGTCTGGAAAAATCATACAAAAAGGCTTTGGATTAGACTTGTGCACAACGGAAAATTTCATTTATTTTCGGTTCGTTGTCATTCGTAAAATACATAATTTCGTTCTGTTATATTCGTTATGTTGCGTTAATACGTTTTCGGATAATTCGTTATTATTCGTAGAGTGTCGAATTACTTCGTTCATATTCGTTGAAATTCACTATTTATGTATGTATAGACATTCGTGATAATGATTCGTAATTTGGAAAGTCATTTGTTTATTGAATCTTTTAACACACACAATGACAACGTCTCTTATCCTTGGCTCAAATACAATACAACACCGTTCTCACTCAGTTTGCAGGAATGCACTTTGGCAGTAATCCATCCTCCGGCACAAAATTAATTAGCTGATTGGACTGTAAGCCCTTGTACACACGGTCGGACATTCTGCCAATCAAATCCGTTGGATTTTCTCAGACGGATTTTGTCCTACGAATTTAGTCCAAAACTGTTACATACACACGGTCGGACCAAGTTGTCAGAATTTGCGGTTGCCAAGAACGCGGTGACGTAAGCCGTGTACAGCGGGACTAGAAAAGGGAAGTTCAGCACCACGTCCGGCACCCTTTGGGCTCCTTCTGCTGATCTCGTGTTAGTAGAAGTTTGGTGGGAGACGATTCGCGCTTTTCAGATTAGTGATTCAGATCGCTACCGCTCTTCAGTTTGTGCTTGTCTTTGCGTATCTGATAATCAGTGCGTGCAGTCAGTAAGTATTTGTTTCTCATTGTGGACTTTATCTTGGTATAGTACGCTTTGAAAGGCATTTCTTATTGTCTGCTTGCTTCTGCTATTCAGGTCGTTCTTTCAGGCCTTGCTGTTTATCGGTGCTTTCTGTTGTCCGTTCTGACCAGCCAACCGTTTTCAAACCATGTTTCGTCTACGTACTCGTCGTACAGTTTGTGCTGTGCAGGGGCTTTGTGTTGGGGTTCTTACTTTGACACAAGCCCGGTCCATGAACAGGGAGGGGAGGCATTTGTGGACCAAGAATTGGTTGCGCCAGCGTGTCCAGTTCTCGCACATGCCTTTGCTCCGTAAGATCCGCGAGAATAATCCTGATGATTTCAGGAATTATCTCCGGATGACGGACCCCGTTTTCCACCGTCTGCTGGCTTTGCTGACCCCTTATATCACCAGGCAGGATACCTGCATGCGGCAAGCCATCACTCCAGAGCAGAGGCTCATCGCCACGTTGCGCTACTTGGCGACAGGGAAAAACCTTCAGAACCTCAAGTTTTCTACAGGCATCTCCCCCCAGGCTCTGGGGATCATTATTCCAGAGACCTGGTCTGCCATCATTCAGGTCCTGCAGAAGGACTATATGAAGCTAAGTTTTATCCTTAAACATCACATTCTATGTATTTCATGATTGCTAATGTCTTGCATTTCTTTCCTCATTCCCTAATTACCATCATTGCAATATGCTCTAATTCATATGCTCTGCCCCTTTGTCCTCAGGCATATTTGCTTCACTAACTTCCCCACCATGCTCTTCTTGGCCCATAAAACTATAGTCTAGTCACTTACCAATGTCTTTTGTCAGCTCCATGGTATTGTTTCCCCTAAACACCCCCTAAAATGTCTACAAATGTGATGTGTGTGCTTTAATTCATGCAGAGTCACATTTTATGAATTTTTGGGGTTGTGCTAAACTCATTAGGAACCCCCCTCCCCCCAACTACTAGCTCAGCTGATAGCAATCCTCTATCTGATGACTTTACCAAACCCAATACACACTATACCTACCCTTTTGATGATCACATTTATGGATGAATTCACCTAAGCATGTAGTGCAAGGGCCTGCCTCAATACTTTCAAATGCTATTTTTATTTTGTTTTTTAACCTATTAATTATCTGGATATGTAATAGCAGAATGTCAAAATGTGCTTCCATTTTGTTATCTTTTTGGGATCATGACACTTCTTACCTGCCAATAGTGTAACTAAGGAGGGGCTTCTCAAAGTATCACACCTTATTTAGGCATTCAGCTCTCAATCAAGTGGAGAGGGTTACCTGTCCTAAACATCCCCCCTCATTTTTTAACAAGGGCCCATCAGATGGGGGGGGGGGATGGGGGGGGGGTGATGACTCTCATAAGGGGACCTTAGACTTTAGGCTTTAAATACTCAGTTCCCAAAATGTTATACTAATTTTGTCAAAAAATGTTGGTGTCTAATCTGCTTGCAATGTCGATTTGTCAAATTACTAATTTTTGGTCTTGTTTCACTCCACATTGTCCTTCAACGCCACAGGAATGGCAGACTGTGGCCTCCCACTTTGCCAGTTTTTTGTGCCTTTTTCACCAACAGTGCAAACCCAAGTTCAGAGCGAGATGAGGGGACAGTCTCTTCTTCAGATAATCTTATTATGTTGTGGGCCTGCTACACACACACCTTGTTTTTGTAACTAATGTATGTAGTACATTACTGACCAAAATTGTCCAAATTTACACCTCACTGTGGGTGTTTTTTACTAAAGGCACATCCACTATGCACTACAAGTGCACTGCAAAAGTACACCTGAAACTGCACTTGGAGTGCAAAGTGGAGTTTCCTTTAGTAAATCACACTCCTCAGCACAAACTAAAATTTTACTACAAATAAATTTTTGGCGCAATTAAAAAGGAAGCCACACATTGTTGAGAATTAAACTTTTTAATACAAGCACATTCGCATGTGCATTTCAAAAAGGTTTTTACAACAAACCAATAAATTGTGTGTATCAAAAACAGAGTTTAATCAAAATTTTGTTTACTTGGTGTTTTGATGTAAACAGGCATAGTTACATAGTTACATAGTTAGTCAGGTTGAAAAAAGACAAAAGTCCATCCAGTTCAACCTTAAAAACAAATAAATAAAATAAAAAATATCATGTATGTATCATGTATCAAACCGTAAAATACAGAACACAGGAACTTACAAAGTTCAACTTTGAAAAGTGAAGACAATATCAGACATGAGTATGTACAAACTGGATTGATATTGCCTTCATCACATCGGGTGTGACCCCTGAAAAATCCAAATTTGGAAGATGCACACAGTGTGTCAACATGTGCTATCTCCCATCATGGGGGATCAATGTACATGCTTTGGGGCTGCAACCCCTTCATCTCAGACACTTTACACAAAACGCGTACATTAATCCCCCATGATGGGAGATGTTTACACACTCTGTGCATCTTCCAAATTTGTAATTTTGATAAATACAAAAAATTTGAAGTAAAATAGCAAAAATAAAACCCTATCTAGTTTTTTTGTGTTTCACACTCTCCCCAAAACATCAATGATGTTCTTCATTTTATTTTTAACATCATTGATGTTTTGCTGTATATTTTCCAAATCCCGATTGCACCCCATTATCTCCCCAATCAGGATCTGGGCACTTTCACTGGTAAAATGGGAATCTTCTTCCACATCACCTACAAAACAAAGCAAAAAAACACACCATGTAATAAAAATATGGTGACATACATTGATGAGCTTACCGGAAGCTGTGTTCACCGACACTCACCTGTTGTGGTGACAATTTGCCCAACCTCCACGATCTCTCCTTCCTTCTCCTCCTCCTCCTGCTCCTCTGTTTCTGCTTTTTGACGTTGCCCTTCTTTGGGAGGGGTGTGGTCCCTGGTGTCCTCATACTTGCTGAGTCTTCTCTCCCCTATGAGAATGTAAAAAAAGAATAATTAGCACACAGAGGGCAGAAATAGGAATATAAAACATCGCTTGGACGTGTTGTACAATTGTGTTTTTTGGCTGAGTTCCAAGGTGAGAACATTATTGCGGACACTTTGTTAAGCTGGAATACTTACCTACAGAATGATGTTTCTTACGAATGAAACCATGAACTTGAAAGTGGCCATTTTAAAATGCACAACATAAAATCAAAGCACATGGAGCAGTATGCAAGCAAGAATAATGATATGAACACACGACAACTACTTACTTTTTTTAAGAACACGCTTAATCCTTATGTACTGCTCGTGCTCCCTCAGTTTCAGGTCTGACCAGCGTTTTCTCAGTTGATCCTTGGATCGGCGTACCCCAAAATTCTTATGAAGACTCTTCACAACTTCAGACATGATCTTGGCCTTTCTGATATTTGGGTTTGGGTAAGGTCCATACTTTCCATCATAGTCGGTCCTGTTCAATATGTCCATCATCTCCAACATCTCTCCAAAAGACATATTTGAGGCCTTAAATCTTCTCTTACAGGATCGGGGCATTTCGGGCTCCGGGCTTTCCTCCCCCACCTCATCGGTAGTGGAATTATTATTAGTGCGCACCTGCGTTCTCTCCGCCATGTGCTCTCCCCACTGCGCCGGAAGTGAAGGGGCGGGGAATAGTCTAGAAAGAACGTCAGGGGCGGGCGGAGTTTCACGCATGCGCACTGTATATAAAACGCAACACGTGTGTATCGTCTGTACGATCTAGGAAGTGAGGCGCGGACGCGATGATCGTGCTAACGAAGGTAAAAATTTTAACTTGGTGCATCACTAGACTAGCCTGCTTCTATCTAGGCCGATGTTGGGACAAGATTAGGAGGGTTTTTAATGGCATTATTAGTATTTGAGGGTTTGTCTTGTGTTGTGTCTTGCAGACAATATGGATCCATTCAACAACACAAATTTTATGGGGCTATTCCTTGGATTCCTTGGACTCTACAAGGAGATGCCCTGCCTGTGGCAGTTCCACAATGAGTTTTACGACGACATAGGAAAGAGGAACGCAGCGCTGGAGAAACTTCTTTCTTTGGTGCAGATCATGGTCCCCACGGCAGACATGGCCTATCTGAATAGGAAAATTGTGGCCATGAAGCTTACATATCTCAGGGAGAGAAAGAAGCACCTGGAGTCCTTGAGAGCAGGAGATCCAGATGCCGTTTATTACCCCAGGATGGTTTGCTTTGAGAGGCTGCATTTTCTGGTAGACCAGGGGGTACCCAGGCCATCACTCAGGCCACCACTCTCCAGTCTTCCTTCAAGGCATCCTTCACCCCCAGCTGAGGCTTCCAACGTCCAACCTGGGCCTTCCAGGCAGCAACATGTGGTGGGGCCCAGCTTGAGACAGGTATTGCATTGTTGAACATATTTCTTGTGGTACATTTAATGATGTTAACTAGATGTTCTTACTGATCAGTAAGTTGTGATTTAACAAAGTGGTTTACATATCAAGAGACAGTAGTGACCGAAAATGATTGGGACTGGAAAGAAAAATGCTGGGCTCAGAATGATAGTCTGTTCTATTTGGTAACATTCAATTTGCAAAAGCCAGGAGCACAAAATGGTGTGATTGATGAGCAAAAAACTAAAACGATGTCCCCTTTTCATACACAGGAACACTTCAGTTGGGGGGAGGCTGTGGCAAGTGGCAGCCAGGAGGTCGACCAACGCCCTCCTCCTCCTCCTGCCTCAACTACAGGAGCCCAGCCACAGCCTCAAAGGATGCCTGGTGGGAAGTGCCCAAGGAAGACGAGAGAGTGATGGCCTGGGTTCAGTCTGGTCTGCCAGAAGATGCAGCCTCTTGAAGATCCACATCCTGGGGACATAAATGGCATCTGAATTTCCTGTTCTCTAGGACTTCTGGACCAGACTTCTCTCCCTGAGATATGTACTCCTCAGGCCACCAATTTTTTAAATTCTAATTTGTTCATGTCTGCCCTGGGGGCCAAAGGCTGCACCAAAGTAACAAGTTTCTCCAGCGCTGCATTCCTCTTTTTATTTTATAGCGACCAAAATAAAGGTTTTTTTTGTTTGATCAAATACTTGTGTATGTGTTTTCCTTCCAAAAGGCCAGTTTATTTGTGTGCAGGCAGGTACATTTCAAAAATACAAAGTGAAATGAATAACAAGGGGTACCAACACTAAACAACCTCCTGTAGATTAAAAACGAAAAACCAAAGATAAAAAATAAAATAATGTTGTTGTGGTAAGTTTACACACAAAAACACCCCAAAAAAAGGAGAAATTAGCAAACTGTCTTTAAAGGAGATTTTTAGGAATTAAAAATAAAAAAACATCCAAAAAAGATTAAACAAAATCTAAAATTATGTATTATGACGCAAAATAACGCAAAATAAAATTGTATTTCCGAAATGGTTAAAAAAGAGTCATGAAATACGTTCGGGAGAAGTGTGTGTGACTACGAGCATCAAAAGAAGTTCCTTCTTGCAGCATTGTAAAGAACAAGAGAATGCGCTTCATGAAAGAATTTTTAACATTGCAGTGTGACGAATGTGCTATATCGCTTACGAGCAGTAGTTTTACCTGAACGAGCGATTCCGTGTCGGAATTTGAATGTGAGCATGCGTGGCACTTTAGCCAACCCAGGAGACTGGCATCGGTAGTCAATAACACTGGATCCGGAGGCCGAAGGGTTACACCCCGAGAAAGGTTGCGTGAGACTGTCCACCAAAGCAGGGATTGACTCATCGACATCGGAATGTGTATCATCTGCATCAGGGAGTGACGTTTCCATTGCAGAAGGAAATTGCACTGAACAGTTCTTCTTCTCCACCTGGCCCATGGGACTACCGGGATTGTGGCTGATAACACCTCGGCATAGCGCATTACGCTCCTGGTTTGGATCTGAATATCCCGAATTTCCCTCTGAGGGAGAGAGACTCGACCCTGAGTTGTGTTGAACTTCACCCCCAGGTATTCTAAAACCTGGGTTGGCTGCATTTGGCTTTTCCGATAGTTGACTAGCCAGCTGAACCGAACCAGTGTTTCGTAGATGAGGGCCACATGTTAAAAGAGAAGATGTACCGAAAAGGCAAGCAGTAACAGATCCTCCAAATAATGAAAAATTTGAACATCTCTGACGTCTATGGCGGCTGAGAGCACTTTAGAAAAGGTTCTGGGTGCTGTGCAAAGGCCAAACGGGAGGCACCAAAACTGGTAGTAAGAGCTTTCCACCGCAAACCTGCGGAAACCATGATGAGCTGGATGGATGGGAAAATGTAAATAGGCATCAGTTAGGTTGATGGAGGCCATCCAGTCTTCTTCTTTCACCACATATATGATTGTCTCCAATGACTCCATCTTGAAAGGCGGGACCCTCATATAAGAATTTAGAGCCTTCAGATCTAACACTGGTCTGAAGCCTCTTGGAGCTTTTGTTACTAGGAACAATGGGGAATAGACTCCTAGACCCCGTTCTTGCCTTGGCACCGGGATGATGGCTCTCGCTGTCAGCGAGCCATCCATCTATATAATTTTGCAAACACTGCCTCTTCTCTGAAGAAGCCGGAAATCGGGTTTCCTTAAACAGGGACTGCGGAGGTCTTGACCCAAAGTCCCCTTAAAATCCATACCAGTGTTTTTGATCAGAACCAAGGTCTGGTATATTTTATATCTGCCCCTGATCAAATCATTAAGTATAAAGCATGCATGCTATGAAGTAATAACTCTGACACCGTTTGTCCAGTGTGAAAATTACTTTCTGTTCTTTTTTTCCCCTTTTTGCCGTTTATATTATACCGGCTGAACATGGAGAAAAACAAGCAAGGCGTGATATATGCAAAACATATTATTGCGACATATTGCTGCATTACTGTAAAAAATGTATGAATATATGCTTTCAGCTGATTTAGCAAGTTTAGTAATCGATCATAGCTATATTAGATATTTTTGTAACTTCTTCCGCTTTCTTCGAGACGACACGTTGGATGTCTGTCTTGGGTGCACTTCTCGCAAAAGTGGCACAGTCTTTTTATAATTCTTTGCAGTTTGGCTTCGAAACAAAGTGAGGGGGGGGGGGGGCGGTTAGCAGTTATCTGAAGTAGAGTTAAGGTTTTAGTAAGCTTATACAGTGATATTACATATTGAAATAGGCATTTTAGCATTCTACCTAGTACCTCATATGACAATTTAATGTGATACCTTAGTCACATCCATTACAGTTCCCCCCTTAAAATGTCTATTCTAAACATATCCCTTGCACTCCTATTCCACCTTGCCCATTCCATCAGCAACTTTTTTGGACTTCATATAGAGAAAGGCAGCGACTAACTCACTGCCCCCCTCGATGCAACCCCTGGAGAAAGGCAGTCAGGTGCTGTCTGTCCCTACAACCCTTTTGGGGTTACATCTTGGGGGAGGGAGTGTCTGTAATAGAGTGCATTTTATAATCTTCATCTAGTATTTCCTGGTTCACAAATGTGGAAGTGGCTTGGTCAACAGCTTTTTCCACACACTTTTTAAGACAGGGGAGAATACAACAGACGATGACAGCCAAAGTCAATAAAATTATCAGGATGGTTATTCCTATCTGAATCAATAACCCTTGCCACCCTCCTTTGATCCAGGCAAAATATTGATTCCAGGGGTTGGTGAGCCCTGAGTTATTTTTTAATTCCTTAGACAGATCCTCAAGTTTCCTGATGGCCAAGGTCACTTTACCATTTGGGCCAGTGTTATCTGGGATATAAGTACAGCATGTACTTGTTTCAGGTAACATTTTACACACACCCCCCTTTTCAGCTAGGACCATATCTAAGGCCATGTGGTTTTGGAAGGTCATATGTGAAGCGGCTTCTAGTTGTTCAGCTATATCTTGGAGTGCATCTCTAGTGTAATTGACAAACCTTTGTTGGCTGTAGTAGATGTAATTTATCCAGTCTACATTCTTGTTTACGGTGATGATAGGGATTAGAGACTTGAATCCGGCTGCGGCTTGGTCTCTTGCTTTAAACTCATCTGAGACTCCTCTAGGGACCCCTATGGCATCTATGTACACATGAGGGTCAAAGCTTCCTGCTGGGGCATTCCTACGCCTCCTGTTAGGCCTGGGCGCGTTATTCACGTCTGGCTCTATCTGTATAATGGCCTCTGAGAAAATATGCAGAGGCATTATGGCCTTGGCCAGTGCACATTCTCCTGTCCACTGTTCCGTCTACCTGCTTCTGATTTTCATGTCTCCGCAGATTCAGTACACATCTCCCAAAGACTGGACTTGATTTTGCACTAGATTTGCAGAGGCCTCACTATAAGATTCACAGTAACCCTTAGTGAAATTCCCAAGAGATTTCCCCACTCCCTGGTACCGTCCATAGCATGTGCAATTGCCAGGATATATGGTGATACCTTCTCCTGGCTTGGGGGTCTTGGTGACTATGGGATATTCCTTCTTCCAATGTTCACACAGGGAGTGGTTAGTGGTTGTATTGGTGAACAGGCTAAGGAAACATGTCTCATGTTCTGGGGGTATGTTCAGGGGTACTGTTCCCAAATGAGGCCTAGCCCCCCCACATACATAACAATTGGTTTTGTTATGTTTCCCTGCACTGTACCTCATTCACTCTAGCCACAGGTTGACATCTGTAAACCCGGTTTCTGCAGCTATAGTATCCTCAAAGGTAGGATCTGCTATGGCCACCATATCCTTTAACGTCTGTATATGGGGCCTCAGGGGGTTGGAGCTACTCTGGGTTATTGAACATATCTTTCAGTTGGAAAGGTTTTCTAAAACCAGAATACCCATTTCCCCACCACAGGCCCAGAACATAAGTCCTGCTGTCTCCTGGGCTAGGATTCTCAATGGTCAGCCTGAACTCCTTGGTGAAGTACTGATCTGTGTGCTTGTTTGATTGTCATTTTATCTAAAAGTGACCTCCCATTCTTATCCTTTTTACTTTGGGCACTTTCCAGTTTGTACCCCCAATTTGTACCCCCAGTGTTCCAACCCACTGCTCCCCAAGAATCACAGTTGTTACCCCAATAGGTGTCAGTAACGCATACATACACAGTCATGGGTCCTACTGCTCCATCCCAGGTCTGGATCTGGTACATAGTCCCTGGAAGTATCTGTTCGTAAGAGGATATAAAAGTGGCAACATGTGTATTGGATGAGTTATACCAGAATTGGGTCATACCATCTTTGTTTGATGGCTACCTCTTGTGCCTGAGCAATAATCACAATGAAAAGGATATATAGAATCATTTGGTCCCCTCAGCCTCTTCCTCAGGTACAGGGACTTTCTTGCAGTGGGAGGCGTGTATCCACGAGCTTCCTCCGGCCACTTTGACTGATGTGGTGGTTGTTAGGAGAACCTGGAAACAACCATCATATCTGGGTTCAAGGGTGTGTTTCCTCACGACCTTCTTTACCAGCACCCAGTCGCCCGGGGGCTAACTTGTGGGACCCTGTATCCAGCTCAGGATCTGGGAGGGAGGAAAACACTTGCAAATGGATACAGGCTAATTCTCGAGATAAAGCAGTCACATAATCAGTCAATACATCAGATTGGAGCTGTAGTTGCTGTGGAAAGTAACAACCCAGTCTGGGGGCTGAACCAAACAGTATCTTATAGGGGGACAAGCCATGGTTCCCCCTTGGAGTGTACCTAACACTAAATAAGGCTATGGGCAGGCTATCTGGCCAACTCATTCCCATTTCCTGAGACATTTTTAGCATTCTAGAGTTTATTGTACCGTTTACCCCTTCCACCTTCCCACTGCTCTGAGGATGGTATGGGGTGTGGAAGGCTAGTGTGACCCCCTAAGGCTGCCCATATTTCTTTGGTCACTGAGGCCATGAAAGCTGGGTCCTGGTCACTCTCTATAACTTCTGGGACGCCATATTTGCACACTATTTCCATTAAAAGTCTTTCAGCCATGGTTTTCGCCGTAGGGTTCCTCCAAAGGTTGCTAGGGGTTCCTTCAGCATTGGGCGATTTCTGCCTCTCAGATAAGTTCCCACTGCCACCATTGATCTTTCTAGCAATTTGTAAGGAGGTAATTCTTCCCAATGTCCACAAGTGTAAGGACCATTCTTCCCACTGACCATCACACTAATGTATCATGAATTGTAGATTTCTAATTATTAGCAGGGGTTCCCTGAGACCGGAGAACTATTTCAAGGGTTTTTCTGTGTTGAAAAGGTTGAGAAAGGCTGTTCTAGTGTAAAGGATTATGCAACTTTAAATCCCTTCCCTTTTTTTTACTGAGCACAATTCATCTGGTATGACGCCCAGAATATATATAACGTCCCCATTATAATATTCTTAAAACTTGTACCTGGTTAAAAATCAACATTTAAAAAATCCCCAATACAGCTTAAACACAATTAAAACCATTTGCACAAATATAGCACATTTGCTACATTTGCTGTTAGGAAAGAAGCACCTTTCAACTTCAATAATGCAAGGATAGGCAACTACAACTGAAACAGTCCTTAGTCCATAAATGGAAATGCTACTTTGATTGTAATATGTCCCGGAGGAGATAGCATGGCGGGGGAAGTGTCACTTAGAACAGAGGGGCAGTAGATGAAGGGCATTGTCTACTTCCTGTGGATCAGACGCCATTATAGGGTGGTGGATGACTACTTGACTTCCTCTTTTCTGGTTTTCTATACACATATACAATATGACCATTTTGATTATTTTGGTTAATTTCATGTTCTGTAAACCCTTCTTCATGAATAACTCTTGTAACTTTAAACTAAGCATCTGCTGCTCGCAGCAGCCTGTGATCTGACAACAGACCTTTTTTTACGTTTCAAAATATTACACCATTCATCTGAATCTAGCCGACCACCCAAATGCATAGTGACCCCACACACTTTTGCCAGTTTCTTCCCCTTTTTGACAGCATCTTCTCCTTCTCGCTCCAACACCAAATCACAAGCCAAACTACCCTCCTTAGGTCTCTCCAATTTCTGCCCCATTGTTAGCTGTTGGGAAGTTTGTGTCTGGGCTCAGGATTTGTATGGCGGTTTTATGAAGCTGTTCTGGACTCAAAAGGGTCCGACAATCTTCTGACTGACACCTGTCCTCGGTTGGACCACCACCCAATATATAACACTACTTTGCTATGTTCTGTCTTGATGACTGGGATATTTATGTGTCTGCTCAGGCTTTTAGATGGGTCACAAGGCTGTTCTGGACTCAGAAGGGTCCAACAATTCCTCTATCCGTCACCTGGTACCAGTTCAGACTATATCACAAGGGGCGGCACAGTGATGTAGTGGTTAGCACTCTCACCTAGCAGTAAGAAGGGTCGCTGGTTCAAATCCCAACCACGACACTACCTGCCTGGAGTTTGCATGTTCTCCCTGTGCTTGCATGGGTTTCCTCCGGGTACTCCGGTTTCCTCCCACAATCCAAAGACACGCAGGTAGGTTAATTGGCTTCTGTCCAAAATTGGCCCTAGTATATGAATGGGGACCTTGGATTGTGGGCGCCTTGAGGGTAGGGACCAATGTGAGTGTGCAATGTACAGGGATGGGGTCTATTGTAGACACTCACTCAGGTTGAACTGGATGGACTGGTGTCTTTATTCAACCTTACTAACTATGAAACTATGAACAGTCTCAAGTTAATGAGGACAAGTTGACAAGGACAAAAGGATAGAGAGAGAGAGAGAGAAAGGAACGTCTACAGTGTTCGACTGCCACGCAAGTCTCCTTACACACGTCTTACCAAAATGTAAACCAGACACAACCCCAGAGGTGGCCACAGGTAGGGAACCACTTGTTACTCTCAGCAAGACATTTAACAAACAGATAAGGAGTACAGTAATTAATATTCAATGCACCACTTCAAATGTCATTTTGAATGTCATCTGGACGTCCCAATACAAATCCCAAACAAACTTCTTAAGCCCCGTACACACGAGAGGACTTATGTCCGACAGACTTCCGAAGGAGTTCCGTCGGAGTTCTGCTGGAATTCCGACGGAGTTCTGACAGACTTTTCGGCTGAGCGGACTTGGCCACACACGATCACACTAAACTCCGACGGATTCGAACGTGATGACGTACGACTGGATTCGAATAAGGAAGTTCATAGCCAGTAGCCAATAGCTGCCCTAGCGTCGGTTTTAGTCCGTCGGAGTAGCATACACACGAGCGAATTTTTCGAAGGGACCGGGTCCGGCGGAGTTCCTTCGGAAAAATTTGAAGCATGTTCCATATTCTAAAGTCCTTCGGACTTTGGCGAGTCAAAAGTCCGTTGCAGCCCACACACGATCGAATAGTCTGACGGACTCAGTCCGTCGGACTTTGGATGTTGAAAAGTCCGCTCATGTGTACGGGGCTTTACTCTACTCTTCTCTACCTCTTTAAGTCCTTCTGGTTGTTCAAGGTCAATACCTCTCATCTCCCTGTCCCCTTATTCTTGATTCAGCTTCTATAACTTTCAATGATTTCCCATGAACAAATTTAACTGGGTAATGCGCATTTAATCTGAACACCAATACGTGTGCAGTCTCCGAGAATAAGGGCTTATAACCAAGAGACTCAGTTCTATATCCTGGCTCTACTACTTCGACAAACCTTCTTCATTTATGGCAAACAACAGTCCACAAATACACTTAGGAAATGACTTTACCAACAAAATACAAACAAAACAAACCAACTACACAACAAGATGTGTGACAACTGTAGAGAAATACAGAATTGTTCAGATCTCACGGGAACACCACACCTGAAGGGCCTGGTATGCTCTTGGAGGGGAACCAATGCTAGTTTTTTATTTAAAATTAAAGTCGCCTGGCCTGGGGGCGACTTAAAGTCGTTGTTGTAAGTCGCCCCAATTCGCGCTGTGATTCATACTCAAGTCGTGTCCAAGTTGCCTCCCAAAGCCATGCTGGAAGTCGCGTTGCCCCTGTGGGAATGGACTGTTAATGATACGGCGTGCGCTATTATCAATGGCATATTATTATGGCGTGCACCGGCATACTATTATCTGTTGCACTTATATGTGCACCAGTTCACACACTCAATTAATAATTTATCTGGCGCACAAATTAAGGTATGAACCGGAGCAGCGCATTCATCTTAGTATATTACCCCCACAGGGGGTAATTTAAATCTAGATTTAAAATCTCAAAAGACAGGAGAACTAAGAGAGTGGCACAGTAAGAGTCTTTGCTGTACTCCATATGATGCTTCCACCAATATTTCACCACGTGCAGTAATGAAGTTCCTCTATGGGAATGCACTCACCAGACAATTATACAGCCTTTCAATATAAACAATATTTTCCACTCTTCCCCTGCTCATCTACTTATCTCCACCAGGACCTGAAGGGCCTGGTATGGAATTTGGGGGGACCCCCATGCAGTTTTTGTTTTTAAATTTAGGCTCGGGGTTCCCCTTAATATTCATACCAGACCCAAAGGACCTGGTAATGGACTGGGGGGATCCCATGCCATTTTTTTCAATTACTTATTTTATCTGTATTGCCGGGACCAACAATTCATGATAGCCACGAGTACTTTTAAATTCGTTTTTTTTCTTTAGAAATGTCATTTTGTGCAGGGACTGTTCTAAACACGTGAAAAATGTGCCACTTTACAGGCCTACTATAGACACCCCCCAGGTATGAAATTTAAAGGAATATTTCACTTTTATTGTTTCACTTTAAGCATTATTAAAATCACTGCTCCATGAAAAACTGCCGTTTTTAAAACCTTCTTTTACATTGATACATGTCCCCTGGGGCAGGACCCAGGTCCCCAAACACTTTTTATGACAATAACTTGCATATAAGTCTTTGAGCACTCTTGATTATTCATGTCTGTGTCCCATAGACTTTTATGGTGTTCGTGTGTTCTGCCGAATTTTTTGCCTGTTCGGCATGTTCTGGTGCGAACCGAACCAAGGGGTGTTCGGCCCATCTCTAGATACTAGGCCTCTAAGTTAGCATTTTTTTACGCACTCAGTACGACGCCTTTTTACTTTTCTTATTTGAAAAATTTACTTAATATTATTTGACTATATGACACTTAGCCCTTGTACACACGGTCAGAAATTCCGACGGAAAATGTCCGATTGGACCATGTTGTCGGATAATGACTGTGGGCTCCATCGGACTTTTTCCATCGGAATGTCCGACCAACAAAGTTTGAGAGCTGGATCTAAAATTTTCCGACAACATCATCCGATGCGCATCAATTTCAATCGTGTGTAGCCTAGTCCGACGGACAAAGTGCCAGGCATGCTCAGAATAAATTCTGAGACGGAATCGCTCGGTCAGGTAAAACTAGCGTTCGTAATCGATAGAGCACATTCGTCACGCTGAAATGTTAAAAACTGTTTAGTGCAGCGCATTCTATTTTTCTTTATAATGCTACAAGAATGAAGTTGTTTTGCTGCTCATATTCACACACACTTCTCCACAACGTATTTCTTTATTCTTTTTCCTGATTTCATGAATACAATATTTCTAATTCGCCAGATCTCCCCAATCGTTTTTTATTTTTTTTTTGGTTTAAATTTTGTGGTTGGTTTTTTAATCAAGATCTCCTTTTTTGACATTTTGCTCATCTTCGTAATTTTTTTGGTGTGTTTTGTGTCTCAACTTACCACAACACCATTATTATCTTTTTATTTTATTGTTTTATTTTTTAATCTCTAGGAATTTGTTTGGTGTTGGTGTGCCTTGTTAATTTGACTTTGTGTTTTTGAAATGTACCTGCCTTCTCTCAAATAAACTGTCCTTTTTTAAGTAAAACACAAACGCAAGTATTTCTTGAACAAAAAAAAACCTTTATTAGGTGTCATAAACAAATAAACAGGAATGCAACGCTGGAGAAATTGGTCAATTTGGCGAAGCCTTTGGCCCCCAGGGCAGACATCAATTATTTAAATGCAAAATTGGTGGCCTGAGGAGTCCATATCTAAAGGGAGAACAGTCGGGTCCAGAAGTCCAAGAGATCGTTAAGAGCAGATGACATCTATGTCCCCAGGCTGTGGTCATACAAGAGCCTGCATCTTCTGTCGGACCATACTGAACCCAGGCCATGATTCTTCCTTAGGCACTTCCCTCCAGCCTTCCATCCAGGCTGTGGCTCTGCTGTTGTAGTTGTGACAGGAGGTGGAGGAGGAGGAGGAGGGTGATGGTCGACCTCCTGGCTGCCACTTACCACAGCCTCCTCCCCACTGCCATTCGCCACGGCCCCCTCCCGGCTGAGGTCTTCCTATGTATGAAAATGGGACATGGTTTTAGTTTTTTGGTCATCAATCACACAATTTTCAGCTCATGACTGTTGCAAATTGAATGTTAATAAATAGAACAGACTATCATTCTGAGCCCAGCATTTTTCATTCTTGTCCCAATCATTTTTGGTCACTACTGTCTATTGATATGTAAACCACTTTGTTAAATCTCAACTTACTGATCAATAATAACATCTAGTTAACAACATTAAATGTATGTCAATAAATATGTTGAACATTGCTATACCTGTCTCAAGCTGGGCCCCTCCACATGTTGCTGCCTGGAAGGCCCAGGTTGGACATTGGAAGCCTCAGCTGGGGGTGAATGAAGCCTTGAAGGAAGACTGTAGAGTGCTGGCCTGGGTTCCCTCTGGTATGCCAGAAAATGCAGCCTCTCATAGTACAACATCCTGGGGACATAAATGTTATCTGGATCTCCTGATCTCATGGACTCCTGGAACTTCTTGCGCTCACTCAGATATGTACTCCTCAGATCACCAATTTTGGCCATCACATAGGTCATGTCTACCGTGGGGAGCATGATCTTCACCAAAGCAAGCAGTTTCTCCAGTGCTGCCTTCCTCTTTCTTAGGTTCTTATAAAAGGGGTTGTTCATCTGCCACAGGCAGGGCAGCTCCCTGAGCATATCAATGATTAGCCCAGAAAATGTGGTTCCTTGAAGGGATCCATATTCTCTGCAAGACACAACACAAGACAAACCCTAATGTTAGGCTAAACTCGCTTAATCTTGTCCCAATATAAGCCTCAATCTAGAAGCAGTATAGGCTAGTGATATACCAAGATAAAATTGTACCTTCGTTCTAACGATCGGTGCTTCAGCTCCTTCCTCCGCTCACAGATCATACGTACGACGCACGCGTGTTACGTTTTATATACAGTGCGCATGGATGAAACTCCACCCGCCCCTAAGGTTCTTTCTAGTCTATTCCCCGCCCCTTCTCTTTTGGTGCAGTGGGGAGAGCACATGGCAGAGACACAGCAGGTGTGCACTAATAATTCCACTAACGAGGAGGAGGACGAGGAAATCACGGAGCCAGAAACATCCTGATCCCGGAGGAGAAGATTTAAGGCCTCAAATATGTCTTTTGGAGAGATGTTGGAGATGGTGGAGATATTGAAGAGGAACTACTATGATAGAAAGTATGGACCTTACCCAAACTCAAACATCAGAAAGGCCAAGATCATGACTAAAGTTGTGAAGAGTCTTCAGAAGAATTTTGGGGTACGACGATCTAAGGATCAACTAGAGGCGATTCAGTTCGCATTGTGCGCTATACAAGTATTTCATTCATTCATTCAACTGAGGAAACGCTGGTCAGACCTGAAAGGGAGCACGCTCAGTACAGAAGGATCAAGCGAGTTCTTCAAAAAAGTAAGTAGTTGTCGTGTGTTAATATTATTATTATTATTGCTTGCATACCGCTCCATGTGCTTTGATTTAATGTTGTACAGTTTAAAATGGCCACTTTCATGTTCATGGGTTCAATCGTTCGTAATAAACATTGTTCGTTCGCCCACTTCAAAGACGATGTTTTGGCAAGTTGCGCTTAACTACATTTGTTCAGGCCTATTTCTAGTCAAAGGAAATTTGTTGTCTAGAGGGCTTTGTAATAGAATGAAATGCAAACTGCAAATATGTAAGGTAAAGTCTACAGGTTTGGAAATATCAGTTTGTAAATGGATAGAAAACTGGCTAAAAGACACAATTCAGAGAGTAGTGGTTAATGATTCTTACTCTGAATGGTCTAAGGTTATCAGTGGTGTACCCCAAGGTTCAGTGCTGGCACACTTACATTTTAATATCTTTATAAATGATATTGGGTCTGGGATCTAAAGTAACATTTCCGTCTTTGTAGATGACACCAAGCTATGCAGTGGAATAACGTCCTTACAGGATGTCTCCAATTTACAAACCAACCTCAATGCTCTTTCTAATTGGGCGACCATGTGGCAGATGAGGTTTAATGTTGAGAAATGTAAAGTTATGCACTTGGGGGCTAAGAATATGCATGCATCATACGTGCTATGGGGAATACAACTGGGGGAATCCATAGTGGAGAAGGATCTGGGGGTTTTGGTAGATCATAAGCTCAATAATAGCATGCAATGCCAAGCTGTGGTTTCCAAAGTGAGCAAAGTCCTTTCCTGTATTAAGAGAGGTATGGACTCCAGAAAAAGAGATATCATTTTGCCCCTGTTCAAATCATTAGTAAGACCTCATCTGGAATATGCAGTTCAGTTTTGGGCACCAGTTCTCAAAAAGGATATCGGGGAACTGGAGAAAGTGCAGAGAAGGGCAACCAAACTGATAAGAGGCATGGAGGATCTCAGCTATGAGGAAAGATTAGAGGAACTGAATTTATTCACTCTTGATAAGAGGAGATTAAGGGGGGATATGATCAACATGTACAAATATATAAGGGGTCCATATAGTGAACTTGGTGTTGAGTTATTCACTTTACAGTCAACAAAGAGGACAAGGGCGCACTCTTTACGTCTAGAGGAAAAGAGATTTCATCTCCAAATACGGAAAGGTTTCTTCACAGTAAGAGCTGTGAAAATGTGGAATAGACTCCCTGCAGAGGTGGTTCTGGCCAGCTCAGTGGATTGCATTAAGAAAGGACTGGATTATTTCCTAAGGGTACTAACATTTATAGGTAAAGTTGATCCGGGGAAAATCTGATTGCCTCTTGGGGGATCAGGAAGGAATTTTTTCCCCCACTTTAGCATATTGGATCATGCTCTGCTGGGGTTTTTTTGCCTTCGCTGGATCAACTGTGGGTATAGAATTGGGTATATGGGCTGGTATGATATTATTATATATATTTTTTTGTGGTTGAACTGGATGGACTTGTGTCTTTTTTCAACCTGACTAACTATGTAACTATGTAACTTTGGCCAGTCCATACTTACATACACTATTGGCAGCCCACCGGACACAGGTAAGAAGTGTCATAATACAAAAAAAAAAATGAACAAATGGAAGCACATTTTTACATTCTGCTATTACCTATCAAGATAATAATAGGATAAAAAAATGTAAACAGTAGCATTTGAAAGTATTGAGGCAGGCCCTTGCACTACATGCTTTGTGAATTCATCCATAAATCTGACCACAAAAGAGGTAGGTATAGTGTGTATTGGGTGTGGCAAAGTCAGCAGATAGAGGATTGCTATTAGTTGACCTAGCAGTTGGGGGAGGGGGGTTCCTAATGAGTTTGGCCCACCAAAAAAAAAACCTCTGGCACTTTGCATGAATTTAAACACACACATGCCTTTCGAGAACTTGAGGTCCTGAAGACTTCTCCCTGTCACCAAGTACCGCAACGTGGCGATGAGCCTCTGCTCCGGAGTGATGGCTTGCCACATGCAGGTATCCTGCCTGCTGATATAAGGGGATAGCAAAGCCAGCAGACGGTGAAAAACGGGGTCCGTCATCCAGAGATAATTCCTGAAATCATCAGGATTATTCTCTCGGATTCCACAAAGCAAAGGCATGTGCGAGAATTGGTCACGCTGGAGCAACCAATTCTTGCTCCATGAACTCCTCCTCGCCCTGTTCATGGACTGGGCTTGTGTCAAAGCTAAAAGCCCAACACCAAGTCCCTGCACAGCACGAACTCTACCATAAGTACGTACACGAAACATGGCTTTGAAATGGTCGGCTGGTCTGAATGGACAACAGAAAGCACCGATAAACAGCAAGGCCTGAAAGAACGAACTGAAAACCAGAAACGACTGGACAATAAGCACTGAAAATCAAAGCGTACTATACTAAGATATAGTCCGCAATGACCAACAAATGCGAACTGACTACACGCACTGATAAGCAGATATGTACCCACAAGCACAAACTGAAGAGCAGTAACGATCTGAAGCACAAATCTGAAAAGCGCGAATCGTCTCTAACCAAACTTCTACTAACACGCGAGAAACACGAGATCAGCAGAAGGAGCCCAAAGGGTGCTGCACATGGTGCTGAACTTCCCTTTTCTAATCCCGTCATACGCGGTTTACGTCACCGCGTTCTTGTCGACCGGAAATTCCGACAACTTTGTCCGACCATGTGTAGGCAACACCAGTTCCGGAATACATCTGTCGGAAATTATCCTACGGATTTGGTGATCGGAATGTCCGACCAAGTGTACGGGAGCTAACTCTCTTTCTTCCTCTTTACTCTGTCTCTACTCCCCTCTTGGTTCTTGCCCCCCCCCCAGGATAATTGTAGACTCACAATCTATGAATGCAGTATACTATAATATTTCCTTTAAGATTTACAGATGCCCCCCTTTAATGTCCTTACGCTAAACGTACAAGATCTAAATATCCCACAAAAGTGAACTAAACATTTTCTCTCCTTAGCTTCCTTAAAAGCACATGTTGTATGACTCCAAGAAACCCATTTCGCAGATAAGGTGACCACTAAATATTTTGGTTCAGCTTATCCCCAAGTTTTCCAAAAAAAAGCTGCGCTATAAAAGTGACCAACTATAAAATATCTAATACAAATAGCATATTGTAGAGAGAATATAGTGATTAACCACTTAACAACCGCCCTATAGCCGAATGACAGCTACAGGGTGGTTTCTTAACTCTGGGAGGCCGTCATATGACGTCCTCCCAGAATTCCGCTCTCGCGCGCCCCCTGGGGCGCGCACTCGAGAGCATCCATGACCGCCGGGTCCACAGGACCTGGCGCATCATGGATCACAGTAAACGGCCGCTCATAGCGGCCGTTTACCACGTGATCGCTCCGTCAAATGACGGAGTGATCACTTGTAAACAAACCGGCGTCATGTTATGACGCCGGTTCCTCCCTCCCCCTCTCTGTACTGAGAACAGCGGAGGGGGAAGAGATCGGTGTCAGCAGCGATGTGGGCTGCATCTGCAGTGTCCACATCGCTGCTCACCAAAAATTAACCCCTCCATTCCCTGCCAATACTCTGCAATACCCTGCCATTACTTTGCATTACTCTGCAATACCCTGCCATTACTCTGCAATACTCTGCAATACTTTGCATTACTCTGCAATACTCTGCATTACTCTGCAATACTCTGCAATACTCTGCATTACTCTGCAATACTCTGCATTACTCTGCAATACCCTGCCATTACTCTGCAATACTCTGCATTACTCTGCAATACCCTGCAATACCCTGCATTACTCTGCATTACTCTGCAATACTCTGCATTACTCTGCAATACCCTGCATTACTCTGTCATACTCTGCATTACTCTGCATTACTCTGCAATACCCTGCAACGCTCTGCAATGCTCTGCAACACCCGCCAATACCCTGCAACACTCTGCAATGCTCTGCAACACCCGCCAATACCCTGCAACACTCTGCAATGCTCTGCAACACCCGCCAATACCCTGCAACACTCTGCAATGCTCTGCAACACCCACCAATACCCTGCAACAATCTGCAATGCTCTGCAACACCTGCCAATATCCTGCAATGCTCTGCAACGCAATACTCTGCAACGCCATACTCTGAGATACCCAGCCATACTCTGAGATACCCAGCCATAGTCGGTGATACCCTGCAATACCCAGCCATAGACACCCCCCCCCCCTCATGCCGCCCTCCGGTGCTTCTACCGACTCGCCAATACGATCAAATACAGAATCTTTTTTTTTTTTCAGGCTTCCCAGCTTAGAGGTGAGATGCGGGGTCTTATTGACCCCATATCTCACTGTAAAGAGGACCTGTCATGCCATATTCCTATTACAAGGGATGTTTACATTCCTTGTAATAGGAATAAAGGTGATCAAAAAATTAATTTTTGGGGAAAAAAATGTCAAACTAAAATAAATAAAGTAAAATGAACAATACATTTTTTTTTTTTTTAAAGCGCCCCTGTCCCCATGTGCTCGCATGCAGAAGCGAACGCATACGTAAGTCCCGCCCACATATGAAAACGGTGTTCAAACCACACATGTGAGGTATCGCTGCGAACGTTAGAGCGAGAGCAATAATTCTAGCCCTAGACCTCCTCTGTAACTCAAAACATATAACCAGTAAAAAAAAAATAATTGTTGCCTATGGGGATTTTTAAGTAACAACGTTTGGCACCATTCCACGAGCGTGTGCAATTTTGAAGAGTGACATGTTAGGTATCTATTTACTCAGCATAACTTCATCTTTCACATTATGCAAAAATTGGGCTAACTTTACTGTGTTTTTTTTTTTTTTTTAACCACAAAACTGTTTTTTTTCCAAAAAAAAGCATTCGAAAAATTGCTGCGCAAATACCGTGCGAGATAAACGACCACCATTGTATTCTCCAGGGTGTTTGCTAAAAAAACATATATAATGTTTTGGGATTCTATGTAATTTTCTAGCAAATAAATGATGATTTTTACATGTAGGAGAGAAATGTCAGAATTGTCCTGGGTGCTCCAGAACGCCTGATGGCGCTCCCTGCATTTTGGGCCTCTGTATGTGGCCACACTGTGTAAAAGTCTCACACATGTGGTATAGCCGTACTTGGGAGTAATAGCAGAATGTGTTTTGGGGTGTAATTTGTGGTATGCATATGCTGTGTGTGAGAAATAAACTGATAATATGACAATTTTGTGAAAAAAAAAAAAGTAAAAAAAATCTTGATTTTGCAAAGAATTGTGGGAAAAAATGACAACTTCAAAAAACTCATCATGCCTCTTACTAAATACCTTGGAATGTCTTCTTTCCAAAAAGGGGTCATTTGGGGGGTATTTGTACTTTTCTGGCATGTTAGGGTCTCAAGAATTGAAATAGGCCGTCAGTACTTCAGGTGTGATAAATTTTCTGATATTGGCACCATAGCTTGTGGACTCTATAACTTTCACAAAGATCAAATAATATCCACCAATTTGTACTTATTTTTACCAAAGATATGTAGTAGTATAAATTTTGGCCAAAATTTATGAAGAAAAAATTACTAATCTGCTAAATTTTATAACAGAAACAAAGAAAAATTCTTTTTTTTACAGAATTTTCTGTATTTTTTCTTTTATAGCACAAAAAATAAAAAAACGAGCGGTGATTAAATACCACCAAAAGAAAGCTCCATTTGTGTGAAAAAAAGGACAAAAATTTCATATAGGTCCAGTGTTGCATGACTGAGTAATTGTCATTCAAAATGTGAGAGCACCGAAAGCTGAAAATTGGTCTGGTTATTAAAGCGGAGGTCCACCCTAAAATGGACCTTCCGCTCATCGGATTCCTCCCCCCCTCCGGCGCCACAATTGGCACCTTTCAGGGGGGAGGGGGGTGCAGTTACCTAGATAATCCAGGTAACTGCACCCACTTCCGGGCTAGCTCTCTGCGGAAAGGGGCGTACATTACGCCCCTTTCCGCAAGTGCCCGCCCCTTCCGCAAGTGCCCGCCCCTTCCGCAAGTGCCCCGCTGCCTGCTGGGAAACACACAGATCCCAGAGGCAGCGGGGACCGTCCTCATTGCGCAGCGCGGCTCGCGCATGCGCAGTAGGGAACCGGGAAATGAAGCCGAAAGGCTCCATTTCCTGATTCCCATACCAAAGATGGCGGCGGCAGCACTCGAGTGTCGATCTAGAGATCGGCTTCGGGTGCCGACATCGCGGGCGCACTGGACAGGTAAGTGTCACTATTTTAAAAGTCAGCAGCTGCAGTATTTGTAGCTGCTGACTTTAAAAAAAAAAAAAAAAATGCGGAGTCCCGGCGGACTCCCGCTTTAAGGGTGTTTAAGTGCCCAGTGGTCAAGTGGTTAACCATTATTCAATTAAACATATACCTGTAATATGGGTGAAATGCAAATAATATTAAATTGCATACAACTTTTTTTATAAGTAAAAGCTCACACCCCTAAAACCGAAACATTATCCCTGAGTGTAAAGAGTTAATTAGTCCATTTCCATAAGAAACAATTTTCCATATGGTCCCCACTGTGATAATGCACACAACACCAACGAAGAAGTGTCACAAGAAGGAGAGAAAGGATCTTCCACCACCAACAATACTACTGCTTACCAGCTGTTTTGATCCCTTAGATGAGATCAGGTATCGCCAATGGCTTGTCACCCAGCCAAGGTTTAAATAGCAAAGAGAGTAAATACTTTAAAACGCTCCACTTAGGCAATGTTATGCTCCTAAGAACACACTGCTCGTTTCACCCATTTCGCAGATAAGGCAACCCCTAAATATTTTGGCTCAGCTTATCCCCAAGTTTTCCAAAAAAAAGCTGCGCTATAAATACCCGACAGTATTATGCTATGGTGGTTCCTTCCTTTCTTTCTTTTATACTGGGGGAAACGAGCGATGTGTTCGTAGGAGCATAACATTTATTATGAATTTATTATTAGCTTTATTTCAACTCTTTACACTCATCTTATTACTAAATCCAACTCAGACACACCATCATATGTGGCTAAGTGGGAGATGGATCCTGGAAGCAGCCAATTGGGATAAGATTTGGATCACAACTAAGTCATGCTCACAAAATATAGATGCCTTAGAGACAAATTACAAAGTACTCACATGGTGGTATTTGGTCCCTGTCAGAATTGCAAAGTGTGATGCAAATTATTCCCCATCTTGTTTTCGTGGCTGTGGTGATCTTGGATCACATCTCAATACTTGGTGGGATTGCCCAGTAGCAAAAAATGGAAAGATGTATTTCTTATGATTTCAACACTGTTTGAAATCCCTATCAATCCTAATCCTACAATAGCAATTTTAAAACTTAAAACTGCCCACCATCTCATACCGTCAATTCAAAATCCTATTACAGATCACTACAGCCGCGAAACAAACTATTGCAAAAGCTTGGAAATCCACGTCCTTAACAATTGTTGAAACTAAAAATAGAGTCAATCAAGCAATGATCCATGCCAAAACAGAGACTATGACTCAAGATAAAATATCCAACTTTGAGAATGTATGGAATCCCTGGGTGACTCACCTTTTGCCTTCCAATTTTGATGCTTCCCTACTAAGACCTTGGTAATCTCAATTTATACTTCCATTCTCTGCATTCATGGTATGTGTTCATTACCAGCCCCCAATCTGTCCACCTTTAGGAGATCCCTGAAACTCACTTATTCAGGGAAACCTATCTCACAACCACCTAACAACCCCATCAAATCAACCCCCGCATCTATTACCTTTTGTACCACCACCCCCTCCCTTTAGAATGTAAGCTCTATGAGCAGGGCCCTCCTGTCCTGTTGGTGCTATATAAATCGTTAATAATAATAATACCATGTACTACCCTGGGGACCCCTACTACCTCTTATTTCTTTCTTTCCTATCTATTTTTTCTCTTACCTAAGATAACTTTTTCTTTTATCTTCTTCGCTCTCTCTCTTGGTAGCATCATTTTTATTTCCTTGGTTATCATTTTACCAATTGTACATAGTTCCGATATGTAGTGTATGATTTTAGATTCTATAATGAGTTATTTATTTATTTATTTTATTTAAAAACTACACTCTTGATAATAATTAAGACCTTTCTTTTTATCTGAGTTCATCTTATATTAACCTGGTCTAAGTTGGTTTTTCCCTTTCTTATACAATGTATGATGTAATCTTTTGAGTAGTTAGATCCATGTTAAATTTGTTTTAGTTAAACTACTTTTAGTTTATGTTGGAACTACAACTCAATACATTTACCATATATGTGATCTTTTCTTTTGCTGCCACCATATGTTCTTATGTATGCTAATTGTTAAAATTCAATAAACAAATTTGACAAGAAAGAAATATATCACCCCGTGTGTAATCACTCTATATAATATATGAGTTTCTCTTTTTGAATTTAATTATTTAAAAAAATCAACTTTTTGATGATATTCTAATTTTTTCCAATGCATATACATATTATATTATGTTGAAAAGAAAAAAAGAATCAGAAATGCCAAATATGGCATGACAAGAAAAGTAATGTTGCTTTGCTTAGCCAACAGATGGTGTGTGACTTGAATAAATTAAATTGATCATGTATTGACAAATACAGCACTAAAAGAAGTTATGGAGCAATGACTAATGTAAAAGGTTAACAAGGATGCAGAATACACTGATTTGTTAACGTACTGAGTTATAAATCAAGTGCACTAAGCTTTAAAAAGTATAAATATTAACTATGTACTTGCTAGAAGTTCATATAAGTCTTGTAAATATTATTAGATCAAAAATCTAGCCTCCACATCATAAACAATATGCTGTTTTAGTCAGTACTGTAGCCAGGTGCTAGCATACAGGCCCCTTTAAGGAACGTCACAAGACCGTTATTGTGGGACAACATGTCCTGGCATGTTTGTTTGCTATGTCCCTATTGACTTTAAATAACCCCTGATTGGTTGACGTTGGACACTAAGGAAGAGATGCTGCTGAAAGGAGAACTATGGAAGGTGTAGTTTAATATGTATAAGTTGAACTGCTCCACCGCTGGGAGGAAACTACATTTCCCATTAGGGATGAGCCAAACACCCCCCGGTTCGGTTCGCACCAGAACTTTCAAACGGACCGAAAATTTGTGTGAACTTTAGAACCCCATTGAATTCTATGGGACTCGAACGTTTGAAATAAAAAGTGCTTTTTTTATGGCTAATATGCAAGATATTGTCCTAAAAAGGGTTTGGGGACCTGGCTCCTGCCCCAGGGGACATGTATCAATGCAAAAAAAAATTTATTATATTGCTGCTCATATTCACACACACTTCTCCCAAACTTATTTCTTTATTCTATTTACTCATTTCATCAATACAATATTTTAATGTGTCACATCTCCCCAATCTTTTTTCTTTTTTTGTGGTTTGGTTTTTTTAATCAACATCTCCTTTTTTGACAGTTTGCTCATCTTTGCATTTTTTTTGTTGTGTTTTGTGTGTCAACTTACCAAAACACCATTATTATCTTTTTAATTTATTGTTTTCTTTTTTAATCTACAGGAGGTTGTTTGGTTTTGGTGCCCCTTGTTATTCGTTTAACTTTGTATTTTTGAAATGTACCTGCCTACTCACAAATAAACTGTCCTTTTTGAAGTAAAACACATACACAAGTATTTCTTCAACAAAAAAAAAAACCCTTTATTTAGGTGTCAGTAACAAATAAAGAGGGAGTCAGCGCTGGAGAAACTGGGGAAATTAGCGAAGCCTTTGGCCCCCAGGGCACACATCAACTATTTAAACTCCAAAATTGGTGGCCTGGGGAGTACATATCTGAGGGAGAGCAGTCTGTTCCTGAAGTACAAGAAACCCGGAACAGCAGCAGATGACATCTATGTTCCCAGGCTGTGGTCCTACAAGAGGCTGCATCTTCTGTCAGACCAGACTGAACGCAGGTTATCACACTCTGGTTACCCAGGTTATCACACTTCCTTCCATGCTTCCTTCCAGGCTGTGGCTGTGGTGCTGGAGGTGTGGCAGAAGGAGGAGGAGGAGGGGCATGGGCCAAATCACACAAGTGTGTTGCTTGTGTGATTTGGTCCAACAGCCCCTTGTTGAGGGTGTGGATAATTAGCTCCTCACACAAGATCTGTTGCCCCTCCTCCATTTGCTGGAGTTTGCAGGCAGCCAAGGCGGCAAAGGCCTCTTGATGTGTGGGGGTGGCTTTGAGGGCCGCTAAAGCCTCCCCGATCAGCTTCAGAGCCAACTCCTCCACATTCCTCCCCTTTCTGGCCCTTTTGTGTGGAAGGCGGAGGGGAGGGACCTGTGATTCAGTCAGGCTCCTCCGCCTGCCCAGCACTTGGCTACTGCTTACCCCTGCCTCCTCCTGGCTGCCACTTTCCACAGCCACCTCCTGGCTGCTGCATTCCACACCCTCCTCTTCCTGGCTGTCTTCCTGTGTATGAAAAAGGGACATTGTTTTAGTTTTTGGTTCATCAAACACACACACAATTTTCAGCTCTTGGCCCAAAGGTTTTGGCCACTACTGTCTGTTGATATGTGAAACACTTTCTAAAATCAGCAATTAGAGAGCAAAAATCAACTTAACATCATTCATTTACTCCCAAAATATGTAAAACAATATTATACCTGGCTCAAGCTGGGCTGCCCCAGTTCTTACTGAGTGGAAGGCCCAGGTTGGGCGTCGGAAGACTCAGCAGGTATGCAATGTAGCATAGAAGGACGCGTGGAAGGAAGGGTAGAGAGGGATTCCCTGACCTCAGCCTGGTCTGACAGAAACTGCATCCTCTCATAATACCACAGCCTGGGGACATAAATGTCATCTGCTGCAGCTCCAGTTTTTATGGACTCCAGCACCTTCTTCCACTCCCTCAGATATGTACTCGTGAGGCCAGGGCAGCTCAATATCAATGTACAGAGGGAGGAAACTGTGGTCATTAAACCCATCCATAATCTCTGCAAGACACAACACAAGACAAACCCTAAACTCGACTAAATCTTGTCCCAATGCAGGCCTCAATCTAGAAGCAGTATAGGCTAGTGATGTACCAAGTTAAAAATTGTACCTTCGTTTGCACGATCAGCACGTCAGCTTCTCCCTCTGTTCACAGATCGTATGTACGACACACGCGTGTTGCGTTTTATATACAGTGCGCATGTGTGAAACTCCACCCGCCCCTGACGTTCTTTCTAGACTATTCCCCGCCCCTTCTCTTTTGGCGCAGTGGGGAGAGCACATGGCGGAGACAATGCAGTGCACAATCATAGTTCCACTAACGAGGAGGAGGGCGAGGAAAGCCCGGAGCCCGAAACATCCCAATCCCAGGGGAGAAGATTTAAGGCCTCAAATATGTCTTTTGGAGAGATATTGGAGATAGTGGACATATTGAAGAGGAACGACTATGATGGGAAGTATGGACCTTACCCAAACCCAAATATCAGAAAGGCCAAGATCATGATTAAAGTTGTGAAGAGTCTTCAGAAGAATTTTGGGGTACGACGATCCAAGAATCAACTGAGAAAATGCTGGTCAGACCTGAAATTGAGGGAGCACGATCAGTACAGAAGGATCAAGTGAGTTCTTCAAAAAAGTAAGTAGTTGTCGTGTGTTCATATTATTATTATTGCTTGCATACTGCTCCATGTGCTTTGATTAAATGTTGTACAGTTTAAAATGGCCACTTTCAAGTTCATGGGTTCAATCGTTCGTAATAAACATTGTTCGTTAGCCCACTCCAAAAACAATGTTTTCCCAACTTACAATTCACTACATTTGTTCACACTACAGGTAAGTATTCCAGCTTTAGAAAGTGTCAAAAATAATGTTCTCACCTTTGAACTCTGCCAAAAAACACAATTGTAAGACACTTCCAAGCAATGTTTCATATTCCTATTTCTGCCCTCTGTGTGTTAAGTATTCCTTTTTTACATTCTCATAGGGGAGAGAAGACTTGGGACATCTGAGGACACCAGGGACCCCACACCTCCCAAAGAAGGGGAAATACCAACACCAGAAGCAGAGGAGGAGGAGGAAGGAGAGATTATTGAAGTTGGACAAATTGTCACCACAACAGGTGAGTGTCAGAGACCACAGCTTCCAGTAAGCTAATCAATGTATATCTGCATATTTATAATACATGGTGTTTTTTTTTTTTAGGTGATGTGGAAGAAGAATCACATTTTACCAGTGAAAGTGCCCAGATCCTCATTGGGGAGATAATGGGGTGCAATCGCGATTTAGAGAATATACAGAAAAACATCAATGATGTTCAACAGAAAATGAAGAACATCATTGATGTTTTGGGGAGAGTCTAAAACACCCCAAACTAGCTAGCATAGTTTTTTTATTTTTCTGAAAAACATTTATATTTTTCAAAAAGCCAAATTTGGAAGATGCACACAGTGTGTCAGCATGTACTATCTCCCATCATGGGGGATCAATGTATGTGTTTTGTGGGTGCAACCCCTTCCTTGCTACTAAAGTGGCTGAGATTAAGAGGTTGCACCCTCAAAACATGTACATTGATACCCCATGATGGGAGATAGCACATGTTGACATTAGGCATGGGATCAGGAGGAAAACTGGCCACTTTTGGATTCTCAATATGTGTGCATCTTCCAAATTTGGCTTTTCCAGGGGTGACACCCCATCTGATGAAGGCAATATCAGCACAGTTTGTACATACTCATATCTGATATTGTCTTCACTTTTCAAAGTTGAACTTTGTAAGTTCCTGTGTACTGTATGTTATGCTTTGATACATGCCTGTTTACACAAAAACGCCAAGTTATAAAAATTGTACCCAAAATAATGTTTTCTATACACCAAATATGTTGGTTTGTTGTAAAAACCCTTTTATAAACACACATGTGAATGTGCTTTGAGTAAAAAGTGAAATTATCAACAATGTGTGGCTTCCGCAAAAGCAGTATTCGGAGTAAAGTTGTTGGTTTCTGTGGCAATGGGTGTTATTTACTAAAGGCAAATCCACTTTGCACTCCAAGTGCAGTTTCAGGTGCACTTTTGCAGTGCACGTGTAGTGCATAGTGGATGTGCCTTTAGTAAATAACACCCACAGTGATGTTTAAATTTCCCCAATCATGCCATTTTCATGATCCCACATATTTCTGCCATGGTGCTGAAAATGAGCACCCACAAAGTACTCCATGTATTGGTTTCTGACCTCATGGGCGCTTTGGGGGGGCAAGCCAGGACGAGCAGCTTCAAGGGCCGTGAGGTTGTCATTTTCCGGAGAGTCTGCATCTGGGCCAACTGAGACCACATAGTTTGAGGAATGTTTTTTTTAAAAATTGTGCAGAACGCAGCAGGCAAGCACTATATGATTTAGTTTATATTCCGCCATGTGGATTGGCGTCAAAAATAGATGGAACCGGCTGGCCAGTATTCCGAAAGTGTTCTCCACGACTCTTCTGGCTCTGGCCAGCCAGAAATTAAAGATCCTCTGATCCGGGGTGAGGGTCCTCATCGGGAAAGGCCGCATCAGATGGTTTGACAGAGCAAACGCCTCATCCGTGACGAAAATGAACGGGAGTCCTTCCAGATTCTCCTCTGGAGGTGGCAAGTCCAGACTGCCAATCTGGATACGTCAGTAGAATTCCATCCGTGCGAACACTCCGCCATCCGACATCCGGATATTTTGCCCCACATCCACATACAGGAAGTCATAGGTCGCTGACACCACCACCAACATCACGATACTACTAAACCCCTTGTAATTATGATAGTAGGACCCCTAGTTGGGGGGTGGGACGATGCGGGCGTGTTTCTCATCAATTCAAATCAAATCAATTCAAATCAATTTTGGACAATATCAGTATAACATTTTGGGAAATTAGTATTTAAAGCCTAAAGTATAAGGTCCCCTTATCAGAATCATCACCCCCCATCCCCCCCATCTGATGGGCCCTTGCAAAAAATGAGGGGGGGATGTTTTGGACAGGTAACCCTCTCCACTTCATTGAGAGCTGAATGCAGAAATAATTTGTGATACTTTGGCCAGCCCCTCCTTACTTACACTATTGGCAGCCCACCGGACAGGTAAGAAGTGTCATAATACCAAAAAAAAGGAACAAATGAAAGCACATTTTGACATTCTGCTATTACCTATCAAGATAATAATAGGAGAAAAAATACTTGAAACTGCAGCATTTGAAAGTATTGAGGCAGGCCCTTGTACTACATGCTTTGGTGAATCTGTCCATAAATCTGACCAGAAAAAAGGTAGGTATAGCGTGTATTGAGTTTAGCAAAGTCAACAGATAGAGGATTGCTATCAGCTGACCTAGCAGTTGGGGGGAGGGGGGTTCCTAATGAGTTTGGCCCAACCAAAAAAAAAAAATCTGGCACTCTGCATGAATTTAAGCACACACATAACATTTGTAAGCATTTTAGGGGGTGTTTAGGGGAAAGCAATACTATGGAGCTGCCAAAAGACATTGTCAAGTGACTAGACTAGAGTTTTAGGGGCCAAGAAGAGCATGGTGGGGAAGTTAGTGAGGCAAATCCGCATGAGGACAAAGAGGCAGAGCATATAAATTTGAGCATATTGCAATGATGGTAATTAGGGAATGAGGAAAGAAATGCAAGACATTAGCAATCATGAAATACATAGAATGTGATGTTTACGGTTAAAAATTAGCATAATATAGTCCTTCAGCAGGAGCTGAATGATGGCAGAACAGGTCTCTGGAATAATGATCCCCAGAGCCTGGGGGGAGATGCCTGTAGAGAACTTGAGGTCCTGAAGGCTTCTCCCTGTCGCCAAGTAGAGCAACGTGGCGATGAGCCTCTGCTCCGGAGTTATGGCTTGCCACATGCAGGTATCCTGCCTGGTGATATAAGGGGTCAGCAAAGCCAGCAGACGGTGAAAAACGGGGTCTGTCATCCTGAGATAATTCCTGAATGAATATGAGGATAGGAGTTGCCTATCTATAAAATATCTATGTCAGGTGGCGAGCTTTGCCGAGGAGGGGTTTCTAGGTGACCCTGAGTATCCGAAATGAGGAGATGAGATGATGAATTTCTGATAAACAACCGGCTGAGGTAAGCCTTTTGCTTACTTTTGAGTTATCAGAATTCCTTGATCGGTGAGGCATTTTTGGGACAAAGGGTACCTATTTTACTCCCCTTAATCGAACTGTATTGATTGGTGGTTATATGTTATGTTGTCACTGTCTACTGTTCATCGGAGTGTTAGAGATAAGAAAGGGAAGAATAGTGTTGTTCACAGGTATATATAGTTACATAGTTAGTAAGGTTGAATAAAGACACAAGTCCATCCAGTTCAACCTGAGTGAGTGTCTACAATTGTCCCTATCCCTGTACATTGTACACTCACATCGGTCCCTACCCTCAAGGAGCCCACGATCCAAGGTCCCCATTCATATACTAGGGTCAATTTTGGACAGAAGCCAATTAACCTACCTGCATGTCTTTGGAGTGTGGGAGGAAACTGGAGTACCCGGAGGAAACCCACGCAGGCAAAGGGAGAACATGCAAACTCCAGGCAGGTAGTGTCGTGGTTGGGATTCAAACCAGCGACCTGTCACTTACTGCTAGGCGAGAGTGCTAACCACTACACCACTGTGCCGCATGCAGATGTAGTACATCTGCTAGATAAAGTAGTTTAGAGGCAAGAGGGTATAGGCACACATAGAGAAGACTGGCCAGTCATTATGGACATTCAATTAAGTAAGGGAATGAAGGGTAAGAGACCCTCAAAAATGCCCAGCGCAAGAGGAGCGCTATATTGAACTGAATGTGTGGTTCCGTCTATACTGATCCCCTAGATTAATGGTTAAAGTGGACAGGGATCCACAATGGGTAACTGGGTTACCACCAAAGTCCACAGGGACTAAGAATCATGCAGAGTAAACAGCGTGAACAGGATGGACCAAGGGTGAAAATTAACACAAGACAGAAAGGGACATTTTGATGTTAAGTTGTGGGTTGAATTTGGGGTCAGGCACTACAACTAGTAAAGTCAAGAAACAGTAATGAGAGTTAAAACAGAATGATTTATATGTTGTCAGAGAGGGAAGATGGGATGAGCACTATGGCTGCCCGTCTGATCATAGAAGGTACAGTATGTGAGGTATGGTTTTACAATACATTGGGTGCAAAGGATATCAGAACAAAATAAGGAAAGCAGAAGATAAGCATGGAAATTAAAAAGCATTAAAAGAAAGTGAGAGAATGATATGCATGTGTGTACAAATGGGAAATGTAGGCGATTTTAGAGAGATATTTGTATATGTGTGTGAATGCTGGAACATTTAGTTCTATCGCTTGTGTGTGTCATGTACGCAGATGTGACCCCCCTCCTTTGTGCTCTCCTGAAAGAATTTAGCTGGGATGAGAGGTTGGTGATAAGCTGGAAGGACACCATGACAATTCCAGTTTTTTAGACAAAACATTTATAATAAAATGTGGCGGGTTAACAAATCTAATGATAAACAATGTGATCACAATTATTTTTGACTCTATTTTCCAAACATGGTAAAAAGAAGTTTACATTTAACCGTGTCTTACACAAATTGAATATCCTTTGATAGTGGAAACAGTGCATGTAAAAAAGGGAAATTTATAATGCTCTTCTTATGAATACCACACAGATAAAATACATTAACAACAAACCCCATCAACTACTGTAACAAACACCTTCAAGACAATGCCCCATGTCATTTTGTTTGACCATTGATTACTCATAGGCAAACTTTCATTCATTCAACCCCAAAACTCGCAATCAACATTAATCCAGATGTAAATGATGATACTATTATGAACATGTAGACACTTTGGACTAACTATCGAATTTCATGTTAAGCTTAAATTGCTAGACTTAATGTTATCAATATGCTTAACCAAACACTACGATCTATGTTTTCTGTTATACAAGGCATTTAGCGGCTGCGTCCGCAACTGTTTATTCCTGTTATGCTTTTCAAATCTCAATAAAATGTTTATAATGAAAAAAAAAAAGGGAAATTTAGTAAAATGTAATAATATGTCCCCCTTTAAGGACATTTATCTGTGCATATATATTAGTGTGTAATATTGAAATTATCATATGAGTATTCATTTCTAATATGAGTTTAACAATTTTATTAAAAAATATAGATATATTGAAACTAGTTTAGACAACCTTTGGTTGGAAATGAAATCCAGCTTAATGGAGAAATTGACAAAAATGAGATTAGTTTAGATTAAGATAACAAGTTTGTACTTTCACATTTATTGAGTGGAAAGAAAAAAAGATTAAGATGAGGTTGTTAATTTGAATACAGCTGCCATAATGTTTAACAAAGCCAAGATGGATGGGATACATAAAAAGTTTTTCTACAAAAATGAAATCTTAAAGTCTGATAATAACTTGATGTGCGGTCCATGATGTGAGAGTAATAATAAATAAAGTTTAAATATAACTGACCCATCACATCAAGTTCACACACCTTGTTAGGATAGATGCTGCCTGCAACCAGTTGTTTTATAGTTTTTGATGGCTGAGTACTTTCTGGTCCATCATACATATTGTTGTTTCTTTTGTTTTTATTTATTTTTATTTTTGAAATCCAAAGCAAAATGTGTGGATTGTGAAATAATGCGCCCCTTTTCCTTGTAAGTGCAGTGGGTATAAGTAGAAGAATATTTTGGATTTATGGACATCTCTGCATGACCGCAGGGTATTGTTAACATTTATTATAATATTCCCAAATTGCCAGGAAAAAGTTGTCTTTTTGAAACATGAAACTGGAGTTCTTACACAAACAATATGATAGAAAACAAGCCACTGTTATATTTATGCCAGATTTACCCATTAATGAAGGGTTCACCCCGATATATCAGAGCTGTAGCTTTTATGCAAAGGTGCTATTAGACAAAGTTACAGACATTATTTTAGTCAAATATTTAATTTGTAATGGTCCAACATTCTGTACAGCAAATATATAGCTAATAAATGTTTGTCTAATGAAAGGTTCAAAATATGAATTTGTTTTGTTTGCTTATGTACAAATCTAACAATGAAAAATGCGTACATTTAGATCCAGCCACCTTATTGCCTCTATTGGAGGAGGCTGGAGACAAAGAAAAACCACGTGTTAAATTAATGATGTAGGAATCAGCTGCTGTGAGCCCAGTGCAGGACACACTCCCTGGAGACCCGAGTATTTACTTTTTTGTAGTGTTATTCCCGGTTTTATACTGAGGATGCAGTTTATCACCCAGAAGGATACTCTGTATTCAGAGTCATTGGATCCTTTTTCCCAGCTCAAGAAGCAGAGCTTCATGTTTTAGCAAAGCCTGTGAGCTATAAAAAGAGTACATATTTATATAGATAGTTGAGATATAGAGAGCTTTTGATTCCATTTGAAGGGCCAGAAGTTTGTTTTTATTTCGGCAGGTAAACCAATCAAGCTTGCCAAGTTAATTTGATTGGCTGTTTTCAGCCTTCCAGGTTCTTTCTGAGGTAGCCATACTAACATTAAAACTCACAAATGGAAGCAGACCAGGCGACTAAGGATGCTGCATTTACAGCCCTAGACACTTGCTGGGTCTGTGCAACTCACAGATTCCACCCTAGTTCTGGCCCAGTATAGCTGGGATTAATAATTCAACTTTAAAGACCCCAGAATGAGAAGAACAAGTGGTCCATAGAGGGCAACTTCTTACGAAACAAGACTTTGGAAAACGTGATCATTTATGTTCGCCAGCCACTCTTTTCCCTCCAGCTTGACACATGGACCATGTCATCAGTCACAAGTAGTTATGGCTGCCTTAGTAAATGAGTGTGGGATAGAGCCAGGGTTCACCACAGTTGTTTTTATTACATACCACTTCTTGTTTTGCCTGTTACCAAAGGTGTTACCAAAAGCTGAACATCCTTTCCAGAGATAACAAAACGATATATCCAGATGCCCAAGTCAGGAACTTCCGAGTATGTATTTTGTTTGTATGGACATATTTTCTAGAAGTCCAGTGGCAAATGCTACTGCAAAGGCCACCATAAAAAGTGTTATCAGAAGTAGTTTGTAAGTACAAAGAGTAAGGCCCCTTTCACATGGGCGGATAGAATTGTGCTTTTAGCTGCGCACAGATGACGTTATCTACCGCAGCTAAATGCACACAATGCTTTCCTATGGCCCCATTCACACACTGCATTTAGTGACGGTTTTGTTACATGCGGTTTTGTGCAAATAGAAAAAATAAACTTGACTGTATCCAGGAACGATGTACTGCAGCTATCTGCACATAACTGCAGGTAAACGCAGTGTACTATTTCTCCTGCAGATAGCAGCAGCAACAAGGAAAGAAAAACAATAGGAAGCACATCAGAAATGCCAAGAATTTTCCAAATGCACTTAAACGCAGCCACATGTAAACGCAGCTAAACGCAGCTAATCGCAATGTACAACTGCAAGTGAAAGCTGTGCCAGGATTCTCTGAATTTCAAAATAACAAAACATGCTTTTAATAGCGGCAGAACAGCCGCCCGTGTGAAAGGGGCCTAACAGAGGATCATTTTTATCAAAATCATTTTTATAGGAGAGTCCTTATTAGAAGTTTTGCATTTTTTTTTTTACACCCCCCACTGTCTACAATGTAGCGGACAAAGTAGAGTAAGAAACTAGAAAACGTTTGCCTGAATGTTTAATTATATTTTATCAAGCCCCTAAGGGGATGTTGGACTCTCTCTCTATGGGATTTGGTTTGGGAGTGTGTTACTCGCTTGCTTATATTTTGTCTCAGCAGCTGAAGTCCTCCATTTGGATCTCACAGAGAATGTTGCTGATCTTTTAAGGTTTTTGACAAACTCATTTATGTGTTTTCTCCCCAATTCCAGATCCTAAAAGTTTGGAAGGATCTAAAACTGAAGCCAGGTGATTTGTGGATTGTTAAGAGAAATTTATATATAAGGAAATGTTTGGAGACTGAATACAGCATCTATTTCATGTACAGTTTTGCAAAACTCGAAGGAAAAGTCACCTGGATCCACACCAGACACTGCAAAAATGACTAAATTAAAGAAATATCTGTGTTTGATTTGTTTCCCTCTTTCAATAACTGTCTAGGGTACTTTATGATTCAATTACTGTAATTGTAAGGGATCTATATATTTGAAAAGTAGTTTAGCCATGTTGAAGTCATATTTGTCTTTTGTACCTCTTCCATTTTATGTAGAATTGTCTTTGTTTACAAATGCTGATAAGTCAGCATACCAACAATGAAGTTAGAAGGCCATTGGCCATTCTGGCCACAGGAGTGTACAGCCAGTACTCTGTAAATATGTCTTATCAATCATTTGTTTTTCACAATGAAAAGTCATTTTTTCTAACGAAAAAAGCTGTTCAGCTATTATTTTCTCCACAATGGAGTTTTTGCCTCTTTGGCCAGGACTACCTCCACCTAAGCGTGTGGAGGTTCCAGGTTAAAGGTGATAGCAGGTATGATTAGTGATCAAAATATTGATCAAAAGAGAGGAGACTGTAATGGAAATTTGTAAGTTCTGTATATAATTGTATTCTATTTTATATGTATTGCACAATGCCCCAATAATGTTTTCAGTACATGTTTTGCATTCTTTCGAGCCCTGATTAGAATTAGCCTGCCTATGTAATGCCCCTTGTTACCATAAACGTACAATTGTAATATTAATGTGATACCTACGTAATCATGTGTATAAAAACCTTCAAATGCATTATAATAAAGGAGAACAGTTATTTGGAAAGAACTAATCAATATGAGGATAGGAGTTGCCTATCTATAAAATATCTATGTCATCAGTGACAAAGGGGGTTATTTACTAAAGGGAAAAACACTTTTCACTACAAGTGCACTAGGAGAACCTAGGAGACAGCCAAAAAGAAAAGCAAACAAGGAGAAAAACTCAAGATTTTTATCAGACAAAAATGTATTTTTTAAGAAGTGTAAAGTTTTAAAGGTCAGCTGGCATTGCAATGGCCCCCCTACCATTAAAATAGTCAACATATTGGTCACGTGCTGTTGGGGGGCCAAGCCAGGACAGCCAGGATCCAGGCCTGTGAGTTGTGGTGATTGTGTACTAAGTCCGGCCTCAGGCCCAATTGATTGTAAGTAAGTGCCAGAATGTCTCCTTAAGGCTCCATGCACACTGAAGCTCAAAAAAGCTTTTTCTGGACGCCAGATTGCTGGCAGAAAACGCTGGTTGAAAAACCTGCTTTTAACAGCGTTTTGTACTAGCTTTTATGAGCATTTATGAGCGTTAGCGTTTATGGGCGTTTTTAATAAAAATACACAGAGGACACTCCAAAATTCCCACAGTGCATTCCAAACTCGCACAATGCATTTAAAAAAGAATGCCGAACACTAATTAACGCATGTTTATGAGCATTTATGAGCGTTTATGCACATTTATCGGCGTTTGTCGTTTTTTAGTAGTGAAAAACTGCACTTTGAACGCAAATTTCTGGCTGTCACGTACCTGGTATGAGAGCCCAGAATGCAGGGAGCAACCTCTCGTAAGCCTCTGGCTCGAGAACCCCTAGAAGTGGGAACAGGAATTCAAGAGTTCAGAGGGCACAAGTGCCAAGCTGGTGTAGGACAGATCCGGACCAACAGGAGCAAAGGATTCAAGAGGCACTGGATAGTAGACACCCGGCAGGCAGGTAGGGACACAGACAACAGCGGCACAGGCAGATGGGCTGGAACAGCAGGTGGCAGTCAGCAGACGGCAGCAGGCACAGGCGGTCAGGCTGGAGCAGCAGGTGGCAGACAGCAGACGGCAGCAGGCACAGGCAGTCAGGCTGGAGCAGCAGGTGGCAGACAGCAGAGTCTAGTACAAGCTGGGTCGGTAACAGGCAGGCAACAATGGTACACTGGGAGAGGCAGAAGCGTAGTCAGACGGGCAGGAGGTCGGTGGCAGGCAGCAAGCAAACGTAGTCAGGAACAGGCCGGGTAACAGGAATCAGAGGCAAACAGATAGCGAATAGCAGAATAACCGGACACGCTGTAGACTGGACAGCAAGGAGGCACAGTGGCAGTTTCCTTAAGTAGCCCTTTGGGCGCCAAAAATGGTCGCACGGCGAGTCTGCGCGCCCCCGCGGGTAACCGTGCGCCCGTTCGTGACCCCGCGCACCCGCGTGCATCCGTTCGCACCATCGCGCACCTGCGTGTGCCCGTTCGTACCAACATGCACCCGCGTGCGTCCGTTCACGCTAACACGCGCCCAAGGATACCGACAAGTTCTCAGCAAGGGGATCCTGCGGGCAGGACTCCTATATGCCATCGGACCACCGGGATGACCATGACATTGCCCCCCCCAAGGGGCAGTCTCCGGATGCCCAACTGTGCCATCTTACCCGGATGGGACCTTTTAAAGGCAAGGACCAATCTTCTAGCATGGATATTGGATTCCGGTTCCCAGGAATTTTCCTCAGGCCCATACCCCTTCCATTTTACCAGAAATTGAATCTGATTACGTCTCTTTCTACAGTCCAAAATGGATTCAACCTCATATTCGATTTCTCCATCGATAATTACAGGTTCTGGGGGACCGACATTTCGGTTGGCAAAAGAATCCGGAACTGCAGGTTTGAGTAGGGCCACATGAAAAACTGGATGGATCCGAAATGATTCTGGAAGCTTCAGTTCATAAGCCACGCTATTCAACTTCCTCACAATCGGAAAAGGACCCACAAACCTTGGACCCAGTTTCTTAGGCCGCGTACACACGGGCGGATTGTCTGGCCAACTAAGTTCGTCAGACAATCCGACAGACAGTCCGTCCAAACTTTTGAATGAACGGACTTGCCCACACACGGCACTTTTTGAGCGGACTAATACGGCGGACTAAGTCCGCCATACAATCCGCTCTACTTTTGAAATGAACGGACTCGCCCACACACGTGGAGGAAAGTCCGCTCATTTCGAGCGCGTCTCCAGGTAGGCGGGGCCCGCGAAGGAGACGCCCCGCCGCCTGGAATGGACTTAAAGGGTAACCCCAACGCCGAAAAAAATCGGCGTGGGGGTGCCCCCCAAGTCCACAACAGACCCTTGTCCGAGCACGCTACCCAGCCGGCCAGGAAAGGGGGGCGAGCGAGCGCTCCCCCCTCCTGAGCCGTATCAGGCCGCGTGCCCTCAACATGGGGGGTGCCTTGGGGAAGGGGGGGCCGCCCGCCCCCCCACCCCAAAGCACCTTGTCCCCATGTTGATGAGGACAAGGGCCTCTTCCCGACAACCCTGGCCGTTGGTTGTCGGGATCTGCGGGCGGGGGGCTTATTGGAATCCGGGAGCCCCCTTTAATAAAGGGGCCCCCGGATACCGGCCCCCCACCCTATGTGAATGAGTATGGGGTACAATGTACCCCTACCCATTCACCTGTAAAGTAAAAGTACCAAAAAAAAACACAACACACGAGATAAAATATTTTATTGCACAGCTCCGGGGGTCTTCCGCCTTCGGGGGTCTTCTCGCCGGACTCCTCCGCTATCTTCTTGTAGCTCTTTTGCTAGCGGAGGAGTCCGGCTTTCTTCCTCCCCCCCTGCCGGCCTCTTCTCCCGACTTCTTGTCCCCCTCTTCGGTTCTTCTGCAGGGCCACCGCGCCTTCTTATAGCTCTTTTACAGGCGGTGGCCCGGACTTCTGTCGCCGCCGCCGCCGCCGCCGCCGCCGCCTCCGTTCTTCTTCTTCTTCTTCTTCTTCTCCAGGAGATGTTGCCTCGACGATCTCTCCGGCCGGAATGCCAGAGCCGCTGTCAGGAAGATCCTCCTCACGGACGTCCGAGCGGCGAAAGTCGCAGAAGATCTCTTGCCCAGTTCCAGGAGCGTTACCGCGATCGGCGGTGCGCGCGTGCGCGTGCACGTGCGCGCGCGGCCGTTTGACGCAAATTGGCGCCAATAGCGCTATTTAAACTGGATCCATGCCTCACTGCCTTGCTGCCTGATCAACAGCGTTCCTGTGCGTCCTGGTGATCCGTATTTGAATCTGAACCTGAACCTGTACCTGTATCTGTACCTGTACCCTGATCCGTATCGAACCCGGCTTGTTCCCGACTCTGCTGTTTGCTGCCTGCCCCCCGACTTTGGCTTGTACCCGACTACTCTTCTGGATTCCGTTTCTGTACCTGATCTGCCCGCCTGTGCCTGACCTGGACTGTTACACCATCCGTCAACTGTAAGTTGCTTGCTGTTGTACTACAGGACACCTCCCAGTCCTCCGCAATATCTGGCTGTACTCCTTCTGCGTTTGTAGCCTTCTACCTCTGGCCGCAGACTACTGGACTCTTCTGCTTCCGCTTATCCATTACACCTGCATCCGTTGTTGGACTACAATACCCCTCCGTTGTTTGTCACCTCCTGTAATCACTTGTATGCCGTTGCTGGACTACCGGAACCCTTCTGCTGTCTGCTGGAACTTATCTCACCTTTGCCTGCATTCAGACACTGGACTACAATACACCTCCTCCTTCAACAGTCTTCTGCCACTACCACCTGCTATCCAGTCAGGCACTTGTGCCCCTCTGTGCTCCTGAGCCCCTGTCACCACTACCAGGGTCTCTCGAGTCAGAGGTCTACGAGAGGCCACTCCCTGCACTCCGGGCTCTGCTTAAAGGTACGTGACAGTATCAGGCAGCCATGTCTGAGCCCACGCAGGGAGATTCGGCCATGGATGATTTATGCCGTCATCTTGCTGGACTTACCCAGGCTGTTAAATCTCTACAAGAAGGCTATTCTCGATTGGAAGAGCGTGTCCAGGTCTTATCTACCACAGGCCCTACCGTGTCGGGAACTTCTTCTGCGCCATCAGTGGTTATGTTACCCCCTGAACCCAAGGTCCCAACTCCGGAGAGGTTTTCGGGAAATCGCAGCAAGTATAGAGCTTTTCGCAATGCCTGTGAATTGTTTTTTGCACTTCAACCCAGAACTTTCTCTCTAGAATCCACTAAGGTGGGTTTTGTTATCTCCCTTCTACTGGGTGAGCCCCAGGCTTGGGCCCACCGCCTTTTGGAGCAAAAGGAAGCCTGCCTTAATAATCTGAATACATTTTTTCAAGCCATGGGTTTGCTCTATGAGGATCCTCAACAGGCGGCCACAGCGGAAGCAGCTTTATATTCTCTTCAGCAAGGCCGCAGAGCGGCAGAGGACTATGCGTCTGAATTTCGGCGCTGGAGTTCCGATACTACCTGGAACGATGCCGCTCTGCGATACCAGTTTCGTATGGGACTCTCTGAACCTCTAAAGGATGAATTGGCCCGGGTGGGTGTTCCAGCAACTCTTGAAGCCCTTATCAACCTCTCCATCCAGATAGACAGACGCTTGAGAGAACGGAGAACAGAACGCACTGCCGGGCCATCCCGACCAGTCTGGATGTTACCCCGTGTACCTAATCCCCCTGCACATCCTGCTGCTGACACGCCTGAACCCATGCAACTGGGCTTACTTAGACCAACGCTCACCACCGAGGAACGACAATGCCGGCAGCTCAACAATCTGTGTCTTTACTGTGGAGAACCCGGACATTACGTGAGATCCTGTCCTGCCAAATTCCGTAAGCATTCTTCTGTATCTTCTCCTGTTTTACCTGCTGTGCCTAGTAATGCTACTCACCTGGCTGTTCCCGTCTCTCTTCAGCTACCCGGAGGGAACATTCAAGTCCCCGCAATAGTTGATTCTGGAGCGTGCAGTGGATTTATGGACTTATCGTTTGCCCAAAAGTTCCAAGTGCCCTTACGGCCCAGGGCGAAAGGGTTGTCTGTACACCTTGCTGATGGGTCAGCTATCAAATCAGGACCAGTGACACAAGAGACATGTCCTTTGACTGCTACTATTTCCGGTAACCATCAGGAACAACTCTGCCTGGACATTATTGAATCTCCCCTTTTCCCTATCATACTGGGTATGCCCTGGCTTCGGGCACACAACCCGCAAATAGACTGGTCCACCGGAAACATTTTCTTTTTCTCCCCCTATTGTCGTCAACACTGCTTTCAAGAATCAACTAAGGTTTCACCCCATTTAATGTGTATGGAGACAGATGTTGAGACTCGCCAGCACGTTCCTGAGACCTACCATGACTTCCTGGACGTGTTCAGCAAGAAAGGGGCAGAAACACTTCCCCCTCATAGACCCTACGATTGCCCAATTGAGATCCTTCCCGGAGCCAAAATCCCTTTCGGGAGAATATTTCCCTTAACAGAAGTGGAATTGGAGACTCTCAGGACTTACATTGATGACAATCTGAAAAAGGGGTTCATACGTCCTTCTACGTCCCCAGCTGGGGCAGGAATCTTTTTTGTAGAAAAGAAGGACCATTCTCTCCGCCCTTGTGTTGACTACCGGGACTTAAATAAAGTTACAGTCAAGAACCGGTACCCACTGCCTTTGGTACCCGAATTATTCCAGTGCCTTGGATCAGCTAGTATCTTCACAAAATTGGATCTTCGCGGAGCCTATAATTTGGTCCGTATCCGAAGCGGGGACGAATGGAAGACTGCCTTCCGCACCCGCTTCGGACATTTTGAATATCTCGTAATGCCCTTTGGGCTATGTAACGCTCCTGCGACTTTCCAGCATTTTGTGAATGATACCTTTAGAGATTTTCTCGACCTGTTTGTTTTAGTATATCTGGACGACATCTTAATTTTCTCCCCCTCTCTACCAGCTCACAGGGAGCACGTTAAGAAGGTTCTCACTCGGCTTCGCCAACACGGCTTGTACGCAAAACCTGAAAAGTGCGAGTTTGAACGTCGCAGCATTCAGTTTTTGGGGCTGTTTTTTTCGGTGGATGGAATCAAGATGGATCCGCAAAAAGTTTCGGCCATCCTGGACTGGCCAGCCCCTACTGATAAAAGAGGAATTCAACGCTTTGTGGGGTTTGCGAATTTTTATCGAAAATTCATCAAGGGATTTTCTACAATCATCGCTCCAATCACCAGATTAACGAGACAAGGTATCAAGTTCCAGTGGACTCCGGAGGCACAGGCCGCATTTTCTTCCCTTAAAGAACAGTTTGTGTCAGCATCTGTCCTGAAGCATCCTAATTCTGCGCTACCCTACATCCTTGAGGTGGATGCATCCGAAGTTGCAGTGGGAGCAGTCCTTTCTCAGAGACAGGGCCCAAAGGCTTTATTGCACCCAGTGGCGTTTTTCTCACGTAAATTGTCTGAAGCGGAAAAGAATTATGATGTCGGGGACAGGGAGTTACTCGCTATCAAAGCCGCACTTGAGGAATGGCGCTATCTCCTGGAGGGAGCAGCCCATCCCATTCTGGTATACACCGACCACAAGAACTTAGAGTATTTAAAGACTGCTAAGAGGCTGAAGCCGCGTCAGGCCAGATGGGCACTGTTCTTTACAAGATTTTCCTTCCACATAACCTATAGGCCCGGATCAAAGAACACCAAACCCGACGCGCTATCCCGGATGTTCAGCGAACCCGAAGTTCCTCAACCCACAGACACCATCCTTGCGCCCGGAAATTTCCTTATGCTCCAGGAAGATCTTCTATCCCAACTTAAGCAGGCTTCATCTTCAGCTCCACATCCCTCAAACACCACTTTACTCTCTAGCAATAACTTGTTATGGCATGAAAACAAGATCTACGTGCCCCAACAACTACGGGTTGCTGTTCTCAAGTCTTGCCACGACCACAAATTGGCCGGTCATTTTGGGGTACACAAGACCGCCGAACTTCTCCAACGCACCTTCTGGTGGCCTCAGCTGCTAAGAGACTGTAAACTTTATGTTGAATCTTGCATTACCTGTACCCAGAACAAGAGTAGCAAGACCAAAGCCTGGGGATTGCTGAAACCACTCCCCATCCCGGAAAGGCCTTGGAAAATGATTTCCATAGACTTTATTGTAGAATTACCACCGTCAGAAGGCTTCACCACTATCCTTGTGGTGGTCGACAGATTGTCCAAAATGGCTCACTTTCTGCCCATGAAGGGTACACCCTCTGCCCCTGAGACCGCAAGGATCTTCATTAAGGAGATTGTAAGACTCCACGGTATACCTGCGAACATTGTTTCCGACCGAGGGGTACAATTTACATCAAAGTTTTGGAGAGCTTTATGTAAGTCCTTGAAAATTGGTCTTTCATTCTCGTCTGCCTATCATCCCCAGACCAACGGCCAGACCGAACGAACGAACCAGACCCTTGAGCAATATTTGCGGTGTTATTCTTCTTTTTCGCAAAACGATTGGGTATCCCTTTTACCACTTGCCGAGTTTTCCTACAATAACTCTGTTCATTCTGCAACTAATCAATCTCCCTTCTTTGCGAACTATGGTTTTCACCCTCAGTTCCTATCAGCCAATATCCCAGAATGCACGGTTCCAGCAGTTCAAGAAACTTTGGACTTTTTCTGCACCAATAACAAATTGCTTCAAGAAACGATGGCAAGAACTCAAGAACGCAACAAAGCAGTTTTTGACAGAAAGAGGAGAGGGGAGCTCGACCTAAAACCCGGAGATTTGGTTTGGTTATCTACTCTGAATCTAAAATTAACATGCCCATCTAGAAAACTGGGCCCAAAATTTGTGGGTCCTTTCCCAATTTCCAGGAAAATTAACAATGTGGCTTATGAGCTGAAATTACCAGAATCGATGCGTATTCACCCGGTGTTTCATGTGTCCCTCTTAAGACCTTCAATCCAGGATCCCTTCACCGATCGGAACGTGGGCCCTCCTGAACCTGTGCTTATTAATGGTGAAGAGGAGTTTGAAGTAGAAGCAATTTTGGATTGCAGAAAGAGACGCAACCAGGTACAGTATCTGGTGAAGTGGAAGGGGTATGGTCCAGAAGAGAACTCCTGGGAACCAGAGACTGGCATCCACGCCAAGAGGTTGGTTCTGGCATTTAAAAGATCTCACCCAGGTAAGATGTCCCAGTTGGGCATCCGGAGGCTGCCCATTGGGGGGGGGCAATGTCAGGAAGATCCTCCTCACGGACGTCCGAGCGGCGAAAGTCGCAGAAGATCTCTTGCCCAGTTCCAGGAGCGTTACCGCGATCGGCGGTGCGCGCGTGCGCACGGGAGCGCGCACGCGGGTGCGCGCGCGGCCGTTTGACGCAAATTGGCGCCAATAGCGCTATTTAAACTGGATCCATGCCTCACTGCCTTGCTGCCTGATCAACAGCGTTCCTGTGCGTCCTGGTGATCCGTATTTGAATCTGAACCTGAACCTGTACCTGTATCTGTACCTGTACCCTGATCCGTATCGAACCCGGCTTGTTCCCGACTCTGCTGTTTGCTGCCTGCCCCCCGACTTTGGCTTGTACCCGACTACTCTTCTGGATTCCGTTTCTGTACCTGATCTGCCCGCCTGTGCCTGATCTGGACTGTTACACCATCCGTCAACTGTAAGGCCGCGTACACACGGGCGGACTGTTCGCCCAACCTTGTCCGCTGAACAGTGTTTGGGCGGACAGTCCGCTCGTGTGTGGGCTTTCAGCGGACAGTTTCAGCGGACAGTTGGACGGACAAAGTCTTTCGGAAATTCCGAAAAACTGTCCGCTGAAACTGTGTTTGAGCGAACAGTCCGCCCGTGTGTGGGCTTGTCCGCTGTACTTTTGAAATGAGCGGACTGTTCCCGCTCGGAAAGTCCGCCCATTTCGAGCGCGTGTACAGGTAGGCGGGGCCCGCGAAGGAGACGTCGCGGGCTCCGCCGCCTGGAATGGGCTTAAAGGGGAACCCCAACGCCGAAAAAAATCGGCGTGGGGGTTCCCCCAAAGTCCACACCAGACCCTTGTCCGAGCACGCTACCCGGCCGGCCAGGAAAGGGGGCGAGCGAGCGCGCCCCCCTTCCTGAGCCGTACCAGGCCGCGTGCCCTCAACATGGGGGGGTGCCTTGGGGAAGGGGGGCCGCGCGGCCCCCCCACCCCAAAGCACCTTGTCCCCATGTTGATGAGGACAAGGGCCTCTTCCCGACAACCCTGGCCGTTGGTTGTCGGGGTCTGCGGGCGGGGGGCTTATCGGAATCCGGGAGCCCCCTTTAAGAAGGGGGCCCCCGGATACCGGCCCTCCACCCTATGTGAATGAGTATGGGGTACAATGTACCCCTACCCATTCACCTGTGAAATAAAGTACAAAAAAAAACACAACACAGGGGAAAAAATATTTTATTGCACAGCTCCGGGGGTCTTCCGTCTTCGGGGGTCTTCTCGCCGGACTCCTCCGCTATGTGTGTGTAGCTCTTTTACTAGCGGAGGAGTCCGGCTTTCTTCCTCCCCGCCGCCGGCCTCTTCTCCCGACTTCGGGGGTCTTGTCCCCCTCTTCGGTTCTTCTGCCGGGCCACCGCGCCTTCTTGTAGCTCTTTTGCAGGCGGTGGCCCGGTCTTCTGTCGCCGCTGCCTTCCGTTCTTCTGTCGCCGCCTTCGGTTCTTCTGCCGGGCCACCGCGCCTTCTTGTAGCTCTTTTACAGGCGGTGGCCCGGTCTTCTGTCGCCGCTGTCGCTGTCGCCGCCTTCCGTTCTTGTTCTTCTTCTTGTTCTTCTTCTTCTCTCGCTCGCCCCCTTTCCTGGCCGGCCGGGTAGCGTGCTCGGACAAGGGTCTGGTGTGGACTTCGGGGGAACCCCCACGCCGATTTTTTTCGGCGTTGGGGTTCCCCTTTAAGCCCATTCCAGGCGGCGGAGCCCGCGACGTCTCCTTCGCGGGCCCCGCCCACCTGTACACGCGCTCGAAATGGGCGGATTTGCCTCCTCCTTACGTGGGCGAGTCCGTTCATTTCAAAAGTTGAGCGAACTGTTTGCCCAACCTTGTTCGTCAAACAGTCCGCTCGTGTGTGGGCAAGTCCGCTCATGCAAATTTTGAGCGGACTGTTTGCCGAAACTGTTTGACGAACAAGGTTGGGCAAACAGTCCGCGCGTGTGTACGCGGCCTAAGTTGCTTGCTGTTGTACTACAGGACACCTCCCAGTCCTCCGCAATATCTGGCTGTACTCCTTCTGCGTTTGTAGCCTTCTACCTCTGGCCGCAGACTACTGGACTCTTCCGCTTCCGCTTATCCATTACACCTGCATCCGTTGTTGGACTACAATACCCCTCCGTTGTTTGTCACCTCCTGTAATCACTTGTATGCCGTTGCTGGACTACCGGAACCCTTCTGCTGTCTGCTGGAACTTATCTCACCTTTGCCTGCATTCAGACACTGGACTACAATACACCTCCTCCTTCAACAGTCTTCTGCCACTACCACCTGCTATCCAGTCAGGCACTTGTGCCCCTCTGTGCTCCTGAGCCCCTGTCACCACTACCAGGGTCTCTCGAGTCAGAGGTCTACGAGAGGCCACTCCCTGCACTCCGGGCTCTGCTTAAAGGTACGTGACAGCCGCGCTGCGCGGCCACTTATATAGTGACAATGGGGCGGTGTCACATGGTATATGTCACATGGGTTGGTCACATGGGTTGATGTCACATGGGGACTATGACATCGTAAGGGGGCGGGGTCACCATGTGACACCAACCCATGTGACATATACCATGTGACACCGCCCCATTGTCACTATATAAGTGGCCGCGCAGCGCGGCTCTGGCATTCCGGCCGGAGAGATCGTCGAGGCAACATCTCCTGGAGAAGAAGAAGAAGAAGAACGGAAGGCGGCGGCGGCGACAGCGGCGACAGAAGACCGGGCCACCGCCTGTAAAAGAGCTATAAGAAGGAGCGGTGGCCCGGCAGAAGAACCGAAGAGGGGGACAAGACCCCCGAAGTCGGGAGAAGAGGCCGGCGGCGGGGAGGAAGAAAGCCGGACTCCTCCGCTAGCAAAAGAGCTACATCTTCTTGTAGCTCTTTTGCTAGCGGAGGAGTCCGGCTTTCTTCCTCCCCGCCGCCGGCCTCTTCTCCCGACTTCGGGGGTCTTGTCCCCCTCTTCGGTTCTTCTGCCGGGCCACCGCTCCTTCTTATAGCTCTTTTACAGGCGGTGGCCCGGTCTTCTGTCGCCGCTGTCGCCGCCGCCGCCTTCCGTTCTTCTTCTTCTCCATACAGACCCCAAGCTCTTGACTTGCTGCCCTTGTTCCGAATGCAGGTCGCACATGCCTCCACATATTTCTTGCAATCCTTCTTCAATTGTGGTCACCAGAACGTACGTTGAAGCAATTCAACAGTCTTATGTACCCCAAAATGGCCAGCCAACAAATGGTCATGACAGGAACTCAGAACCAAGACTCGCGCTTCCTGAGGGATGTAGATCTTATCCTTGTACCAAAGGAGGTCATCCCTGGACAGTAGAGGAGTGTCAGGCAGAAGAACAGTACTTGTAGAAGCCTGCCTGATTTGGGACAGTAAGTCCCCCTGGAGCAAGAGGAAGTTCCCTGAAGAAAGGATGGTGTCCGGGGACGAAGGACTTTCTGGTTCACTATACATGCGGGACAAAGCATCGGGTTTGGTGTTCTTAGATCCTGGGCGATAGGTGATGTGGAACGAAAATCTGGTGAAGAAGAGTGCCCACCTGGCCTGTCGTGGTCTCAGTCTTTTAGCAGTCTTTAGATATTCTAAATTTTTATGGTCGGTATAAACAAGGATCGGGTGGATAGCACCCTCAAGAAGATAGCGCCATTCTTCGAGTGCCGCCTTAATCGCCAGTAGCTCACAATCACCAACGTCGTAATTTCTTTCCGCCTCAGATAGCTTGCGAGAGAAGAATGCGACTGGATGCAGAAGGGATTTAGGCCCTTGTCTCTGGGAAAGCACTGCCCCGACCGCTATTTCTGAGGCATCCACTTCCAGGATATATGGCAGAGTTGAGTTGGGGTGCTTTAAGACTGAGGCTGAGACAAACAAATCTTTCAGGGTTTTAAAGGCCTCTTGCGCTTCAGGAGTCCATTGAAACTTTAGACCCTGTTTGGTCAGTCCGGTGATGGGGGAAATGATGGAGGAAAACCCCTTAATGAATTTCCTGTAAAAATTAGCGAACCCCACGAATCGTTGGACCCCCTTCTTGTCAGAAGGAGCAGGCCAGTCCCAGATAGCAGAAACTTTCTGGGGGTCCATCTCAATACCTTCCACTGAGATGATCAGACCGAGAAACTGGATGCTTCGTTGCTCGAAGACACACTTTTCAGGCTTGGCATACAGACCATGAAGTCGGAATCGAGATAAGACTTTTCTTACATGTTCCCGATGTTCAGCTAGAGTGGAGGAAAAGATCAAAATATCGTCCAGATAAATAATTACAAACAGATCAAGGTAGTCTCTGAAAATGTCATTTACAAAATGTTGAAATGTGGCAGGAGCGTTGCACAGACCAAAAGGCATGACTAAATATTCGAAGTGCCCGAAACGTGTACGGAAGGCGGTCTTCCATTCATCGCCCTTCCGAATGCGGACGAGGTTGTAGGCACCCCGAAGATTCAACTTGGAAAATACTTCAGCTGATCCAAGTCTTTGAAACAGCTCGGGCACTAACGGCAGGGGGTAACGGTTTTTGATAGTGACTTTATTAAGTGCCCGATAATCCACACATGGGCGCAGGGAATAATCCTTCTTTTCAACGAAGAAGATCCCAGCACCCGCCGGGGAGGTGGAAGGTCGAATGAACTCCTTCTCCAGGTTGTCATCCAGATAGGATCTCAGGGTCCCCAATTCCGCTTCAGATAAAGGAAAAATTCTTCAGAAAGGAATCTCTGCCCCAGGAAGCAATTCTATCGGACAGTCATATGGCCTATGTGGAGGTAGGGTTTCAGCGCCCTTCTTACTAAACACATCCAAGAAGCTGTGATAGACCTTGGGTACAGCTTGTCGGACCTCAGCGTCCGTTTCCAAGCAGAGAAGGGAAGAAGAGTCTTTGTTGACAACCGGAAAACAATGCTGAAGGCAGTAAGAAGAAAGAAACTCGATTCTTCCTGAGATCCAATTAATACGTGGGTTGTGAGCTCTCAACCAAGGCATGCCTAGTATGACAGGAAACAAAGGAGATTTGATAACATCTAGGCACAATAGCTCCTGGTGAGACCCAGCAATGGTAGCAAGTAGCGGAGAAGTCTCCTGAGTCACTGGTCCAGACTTAAGAGTAGAGCCATCGGCCAGATACACCGAAAGACCTTTCACCCTAGGCCGAAGAGGAATGTTATTCTTTAAGGCGAAGGACAAATCCACAAAGCCACTACAAGCCCCAGAGTCAATTATTGTGCTGGTTTGGATATTCCCTCCTGGGAGCTGCAAAAGAATAGGTACAGCCAAATGAGAAGTGTTACTTGGCAAAACGGGTGGAGAAGCAGGAGAGATGGAAAAGCACTTACGAAGTTTAGCAGGGCAAGTGCGAACATAATGTCCCGGTTCTCCACAGTAGAGGCAAATGTTGCCGGCCCGGCGGCGTTGGCGCTCCTCAGGTGTCAAAGAAGGTCGGAGCAACCCCAGCTGCATGGGTTCTGGAGAGTCCAGAGCGGCCGTGGCAGGAGCAGAAGGGGCTGAATGGGTGGAACTTGGCACACGAGGTAACATCCAAACAGGACGAGAGGTTGTGGAAGAACGCTCCAGGCGGCGCTCTCTTAGGCGTCTGTCTATTTGAATGGATAGATCAATGAGGGCTTCCAGAGTCTCAGGGGTACCCACTCGGGCCAGTTCATCTTTCAAAGGCTCTGAAAGACCCATGCAAAACTGGTATCGTAAGGTAGAGTTGTTCCAGTCTGTGTCGGAGCTCCAGCGTCTAAATTCCGACACATAATCCTCCACGGGTCTGCGACCTTGTTGAAGTGCGTGCAGAGCTGCCTCCGCGGTGGCAGTTAGCTGAGGGTCTTCATACAACTGAGACATAGCTTGAAAGAAGGCATTCAGAGTATCCAGAGATGAATCTTTCCGTTCCAGGAGACGGTGGGCCCAGGCCTGGGGTTCGTCTGCCAGCAGGGAAATGACAAACCCCACTTTGGTAGCCTCGAGAGAAAAAGTCCTCGGTTGCAAGGCAAAAAAGAGTTCACAAGAGTTACGAAAAGCTCTGAATTTACTCCGGTTGCCGGTGAATCTTTCCGGAGTAGGGACCCTAGGTTCAGGCGGCATCATCTCACCGAAGGTGGAGCAGAAGATCCGGGGACGGCCGGCGTAGAAGCAGATAGGGCCTGGACACGTTCTTCCAGTCGGCCGTAGCCTTCCTGCAGGTTCTTCACCGCCTGGGTAAGTCCAACTAGGTGGCGGCAGAGCTCGTCCATAGGGGAGGCTCCCTGTGTGGGCTCGGACATGGCTGTCCAGTACTGTCACGTACCTGGTATGAGAGCCCAGAATGCAGTGAGCGGCCTCTCGTAAGCCTCTGGCTCGAGAACCCCTGGAAGTGGGAACAGGAATTCAAGAGTTCAGAGGACACAAGTGCCAAGCTGGTGTAGGACAGATCCGGACCAACAGGAGCGAAGGTTCCAAGAGGCACTGGATAGTAGACACCCGGCAGGCAGGTAGAGACACAGACGACAGCAACACAGGCAGATGGGCTGGAACAGCAGGTGGCAGTCAGCAGACGGCAGCAGGCACAGGCGGTCAGGCTGGAGCAGCAGGTGGCAGACAGCAGACGGCAGCAGGCACAGGCGGTCAGGCTGGAGCAGCAGGTGGCAGACAGCAGAGTCTAGTACAAGCTGGGTCGGTAACAGGCGGGCAACAACGGTACACAGGGAGAGGCAGAAGCGTAGTCAGACGGGCAGGAGGTCGGTGGCAGGCAGCAAGCAAACGTAGTCAGGAACAGGCCGGGTAACAGGAATCAGAGGCAAACAGATAGCGAATAGCAGAATAACCGGACACGCTGTAGACTGGACAGCAAGAAGGCACAGTGGCAGATTCCTTAAGTAGCCCTTTGGGCACCAAAAACGGTCGCACGGCAAGTCTGAGCGCCCCCTCGGGTAACCGTGCGCCCGTTCGTGACCCCGCGCACCCGCGTGCATCCGTACGCACCATCGCGCACCCGTGTGTGCCCGTTCGTAGCATCGCGCACCCGCGTGCGCCCGTTCGTGCCAACGCTCACCAGCGTGCGTCCGTTCACGCTAACGCTCGCCCAAGGATACCGACAAGTTCTCAGCAAGGGGATCCTGCGGGCAGGACTCCTATATGCCATTGGACCACCGGGACGACCATGACACTGGCGTTCAGAAAAAAGCCCATAAACTCCACTGCTCATTAAAGCTAAAAAACGTCCATGTGTGCATGGAAACATAGGCTAACATAGAGTGGAGTTTATGGGCTTTTAAAAAAAACGCCCAAACTCCAATAAACTTCAGTTTATGAGCTCCAGTGTGCATGGAGCCTAAAAAGTTATGAAGAATGCAGCAGAAGAGGATTACATGGTTCAGTTTGTACTCTGCAAGCAGGGCCGGACTGGCCTACCAGGATACCGGGAGATTTCCCGGTAGGCCGCCTGCCCTGGGGCCGTTTTCGGCTGCACTGCTCCTCTCTCCTTCTGTGTATCACAGAGCTGGCTGGCTGTATTCGGCGGCCGTGCTATAACACGGCCTCGCCCCCCTAGACCTGCTTGTGTGATAGGCGGAGTATTGATTCTATCTACTATCACACAAGCAGGTCTAGGGGGGCGGGGCCACGGCTGCCGAACACAGCCAGCCAGCCAGCTCTATGATACACAGTAAGAGATGCCGCCCTGTGTGCCTGGATAGGAGGAGAAGCAGGACATATAGAGGAGATGAGCTCTCTATATTCCTCCATGCAGCCACTGCTTCTCCTCCTATCCAATCCAACTTCTTTTACTGCCCCCTCCAGTTATCCTTGTGCTCCCTGCCCCCCCCCTGCTCTCCTCCCTCACCACACTCTCCAGCCCCCCCCCCCCATAGTGCTCTCCAGCCACCCCCCCCCCCCACAGTGCTGTCCACCCCCCACAGTGCTCTCCAGCCCCCCCACAGTGCTCTCCAGCCCACCCCCCACAGTGCTGTCCACCCCCCACAGTACTCTCCAGCCCCCCACAGTGCTCTCCAGCCACCCCCCCCACAGTGCTCTCCACCCCCCACAGTGCTCTTCAGCCCCCCCCCACAGTGCTCTTCAGCCCCCCCACAGTGCTGTCCACCCCCCACAGTGCTCTCCAGCCCCCACAGTGCTGTTCACCCCCCCCCCACAGTGCTCTCCAGCCACTCCCCCACAGTGCTCTCCACCCCCCACAGTGCTCTCTAGCCCCCCCCCCCCCACAGTGCTCTCCAGCTCACCCCCCACAAGTGCTGTCCACCCCCCACAGTGCTCTCCAGCCACCCCCCCACAGTGCTCTCCACCCCCCCCCCCCACAGTGCTCTTCAGCACCCCCCACAGTGCTCTCTAGCCCCCCCCCCACAGTGCTGTCCACCCCCAACAGTACTCTCCAGCCCCCCACAGTGCTCTCCAGCCCCCACAGTGCTGTCCACCCCCACACTTCTCTCCAGCGTCCCACAGTGCTCTCTACCCCCCCCCCCCCCCTCAGTGCTCTCCAGCCCCCCACAGTGCTCTCAACCCCCCCCCCCCACAGTGCTCTCCACCCTCCCACAGTGCTCTCCACCCCCCACAGTGCTCTCTAGCCCCCACAGTGGTCTCCACCTCCCCCCACAGTGGTCTCCAGCCCCCCACAGTGGTCTCCAGCCCCCACAGTGCTCTCCACCCCCCTACAGTGGTCTCCAGCTCCCACAGTGCTCTCCAGCCCCCCCACAGTGCTCTCTAGCCCCCACAGTGGTCTCCACCTCCCCCCCACAGTGGTCTCCAGCCCCCACAGTGCTCTCCACCCCCCTACAGTGGTCTCCAGCTCCCACAGTGCTCTCCAGCCCCCCACAGTGCTCTCCAGCCCCCACAGTGCTGTCCACCCCCACACTTCTCTCCAGCCTCCCACAGTGCTCTCTACCCCCCCCCCCCCTCAGTGCTCTCCAGCCCCCCACAGTGCTCTCAACCCCCCCCCCCCCCACAGTGCTCTCCACCCTCCCACAGTGCTCTCCACCCCCCACAGTGCTCTCTAGCCCCCACAGTGGTCTCCACCTCCCCCCACAGTGGTCTCCAGCCCCCCACAGTGGTCTCCAGCCCCCACAGTGCTCTCCACCCCCCTACAGTGGTCTCCAGCTCCCACAGTGCTCTCCACCCCCCACAGTGCTCTCTAGCCCCCACAGTGGTCTCCACCTCCCCCCACAGTGGTCTCCAGCCCCCACAGTGCTCTCCACCCCCCTACAGTGGTCTCCAGCTCCCACAGTGCTCTCCAGCCCCCCCACAGTGCTCTCTAGCCCCCACAGTGGTCTCCACCTCCCCCCCACAGTGGTCTCCAGCCCCCACAGTGCTCTCCACCCCCCTACAGTGGTCTCCAGCTCCCACAGTGCTCTCCAGCCCCCCACAGTGCTCTCCAGCCCCCACAGTGCTGTCCACCCCCAAACTTCTCTCCAGCCTCCCACAGTGCTCTCTACCCCCCCCCTCAGTGCTCTCCAGCCCCCCACAGTGCTCTCAACCCCCCCCCCCCCCCACAGTGCTCTCCACCCTCCCACAGTGCTCTCCACCCCCCACAGTGCTCTCTAGCCCCCACAGTGGTCTCCACCTCCCCCCACAGTGGTCTCCAGCCCCCCACAGTGGTCTCCAGCCCCCACAGTGCTCTCCACCCCCCTACAGTGGTCTCCAGCTCCCACAGTGGTCTCCAGCTCCCACAGTGCTCTCCACCCCCCACAGTGCTCTCTAGCCCCCACAGTGGTCTCCACCTCCCCCCACAGTGGTCTCCAGCCCCCCACAGTGGTCTCCAGCCCCCACAGTGCTCTCCACCCCCCTACAGTGGTCTCCAGCTCCCACAGTGCTCTCCAGCCCCCCCACAGTGCTCTCTAGCCCCCACAGTGGTCTCCACCTCCCCCGCCACAGTGGTCTCCAGCCCCCACAGTGCTCTCCACCCCCCTACAGTGGTCTCCAGCTCCCACAGTGCTCTCCAGCCCCCCATGCTCCCCAACCCTGTTCTTTTTGGCTCCCCCCACAGTGCTCTCTAGCCCCCCCCCCCACAGTGCTCTCCAGCTCACCCCCCACAAGTGCTGTCCACCCCCCACAGTGCTCTCCAGCCACCCCCCCACAGTGCTCTCCACCCCCCCCCCCCCACAGTGCTCTTCAGCACCCCCCACAGTGCTCTCTAGCCCCCCCCCCCACAGTGCTGTCCACCCCCAACAGTACTCTCCAGCCCCCCACAGTGCTCTCCAGCCCCCACAGTGCTGTCCACCCCCACACTTCTCTCCAGCGTCCCACAGTGCTCTCTACCCCCCCCCCTCAGTGCTCTCCAGCCCCCCACAGTGCTCTCAACCCCCCCCCCCCACAGTGCTCTCCACCCTCCCACAGTGCTCTCCACCCCCCACAGTGCTCTCTAGCCCCCACAGTGGTCTCCACCTCCCCCCACAGTGGTCTCCAGCCCCCCACAGTGGTCTCCAGCCCCCACAGTGCTCTCCACCCCCCTACAGTGGTCTCCAGCTCCCACAGTGCTCTCCAGCCCCCCCACAGTGCTCTCTAGCCCCCACAGTGGTCTCCACCTCCCCCCCACAGTGGTCTCCAGCCCCCACAGTGCTCTCCACCCCCCTACAGTGGTCTCCAGCTCCCACAGTGCTCTCCAGCCCCCCACAGTGCTCTCCAGCCCCCACAGTGCTGTCCACCCCCACACTTCTCTCCAGCCTCCCACAGTGCTCTCTACCCCCCCCCTCAGTGCTCTCCAGCCCCCCACAGTGCTCTCAACCCCCCCCCCCCCCCCACAGTGCTCTCCACCCTCCCACAGTGCTCTCCACCCCCCACAGTGCTCTCTAGCCCCCACAGTGGTCTCCACCTCCCCCCACAGTGCTCTCCAGCCCCCACAGTGCTCTCCACCCCCCTACAGTGGTCTCCAGCTCCCACAGTGCTCTCCACCCCCCACAGTGCTCTCTAGCCCCCACAGTGGTCTCCACCTCCCCCCACAGTGGTCTCCAGCCCCCCACAGTGGTCTCCAGCCCCCACAGTGCTCTCCACCCCCCTACAGTGGTCTCCAGCTCCCACAGTGCTCTCCAGCCCCCCCACAGTGCTCTCTAGCCCCCACAGTGGTCTCCACCTCCCCCCCACAGTGGTCTCCAGCCCCCACAGTGCTCTCCACCCCCCTACAGTGGTCTCCAGCTCCCACAGTGCTCTCCAGCCCCCCACAGTGCTCTCCAGCCCCCACAGTGCTGTCCACCCCCAAACTTCTCTCCAGCCTCCCACAGTGCTCTCTACCCCCCCCCCTCAGTGCTCTCCAGCCCCCCACAGTGCTCTCAACCCCCCCCCCCCCACAGTGCTCTCCACCCTCCCACAGTGCTCTCCACCCCCCACAGTGCTCTCTAGCCCCCACAGTGGTCTCCACCTCCCCCCACAGTGGTCTCCAGCCCCCCACGGTGGTCTCCAGCCCCCACAGTGCTCTCCACCCCCCTACAGTGGTCTCCAGCTCCCACAGTGGTCTCCAGCTCCCACAGTGCTCTCCACCCCCCACAGTGCTCTCTAGCCCCCACAGTGGTCTCCAGCTCCCCCCACAGTGGTCTCCAGCCCCCCACAGTGGTCTCCAGCCCCCACAGTGCTCTCCACCCCCCTACAGTGGTCTCCAGCTCCCACAGTGCTCTCCAGCCCCCCCACAGTGCTCTCTAGCCCCCACAGTGGTCTCCACCTCCCCCGCCACAGTGGTCTCCAGCCCCCACAGTGCTCTCCACCCCCCTACAGTGGTCTCCAGCTCCCACAGTGCTCTCCAGCCCCCCATGCTCCCCAACCCTGTTCTTTTTGGCTCCCCCTCCAGTGCTCTCTCAAGCTCCCCCCCAGCACTCTCCGCTCCCCACCCCTTTACTCTCCACTCCCCCTGCATTTTGCCCCCACCCATGTGCTCTCCAACTCTGCCAGTCCTCTCTGCCCCCCATAGCGCTCTCCAGTCCCCCGTGCTTTCCACCCCTGTTCTTTCTGGCCCGCACTGGTGCTCTCAAGCTCCCCCCATTTCTCTCCACTCCTCCCTGCTCTTTGTACCCCCCAGTGCTCTCCAGCCCTGTTTTTCTTCCCCCCAGTAGACTCAAGCTCCCCCCAGTGCTCTTCACCACCCCACACTCTTAGCCCCCCAGTGCTCTCAGCCTCCCATGCTCTCCACCCCTGTTCTTTTTGGCCCCCACCATTGCTCTCAAGTTCCCCCCCAGCACTCTCCGCTCCCCACCCCTGTACTCTCTACTCCCCCAGCATTTTGCCCCCACCTATATGCTCTCCAACCCTGCCAGTGCTCTCCGTCCTCCATAATGCTCGCCAGTCCCCCGTGCTTTCCACGCCTGTTCTTTCTGCCCCCACTGGTGCTCTCAAGCTCCCCCAATTGCTCTCCACTCCACCCTGCTCTTTGTACCCCCCAGTGCTCTCCAGCCCTGTTTTTTGGCCCCCAGTACTCTCAAGCTCCCCCCCAGTGCTCTTCGCTACCCCACACTCTTAGCCCCCCCAGTACTCTCAGCCTTCCGTGCTCTCCACCCCTGTTCTTTTTGGCCCCCACCATTGCTCTCAAGTCCCCCACAGCACTTCCCACCCCTGTGGTATCCACTCGCCCCTGCTCTTTGCCCCCACCCATGTGCTCTCCAACCCCACCAGTACTCTGCTCCCCCTTCTCTCCAGCTCCCACCCAGTGCTCTCCACTTCCCCAGGACCAGGGGACAGGCTGACTGGGGCCGAAAAATAAGGACGGCTGAAGGTGCAGGTGGCCAAGGACCACTCCATCTCACAGCAAACAGATCCTCTGGAAGGAGCACCGTCCCCATCCAAAACGAGAACCGGCTCTGGCTGCTGCTGGCCGTCATGGATATCCTGCTGACATGCAAGGTACTGTACCGAGCATCAACAGCACACCTTCCCACAGACAGGGACTGCAGACTGGGACATGCGGCACAGGAGAGGCTGACATGATGGGCACAGCAAGACTGCATTCACAGCACAGTGAGGCTGCAATGATGGGCACAGTGAGGCTGCAATTATGGGCACAGTGAGGCTGCAATGGTGGGCACAGTGAGGCTGCATTTGGGCACAGTGAGGCTGCATTTGATGGGCACACAGTGAGGCTGCATTTGATGGGCACAGTGAGGCTGCATTTGATGGGCACAGTGAGGCTGCAATGATGGGCACAGTGAGGCCGCATTCATGGGCACAGTGAGACTGCATCTGATGAGCACAGTGAGGTTGCATTGATGTGCACAGTGAGGCTGCATTTGGGCACAGTGAGGCTGCATTTGATGGGCACAGTGAGGCTGCATTCGATGGGCACAGTGAGGCTGCAATGGTGGGCACAGTGAGGCTGCAATGATGTGCACAGTGAGGCTGAAATGGTGGGCACAGTGAGGCCGCCTTTATGGGCACAGTGAGACTGCATTTGAAAAGCACAGTGAGGCTGCATTGATGGGCACAGTGAGGCTGCATTTGATGAGAACAGTGAGGCAGCATTGATGGGCATAGTGGGGCTGCATTTGATGGGCACTGGTGAGGCTGCATTGAGCTCTTGTATCATGTCTGCAGTCTCTGACCATCTCCGGTATTATGTCTGCAGTCTCTGACCATCTCCTGTATCATGTCTGTAGTCTCTGAGGGAGTCTGGAGAGGAGTCAGGATGGGGGTCATGGGAGAAGTCAGACTTGTGTGGACTGTGAAGAGGAGACTATAGGATAAAACCAGAGCCAACCAAGCTGGAGCCGACTGACTGAGCCCTGCATGGTGCACCTAAGAGGTCGTCAGTGACAGCACCACCAGGCCAGTCTGAAGGGGGGTCACTGATGTAAGGGGGGAGTGAATACGATAATGGCACTGATATAAAGGGTTTCCCCCTTATATCAGTAACCCACTCCCCTTACCTTAGTGTACTCTTTCTGCAGAAGGTGGTCCCCCCCCCCCATGTTTTGAGTTCCTGAGTTGAGTTGAGTTGATGATTGACCACTTTTAACTGGAATTTGCTTATATATATATATATATATATATATATATATATATATATATATATACATACATATAAATCCCTATGTGATTTCATATTTGTCTTATCTATATATAATACACTCTTCAAATGTGCTTTAAAATGTGTGGTTTTCCCTTTTATGAACATAAAATTGTGACGTTATGCTGTTGCGCTGGTATAATGATGCTGTGGGGTTGGTATGAAATTTTTTCCAGGGCTGGATTTTATTCCCAGTCTGGCCCTGTCTGCAAGGTTTATGGATGTTAAAAACAGATGGAACCAGCTGTCCATAATCCCAAAGGCATTCTCAGCAACCCTTCTTGCTCTGGCCAGCCGGTAATTAAAAACCCTCCTCTCTGGGGTGAGAGTCTTTTGAGAGAATGGCCTCATCAGGTGGTCGCCCAGACCAAAGGCTTCATCGGCAATGAAAACAAAGTGGAGTCCCTCCACGTTATCCGCATCTGGTGTCAATCCCAGGCCACCAGTTCTGTTCAACCAGAACTTCGTCTGGTTGAACACTCCTCCATCTGACATCCAGCCATTTTTCCACACATCCATGTATAGGAAATCATATTGTGCTGACACCACCGCCATCAACACTACACTATGGAACCCCTTGTAATTCCAGTAGTAAGACCTCGAATGGGGTGGTGGCACAATCCGCACATGTTTCCCGTCAATCGCCCCTCCACAGTTGGGAAAGTCAGAATGGGCAGCGAACTAGGAAGCCATAGTCTGGCATTCCTGTGGTGTGGAAGGAAACTGCATAGTCAAACACAAAGAAATTGCTTTAAAAAAAACAAAAACAATTTGCTAACAAATTAAACAAAAACATGTTTGAACAACAGCAGTAAAACAATCAAAGATAAGGCCCAATTCTCAGATTCCTCACCCTTCTGATGGCCCATGGAACATAATTTATGTGGGTGGGTGGGGGGTTCTAATTAATTTGAAGACCACAAATTACACCTGAAGACATTTAAAAGAGGGTGGAGGGGTTCTAATTAATTTGAAGACCACACATTACACCTGAAGACATTTAAAAGAAGGTGGGGGAGGGTTCAGTTCAATGGAGCTGACAATATAAATTGTTAAAAAGGACTAGGCTATGGGTGTATATGGGCCCAAGATTGCATGCTGGGGAGGCTAGTGAAGGCAAATATGCATGTAGGCTACAAAAGGAGAAATGAAAAATAAACTAATTTGAAAAATGCATGCATGAATATAAAGGGGACATTCACAGCATATTCCTATCATGGTAATTAGGTAATGATGAAATTAATACAATACATTAGCAAACATACAATACATATAATGTAATGTTAAAGGAGAAAACTTAATATAGTCCTTCTGCAGGACCTGAATAATGGCAGAACTGGTCTCTGGAATAATGATCCCCAGAGTCTGGGGGGAGATGCCTGTCCTGAACTTGAAGTCCTGCAAGCTTCTCCCTGCCACCAAGTACCACAACGTGGTGACTAGCCTCTTATCCGGAGTGATGGCTTGCCGCATGCAGGTATCCTGCCTGCTGATATAAGGGGTCAGCAAAGCCAGCAGACGGTGAAAAACGGGGTCCGTCATCCTGAGATAATTCCTGAAATCCTCAGGATTATTCTCACGGATCTCACGGAGCAAAGGCATGTGTGAGAATTGGTCACACTGGCGCAGCCAATTCTTCATCCATGAACTCCTCCTCGCCCTGTTCATGGATTGGGCTTGGGTCAAAGTATTAATCCCAACACCAAGCCCCCATACAGCACAAACTCGAGAACGGCTTCAAAACAGTCGGCTGGTCACAAACTGATCCACACGCACTGAAAAGCAGATACAAACCTCACAAGCACAGACTGAACTGCAGAAAACGATCGAATTAAGCTGAAGTCTGAAAAGCGCAAATCGCCTCTAACCAAACCTCTACTAACACGAGATAAACACGAGATTAGCAGAAGGAGCCCAAAGGGTGCCGTACTGGGTCTTGGACTTCCTTTTTCTAGTCCCGTCATACGTGCTCTACGTCATCGCGTTAGAAACCGCCAGACTTTTGGAGTAATTGTGTGTGGCCAAGTCCATTAACTTGAAAGTCCGGTGGACCTCCGCTGGAAAGCACGGAGGATTGTTTGCCGGACTAAGTCCGCCAAATAATCCGATCGTGTGTACGTGGCACTAGGGTATCATGGCCTGATGGATTAGAGACAATATTTCAGCACACATCAGTTCTGGTTAGTTAACACTTGCTAGAATTAGAGCTCGCCCCACAAGGTCGATAGCTTCATCATGAGCAAAGGTCAGGTGCCTCATGGGAAGAATGAAAAGAAATCTCTAAGACTGCGGTATGGTGCCCAAGCCATGCCTTTATTAAGCGCTGCCAAAATGTTGTCAATGTATAACTTGTCATTAGACATGTGCATTTGTTTTCGTCCAAATGCATTTTCGTCCGAATTTCTGGTATTTTCGTTTTCGTTTTGAGAAACGATAACGAAAGCGCAGGATCCGAAAAACAAAAGATCCAACATAAATAAATGCTTTATTTTCGTTTTCGTTGTTGCAACAGTTCGATATACAATAGGAGATTCGACGTGACTCTGACAATAACAATCTGTGTCTATTGAACCTGTGGTCGAATGTGCCTAACCTTAACTATATTAGTAAAAGATTATATAGAGAAAAGATTTGACAGAGAGAAAAGATTCTGGAATTGGGTGGGGGAAGTTAAATAAAAATAATGATGATAATGAATGTTATTGGCTGATTGTAACCAAAGAGGAGGAGCAGTAAAATAGCTAGAACTAAGTACACACGTACAGCCAACTTACTTTCACTTACGATTGCTAGAAGAGAGAGACACACACACTGAATCATTTCAGAAGACAGTCAATCTTATGCCGCGTACACACGGGCGGACTGTATGGCGTACTTAGTTCGTCATACAATCCGACGGACAGTCCGTCGTACTTTCGACTGAACGGACTTGACCACACACGGATGCACAAACAGTCCGTCGAAAGCTTGCGCGATGACGTGTACAGCACGTACGACGGGACTAGAAATAGGAAGTCCAATACATAGCAAAGCACCCTTCCGCCGTGTAAATCCTTTCTGGGCATGCGCCATTCTTAGTCCATCGAACTAGCATACTGACGAGCGGATTGTCCGCTGAAACCAAAGTACGACGGACAGAATTTCGAAAAATCCGAAATTCTTAGTACGCCGGACTGCACGCTGAAAAAGTCAGCTGAAGCCCACACACGAGCGGACTGTCCGCTGAAATGTGTTTCGACGAACTAAGTACGCCATACAGTCCGCCCGTGTGTACGCGGCATTAGCTGGTCTGTTTGAATTGTCACTTGTCAGAGAACCTGAACTATTATTAAGCATAAGCACAGCAGCAGAACAATAGTGAAGCAAGCTACAGTTCAACTTAGGCCGCGTACACACGCGCGGACTGTTTGCCCAACCTTGTTCGTCAAACAGTTTCGGCAAACAGTCCGCTCAAAATTTGCATGAGCGGACTTGCCCACACACGAGCGGACTGTTTGACGAACAAGGTTGGGCAAACAGTTCGCTCAACTTTTGAAATGAACGGACTCGCCCACGTAAGGAGGAGGCAAATCCGCCCATTTCGAGCGCGTGTACAGGTAGGCGGGGCCCGCGAAGGAGACGTCGCGGGCTCCGCCACCTGGAATGGGCTTAAAGGGGAAACCCAACGCCGAAAAAAATCGGCGTGGGGGTTCCCCCAAAGTCCACACCAGACCCTTGTCCGAGCACGCTACCCGGCCGGCCAGGAAAGGGGGGCGAGCGAGCGCGCCCCCCCTCCTGAGCCGTACCAGGCCGCGTGCCCTCAACATGGGGGGGTGCCTTGGGGAAGGGGGGGCCGCGCGGCCCCCCCACCCCAAAGCACCTTGTCCCCATGTTGATGAGGACAAGGGCCTCTTCCCGACAACCCTGGCCGTTGGTTGTCGGGGTCTGCGGGCGGGGGGCTTATCGGAATCTGGGAGCCCCCTTTAAGAAGGGGGCCCCCGGATACCGGCCCCCCACCCTATGTGAATGAGTATGGGGTACAATGTACCCCTACCCATTCACCTGTGAAATAAAGTACAAAAAAAAACACAACACAGGGAAAAAATATTTTATTGCACAGCTCCGGGGGTCTTCCGTCTTCGGGGGTCTTCTCGCCGGACTCCTCCGCTATCTGTGTGTAGCTCTTTTACTAGCGGAGGAGTCCGGCTTTCTTCCTCCCCGCCGCCGGCCTCTTCTCCCGACTTCGGGGGTCTTGTCCCCCTCTTCGGTTCTTCTGCCGGGCCACCGCGTCTTCTTGTAGCTCTTTTACAGGCGGTGGCCCGGTCTTCTGTTGAGGGCACGCGGCCTGGTACGGCTCAGGAGGGGGGGCGCGCTCGCTCGCCCCCCTTTCCTGGCCGGCCGGGTAGCGTGCTCGGACAAGGGTCTGGTGTGGACTTTGGGGGAACCCCCACGCCGATTTTTTTTGGCGTTGGGGTTCCCCTTTAAGCCCATTCCAGGCGGCGGAGCCCGCGACGTCTCCTTCGCGGGCCCCGCCTACCTGTACACGCGCTCGAAATGGGCGGACTTTCCGAGCGGGAACAGTCCGCTCATTTCGAAAGTACAGCGGACAGGCCCACACACGGGCGGACTGTTCGCTCAAACACAGTTTCAGCGGACAGTTTTTCGGAATTTCCGAAAGACTTTGTCCGTCCAACTGTCCGCTGAAACTGTCCGCTGAAAGCCCACACACGAGCGGACTGTCCGCCCAAACACTGTTCAGCGGACAAGGTTGGGCGAACAGTCCGCCCGTGTGTACGCGGCCTTAGCATTTTCCTAATAATCTGCTGCTATTGTGCTAGTGTGAGAACCTCACAGTGACATTAGTGTTGCTGCTAGTGTTGTTGTGATAGCCTCAGAGGCTGCCTGTGTTGTGGGGGGGATTTATTATTATAGAATCTTGTTACCTGTCTGATCAGTGATCGCTATCACCAGTCCCCCAGTTTCTGTTTGAACGAGTATATAATATATATATACAGAAACAATTGTAGATGGCTCAGGAAAGTCCTCCAATGACTCCATATCCCTCTCACAATGGGTTGCCACCATATTCATTATTATCAGTCACTCACTATCTGACACCTGACACTGTGAGACTTATGCCGCGTACACACGGGCGGACTGTATGGCCTACTTAGTCCGCCGAAACACATTTCAGCGGACAGTCCGCTCGTTTGTGGGCTTCAGCGGACTTTTTCAGCGTGCAGTACGGCGGACTAAGTATTTCGGAATGTTCGAAATACTGTCCGTCGTACTCGCATTTCGGGCGGACAATCCGCCCGTGTGTATGCCAGTCCGCCGTACTTTTGAAATGCCCGGAGAAAAGTCCGCTCATTTCGAGCGGGTATCCAGGTAGGCGGGGCCCACGAAGGAGACGTCGCTGGCCCCGTCGCCTGGTATGGACTTAAAGGGGAACCCCAACGCCGAAAAAAAATTGGCGTGGGGCCCCCCCCCCAAGTCCACAACAGACCCTTGTCCGAGCACGCTACCCGGCCGGCCAGGAAAGGGGGGCGAGCGAGCGCCCCCCCTCCTGAGCCGCACCAGGCCGCGTGCCCTCAACATGGGGGGCTGCCTTGGGGAAGGGGGGGCCGCGCGGCCCCCCCACCCCAAAGCACCTTGTCCCCATGTTGATGAGGACAAGGGCCTCTTCCTGACAACCCTGGCCGTTGGTTGTCGGGGTCTGCGGGCGGGGGGCTTATCGGAATCCGGGAGCCCCCTTTAATAAGGGGGCCCCCGGATACCGGCCCCCCACCCTATGTGAATGAGTATGGGGTACAATGTACCCCTACCCATTCACCTGTAAAATAAAAGTACCAAAAAAAACACAACACACAAGATAAAATACTTTATTGCACAGCTCCGGGGGTCTTCCGTCTTCGGGGGTCTTCTCGCTGGACTCCTCCGCTATCTTCTTGTAGCTCTTTTGCTAGCGGAGGAGTCCGGCTTTCTTCCTCGCCGCCGGCCTCTTCTCCCGACTTCGGGGGTCTTGTCCCCCTCTTCGGTTCTTCTGCCGGGCCACCGCGCCTTCTTATAACTCTTTTACAGGCGGTGGCCCGGTCTTCTGTCGCCGCCGCCGCCGCCTTCCGTTCTTCTACTTCTTCTTCTTCTTCTTCTCCAGGAGATGTTGCCTCGACGATCTCTCCGGCCGGAATGCCAGGGACGCACTGCGCGGCCACTTATATAGGGACAAGGGGCGGTGTCACATGGCTTTATGTCACATGGGTTGGTGTCACATGGTGACCCCGCCCCCTTACGATGTCATAGTCCCCATGTGACATCAACCCATGTGACCAACCCATGTGACATAAAGCCATGTGACACCGCCCCTTGTCCCTATATAAGTGGCCGCGCAGTGCGTCCCTGGCATTCCGGCCGGAGAGATCGTCGAGGCAACATCTCCTGGAGAAGAAGAAGAAGAAGAAGTAGAAGAACGGAAGGCGGCGGCGACAGAAGACCGAAGAGGGGGACAAGACCCCCGAAGTCGGGAGAAGAGGCCGGCGGCGAGGAAGAAAGCCGGACTCCTCCGCTAGCAAAAGAGCTACAAGAAGATAGCGGAGGAGTCCGGCGAGAAGACCCCCGAAGACGGAAGACCCCCGGAGCTGTGCAATAAAGTATTTTATCTCGTGTGTTGTGTTTTTTTTGGTACTTTTATTTTACAGGTGAATGGGTAGGGGTACATTGTACCCCATACTCATTCACATAGGGTGGGGGGCCGGTATTCGGGGGCCCCCTTATTAAAGGGGGCTCCCGGATTCCGATAAGCCCCCCGCCCACAGACCCCGACAGCCAACGGCCAGGGTTGTCGGGAAGAGGCCCTTGTCCTCATCAACATGGGGACAAGGTGCTTTGGGGTGGGGGGGCCGCGCGGCCCCCCCTTCCCCAAGGCACCCCCCCATGTTGTGGGCACGCGGCCTGGTGCGGCTTAGGAGGGGGGGCGCTCGCTTGCCCCCCTTTCCTGGCCGGCCGGGTAGCGTGCTCGGACAAGGGTCTGTTGTGGACTTGGGGGGGACCCCCACGCCGATTTTTTTCAGCGTTGGGGTTCCCCTTTAAGTCCATACCAGGCGGCGGGGCCAGCGACGTCTCCTTCGCGGGCCCCGCCTACCTGGATACCCGCTCGAAATGAGCGGACTTTCCTCCGCGTGTGTGGGCGAGTCCGTTCATTTCAAAAGTAGGGCGGATAGTATGGCGGACTTAGTACGCCGTATTAATACGCTCAAAAAGTGGTATGTGTGGTCAAGTCCGTTCATTCGAAAGTATGACGGACTGTCCGTCGGATTGTCTGACGGATTAAGTTGGCCAGACAGTCCGCCCGTGTGTACGCGGCTTTAGACCATTCATTCAACATGAAAGACGGAGATTTGACAAAGCAACGAAAAACACACACATTTATAATAATATTCGACATAGCATCGAAATTGTACGACGCTGCAATCATACATTTCCGGAGTCAAATGTTCCGCCTATGGGCTATATAGAGTTTAGCAGCTCCGTCAAATCTTCTTTATACATTAGACAGACACCATAAGCCTTCAAAGGCAGATTCGAACATAATTCATGTGGATTTTCGGACGAATGCAATTTTTGAACGAAAAACGAAATAAATAAAAACAAATTTTGGGCGTAACTAAATAAATAAATTTTTCGGACGAAAACGAAATTCCGAAAGGAAATATTTCACTCTGCACATGTCTACTTGTCATTCAGAAGTAGGGGTGGGTCGAACCCACCCCCCCCCCCCCCCCGTTCGGTTAGCACCAGAACATTACAGGCAAAAAATTAGTTCGAACACACGAACACCGTTAAAGTCTATGGGACACAAACATGAAAAATCAAAAGTGCTAATTTAAAAAGGCTTATATGCACGGTATTGTCTTAAAAAGTGTTTGGGGACCTGAGCCCTGCCCCAGGGGATATGCATCAATGCGGTCCCAGCAATACACATAAAAGTTCATTGATAAAAGTTCATTGATATAAACGGCACACAGGGGAACCAAAAAACAGCACATCGAACCAAAATAAAAAAAAAATGTGTGGGGGTTCCCCCAAATTCCATACCAGACCCTTCAGGTCTGGTATGGATATTAAGGGGAACCCCGGGCCAAAATTGTTTTAAAAAAATGGCGTGGAGTCCCCCCAAAAATCCATACCAGTCCCTTATCCGAGCACGCAACCTGGCGGGCTGCAGGAAAAGAGGGGGGACGAGAGAGCATCCCCCCTCCTGAACCATACCAGGCACATGCCCTCAACATTGGGAGGGTGCTTTGGGGTAGCCCCCAAAGCACCTTGTCCCCATGTTGACGGGGAGAAGGACCTCAACCCCACAACCCTTGCCCGGTGGTTGTGTGGGTCTGCGGGCAGGGGGCTTATTGGAATCTGGAAGCCCCCTTTAACAAGGGGACCCCCAGATCCCCCCCGTGTGAATTGGTAATGGGTTACAAATGTACCCCTACCATTTCACAAAAAACCTGTCAACATTTTTTAAAAAGAAAATAGATAGTTTTGACAGGTCCTTTATTAATGTGTTCTTCTTTCCCCACCCCCCTCTGACAACACGGGGAAAGCCATAGGGAAGTCCCCGTGCGTCAGAGGGGGGCAGGGTCACCGGGTGGCCCCTCCCTCCATTATAAAAGAGCTGTCACCTGGACAGACCCGTCACACAGTGGGAGACTCCCATTGAGGTCCACAGGACGAAGCGGAGAAGAAGAAGCCGTAGGAAGATGCCGGAAGAGAAGACCGGAGGAAGAAGCAAAGGAAGATAGAGGAAGAAGCAGGGGAAGAACAAGATGGAGGAAGAAAAACACCAAAGGAAGGCCAGAAGAAGATGGACGAAGAAGCGGAGAAAGAAGAAGACATTAATAAAGGAATTGTCAAAAACCATCTATTGTCTTTTTTAACATTTTTGACACTTTTTTTGTGAAATGGTAGGGGTATATTTGTACCCCATTACCGATTCACATGGAGGGCTGTCATCTGGGGGTCCCCTTATTAAAGGGGGCTTCCAAATTCCGATAAGCCCCCCACCAGCAGACCCGCACAACCACAGCAAGGGTTGTGGGGATGAGGCCCTTCTCCCCATCAACATGAGGACAAGGTGCTTTGGGGGCCTACCGCAAAGCACCCTCCCAATGTTGAGGGCATGTGGCCTGGTACAGTTCAGGAGGGGAGGCACTCTCTCATCCCACCCTCTTTTCCTGTGGCCTGCCAAGTTGTGTACTTACATAAGGGTCTGGTATGGATTTTTGGGGGGACCCTATGCCATTTTTTTTTTAAATTGGCGCAGGGTTCCCCTTAATATCCATACCAGACCTGAAGGGGTGGGGACCCCCATGCATTTTTTTTTTAATTTTGGTTCGGGGGTTCTCCTGTGGGGGAATCCCATGCTGTTTTTAGCAATGAACTTTTATGTGTATTTTCCTTTAGAAATTAAATTTTGTTGTCAGACTGTTCTAAACACGGGAAACTTTCGCCACTTTACTGGCATACTATAGACACCCCCCAGGCACGGTTCACTTTAACCACTTCCCATCCAGGCCAATTCTGACATTTCTCTCCTACATGTAAAATTCATAATTTTTTTGCTTGAAAATTACATAGAACCCCCAAACATTATATATGTTTTTTTAGCAAAAACCCTAGAGAATACAATGGCGGTTGTTGCAATTTTTTATCTCTAAAATTGATTACTTTTATTCCTATTACAAGGAATGTAAACATCCCTTGTATTAGAAATATGCACAATCGGACCTATTTACAGTGAGATATGGGGTGAATAAGACCCCACATCTCACCTCTAGGCTGGGAAGCCTAAAATAAAAAAAAACAAAAAACCGATCCTGGCTTCCTAGCCAAATTGGCGCCGTTATTTTGAATGCAGAGGCCGGGCGTGACGTCATAACATCGCGCCTGGCCTCCGAATGATCATAGAGACTCCGGGGACGATCTGGTCCGTGGAAGCGGTGAGTCGGTAGAAGCACCGGAGGGCGGCGGGAGGGGGGGTGTCCCCTCCCGCCTCCCGTAAGAACAATCAAGTGGTGGAACAGCCGCTATGACCGTTCCTATGGTGCAGGGAATCGCCGGCTGAAAACGCCGAATGATGTCTGTGGCCTCAGGCATCATTCAGATATAACCACTGAAAGCCGAGGCCATCCCTGGACGTCCTACCGGTGCAAAGTGGTTAAGCATTATTAAAATCACTGCTACCAAAAAAACTGACGTTTTTAAAACTTTTTTTGCATTGATAAATGTCCCCTGGGTCAGGACCCAGGTCCCCAAACACTTTTTATAACAATAACTTGCATATTAATCTTTAAAATTAGTACTTTTGATTTCTCCCATAGACTTTTAACCACTTGACCACTGGGCACTTAACCATTTCCCACCCGGCCAATGCACATATACGGCCGGGTGGGAGCCATCTACTTCTGATAGGACGTTCAGGAACGTCCATCAGAAGGAGCGGGATCGCGCGCGCGTGCCCGCGCAGCGGCGCGATCCCGATGCGCCCGTGTCACCCAGACACGGCGCATCTAAGATCGGCAGGAGGGCTCTGTGATTGGCCCTCCTGATCACATGACGGCCGTGTCCAATCACGGCCGTCATGTGATGTAAACAAACAGCCGGTTGCTAGGCAATCGGCTCCTCCTCTCCTCACACAGAAGTCATCGCTGAGGAGAGGAGAGCAGATCGCTGCAGCCGGCTGATGATCAGTGAGTATGAGCTGTTTTTTACAGCTTTTTACTCACTGATCACCAGTCTAGTGTAAACACAAATCACCACACAGTGTAAACACACCACACAGTATAAACACAATGTCCCCAAACATGTCCCCAAAACATACATGTCCCCAAATAATAAATACACATGTCCCTAATAATAAAAACATGTCCCCCACATATGTCCCACTAAAATCACATGTCCCAATGATTATCTGCACACATATGTACGTGATCACCTGCACACATATGTACATGATCATTTGCGTGCATATGTCCGTGATCCCACAAACCAATTATTATACACTTAACGGAATTTTTTTTACCAAAAACATGTTGCAGAATACATTTTGGCTTAAATTTATGACAAAATTTGATTTTATTGGATTTCTTTTAAAATAGAAAAAAGAAAATATTGTTTTTTTCCCAAATTTCCGCTTTTTTTGCGCTTATATCGCAAAAAATAAAAAACGGAGTCGTGAATAAATACCACCAAAATAAAGCTCTATTTGTGCGAACAAAATGATAAAAATTTCATTTGATGAAAAGCGCTAGAGCGATGAAAGCTGAAAATTGGGCTGGGAAGGAAGGGGGCGAAAGTGCCCTGTATTGAAGTGGTTAAACACCCTTAATAACCTGACCAATTTTCAGCTTTCGGTGCTCTCACATTTTGAATGACAATTACTCAGTCATGCAACACTGTACCCATATGAAATTTTTGTTCTTTTTTTCACACAAATAGAGCTTTCTTTTGGTGGTATTTAATCACCGCTGGGTTTTTTATTTTTTGTGCTATAAAAGAAAAAAGACTGAAAATTCTGTAAAAAAAATGAATTTTTCTTCGTTTCTGTTATAAAATTTAGCAGATTAGTAAATTTTCTTCATACATTTTGGCCAAAATTTATACTACTGCATATCTTTGGTAAAAATAAGTACAAATTGGTGGATATTATTTAGTCTTTGTGAAAGTTATAGAGTCCATAACCTATGGTGCCAATATCTGAAAATGTATCACACCTGAAGGACTGATGGCCTGTTTCAATTCTTGAGACCCTAACATGCCATAAAAGTACAAATACCCCCAAAATTACCCATTTTTGGAAAGAAGACATTCCAAGGTATTTAGTAAGAGGCATGATGAGTTTTTTGAAGTTGTTATTTTTTCCCACAATTCTTTGCAAAATCAAGATTTATTTCTCAAACACAGCATATGCATTCCCCAAATTACACCCCAAAACACATTCTGCTATTACTCCCGAGTACGGCGATACCACATGTGTGGACTTTTACACAGTGTGACCACATACAGAGGCCCAACATGAAGGAAGCACCATCAGGCGTTCTGGAGCACCCAGGACAATTCTGACATTTCTCTCCTACATGTAAAAATCATCATTTATTTGCTAGAAAATTACATAGAACCCCAAAACATTATATGTTTTGTTTTAGCAAAGACCCTAGAGAATACAATGGTGGTCGTTGCAACTTTTTATCTCACACAGTATTTGCGCAGCAATTTTTCGAGTGCTTTTTTGGAAAAAAAACAGTTTTGTGCTTAAAAAAACCCCAAAACAGTAAAGTTAGCCCAATGTTTTTGCATAATGTGAAAGATGAAGTTACGCCGAGTAAATAGATACCTAACATGTCACTCTTCAAAACTGCACACACTTGTGGAATGGCGCCAAACGTCGCTACTTAGAAATCCCCATAGGCGACGCTTTACATTTTTTTACTGGTTACATGTTTTGAGTTACAGAGAAGGTCTAGGGCTAGAATTATTGCTCTCGCTCTAACGTTCGCAAGTGATACCTCACATGTGTGGTTTGAACACCGTTTTCATATGTGAGTGGGACTTACATATGCGTTCGCTTCTGCATGTGAGCACATGGGGACAGGGTGCTTTAAATTATTTATTTATTTTATTGTTCATTTTACTTTATTTATTTTAGTTTGACATTTTTTTCCCCAAAAATAATTTTTTTGATCACTTTTATTCCTATTACAAGGAATGTAAACATCCCTTGTAATAGGAATATGGCATGAGCGGTCCTCTTTACAGTGAGATATGGGGTCAATAAGACCCCGCATCTCACCTCTAGGCTGGGAAGCCTGAAATAAATAAAAACAAATAAAAAAAAAAAGATTCTGGCTTTGATCTTATTGGCGAGTCTGTAGAAGCACCCGGTGGCGGCAGGAGGGGGGGGGGGCATCCCCTCTCGCCTCCTGTAAGAACGATCAAGCAGCGGAACAGCCACTATGATTGTTCTTATGGTGTAGGGAATCGCCAGCTGAAAAAGCTTATATCTGAATGATGCCTGTAGCTACACCCCTCATTCAGATATCCCCACACAAAGTCAAGGACATCATATGATGGCTGGCTGGGTATTGCAGGGTATCACCGAGTATGGCTGGGTATTGCAGGGTATCACGAGTATGGCTGGGTATTGCAGGGTATCACCGAGTATGGCTGGGTATTGCAGGGTATCACCGAGTATGGCTGGGTATTGCAGGATATCACCGACTATGGCTGGGTATTGCAGGGTATCACTGAGTATGGCTGGGTATTGCAGAGTATAGCTGGGTATTGCAGGGTATCTCCAAGTATGGCTGGGTATTGCAGAGTATGGCTGGGTATTGCAGGGTATCTCCGAGTATGGCTGGGTATGGCAATTTATGGCAGAGTATTGGCAGGGTATTGCAGAGTATTGGCAGAGTAATGCAGAGTATTGCAGAGTATTGGCAGGGTATTGCAGAGTATTGGCGGATATTGCAGAGTATTGGTGGGCGTTGCAGAGTATTGGCGGGCATTGCAGAGTATTGGCGGGTATTGCACAGTATTGAAGAGTATTGGCGGGTATTGCAGAGTATTGGCAGGTATTGCAGAGTATTAGCAGGTAATGCAGAGTATTGGCAGGGTATTGCAGGGTATTGGCAGGGAATTGAGGGGTTAATTTTCGGTGAGTAGCACCGTGGGCACTGCAGATGCAGCCCACAGCGCTGCTGACACCGATCTCTTCCCCCTCCGCTGTAACGATCGGATGTTATGACGCCGGTTTGTTTACAAGTGATCACTATGTCATTTGACGGAGCAATCACGTGGTAAACGGCCACGATGAGCGGCCGTTTACCATGATCCATGATGGATGCTCTCGAGTACGCTCCCCAGGGGGCGCGCGGGAGCGGAATTCTGGGAGGACGTTATATAACGGCCTCTCAGAGTTAAGCAACCGCCCTGTAGCCGTTATTCGGCTATGGGGCGGTTGTTAAGTGGTTAAAGGGTGTTCCACGGCTTTCGAAATTTGGTGCGAACACCCCAAATTGTTCGCTATTTGGTGAACGGGCGAACAGCCAATGTTCAAGTCTAACTCATGTTCGACCCGAACATAAAGCCCATCCCTATTCAGAAGGTAGGAAATGCAGTTTACACACACACGCACACGCACAAGTTACTTGTTTATCCTCTCAAGTAGCTGTCCTGGCAGATGGTTTGGGAAAACCATGGTTAAATTTACCAGTGACACCAGAAAATCAGAACTCGGAAGTAACATTTTACAGGTCGCTTCCAAGTCACTAGCAGGAAGGGATGTTTGCTGATTTCCCTCCCCTCTGCCTGGCGATACCTGCAATACCACTTTTGGGTCTGTCAGTGTTTGCGTGGAGACCAAGAAACATGTCAGGGGTTTGCACAGTGGGGAGCAACACATACAGGGGTGCACGAAATCTATCTGGCACAGATTCTTTTTAACAGCCAACAGTTGGCTTGTCAAATTTATACAAATACACCCCCTGCTGCTACAGCAGTAAGGCCTTTGGTGCCAGTAAATTGGTTAATCTCAGAATTCTGAGTTTTAGTCTCAGAATTACGACTTTGAAACTTAGATTATTGGAATTCTAACTTTGAAACTCAGAATTGTTTAATAGATTTTATGATGGCCAGGGTGCTTCTGTAAAAGTGTCATAAAAAGGATCACACAATTTTAAAGTAGGCCTAAAGACAAAATGTTGTTTTTTTTCCTTTTGAATAGAGCGAAGGAAGGTTATAACCCCTGTCAATTTTATTTTTGCCATCTGTGTCTCTTTGGGGAGATTTCCCTTAGCTTCCTGTCCCATAGTCAAAACAAGAAGTGAGCGAAAAATCCCTATAAAATGAGGGAATTCCTGGTTATCACTAAGGTCACCAGACCTAGTTGTCCCCACTGGAAACGTTTCCCTCTATTCATGTTCTGGTAACAACCTAAATCTGTGAATGTAAATCATTTTTAATTTTCATCTCCACTCCATCCAAAACTAAAAAGAAAAAAAGAAAAAAACGTTTTGCCTTTAGTTTTATTGTAATGTAGTTTAATTTATATTGTTTTGTTTTTGGCTTTTATTTAGTAATAGGCTTTACAGAGTGATTTTAACAATAAGTAATTTTCTTTTATAATGGTTTTGTGATACTATATTCTTTACTATTAAAGAGGAAGTAAAAAAAAAGTTTCTGCTAAGTAAAGGCATAATGTGCTAGTATGCATCGCATACTAGCACAGCATCGCATACTAGCACATTATGTGACCATTACCTGCAAAACGAAGCCCACGTTGCCCCTGCTGAAGGGTGCATCCATCTTCGCCCGCTTTCCTTCTGGGGCCACGGACTCCGGCTCTGTGACTGACCAGAGCGACGTGACGTCTCTCTCGTGCATGGGCGCGGGAGCCGGCAGTCATGGTACACTTGCCTGAAGAAACGGCACGGGCAAACGTTTCTTCAGAGTACATGCGCCGATAACATCATCGGCGCACTATACAATGCATATCTCTTAACTACTTGAGGTCCGTGCTGCTATAGCCGAATGACAGCCACAGTGCGGACTTGAATTTCGGGGAGGCCGTCATAGGACGTCCTCCCCTTTGCACGCTCCCCACGCGCCCCCCCGCAGTGCACACGCGGCGCGCACCATGACCACCGAGTCTCCGAGACTCGGGTGATCACCGATCTGAGTAAGGCGCCGATCGCGGCCCCTTACCACGTGATCAGCTGTTAGTCAATGACAGATGATCACGTGTGTAAACAAAAGCTCGGTAATTGGCTTATGCTCAAGTCGATCACCGGCTTATGCTCAAGGGACATCAGTCTCGAAGAGGAAGGAGGCACATCTGCCTCCTCCTCTGTGCCTGCAAGGGCCACCTGCCATTGCCCACAGTGCCCACCACTGCCACCTATCAATGCCCATGAGTGCCACCTATCAATGCCCACCAGTGGTGCCAATCTGGTGCCACCTAGCAGTGCTGCCTTTCAGTGCCCATCACTGCCACTCATCAATGGCCATCACTGCCACCCATCAGTGCCCATCACTGCCACCCATCAATGCCCTTCAGTGCCACCTCTCAGTGCCACCTATCAGTGCCGCCCTATTGGTGCCCATTAATGCAGCCCGTTGGTGCCCAACAGTGAAGCCCATCGGTGCCCATCAGTGCAGCCTCATCAGTGTAAATCAATGAAGGAGAAAAATTACCTGTTTGCAAAGTTTTATAACAAAATATAAAAAAAAAATATTTTTTTTAAAGATTCTGTATTTTAATTTTTTTTTAACAAAAAATAAAAACCGCAGAGGTGATCAAACACCACCAAAAGAAAGCTCTATTTGTGGGAAAAAAATGATAAAAAATGTATTTCGGTACGGTGTTGTATGACCGCGCAATTGTCATTTAAAATGCATCAGGGCTGAAAGCTGAAAATTGGTCTGGACAGGAGGGGGTTTAAGTGCCAGTAAGCAAGTGGTTAAAGAGCACATATTTAGGAGATATTTACAGTACCTATAGGCAAGCCTTATTTTAGGCTTACCTATAGGTACAAATGTCTCAGGAAGGTTTACAACCTCTTTAAAGAGGAAGTAAACCCCAATGAGTTTACTTCCTCTTTGATTCCCTGCAAAAGTAAAGCACCGATGAGTTTACTTCCTCTTTGATTCCCTGCAAAGGTAAAGCATAATGGACTACTATGCATCGCGTTCTTCCTCCATGTCCCCCTCCGTTCTGCTGTCCCCCTCCGTTCTGCTGTCCCCCTCCATTCTTCCTCCATAACCCCCTTTGTTCTGCTGCCCCCTTCCGTTCTTCCTCCGTGTCCCCCTCTGTTTTGCTGCTGTCCCCCTCCGTTCTTCCTCCATGTCCCCCTCTGTTCTGCTGCTGTCCCCCTCCGTTCTTCCTCCGTGTCCCCTTCCGTTCTGCTGTCCCCCTCCATTCTTCCTCCATGTCCCCCTCTGTTCTGCTGTCCCCCTCCATTCTTCATCTGTGTCCCCCTCCGTTCTGCTGCTGCCCCCCTTCGTTCTTCCTCCGTGTCCCCCTCCGTTCTGCTGTCCCCCTCCATTCTTCCTCTGTGTCCCCCTCTGTTCTGCTGTCCCCCTCCATTTTTCTTCCATGTCCCCCTCAGTTCTGCTGCTGTCCCCCTCCGTTCTTCCTCCATGTCCCCTTCCATTCTGCTGTCCCCTTTGTTCTTCCTCCATGGAGGAAGAACAGAGGAGGACAGCAGAACGGAGGGGGACACGGAGGAAGAACGGAGGGGACAGCAGAACGGAGGGGGACACGGAGGAAGAACGGAGGGGGATATGGAGGAAGAATGGAGGGGGACACAGAGGAAGAACAGAGGGGGACAGCAGCAGAACGGAGGGGGACATGGAGGAAGAATGGAGGGGGACAGCAGAACGGAGGGGGACACGGAGGAAGAATGGAGGGGGACAGCAGAACGGAGGGGGACACGGAGGAAGAACAGAGGGGGACAGCAGAACGGAGGGGGACATGGAGGAAGAACGTTGGGGGACACGGAGGAAGAACGGAGGGTGACATGGAGGAAGAATGGAGGGGGACAGCAGCAGAATGGAGGGGGACACAGAGGAAGAACAGAGGGGGACAGCAGCAGAACGGAGGGGGACATGGAGGAAGAATGGAAAGGGACAGCAGAACGGAGGGGGACATGGAGGAAGAATGGAGGGGGACAGCAGAACCTAGGGGGACACGGAGGAAAACTGGAGGGGGACAGCAGCAGAACGGAGGGGGACAAAGTGTGAAGGTAACACAGAAAGTACACTAACCTGTCCTGGAAGAATGTCTGACTGCAGGCAGCACTTACGGACCTCGTGGGCGGGAGGAGCCTGGAGGAGGACTCAGTCAGACGAGGCTCAGGCTGGCTGGCTGCAGTGCTCTGGAGGAGAGAAGTTTAAACAACTGTGGCTCTGGCTCTGTCTGGTGTTGAGTCTGGTCACCGTCACTCAGGTCACTGGCGTCATTCTGTTCACTGCTGGCTGGTGGTGTGGCTGATCTCTCTCTGGACTACTGGGCGGTGGGCGCACGCGCTGCTCGCCTCTCAGCCATAGGATGCGGGTGGGTGCACTGCCCACACTGACTGCCAGTGCCGCCCACATGTCTGTCAGCGCGCCCCTCAGGCCTCAGCTGACATCGCTGGTTGCTAGATGCGGGGCGGCCCCTAGCCTAGCAACCAGCCTGGCAGCCAGCCAGCCTAATGATGTGTTAAACTTTATAAGGGTGGTGGGCTGGCAATGGACTGGCGGAGTGAGTTGGCGGAGCGGACTGGTCTGGTCAGTGGTCACTGTGGGTTTTTTTTCATTCCGGGACACTGTATTGTCCCGGAATGAAGGTGCCCGGGACACGGGACAAAAATCTCAAGTCAGGGGCAATCCCGGGCAATCCGGGACACGTGGGCACCCTAGCGATGACGTCACTCCCGCACATGCGCACGGGAGCCGACACTCGCGGCATATCGCCGCTATCTGCGACTTACCCAGTGCGCCTGCGTGCCGCTGTCTACGGCGCAGGTGGCTGTCTTCAGGTAAATATTTCTTGGACCTACAGGTAAGCCTTAATCTAGGCTTACCTGTAGGTCAAAGTGGTTTGTAAGGGTTTACAACCACTTTAAGGGCCAGTTCACAGCATAGAAACACAGTCAGGATGCATTCCAGATGCTTTCCTGCATGCACGTTTTTAATGAGTTTCAGTGTGTTTTTGATGCGTTTTTGGTGCAGTCTAGTGCATTTCCCCCCCTCTCTTTTTCTTAACCTTTAGGGCCAGTTCACACCACATGCAATCCAGTGCATTTTTTTACTACATCAAAACGCATGGAAAGTAGGTTATATGGTTTTCAATGGCATAGTTCACACCAGTGCTTGCAGGTCCATTGCATCCCAGTTCCAGAAAAAAAAAGTAGAACATGCTGCATTTTTTCTACACTGGACTGTACTGGAATGCTGTAAAATGCATCAAAAATGCACTGGAACACACTTGTCCTTATTTAAGGTTAAGAAAAAATAGGGGGGAAATGCACTTGACTGCATCAAAAATGCACTGGAAACGTGCATGCAGAAAAGCATCCGGAACGCATCCAGACTGCGTTTCTTTATTGTAAATAAGGACATGTGTGTTCCAGTGCCTTTTTGTGCATTCGGGTGCATTTCAGTGCGCTTTTTGATGCGTTTTACAGCGCTCCAGTGCAGGAGAAATGCAACATGTTCTACTTTTTTTTTATGTAACTCGAACACACTGGAACTGCATGCACTGGTGTGAACTATGCCATTGACAACCATATAACCTACGGTACTTTCAATGCATTTTTGATGCATAAAAAAATGCACTGGGCTGCATGTTGTGTGAACTGGCCCTAAGTTTTTTGTGCTAAGAAGTTTGGATTAGGTGCATTCTGTAGAAAGAAGGGTTAATGGGACCAGGGAGGGTGAATGGGGAGGAATGAGAGTGAGGCTGAGCCTGGAGAAATCACAGGGAATGCTGTATCTGTCAGAGGGACAGCAGCGTGCACAGACGGAGACATATTGCTGAGCAGGACAGAGAAGAGCTGGTGAAAAATTTATTGGATTCCCTGGTCACAAGGTACTGTTATGGAATTTCCTTGTGTGACTTCACAGGAAGGATCTCTTGGACTGCACGGGGAACAGTATTTATACAGTGAGTGGAGATAAAGAAACCAACATTACAACCCCTCCCTTAGCTTAAAAATGACAACAAAGGCATCTATAGAAATGCTTAGTAAGGGCAGTCAAAAGGATACTTTGAGATAATTGCAGGGCTTTTATTCTTTGGCATAAATTATTTTTCTCACAGTGGCCATTTTTACTAAGGGCAGATTAATCCATTTCTCTATATTTCCTGGAACTCTGGGTCTGCTCCCTTGAACATGTGACAGTGATCTGAGGGAGAAAGGGCACTATTTATGTAGACTTCCCAGGATGCATTTGTGAAATAAGGGTTACAAGGGTTACTTGGACTATATATGTATGAATACCTTTAACAGTGGACAGGTTAATCATTAAATAAAAATTGCATGTATAGACCCTGTTTTTTCCACTAAAGGTACAATAATGCCGCGTACACATGTAGCCGACTTCCTGCCGGACTGTCCGCCGGACTTTCCGAACGGGCTACTCGCGCACACACAGCACCTTTTCAGCGGACTAATATTGCGTACTAAGTTCGCCGGACTATCCGCCGTACTTTTGAAATGAACGGACTCGCCCACACACGCGGAGGAAAGTCCGCTGATTTTGAACGCGTCTCCAGGTAGCCGGGGCCAGCGACGCCTCTTCGCTGGCCCCGTCACCTGGTATGGACTTAAAGGGGAACCCCTACGCCGAAAAAATCAGCGTGGGGGTCTCCCCCAGGTCCACATCAGACCCTTGTCCGAGAGCACGCTACCCAGCCCGCCAGGAAAGGTGGGGACGAGCGAGCGCCCTCCCCCGAGCCATGCCAGGCCGTGTGCCCTCAACATGGGGAGTGCCTCGGGGAAGGGGGGCCCCCCACCCCAAAGCACCTTGTCCCCATGTTGATGAGGACAAGGGCCTCTTCCTGACAACCCTGGCCGTTGGTTGTCGGGGTCTGCGGGCAGGGGGCTTATCGGAATACGGGAGCCCCCTTTAATAAGGGGGCCCCCGGATACCAGCCCCCCCACCCTATGTGAATGAGTTTGGGGTACAATGTCCCCCTACCCATTCACCTGTAAAAAATAAAACACAACACACAAGTGTTAAAATAGTTTATTGCACAGCTCCGGGGGTCTTATGTCCGTCTTCGGGGGTCTTCTCGCCGAACTCCTCCGCTATCTTCTGCTAGCTCTTTTGCTAGAGGAGGAGCCCGGCTTTCTTTTTCGCCGCCGCCCTCTTCTTCCGACTTCGGGGGTCTTGTCCCCCTCTTCGGTTCTTCTTGCCGGGCCACCGCGCCTTCTTCTAGCTCTTTTACAGGCGGTGGCCCGGTCTTCTGTCGCCGCTGTCGCCACTGTCACCGTCTTCTGTTCTTCTCTTCTTCTCTTTAGATGGAGGGGCAGCAGCTCTCTCTTATATTTCTTATTTATCTTATACATTCCTTTGTGTGGAATCACATACAACTCTTACTTTGTTTTATTAAAGGCTAAGTTTACCTTTTGGGAAAAAATAATAAATGTACATATTTTTACAGAAAAAAAGTGCATTCATTTTGGGAGTCTCGGGGAGTCTCGGGGTGTAACATGCTCCAAAAGGTGGACTTGTAATGCATTTAAGATAATTTCATGGCAGCATGCAGAGCTGCATACTGATGTGATACTTAGTGAAGGGGTCCACTTTAAGAACTTTCTCTGTGTCAGTGGTGATTTGAGGCAAACCTGCATGAGCTTTGTGTTATAGTAATCTAGCTGACATTCAGGGTCCTGAAAGCACAGACTGTATTCGTTTTTTGGATCCCTCTAGTATTAAATATAGTAAATCTAGCGAAACTAAAGGGATAAATACTCACCTTTCCAATGGTCCTGCGCCAGCATCTTCTCCTGTGTACCAGTTGTCAGCCATCTTCATTCAACACAGTGCAGCATTATTCCACCCTTAAAAAAAAATAAAAAATATCGGAAAATTTCCTATCAAATGCTTACCGTAATTTTCCTTTCCTGACAGACTCCAAGGCAGCATATGTGTGTGTTAGCCTCGCCTCCATCCCTACCCTATAGGACGCCTCTCCCATAAATCTTTGCTCTGAGCCAAGGGCCATGTTCTGTGACTAGCCTACTCCAGGCATTGGGAGGGAACTCCTGCTGCCATGGAGTTTATCAGGAAAGGAAAATTATGGTTAAGTATTTGATAGGAAATTTTCAGTTTTCCTGACAGACTCCATGGCAGCATACGTGTGGGAAATAACTCACCGTACACAATTGGTGGACGGTCCGTGCTTGGCTCAAGATACACCTGTGAATGCTGAGATGGCTGATACCTATACCCGGAGGGAGTTAACTGATAGGGTCAGGCCTAGGCCTGTTTGCAGGAAGCTTAGAATGTCCTGCGCTGCAGGGGCACTACGTGAGTTGGTCCTGGAAGACATGTGCTCTGAGAATCTGGCCCATATCGCTCACAGACCCTGTTGGTGCTCCTTCTTCTAGCCTACAGGAGGGTAGGGATGACCTCTTCCTGGCAGCCTAGAGCCTCGAGCCTTCCCCTCTCAAGAACCAAGCTCTGAGGTGCAGGTGAGAGGGTCATGCCCTGAGACAGTAGGTCTGGTCCGAGTGGCAGGGGAACCGAGTCCCAATAGCTGAGGAGTGTCAAGAGATGAAAACATGGCCTGTTGGGCCAGAAAGGCATTATTGCTACCACTTCCACCCTCTCTGTTCTGAGTCTCTGTAGGAACTGGAAAATCACAGGCACCGTAGGAAAGACATAAGCTCTGTGGAACCTCCATTGATCCGTGGAGGCATCTATCCCATAGGCATGAGGGTCTCAGAACCTCGAATAGTACTTTGCCAACTTGTTGTTGCATGGAGAGGCTAGGTGTTGACCTATGGCGAAACCCCCAGGGTTATGAGCCACTTGAACACGTCTTTGTGGAGATCCCACTCCTTTTTGTCCATCAGAACATGAGAAAGGAAATCTGCCTGAACATTCTGGATCCCAGGTATGCAGACTGCTGAAATGTTGGACAAGTTCTTCTGACCCCAGCTTATAATTGGCTCTACATCCCGTAGCAGGGACCTGCTGCGTGTTCCGGCCTGGCTCCTTATGTAGGCCACCACGGTTGTGTTGTCCAACCTGAGCCTCACAGAAGACCTCACTGTTAGATGACAAAAGGCTAGTAGTACCTGGAAGGTGGTGGAAGGGGAGTATTGTCAGCGTCATGTCGAATCTCCTATCTATATTGTACTGTTGTCACAATGAAAAGCATTTATTTATGTCGGATCTTTCGGTTTTCGGATTCTGCACATTTATTATCGTTTATTAAAACAATAACGAAAATACCCGAAATTCGGACAAAAATGCATTCAGACGAAACCAAATGCACATGTCTATTAGAAAGTCCATTCTAAAGTTCTTTAGAAACAAGTCCAGGCAATACATAAAAGGCCTTGTTCTCCACAGCTCTTGTGGTCTTCCATCATTCTGTCAATCATGTAACCACTTTTCTCTCGTCTTCCTATGGATCAAATCGGAGTGGAAAACAAAGCGGATTATTTTTTCCTTTTTATAATACATAAACAGTAGGTCCCGGCCCTCCAGCTACAATCTCTTCTCTGGATTCTTGCCTGGAAATCTGACCAATACTTTGCCACCTGCCTTTATCCACTTCTGACCCTCCCAAAGAACATCAATAGGGAAGAGAGGAAGTATACTGATATTTCCCAGAAGATCACTGCTGTTTATTTTGGAAGGTTTGATGTTATGTAGTACTGTCTTGAAGCTCATCTGCCAATGCAAATATAACTTCAAACCTTCCTGCCTGATTCCCTCTCATTCATAGGTAGGCTTCAGCTTTAGATACGTCACTCTTGGTTTCTATGTCATGGGAAGTAGTAACATGGTATCTGTTAAGCCCTGTTCTTTCAGGAACCTTACATAAATACTGAAATCTGCACTCCAGCTGTGGAATCTGTGCCCCAGCCCCTACCATCCACTCATATGGTGTGCTTTTGGCTATTAGCCTAGAATTTAACAACAGCTATTAGCCTAGAATTTAACAACATGTACAACCAGTACACTCCAGAATCGTTGGCCCACTGCTGTACTGTTGATCCGGTGAAGTTGAGCCGTTATCACTTTGGACTTGTTTGGGACAACCATAAGCAATGACAGGTTTCTGGAGCAGTTGAAGCTTTGAGGCTTGATCTGCACATTTGCAAGGATGAACAAGCTTAAGTCCTGAATAGGTGTCCACTGCAGTGCAACAATATCTCCGTCCATTATTTCCTGGGGCAGGGGACTGGTGAAGTCAATCTGCCAGATCTCTGCAGGCCTCTCACCCCTCTAAATCGACCCAGTGGAGTACTTTTGCAATGACCATTGTCGCAACTCTCCACACACTGTACAGTTCCCTAATTTAGTCTTTATCATGTACATGTAAATAGGCAATCCTCTCTGCTGTGCCCTTTCATATGTTGCTTTCTGCCCCAAATGCCCAGATTGCTTGTGGGCCCAGTTGGCCAAGGTCATCAAGAAAAAATAGGAAAAGAAAATACCACTCCTGGTGAGTGATGGACCCAGGTAGGCTGGGGAATGGACTCTTCCCAGAGGTGCTAGCCTCGGCTCGCTGGCTGTGCAATTTGGATAAAAGGAATCCATGGCTGCACACCGAGGTAGTGATGAATCTCTTTATTGTAAAATCCATAACATGAATAACACTTTTTCTCATCCTCACAATTCCAGTTTTGGGATGTGACAATGGCACATACCCTGGCTTTACTAACAGGTTTACACCCCTTCCTTTTTTGTTAAGGCATTAATTGATTTGGTCATAAGGGGCTGCACACCGCTTTTGCAAATCATCAACCCTACTAGCAGTTGAGCGAACACTCCAAAGCAACTGCTAGCTGGTCTTTTAATACCTTAACTTCCACCTCTGCCTTCTCCCTTCCATGTGTTTCAGTATATATAGCATGTAGGAAGAACCGACTTACTGTGGACACTGTCCTCTTCTCTTTTTTTTACTTAAATCAAACCCTATAAGGCTAAAATCTACAAAATGATCTGAGATTTTATCACCCCATAGGCATAGTCAAGGGAGAAGCATACTTTACAAATTATTTAGCAAGAGACTCCCACTCATTGTTTCTGGCCCAGAAAGGTAAGCTGCATACTTCCTTCTGGCCACCAGAACCCTCTGCAGCCTTGTGTTTCCTAAACGGCTTATGTAGCATTTTTACCTAGCACAAGCTACACAACACACCACTAGGGATGAGCCGAACACCCCCCCCCCCCCCCCCAAACATGAGAACACCATTAAAGTCTATGGGACACAAACATGAAAAATCAAAAGTGCTCATTTTTAAGGCTTATATACAAGTTATTGTCATAAAAAGTGTTTGGGGACCCGGGTCTGCCACAGGGGACATGCATCAATGCAAAAAAATGTTTTAAAAAATGATTTTTTGAGGGAGCAGCAATTTTAATAATACTTAAAGTGAAACAGTAAAAATGAAACATTCCTTTAAATATTGTGCCTGGGGGGTGTCCTTAGTATGCCTGTAAAGTAGCGCATTTTTCCTATGTTTAGAACAATACTACAGCAAAATTACATTTCTAAAGGAAAAAATATCATTTAAAAATACTTGCGGCTGTAATGTATTGTCAGGTCCCAGCAATATAGATGTAAATCATTGAAAAAAAAACAGCATGTGCCCCCCTCCAGTCCATTGCCAGACCCTTAGGGTCTGGTATGGATATTAAGGGGAACCCCGCACCCAGATTAAAAAAAATGGCTTGAGGGTCCCCCAGGCCCCCAGGCTCTATATACTCTGAACAACTGTATATATGGTATATGGCCTGCCCTATATACTCTGCAGTGGTGCAGTAGGTGTTGGTGGTACCAGAACACTGTAAGCCCTCACACTTACTCTTAGTGGGTGCAGAAATGGGCCCTGCTTTGAAATACTATATCAAAAATTGTAATTCTATGCCCCCATTAAACAGGGGCAGAAAAATTGGGCCTTTGGTGGTGGTGGTACCAAAACACTTTAATCCCTCACAGTTAACCTTGGTGGGCGCAGGAACTGGCCCTGCTGTTCCATAGTATATCAAAAATTGTAATTACATGCCCCTGTTAAACAAGGGCAGAAAAATGGTGCCTGGTGGTGGTGGTTTTAGTGCCACAGCACTGTAACTCCTCAGAGATACTCTTTTTGGGTGCCGGAATTGGCCCCGCTGTGAAATATTAGGTTAAAAATGTTAACTACATGCCCCTGTTAAACAGGGGCAGAAAACTTGGGCCTTGGGTGGTGGTGGTGCCCTAATACAAAAATATTGTTGGAAGCTAGCATCATCAAGATTGAGGAGGAATAGGATAGTCAGTATAGGCAGTCTTCAATGGATCCCACATCCATAGCAAATTCAATCAGTTACATCAGCATCAGGTGCTTGATAGCTGCTGGTCCAAGACTGATTCTTTTTTATGAATGTGAGCCTATCAATGGAGTCTGTAGACAGGCGCACTCTTTGATCCATTACAAACCTTCCGGCAGCACTGAATGTGCGTTCAGAAAGCATGCTGGATGCAGGACAGGCCAGTAGCTCAATTTCATATTGAGCAAGTTCTGGCCAGTGGTCCATCCTCAAGACCCAGTAACCCAGTTGATGCTCTGTTGGAAAGGTCTCCAAGTCTGCTCTTGCCCCTAGATATTTCTGCACCATGTAATGCAGACTCTTGTGATGGTTGCTTGAACCAATCAGACCTTGTCGCGGAGGACTGAAAAATTGTTCAAAGGCATCGGTCAGCTGGCCACCTTCTCACCCTTCCTCTGACTGAACAAAGCCTCAGCAACACGTTGTCCAGCACCAGGAAATTGTAACCACCCAGGGTCTGGAAATGCATTGCACAACCTTTCTTTGAGGCCTCCTTAAGATGTTTCATCCTCTGCTCCCTCTGCAAAGGCAAGATGAATTCTGCAACTTTACCCTTGTAACGTGAATGAAGAAGGGTTGCCAGCCAGTAATGATCTCTCTCCTTAATACCACGAATCCTAGGGTCCTTTCGCAGGCTTTGCAGAATCGGGGAGGCTATGCAGGGTAAGTTTGCAGAGGCATTCGATTCTGAGTCCTCTGGGTCACTAAGGATCACATTATCTGTAACTACCTCCTCCCAGCCACCTACAACTCCTTGGGTTTCCGGGGTCTGAAAACTATCCCTTATAGACTGAGTTTTATCCTCTACATCCATACTGACACAATCCTCTTCTTCCTTTGTTTTTGCTGGGCCCGCAGGAATGCTATCTGGATAAATGGGGCCTTGAGAGGTAAGGAAGTCCTCCTCTTCCTCCCGCTGTTCTGCCTCAAGTGCCCTGTCCATGATTCAACGAAGTATGTGCTCCAAAAGGAAGACTAGAGGGACAGTATCACTGATGCATGCATTGTTGCTGCTCACCATCCTTGTGGCATCCTCAAATGGTGACAGGATAGTGCATACATCCTTGATCAGTACGCACTGGCGTGGTTAAAAGAAGCCAAGCTTCCTCACCCTGTCCTGGTGCCATACTCGCACGGGTATTCATGGAGGGCAGAGAGGAGGTTGGTGCCATTGTCGCATACAAGCATTCCTGGCTGAAGCTGGCATGGCATCAATCACCTCTGAGCCTGCCCCTGCAGAGCTGACAGAATCTCTGCCCCAGTGTGGCTCCTGTCCCCTAGGCAGACCAACTCAAGCACCGCATGGCATCTTTTAGCCTGACTGCTTGTGTAGCCCCTTGAACACTTACGGAGCACCGCTGGTTCAGAGGACAAATCTGTAGAAGAGGCCAGAGAGGAGGAAGAAGAGGAGGGGGTGGAGAGAACTGTGGCAGAATCACCACTAGCATTTTGGAGGCGTGGTGGTAGAACAAGCTCCAACAACATTGAACCCTGTCCTGCATCCTTCCCAGCTGCCAGCAGTTGCCCAGTGCACCAAAGGTAACATCCCTGCCCATGCCTGCTGGACCACGAGTCAGCAATAATATGCACCGTACTGCTGACATCCCTGTCCAACGAGGCCAAAACTTTGCCCTCCACATGCCGATAGAGAGAGCCGGAATGGCTTTCCATGAAAATAAATGGCATTTTGGAACCTGCCACTGAGGCACAGCACATTCCACAAATTCACAAAAGAGGGCAGAGTCTACCAGCTGAAAAGGCAGCAGTTGCAGTGCTAGCAATTTGGCCAAGCTAGCATTTAGATGCTGAGCATGTGGATGGCTGGGACCGAATTTCTTTTTATGCCTCAGCAACTGGGGTAGGGAAATTTGCCTGCTAAAATCAGATTGTGGTGTACTGCTAGCAGATTGGCTGCAAGTATTTGGGACACCTATTGCTATACCTTCATTCCTCTCAGTGCAGGTTTTTGAGAGGACTGGAGGTATAGTTAGGGTTGGAGATCCCAGATGAGGAGCAAGGAGAAGTCCACCTTTTTCTTTGATGTGAGTTTTTCAAGTGCTGTTGCCAACGGGCTGCATGGCAGGTCGTCATATGTCTGGTCAAGCATGTGGTGCCCAAGCGGCTGCTGCTCTGGCCACGCTTGATCCGCTTCAGACATAGGTTGCAAACAGGAACAATGTGATCTGCTGCACCCGTGTCGAAAAAGGCCCACACCAAGGAACTTTTAAAAGTCAGCAGCAGTCTGCACCTGCGGAGCTCTGCGGTGTAATGCAATGATGATATTCTGCCTCATTGGAGTTGTGCTTCCTCCTCTTCTCAGGCACCCAAGTACAATTAGTGACCTCATCATCCCCTCCATCCTCGTCACTGGAGTAAACTTGACAGTATGCTTCTACTGGGGGAACATGACTGCCAGCTTCTTGTCCTTCTTGGGCACCCCGTCTCTCTAGGCTCACGTTACTCCCTTCCTCAACCTGGGAACCAACATTGGAGGCTTCAAATCGCTGCGCATTCTACAGTAGCATGTACCCAACACTGTGGTCAAATAATTCTGGGGACTCCTCTGTGCATGATGGTGGGGCTACGGAAGGAGTGACAGTGAACAAGCAGCCTGCAGAATAGGCCACTTTGGCAGCTGCATTGGAAGGCAAACTAATTTGAGCCTGGGTGATGGAGGATGGGGATGAGGATGGCTTTGTTATCCACTCCACCAACTCTTCTGCATGTTCCAGCTCTGATTAATATAAAAAAAAATCATATTTTAACAAACGCAACACAGAAATATTTTATATATATATATATATATATATATATATATATATATATATATATATATATATATATATATATATATATATATATATATATATATATATAATTTTTTTTTTTTTTTTTTTTTAATGTGTCACCATTTTTCGGTACATCCCGAATCCTCAGGTAGAAATGTCGCAAGCATTTACCAGAGTTGCTCAGTAAATAACACTAAACCAATAAAGCACTTTCACCCCTACCTGAATGTTTTTGCCCCTTTTTTGGTAAAACGACTAGAAGACCAGGGCACAGTTCGGGTCCATGTCATGTTGTAAGTCTTGTGACATGTTTATGTGGTTCACATCCATCCTTGTTGAAGGGCTTCAACCATAAATAAAAAGGCCAGTATGGTGTCCTGAATTTATGGGAGGAATCCGGGGGGGTATTTAAGCAGCCCACTCATCTGTGGTCTTTGTTGGTTCCTGTGTGCAATATACCATATATCTCCACAAACATCTATTACTTATCTTGGGTATGCCCCATTTTTAGGTATACTGACCAGCAGACCAGGTCACATGTCTGGTCCATTTCATGTTGTAAGTCTTGTGACATGTTTATGTTGTTCACATCCATCCCAGTTGAAGGGCTTCGACCATAAATATAATATAGTATTTACACAGCGGGTAAAATAAGTATTGAGAACATCACAATTTTTCCAGGTAAATCTATTTCAAAAGGTGCTATTGACATGAAATTTTCACCAGATGTCGGTAACAATCAATGCAATTCATACATACAAAGAAACCAAAACAAATAATTTCAGAAATGAGGTTATTTGTAATAAAATGGAATGACACAGGGAAAAAAGTATTGAACACATGAAGAAAGGGAGGTGCAAAAAGGCATGGAAAGCCAAGACACTAGCGGAAATCTATCAGTAATTAGAAAGCAATCCTGCCCCATGTCAGTGCAAATTAATATCAACTAGTTTAGTCTCAACTGATGGCCTTAAAAGTGAGGCTCAAGTAGAGAAGAAGAGAGCTAAGGGAGGGGTAGGAGTAGGAAGGGTAGCAGAGAAGATGGTAATGAGAATGGGATAAAAGTTAGGATAGAGCATTCTGGAGACAGAGAAGAACCCGCTAACCTGTCCAGAGGTGAATCTAAGGGATTCCAAAGAGGAGTCAGCAGTGAAGTGTAGTAGAACGCACATTAACGTCATGGTATATTACTGTCCGCTGCGAGGTGATATAGAACATAGGGATACTAGGTGGCTGTGGCCTTGAGGGGGACAATATAAGGTGAAGATGAGACCCTGTTGCTGGATCTTAATCTGAGCAAGGTTTGGGGAAATTTGGGTGGGAGTATGTTTACACATATGGGAATAAAAGTAGTGTCTATATTTGGACCCCGCAACTTTTTGTGGCTCCTGGATAAACATTTAGGCCATGACGGCGGAAAAGGATAAAGTTAAGCAAATAACATGTCACTCAACAAGGGAAGGTATGCTTGACAACAATAGTAATAAATCATAAAATGATTATAGGGAAATTGATGGAGTAGCAGTACATTAAGTATGTCAGACCCAAGAGTCTAATGGCTAGGTTGCAGAGATACAATATATATAATAGGAAAAAAAATGTGAGCACTGCTATGTATATAAAAACCACACCGTGAATTTTGCACATTATTACAAATGTTTGTTTATATATAAAAACATAACTCCAAGACATTATTTTATAAACTATTAAAATTAAATATAAACTATTAAATAAAAGTGTGGTAATTGCGTAAACGTATGTTGATAGGAAACGGTATGAAAACTAATCATTCAAGTTATGTAACACATACCAAAACTTGAAAATCTGGTCTGTGTAAAAGCTACACTTGAGTTTAATGTGTAAGCCATGTATTTCAATGACACTGCAAAGAAGATATGAGCTGGGGGAAAAGTTGTCAAGTCATTCTGACATGCAATAGCCACTCACGCTTACTTTTTACTATTTCTGAAGCATATTTGTTTTGGTTATCATTCTGACTTTTTTTTTTTTTTGTTCTTGCTTTATTTGCCTTTTAACTACAACGCAACTTTATTGAATAGATTGTAGGCGGGTTCATCCTAATAAAAATAAGCAGGCAGTTGTTCATTATCAGAAGAAGACAGATATTTTCACTAAAGGACATCGAACGGCCAACTGAGAAGGTAAGAGAGAGATCCTTTAAAAAAAAATGCATATATTCTTCTTATAGTGCAGCATTAGTATATAGCATTTATGCACACCATGGAGCTTACTATGTGATGTCTAATTAAATAGCCCATCAGAAAATAAATAGTACTAAACATAAAATAAACTCACAAAAATGACTGCTGTAATGATTAACTTTTCGGTTACATTAACCAGAAACTGATTATTGTGGTCAGAATGCAGAAATATGATCATGCATATTGTTACATGATTATACTAACATATTTATGCAGCAGCAAAAGCGTGGGCTTCAATGCCCACACGTCGCACATACGTGACGCTGGACAGACAATGTTTCTGTGCTGAGTGCTTGCTCACTGCGCACTCCCAGCACAGAGACAGAGTTGTAAAACACAGCTCTTGGTCCTCCCTTTTTATCGGTAGCCAGCGCGACCAGCTCCTGATCATGTGACCACTGTAATAGCCAGTCACAGTGGTCACTTGATCAGTTGATCAACTTTTTAAAGGGATGCCCGGTTAAACATGACTACATGTATACAGAGATCCCCTACAGTATGAATAAGTCATTCATGCAGAAATTACTAAAGGCAGAAAATGAGAACATGCAGCCACAAAAGTATAGAATGATTAGATCATAATCATGAAGACATAATTATTCGAGGTGTAATAGACAAGTAACTGTCATACCAACGGAGCATAACCACTTCCCTATCGCTGAACGTTTATTAACCACTTTCAGACCGGACCATTTTGCTGGCTTAAGACCAGACCACTTTTTGCGATTCGGCACTGCGTCGCTTTAACTGACAATTGCGCGGTCATACCACGTGGCTCCCAAACAAAATTGTCGTCCTTTTTTTCCCACAAATAGAGCTTTCTTTTGGTGGTATTTGATCACCCCTACGGGTTTTATTTTTTGCGCTATAAATAAAAAAAGAGCGACAATTTTGAAAAAAACGCATTATTTTTTACTTTTTGCTATAATAAATATCCCTCAAATATATAAAAAACGTTTTTTCCTCAGTTTAGGCCGATACGTATTCTTCTACATATTTTTGGTAAAAAAAATCGCAATAAGCGATTATTGATTGGTTTGCGCAAAATTTATAGCGTTTACAAATAGTGGCTAGTTTTATGGCATTTTTATTAATATTTTTTTTTTTACTAGTAATGGCGGCGATCAGAGATTTTTATTGTGACTGCGACATTATGGCAGACACATCGGACATTTTTGACACATTTTTGGCACTATTGTCATTTATACAGCAATCAGTGCTATACAAAGCACTGATTCCTGTGTAAATTACACTGGCAGTGAAGGGGTTAACCAGGGAGTGGCAGTGTAGGGGTTAAGTGTATCCTAGGGGCGTTTTACTAACTGTGGGGGGCTGGGCTGTGTGTTAGTGAACACTGATCTCTGCTCCATTTACAAGGAGCAAAGATCAGTGTCACTTATTGCTAGGCAGAACGGGGAGATGCTGTTTACATCAGCATCTCCCCGTGTAGCCTCCCCATGAGACGATCGAGGGTATCCCCGTGGCGATCCAGTCCACAGGATCCGCAACTGGACTCACGGGGGTCCCAACCGGCACGTGTGCATGCCGCTGGCGGCGCGCACGCGATGGCAGGGCACAATTTTAACTGGACGTACCTGTATGCCAGTTTGCCTGTCCATGCCATTCTGCCGAAGTACATCATTGTGCGCCAGTCGGGAACTGGTTAAGAGCAAAGTGGTGGGTGCTTTTACTGTAATGCTATTTATAAGTTCTGCAGAAATCACCTTCGTATTGCCAGCCCGCTTGTTAATGGCTGTGATTAAACTTAGTCGGTCCTCATGTGGGAAAAAATCAAATGCACAGTATACACCACAATCCGAGCAGCATGAGGATCAATCACAACAATCACAAATGTAAACAGTGTGTTGTTTATGCTGGACAGCCCATCTCTTAACCTCCCTGGCGGTATGATTATTTCAGATTTTAGAATAAAATAAATAACTATAAATAATTATAACAAATAATAATATAACAATAATAAAAATTATTCAATAATGTAATCAAATCAAAAACACTGAAATATGCTGAGTTGCAGAATTGTCATTACTTTTAGTGTTTTATGATGAATTTCCCCACAAAGTACTATCGCTCAATTCTGCGAGTGATTCTAATTTATTATCGCTGTTTTCTAGCTGGTCTATAACCACTTTTGACGTAAACGGACACTTTTTGGTTGCTATGGACAATCTCCAGTTTCCAGGCATAAAGAACAGTATTTATAATATAAAACTGCATGCAGGACACTGGACAAACCACTAGGGACAAAGGGGATGTGTAATTATTTGATACAGTACTGTCATCTGTAAGATTATAGTATACTGTATCTATACTGTGTATTTAACTTTTTGAATTTGGCGCCGAACTCCATCCCCGTGCATCGCAATGCTCGCAGGGAATGGAGCCCGGCGATGTGACAGATCGAGCGGAGGATGAGCTGCTTGTGCAGAGGGGGGGACATCGCTGGATCCAGGGGACAAGGTAAGTAAACCCCTCCATGGATCCGCTTATGGTATTTAAATCTTACTCTGAGCCAGACTCGGGAATACTGCCAGGGAGGCTACAGCCCGTACACACGATCAGAAAATCGTACGAATAATACTGCTTTTGAATCGATTGTATGATAATTTGATCACTAGTACATAGCTTGCAAATCACAACAGTTCATCTGATATTATACGATCAGACAAGCACAAACAATTTTCTTCTACGATACCAAATCATACGATTTTCATTAAATCAATACAGTTGTCATTCGAAAATACAATACAAATTCACTACAACACATTACATCAATTTTTATTCTGTCATACGAGAATTTTCGTAACATAAAGATTTTTTATATAAAAAAGTAAATAAATTTCACGCCGCTTAGGTTATAGATTATAGGGGGACTTGAGTTGTAGGGTCCCTAGAGACTGTTATGCCGCATACATATGACTGACTTTTAGACGGACTAAGTCCAACGGTCTACCTGGCGCATTTCGGCGGAGGTTCGACGGACTTTCTGAACGAGCTGACTTGCATACACACTAACTGACTTTCCGGTAGACTAGGTCTGACAGACTTCCCGACAGACTTTCAAAACGAACGGACTTGCCCGTCCGTTAATTTTGAACGTGACTCCAGGTACGATGGGACTAGAAAGGGAAGTCAATCTCACAACTTTCATCGGTGAGATTGACACATTGCAAGCCCCGTTTCTTGGTATGGATTTTAAGGGGAACCCCTGCGCCGGAAAAACGGCATGGGGTCCCCCCCAAAATCCATACCAGACCCTTATCCGAGCACGCAGCCCAGCTGGTCAGGAAAGGGGGTGGGAACGAGCGAGTGCCCCCCCCTCCTGAACTGTACCAGGCTGTATGCCCTCAACATGGGGGAGTGGGTGCTTTGGGGAAGGGGGGCCTCTTCCCGACAAGCCTGGCCATTGGTTGTCGGGGTCTGCAAGCGGGGGGGGCTTATCGGAATCTGGGAGCCCCCTTTAATAGGGGGCCCCCAGATCCTGGCCCACCACCCTACATCACAGTCCCAGCATGCCCCGGGACTGTGACGTCATAAGGGGTGGGGTCACCGGGTGACATCACCCTGTGACCCCGCCCCTTATGCCTATATACGTCATTGCGCACTGTGTCCACGGCATTACAGCAGGAGAGAGCATTGTGTCAACATTGGAAGAACAGAAGAAGGAAGAAGAAGAAGAATATGGCGACGACGAAAGAGAAAGCCGGACCACCACTAGCAAAAGAACGGCAAAAGAGCAGAAGATAGCAGAGGAGCCCAGGAGAAGAACCGGAAAGCGCGGAAGAAGACCCCCGAAGTCGGAAGAAGACCCCTGGAGCTGCCTAATAAACTACTTTAAAAACCTGTGTAGTGTGTTTTTTTTATTGACACTTTTTCCCCCAGGTGAATGGGTAGGGGTACGATTTACCCCATGCTTTTGCACATAGGGTGGTGGGCCAGGATCTGGGGGCCCCCTTACTAAAAGGGGCTCCCGGATTCCAATAAGCTCCCCGCCCGCAGACCCCGACAACCAACAGCCAGGGTTGTTGGGGAGAGGCCCTTGTCCTCACCAACATGGGGACAAGGTGCTTTGCGGTGGGCGGGCAGCAGGGCGCCCCCCCTTCCCCAAAGCACCCACCCCCCATGTTGAGGGCATGCGGCCTGGTACGGTTCAGCGGGGGGGCACTCGCTTGTCCCCTTTCCTGACCGGCCGGGCTGCGCGCTCGGCTAAGTGTCCGGTATGGTTTTTTGGGGGACCCCACGCCGTTTTTTCAGCGTAGGGGGTTCCCCTTAAAATCCATACCAGACCTAAGGGCCTGGAATGCCCCTGGAGGGGCATTCCCTCTCACGCTCGCTGAGATAGGAAAATGTGTTTTTCCTATTGCAGCGAGGGCGAGATGTACAGTATCCTGCAGCCGAGAAACATTCTCGAGGGCAGGTACTGTAGCTGCCCGCGTGTTGTATTTGGTCCGTCAGACCAGCATACAGACGAACGGGCTTCCCGATAGGAACTTAGTCTGGCGGACCAAGATTTAAAACATGTTCTATTTATAGGTCCGTCTGACTTTTGGGAAGAAAAAGTACGACGGAGCCCACACAAGATCGAATTGTCCGACGGATTCTGGTCCGCTGGACCAAGTCTGCTGGAAAGTCTGATCGTGTGTACACGGCATTAGATGTAGTTCAATGCGTTTCATGGGATAGCCCGCTTCTTCAGGACCTCCTATTTCCACCCGGTAAAATGGTCACTACAGTGGTATCAAAAAAATATGTAATAAATATTACATATTGTACAAGAAATACAATAAAGCTGAAGAACTTCTATCATATTACATAATAATATAGCTAATAACAATGAACTATTTATCCCCCATTTTGAAGAAGGGACAACAGTAATAAAAAAACAAAAAAACCTAATCTATCACATGTGCATACTAACATGCACATATGCCTCTAGAAACACCAAAATATATAAATCAAAAAGCACATTCTCTTCATACGTACAGTGAGGGGAAAAAAGTATTTTATCCCCTGCTGATTTTGTATGTTTGCCCACTGACAAAGAAATTATCTATCTATCTCCATGCAAGATCTCACCTCAAGGAGCTTCAGTTTTCAAGAGAATTGTGAGGAATCGGACCAGAACAAATCAGCAGGGGATCAAATACTTTTTCCCTCACTGTATGTCAAATTTAGTCAAGTACACCTATCAACAGAGTACAGTGAAACAAAGGAGGCAGGTAGGGGAACAAATCTAAAGATATCTCACTAGCCTGTGGGGTAGAAGATGACCCGATGGGGAACCCCTCAGAAGCATGTAGCACTCTAAACAGAAAAAAATATATATGTGTATAAGAGTGTACCCATCTGGCCATAAGAGTAGTGACCAAGCCTGATCATGAATAACACATATGACTAGGCACATTTTCCCAAAATCGATGAGAGGTTTACCTCTCACAGGAGTGGAGATGGGATGATTCATGCATGCTGTAAGCTCCAAAAATAGGGTTGTGTAGGATCTTATTAAAACGTCAGTATACATAAAGGCATGATGTAACCATCCAAAGCTGGGGATAAACCCATGATGCTAGTTGTGTGTGAGAGCAGTGGTCCTTTGATGTGTTTCCAGCACAGGATGTTTTAACATAGTACAGGCTCATTTCAATTCAATATGTCTTAGCTAAGAAGACAAGCACCAAATGTTGCCTTTCTTGAGGCACGATTGGTCTGACTGAAACTTCAGGCAGACATCCCAACCTGCAAAAACTAATTTCAGGGGGGTGACGATTCGCATGTGTCAGGTGCAGTTTCTATAAAATTTAGGATGAGGCAAAAAGTTGCATAAATCTTAAAAATCAGTATTTAAATCTTGGCTGAGGTATGGGGTAAGAGAAAAAAAAAGTGACATAAAAGTATGTTTGGAACAGTTAGTTGGTGTCTAGTGGGTGTACATAATATGTATAAACTTATGCAATATACAGTGTCTATAAACAGTAAAACCTTGGATTGCGAGCATAACTCCTTCCAGAAACATGCTTGTAATCCAAAGCACTTGTATATCAAAGCTAGTTTCCCCATAAGAAATAATGGAAACTCAAATGATTTGTTCCACAACCATATATTCATAGGTCCTTCAGTTTATAATCCATATAAAAACATTATAGCAATGTGACCAGGTTGTGTAACCATAAAATGTCCATCCACAAATGGAAGCCTCCATAAGAGGATTAGAAGCAAAATCCAGCAGGCGCTACAAGAGTATATAAGAGAAGAATGGCGGCTCTAAGTGTAGCAATATGTTGCTAAATGTTGTACCTTCATTAAATGTAACCATATTGCTACACTTAGAGGCGCCTCTCTTCTCTTTTATACTCAGTTGTGGCATATCAAGAAACTTGCTTGTATAACAAAAAATTTTGCATGTCTTGCAAAATGCTCTCAAACCAAAACCAAGTTACTCTCAAACCAAGGTTTTACTGTTTGTGTTTGTGTGTGTGTGTGTATGTGTATGTGTATGTATATGTATATGTATATGTATATGTATATATATATATATATATATATATATATATATATATATATATATAAACACACATACACACACATTATATATATATATACAGTGGTGTGAAAAAGTGTTTGCCCCCTTCCTCATTTCCTGTTCCTTTGCATGTTTGTCACACTTAAGTGTTTCGGAACATCAAACCAATTTAAACAATAGTCAAGGACAACACAAGTAAACACAAAATGCAATTTGTAAATGAAGGTGTTTATTATTAAAGGTGAAAAAAAATCCAAACCATCATGGCCCTGTGTGAAAAAGTGATTGCCCCCCTTGTTAAAACATACTATAACTGTGGTTGTCCACACCGGAGTTCAATTTCTCTAGCCACACCCAGGCCTGATTATTGCCACACCTGTTCACAATCAAGGCATCACTTAAATAGGAGCTGCTTGACACAGTAAGGTCCACCAGAAGATCCTTAAAAGCTACACATCATGCCGAGACCCAAAGAAATTCAGGAACAATTGAGAAAGAAAGTAATTGAGATCTATCAGTCCGGAAAGGGTTATAAAGCCATTTCCAAAGCTTTGGGAATCCAGCGAACCACAGTGAGAGCCATTATCCACAAATGACGAAGACATGGAACAGTGGTGAACCTTCCCAGGAGTGGCCGGCCGCCCAAAATTACCCCAAGAGCGCAGCGACGACTCATCCAAGAGGTCACAAAAGACCCCACAACAACGTCCAAGGAACTGCAGGCCTCACTTGCCTCAGTTAAGGTCAGCGTTCATGCCTCCACCATCAGGAAAAGACTGGGCAAAAATGGCCTGCATGGCAGAGTTCCAAGGAGAAAACCACTGCTGAGCAAAAAGAACATCAAAGCTCGTCTCAATTTCTCCACAACACATCTTGATGATCCCCAAGACTTTTGGGACAACATTCTGTGAACCGATGAGACAAAAGTGGAACTCTTTGGAAGGTGTGTGTCCAAGTATATCTGGCGTAGAAGGAACACTGCATTTCATAAAAAGAACATTATACCAACAGTAAAATATGGTGGTGGTAGTGTGATGGTCTGGGGCTGTTTTGCTGCTTCAGGACCTGGAAGACTTGCCGTGATAAAAGGAACTATGAATTCTGCTGTCTACCAAGAGATCCTGAAGGAGAATGTCCGACCATCTGTTCGTGTACTCAAGCTGAAACGAACTTGGGTTCTGCAGCAGGACAATGATCCTAAACACACCAGCAAGTCCACCACCGAATGGCTGAAGAAAAACAAAATGAAGACTTTGGAGTGGCCTAGCCAAAGTCCTGACCTGAATCCTATTGAGATGTTGTGGTATGACCTTAAAAAGGCCTTTCATGCTCGAAAACCCTCTAATGTAACTGAATTAGGACAATTCTGCAAAGATGAGTGGGCCAAAATTCCTCCAGGACGCTGTAAAAGCCTCATTGCACGTTATCGCAAACGCTTGGTTGCAGTTGTTGCTGCTAAGGGTGGCCCAACCAGTTATTAGGTTTAGGGGGCAATCACTTTTTCACACAGGGCCATGATGGTTTGGATTTTTTTTTCACCTTTTAATAATAAACACCTTCATTTACAAATTGCATTTTGTGTTTACTTGTGTTGTCCTTGACTATTGTTTAAATTGGTTTGATGTTCCGAAACACTTAAGTGTGACAAACATGCAAAGGAACAGGAAATGAGGAAGGGGGCAAACACTTTTTCACACCAGTGTGTGTGTGTGTGTGTGTGTGTGTGTGTGTGTGTGTGTGTGTGTGTGTGTGTGTGTGTGTGTGTGTGTGTGTGTGTGTGTGTGTGTGTGTGTGTGTGTGTATGTGTGTGTATATATATATATATATATTGTATTAATATTATTCTGTATACTTTTATATACAGTCCCGAATTGCCTGTGACATTCACATTCATGGAAAACTGACTGGTGACCCGGGCTGACTTTGTCCTGGGCAGAATCCCAAAAATAAGCAATGTCACGGACAGCAGCCAGCCTAGAAGACTGTATTCTAAAACACAGTCAAAGCTCCGGGGTAATTCACAGGTTAATAGTAGAGCTTTCTGAGATCCCCCCCACCCCCCATCTCCTCCACTTCAATTAATTCAGCATGTAAGGAGGTCTGGTGGCGCTTGCCACTCATTGATTGTGTGGGACTTGGAGATGGGACATAGCCAGTCTTGAAGAGGTGAAGATGAATATGCCAGCCTGCCTTAAAGGGATTGTAAAGTGATTTTTTTTTTTTTTTAATTTAAAATAACAAACATGTTATACTTACCTCCACTGTGCAGCTCGTTTTGCACAGAGTGGCCCCGAACCTGCTCTTCTGGGGTCCCTCGGCGGCTGTCTCTGCTTCCTCCCACAGATGCTTCTCACGTTCATGCGAGCACACTCGCATGGTGAAGCATCTGCGGGCGAGCTCCCGTGATACAGCTGGCGGCTATAGCCGCTCGCTGTATCACACGGCCCTGCCCCCCGGCGCTTCGCGTCAGTGGATGTGATTGACAGCAGCGCGAGCCAATGGCTGCGCTGCTTTCCATCCATCCACTCCAGCCAATCAGCGGCCAGGCTGAACGGTGGAAAGGACGTCGGGGAACGAGCGTGGGCGGGACGTTTGAGGGGTGAGGTAAGTAAAACGGGGGTGCTGGGGGCGTAGGCACTGTCAGATGTTTTTTCACCTTAATGCATAGAATACATTAAGGTGAAAAAACCTTTACCTTTACAACTCCTTTAAGCTCAACTGCAACATGTGTAATGCTGGAGTACATCCAAGCAGAGGTATGTTTCTACCCTGAAATTTGGGCTCTCTGCAGCCCCATCTCTTACCTTACTGACATCCCCCCCTACCCACATAGACAGAACATTGTACACTTTCATGGCCTGTGTGAGAAGCCTCTGCTGTCAGCTGTGGCCTAAGTCTCTGACCATCTCTATCATGTCCACAATCTCTGACCCCCATCTCTTGTAGTAGGTCTGCAATCTCTGGTATCATGTATGCAGTCTCTGGCCATCTCCTGTATCATGTCCACAGTCTCTGGCCATCTCCTGTATCATGTCCACAGTCTCTGGACATCTCCTGTTTCATGTCAGCAATCTGTGACCATCTCCTGTATCATGTTCACAGTCTCTAACCATCTCCTATATCATGTCCACAGTCTCTGACCATCTCCTGTATCATGTCATCAGTCTCTGACCTTCTCCTGTATCATGTCAGCAGTCTCTGACCATCTCCCATATCTTGTCTGCAGTATATAAGAAGGCCAGTATGGTGGCCTAAATTTATGGGAGGAGTCCGGGTGGGTATATAAGCAGACCACTCAGCTGTGGTCTTTGTCGGTTCCAGTGCATGATTCGTTAAATCACCAGGACCCCCTTCTGCAAAAGTAAACCAGCAGCTCTTAACCCGCTTGGATTACTTTTATTTTATTCAACCTGCTCTAAAAAAATGCAGCTACAGCGATTACCTAGATATCACCCTTTCCTTCCAAGGACATACGAGTACGTCTTATGGAAGAGAAGGGGTTAAAATAGTAAAATGCAATGCATATTTTGCAAATTTTCTGGCAACTGCAAATCTCACTAGGCTCAAAAAGCCTTAATTGTAATTAAAGAATGTTGCATCTCAGTTGAATAAACTTCATAAAATTGAGTATTGCAAATGTGGATTACATCATTTACAGTAATAAACTAACTAATAATATTTGTGTTTGTTATTTTAGCTTTGCAATGGCGAATGAAGCAAGACCTTGTCCTTGTGAATTAGGAGATCAATTTGATTATAAAGGCCTTGGAGAGGATGTACAAATTGAGCACATAAAAGCATATGTCACCAAACCAAAGACAACCACTGATAAGGCCGTAATTGTTGTACAAGATGTCTATGGATGGGAACTAACTAATACCAGATATTTTGTTGATCTGCTTGCTGAACATGGATACACGTAAGACAAACATATATTCCTTTTTATTCTTTTAATTTTGGTAATATTTTTCTGTCTTCGTATATAAACCATATACACAGACACACTGGGGGAGATTTACTAAAACTGGAGCATTCAGAATGTGGTGAAGCTGTGCTTGGTAGCCAATCAGCTTTGAACTTCAGCTTATTCAATTAAGCTTTGGCAATACAACCTGGAAGCTGATTGGTTTCTAGAACTGCACCAGATTTTGCACTCTCCAGCTTTAGTAAATGGCCCCCACTGTGTACATGTGTTTTTTTGTTGGTATATATTGTATATGCATATTGTAAAGATGTGAATGCAAATCATTGCTAGTTACAGCTGCTGAAACTGCAAACACTATTCTTATATTAGGAAGAGAGTCCATCACTTAGATTATATTAAACTATTTTCACTGTGAGTTTTTCACAGAAGGATTTTATAGTATGATGAAATCAATATATACAGCAGGGATGTTAATTTCCCTCAAGGGAACAAAAGGATAGGGCATAATAAAAACACAGAAAAAGCAGTTAAGAGTCTCTATGGAAGAGGAGCAGAAAGTTGGCTAAATACAAAAGAGACACAAAGTTAATTACAAATATAATAAGGTAGCACACTACTTAATTATGTAAATGTTAAAAAAATACCAATTTTCAATAAAATATCAGCAATAGGGAAATATATAAACAAACAGTCCACGTTAAATGTCCGTCTCTTTCCAAATCTGGTGATTCCTAAAGTGAAGTGCAAATTTCAACTCTATATCACCTTCAAAACATACACAACACTACTGTTAGCCCTTGTACACACGGTCCGAGATTCAGACAACCAAATCCGTTGGATTTTGTCCGACGGATCTTGTCCGAAACTGTTGCATACACACGGTCGGACAAAGTTGTCGGAAAATCCGATCTTTCAGAACGCGATGACGTAATTTCGTTACGATGGGACTATGTTCAGGCTAGTAGCCAATAGCTTTGATGTAGGAATTTGATCTGAGCATGCGTGGCACTTTGTCCGATCGGAATTCTCTACTCTAATGCCACGTACACGCGATCGAATTGTCCGGCGGATTTTGTTCGGCAAACAATCCAGCCGAACTTTACTAAAGAACGGACTTGGCCACACATGGACGCTCCGAAAGTTTGGCGATTTCTAACACGATGATGTACGGGACTAGAAAAAGGAAGTTCAATAGCCAGTAGCCAATAGCTTCCTTTTCATACTTGTTTCAGAGCATGCGTCATTCTTAGTCCGTCGAGCTAGCACACTGACGAACGGATTATCCGCTGAAAGCCAAGTCCGGCGGACAAATTTTGAGTCAAAACTACTTTCTAAGTCCGCCGGACTTTACAATGAAAAAGTCCGCTGGAGCCCACACACGATCGAATTGTCCGGCGTACTACGGTCCGGCGAACAGAGTCCGCCAGACAATTCGATCGTGTGTACGCAGCATAAGAATCCCAAACTAATATGTTCTCAAATTTCCATTCACATCATAAGACAAAACATGAAGTACCTCCTAGTGTAATCATATTTTATTAAAATTATACAAATCAATTCCTACTAAAAGCAAATATTTAATGAGTGGATAGCTAGCATTATTATTATTCACATGGGTCACCCCTTGGTATTTTATTTGTTAATGTTTTTTGCATTCTATAATTTTAATAAATGACACTATGAAGTTCTTCTGTTTTGTTTGAGCTAACTATGTTGTGTGTAGAACTTTGAGTATGTGTTGCTCTGGGGCCCATCCTGTGGCACTTACTGACCAGCCCCTTGGGGTTCCTGTAGATATGATTTCTAAAGGGGATATAATTGAAGTGACCACCCAGAATTTTTGTGTAACCTCTATACATGCTCCTAGTCTCTGATCCTGTCCTGTAGCATTACAGCCTCTGACCATCTCTTGTAGTATGCTCATATTTTCTGACCATCTGCTGTTGCATGTATATAGTCTCTGACAGGTTTATGTAGCATTGAATTTACTTCATATTTTGTGCAGTCTATTGGTGATGTCAAGGGTATACTTGGGGGGCCCCCCATTTTATTAAGTTGACCATCACTGACTTATAGGTTTGGAACTGTAGAAGCCTGTGCTGTCTCTCGCAGGAAAGAGAAGAACCCTTGGCTATATTTTGACCTGACAATAATCTGGAGCTCAAATAACTTTGGTGAAAGCTGTATGTAAATGATGTGATCTACACAATTCCCAGTATGTCTGAAAAGGCATAATCCCCACTACTAGCTAGAGATGACGTTTGGATTTACATGGGGATGAGGTCCTGACAAATTTAATATGGAACTGCATGTCCTTTGAACCATGGCCAATAATAGAAAGCTTTTGGATAAGCCAGCCCCACTCCTCTAAAAGAGGGGCTTACAGCAGCCATAGTGTCAGTGTGTTGGAGCTTGTGCAGAGTGATGGGCTATAGTGTCGTGTGTGCCCCCAACCTCCCTTCAGTGTTCACAGTTTTTTATACAACTCCAAAAGTTATTTTTGGGAGAATTCTGTATCAGCAACAAGTGTCTTTGCTTGCTTGCTGTTGCCCCCCCCCCCCCCCCCCGCAAACTTTATATAGGGCTTTTTATTTTATTTACCGTAGTTTGTGCTTGATACACAGTTCTTTATTGCTTCTGCCCCATGAATATCAAAGCTGCATTTTTCTTATTTCATTTTATGTTCTATGTTCTGCTAGACTTTAAAAAATAATGGGATATTATTGTTGTGTTTATATTTTTGGATTGTGGAAATATATTTTTGTGTTGCCAGGACCTTTTTTAAGTTTGGGGTTCTCAAAGAGCCGTGTTCTCCTTTTCCTGGACAGTTCCTAGAGCTGCCCTTTTATGCAGCATACCACTGCTTTGCTGTATGTATGCAGTTTGCACCAAAACCTACTCACATTCACATTACAACACCTATTTTCATAATACAATTAAAAATTAGGCCTATGCCTCCACAAAACATGACAAGGTGGAGGAAAAAGTGCTGTGTGTGGAGATAGTAGGGGGCAAACTGATCTTGGGGAATAAAGCAGTGTTAGGTTTGCACAAAGTGAGAAGCATGGCAAAGCTGCTTTTCCTTGCACAAAGTGACTGACCAGTCCAGCCATAGAACACACAGGAGGTAGGTGACTGGCTCACAAAGTTTGTATTCTCTACCTCTCGGGCTATGATGCTTCATTACACTTCAATCTCCTCACAGAGAAGTTTGGATTTTTCACCTTTGCAGCAACACTATGGGGTTGATTTACTTAAGGAAAGTAGGCTGTTTGCTTTGCAAGAGAACTTTCCCTAAGCTGAGTGAATGTGATGAAAAATCACTTTTCAAAGAATACCCAATCAAGTGCAAGGTAATAAAGAGAAAACTTTTTTTTATTTTTTTTACTTGCACATAATTGTATAATTGAATTCAATAAAATGTCACCTCATCTATTAAGTCAATTCAAAATTCCATTGCAAATGGAAAATTCCTTTATAAAATGAACAGCCTATTTGTTTTGAGTAAATCTATCACCATAAGTGCCCTGTCTCGCTATCCAGAATCTCCCAATATTTCAATCATCCCAAAATAAAGCACACATTTAGCTTAGCAATTCTACTTTTGGTCTCTTTCTTTCATCATCCATCCATCATGTCATCACTATAATTTACCTTTTTCTAACTATGTTTCCAAGTACAAACAAGCAGAATGTTAAGGAATAGAAAAGGAAATTTAAGCCAGCCATACATGGCTCAAATCTCTGCTGATACCTGGTAAATCGGACTTGCAAGCTGTGGGCTGCTCTGTCAGTACCACCCAGCTCAACAAAAGCTCAATTTAAAAAAATAACAAAGTTGGATGGAAATTTACTGGCCAAACAGTGATTGCATTCCATCAGATACAGTCATTGGTCAGGTATTCAGACAGTGGTGAGTGTTGCAGCTATCTGAATGCAAAATCTGGCAGTGGGGATTCCTCCATCCACGCTGTTTAACTTAGATGGAGGAATTGGATGATTTCTCTTATACAGTATGTAGGGCTGAACAAGAAAAAAACTTTATGTATGGATTACATTAGTCACAAAAAAAAAAACCTTCAAACACCATAACAATTTATTTTGCTCGTTTATCAGTTTTCATTGGTAGAATGAGAAATTTCAAATCACGAGTGAATATTTCTTATATAGATAGTGCTGTATGTCACATAATACCCATCAAGAAAAAAAGTTCTAGCCAAAAGGATTAAACTCAATTGTGGATACCATATAAGAATGCCAAGTTTTGTGTTTTTTTTTTTCTGCAAACCATATTAATAGAAGTCTTTTAAACTAAAATGTTTTTTTTCAACTTTTAATGCATGCATTACATATATCTCTGGGTATTTTCACAGTGCTGTCCTTGCTGATTTTTTTGTTGGACAAGAACCATGGAAAACAACAAATGATAGGTCAACATTCTTCGCCTGGCTTGAGACTCGTCCAGCTGATAAAGCATTCAAGTAAGTCTCTATCTATATCTATCTATCTATCTTTAAATTCTAGCTACCTGAGCATTGTGTAGATACTTTAGGTTCAGTGCTTTCCAAGTAACTGACCTGAATCAAAGTTTGCGAGTGAAGTCAGGTTGAGGTTACATCTTCACACTTCTTTCGGGTTTATGAGTGATCAAGTATTGAAGTCAAAAGATCAGCACCCAACAGAATTGCAACTACCCTTATTCAGAAATAGGTTACTAGCTTAGCAGCTTATGTATTTCCCTTTTTTTCCCATCTAGTAAATTCAGATGAGCAATTTTAATCGATCCAGGCTTGGTAGAAGTCTTGCAGTCAGTTTCTGGCTTCTTATATGGCAAAGAAACTCCAACAGTAAAATCTTTCTGCAGTAATTACTGGGATTTTATTCTCCAGTCCACATTTTACATGCTTTAGTTCCCCCTGCTTCAGTCTACATAATTAAAAAAATATATATTTAGGACATCCAAAACAGAGGGTGATATCCATAATGAAATAAAACATTGTGTGAATTAACTTTCCAGTGGTTCTGTCCTGAATTGAGTGTTCTAAATCAGTGGTAACAAACATTTACAGAAAGAAATCAGCAATAGACATTCATTCTTTTCTCTGCACAGGTTTGCCTTAATAGAGAAACTAACATATTACATGACATATGTATGATTTATTTAAATGGTTATATATTTACAGGCAGGTCGATGCTGTGCTAAGGTATCTAAAGGAGAAGTGCCATGCCACAAAAATCGGCATTATTGGTTTTTGCTGGGGAGGAATTGTTACCCATTATGTTACTCTCAATTATCCTGAATTGAAAGCTGGAGTGGCATTCTATGGTAAGATTCTTCATTAGTTCTGAAAAAAATATTCAAATGAACTGAAGAAACAAAAAAGTGTCCCGTGATGTACATCCATCTTAAATCACATTGCCCGATGGACCTGAAAAAAAGAAAAAAATACCTCTGCTTCGATGGGAGGCCTCCCGGCGACTGCTGTCTTTTGGCTTTGACAGCTAATATATAGGCAAGGGCAGGTCCACCCGCTGACGTAACCAAGTGACTCTGTCCCCCTCTGACATCACATGATGTCACATGACATCAGAAGGGGGCAGGGTCACTTGGTCACATCACGGGGTGGCCTCACCCTTGCCTATATAACAGCTGTCACAGCCAAGAGACAGCATCCCATCGAGGCGGAGCTTTTCTTTTTTTCTATTTTTCAGGTACGTTGGGCGGCGTGATTGAAGATGGATGGGCATTGCGGGACACTTTTTTTTTTTTTTTTAATAAAGGAATTTTTAAAAACTGTCTATTGCTGTTTTTATTTTTTGACACTTTTTTGTGAATAGGTAGAGGTACAATGTACCCGATACCGATTCACATGGTGGGGGCGGGATCTGAGGACCGATAAGCCCTTCACCTGCAGACTCAACAACCAATGGCCAGGGTTGTCGGGAAGAAGTCCTTCTCCCCATCAACATGAGGACAGGGTGCTTCGACACCCTCCCCATGTTGAGGGCAAGTGGCCTGGTATGCTTCAGGAGGGGGGGGGGGGCGCTCGCTCGCCCTCCCCCATGTCCTGGCTTGACAGGCTGCTTGCTCAGATAAGGGTCTGGTATGGGTTTTGGGGGGACCCCACCCCAAATTTTTTTTTACATTTTGGTATGGAGTTCTATTCCAGACCCAAAGTTGTTTTTTTTTCTTAATTCTGTCATAGGGCTCCCCTTAACCACTTCAATGCACTATTATATACTCTGCACTGACTGCACGGTGTGTGTGTGTGTGTGTGTGTGTGTGTGTATATATGTATGTATATATATATATATATATATATATATATATATATATATATATATATATATATAGAGATACATACATACATACATACATACATACATACATACATATATATATAGTGTGGGGCATGGACTTAGGCACCCTGCCTTTGGCCAATCATGGCTCTCACAGCAGATCATGCTGTGATTGGCCAAAGCATGCAGGTCAGGTGCATGCTTTGGCCAAAAAGCAGCCGTCAATGCACTACGATCTCAGTGCATTATGGGGCACTAGAAATTGCTGCAAAGCACCATATGTTTGGTTCATTTGCGAACAAACAAACACCCGATGCTTGATTCCAACTTACATTCGATTCGAACATCGGGATCGTCCCTAATATTTACTTTGCTTGGTACATGTCCTCAACTTGATGGAGCAGTGGTTCCTGGTTAACTGCCATGGCTTAGAGGAGGCTCTGCATCAGGCCCAAAAAGTTTTTGGCAGCTATAGGCAGTCATACCTTGCTCACCTGGCAGAAATTCAGCACCAATGCAAACTGCCCGCCAATCGCCTAATCTGTGACACACCCATGGGCTGAAACTTGAGGCTGTACAAGCAGCAGAGGGTCATCAATTATTACTTGTGCAATTATGACTATTGCACTGTGATCCCTAAGAGATCTACAATTTTAAGAGATTTTCTTACACTACAGTGATTAGGCCTGGCTGCAGGCAGCACTCATAAACAGCACCTCAACCACATGATTTCTGACAATATCGAATCCAGGGCTTCATAGACACTCTCAGAAGTGAGGAACCTATGGACTATTGGTTAACCAGACTGGACCACTGGACAGAGCTTGCATACTGTGCTGTCTGAGAGAGACATCAGAGTGGCAGGAGGTTTTGTTACTAAGAGGGGAATTTATCTGTCCCCTGATACTATGGGCCAGCTCACTTTCATAAAAGTTAAATAGTCCTGGATTAGAAGGACTGTTTTTCAGTTTCATCTGGCCCAAAAAAAATGGTGCCTACCTTAATTATCAGCTACTGCTACCCCTCCTGGCCTGCCACCATATCCAGCTCCTGTCAGCTCTCCTGGCTTATACCTGTGTTCTGGTATGGTAAATGTGCTGCACATAATATTTCCATAGCTGAAAAATCTTGTGGCCTATTCCAGTGCTCTAACATTGTAAAGGTAACACACAATGTTTCTGTTACAGAGTTATGTGTCTACACATTTGCATCCTATTCCAGTGCTTTGGCACTGTAAAGATGCCACACAGTTTCCCCAGCTGGACCTTAGCTGACACTTTCTAATGTGTCTACATGCCTGATGCCTATTCCACTGTTCTGCTTTGTGTCTACACATTTGCAGCTTATTTCACTACTCTAGACCTCGAAAATATTTGTGATTATTGTCCTTCAGATAATACACTCTGTTTGTTTATTTCAAGATGAAACCTGCCATATCTCTCCCTCTTATATTGCAGATTAACAAAACTGTCAAGTCACTGCAATATTTGTGGCTATTGTCTATATGAGAATTGTCTCTAACATTTATTTTAGGATAAAACCTGCTTTATTTATTCCATTTACATTGCAGCCTTACCAAGCTGCTTACATACTTTCTAGCCACTGTACACAATTTGTGGCTATTGTCTCTGAAATAATAAACTCTGTTTATTGCAAGATAAAAGCTACCTTGTCTTTCCCTCGTATGTCGTGACATTAACAATCTGCTTACTTACTGTCCTGTGACCAAACAATATTTGTGGTTCTTATTTCTCAGATAATACACTATATTGCAAGATAAAACCTGCATTGACTCTCCCTCTTTCACTGCAGCCTCACCAAGTTCCTTACATACTGTTCCAGCCACTGTACAATATGTGTGGCTATTCTCTCTCAGGTGAAAACCTGCCTTGTTTCTATCTATTTGCGGCCTACTTAAATGCTTGCTTGCTGCACTGATGCTAGGCAAGTTCTATCAAACACAAAACTGAAGTCAAAATTCTTAATATTTTTTGAAAAATTTGGGATACATGGATGGTAATTTTTAAGCCCTTTAGAATTGTATAGCTCTTCCACTTGGTCATACAAACTCTAGATGGCCACACAGTAGGATATAGTTAACCTATGGAAAACTATTGTTGAGCCTTATTGGCACAGCTGCAAATACAGGTTAGGAATAACTTTTGATAAAAGATTTTGTAAATAATAGGAACATCTGAAAATGTAACATTGTTTAAAGCAGATATACACAAAAGAACAACACAACTGGCCTTGTACAAACACTTGCTTAATTTACTATAGCAAGTTAAAGAGATGTCCCCATGAGAAAGTGAACATTGCTACTGCCATTGCTGCAAAAATAACAGATGTGTAAATATATTAAAATCACGCATTACTATGCTGCCATGCATGGTAACAAATGTAATGAACATTAACTGTCTCCCATGTTTTCCCAAGACTATGTATTTGTGTACAATCTGAGCCTTTTTTCTTTTTTTTTTTCAGGCCTAGTCCGCGAAGAAGGAGATAAGTATGATTTGAAATGTCCAACTTTATTCATCTTTGGAGAATGTGATCCCCTTATACCACTTCAACAGGCAAGTGTTGTTGTGTTAAATATAAACGATGTTTTGACAGAACACTATTTACTGCTGTTGGATTTGTTGCAATAAAATATAAAAATTGTTAGAAAGAGAGAAGCCCAGTCAAGAATGAGTCATAAGACAATGTAAATATTAAATTTTTTTAGCAACTCAGGGTCCATTTGATGTTGGCTTAGATTTGGTTATATGTTAACTAAAGGCCATGGTAGGCAAAATCAGCAGAGAACTGCTAATACTGGCTAGTTTGGTATAAAGGCTGAGGCTCAGGAGAGTAAGGATGGGTACATGAAAGCTAAAGTGTGGACCAGTTGTTAAGGGATCAGTGGGAACCAACAGTGATAATGTCGTCAGCAGATGGCAGACACCCCTCAGCAAGGTGCTAGCCCTGAAAGTCTTTATCAGAGCCTCCAAGACCTCTTTCACATGGGGCAGAATCTATTCTGATCAGCAGGGGATCTGCTCACAGATCCTAAGCTGATTAGAGCAGAGCGGGCAGGTGACATATCCATGTCCACACAGACAGAGCCCGCTCTGTTCTGTGGGAAGCTGGGAGTAATCTGACTGTCCATTTACACCTGACTACCCTCCGATCTGATCTGCCTAAATGTTAGCGATATCCCTGCCTTATCCCTGTCTGGATCGGACCTGGAGGTAAGCAGGTGTAAACAGACACATGTCTGTTTACACTCACCTGCCCATAGGGATGCATAGACCATCCGATCAGGTCTGCCTGAAAAACTGACAGGTGGACCTGATTGGATGACCCCTGTGAAAGGGGCCATATGGTGATAAAGATTTAATGCAGCCAAACAACTCCCATAGCATGGCTTTATGAGATTCCCTAGCTGATGAAAGATGAGTACATAGGGGATATGGTGCAAACTGAGAATGAAAATGAGAAACCAAACAAATAAATATTTAAGGTAAAAAGGTGCAAGGAGATAGGAGAGCCCACAAAAGGCAACTGCCAGTTGTAACAACTGACAAAAAACACTAAGGCACTGGCAATAAATAACAAATGCAAGACTGGGTACTCAGGAAATTAGTAATAGGAAGACAACAGCATAAGAAAACTGGAACAAAGCAAAGTACACACTAGACGTTGATGGCTGCATAAAGGTGATAAGCAGGAAGCAGGAACAGGGGATATGAGCTAAGCAAAAAATGACTAAAGTGATGAAGTAGTATCAGATTCTGTTAGGAGATTTGCAAATCAGACCTTTTAATTATACGCCTCATGAATTTTAGGCTGCTGTGTAGCAAAGAAACCCGAGTGACTTTTAATGTAAAATAAAAATAAATCTAATGCAAAAGTTTGTTTTAGCCTTCTGCCACTCCTTGCTGTTCCATACTAAAGTATCAATGAATGACCCTGAAATACTTACCCATTGGCCTGAAGTAGCCCACACTAAGGGTTCGTTCACACTGCCCTGGACAGTTGTCGCACACTAAACTGTAGTGGTTTATTGTGCAGCAGTTGTCTGTTCCGGCTGGCTTATTATTTGAAGAACCCGCAAAATGTTTGCTTGTATGATGACATGTAGCATAAAAAAATTGGAATTTCAGTATGGTTTCCCACTACTTGAAAAAATCTTGGAGGCAGGTGCAGGTGCAATCTGCTGTGTACACTTCAGGTGACGCTCAACTGTAGCAGCAATGCAGAGGGAGAGGATTTCATGAAGAACAGGGTTCCTCTATGGTTTCCTGAATCACTGGGGCAGAAATCTGATTGGATGCTGGCTGCCCATGTGACTCTGGTGGCCATCTTAGGTGTGGCAGAGCCTATTTAAGACCCTGGCCCCTGGGTTTGGTGCACATTTTGCGAATGGATGGTGTAAGGAAAGTTTCTCAATCTGTTAGGGACAGGACTATCAGCAGGGAAAGGTTCCTGACTAAGAGGGAAGGTGAAGGGTCGCATCGCTTCTGGATACCTTTCTGATTGGGCATGAGACGGCCAGGCCACATTCTGTCCCCTCCCAACAGATGCTCTTGGTTCGGCCTGAACCTGTGTGCTCAGCTGGGTAGATGTTCCACCAAATTGTTGTGAACTGTTGCTGCACTTTAATACAAGTTTTCTACTTACCTGACTATGTGGATTATTACCACCGCACAACGCTGCAGCCCACCTACAGACTAGCAACTACTGCAAAGAAAATTTTCACATAAACACCATAGTACAAGTATACCGCACAAACGGCAATTTGATGTGAAACATGTACATATATGTCTGTTCTCTTTTCCTTTCAGTTCAGCATTGAAAGTTTGGATGAACAAATGGAATAGTGATATACTAAAATTTCACACAACTTTGACAAATTTTTACACTATATTGTACATCCACATTACAGTAAAACCCTTTTGTAATAGAATCAGTTCTGCATGCTTCCTTGTTCCATGCAGTTTTGTATTATTATTATGCAGGATTTATTTTAGCACCAACAGTTTAAGTAGCACGTGACAAAATTAAGGCAGACAGTTACAGTACAATTTAATACAAGAGGGTTCCAAGGGTTTATGTAAATTTACAATCTAAGAGGGTGGGTATTATAAGCACAATACCGACCTTTCTGGGAAACTCTTGGTTCCATAAAAGCAGAATGCAATATCAACACGAATGCCCATCTTTGAAAAGATCTTTTTTAGGTTTTTATATAGCTATATACTATTAAATATATTTTTAGGGTATTAAGTATACAGCTAAAGGTGTCTGAGAGAAAGGTTAAATTCACCAATCTAAACAATTATTATTCTAAATAATGTGGTTAAATACAGCGATCCAAAGCATTTTTATCCTAAATTGTGTATGTATTTTTCTAGGTGGAATCATTGGATCAAAAGCTAAAAGAGCATTCAAAAGTTGACTATAAAGTAAAGGTATATCCAAAACAGAATCATGGATTTGCACACAGGAAGAAAGAAGACATTAGTCCTGAAGATAAACCTTACATTTTAGAAGCAAGGAAAGACATGCTGGACTGGCTGAAAAAATATTTTAACTAATTATCATTACTGTTTTAAGACACTAGATATGCTTATATAGAATCAGTCAGTCAACATAGAAATACGATGATGTTCAAGTGTATTTTTCAAGAGTATTTTTTTCTCATAAATAAACAATATTAAAAATACGATAGATGTTCTTTCAAAGCATTCATGTTCAATTCTATGGTTTTCGTGGATCTGGCTCATTTAAGTTCTCTGGATAAAACATTGGTCTCATGTTTTGATGCAGCAGTGGCTAAAGCTAAGCAAAGAATAATACACTTCTAATAATTACATAAGAAGGAAATGCATCTAGTCAATAAGTCATAAATCTAAATAAAAAGTTGTTTTAACATATAAACCAGAAGGCAGTAATTTAAAACCAAAAAATATCCGTGTGATATTAATACAGGTGGGAAAGGTGAGCGCTAACTCTTAGCCCTTGTACACACGGTTGGACATTCCAACGGAAAAAATGTCCGATCGGACCGTGTTGTCGGATAATCCGACTGTGTGTGGGCTCCATCTGACTTTTTCCATCAGAATGTCCAACCAACAAAGTTTGAGAGCTGGATATAAAATTTTCCGACAACATGATCCGATTTGACTTTGTCTGATCATTCGTAGAGAATTCCGATCGGACAAAATGCCACCCATGCTCAGATCAAATTACAAGACCAAAGCTATTGGCTACTAGTAGTCCCGTCGCAACGAGCGAACATCATCACGTTCCAAACAATCGGATTTTCCGACAACTTTGTCCGACCATGTGTATGCAACACCAGTGTCGGACAAAATCCGTCGGAATGTCTGACTGTGTGTACAAGGATTTACACTGTATATTTCACCATCAGATTGCTCATAAACAAGGTGGAAAGAGGAGGGGGAGGGGGGAAAGGGCAAATTAAAATAGCATATAAACAGTCACAAGAGGAATAATGAGGAATAATGACAAGAAAACAAGTCATAGCTTATGAAAGTCCATATCATGTAGTTAAAGAAACAGCAACTGTAGAAGGCAGCCCCGTTTGAAGACTAAGAAGCAGCAAAATAATTTTCTAGGAACACTGGAAATGGAAACAGAGGCACCACTCTAAGTGCAGTATCAAAAGAGTGCTTTAATAAAAACTTTGATAATAAAAAATTTGTTACTCACAATAGTGCACTAGCAATAGGCGTTTAAACAAGAAACTGCCAAATATCCATGGAGTGGAATCATTCTGTGAAATGGAGGACGGTGGTATTCAATAGAGCAAGCTGGAACATACACTGATGACACTTCCGGTCGATGGAATGCACGCCGACAACCAGGGGAATGACATCACTTCCGGGAGCTGGAGTGGATGGACGAATAGGCAATGCGTTTGCAGAGCTACGCTCCTTCCTCAGCCCTAACAATCTAAGATCCCTAACTCACATTTATACATACACATACTAGGACCATTTTGGATAGAATATCCACAAAACTGAAATAGACAATTCTTTGTATAAAGGATGTGTGTATGGCCCAGGAAAAAAGCGTCGCAGACAGGCCACATTCTACATTATACAACCAATATATTGAAGAGAGACATTGTCAGATGCATATAAAACTTCACAAATACATAATTGAGCAATGACAGGAGTCCTGCATTCGAACAATATCACAGAGAATATAAATATTCCATACTCACCCAGTGCTTTGCGATAGGGAGAAAAGATCATTCTAGACTTTATTAAAAATTGCAAATATAAGCAGCAATGCTGTTAAAGTTATTCAGCTGACAAAGTGAAAGTTAGGCATTAATGCACCCGTTGCAAATCTATGGGAGGCTCTCAGGTTATCCTAGTCTTTTTATATTTTAGGAAGGGGGCCCACTGCAAGGATATTTTTTTTAAGCCCTGGTTCACATGTGGATCAGATGCAATCTGAAAAGCATAGATTTCACATTTCATGGAAAATAGAATTATTTTCATTGAAGGCTGTTCGCATACAGTGCTCAGCATAAATTAGTACACTGCTTTTGAAAAGATTTTAATCAATATCTCAATGAACACAAGAATAATTTCCAAAATTTTGAAAAAACTGAGTTTTATAGAACATTTGTTTAGCTCATTACATGAAAGTAAGGTTATTAACATAACTTAGATTACTAAATCTTCAGTTTTACTCAAATTAGTTGATGCAAAAACTCCTCCATCTATTATTTTGTATGACCTCCATGATTTGTAAGGACAGTACCAAGTCTTCTAGGTATGGAATGAACATGTTGGCAATATGTTGCAACATCTATCTTTTTCCATTCTTCAAGAATTACCTCTTTTAGAGCCTGGATGCTGGATGAAGAATGATGCTTACTATGTTTCTTCAGAATTCCCCATAGGTGTTCCCTGATTGGGTTCAGATCAGGAGACATACAGTACTTGGCCACTGGTCACTTTCACCTGGTTCTTCTTCAGAAATAAAACAGTGGCCTTAGATGTGGGTTTTGGGTCATTGTCATGTTGGAAAAGTGCACAATGACCAAGGGCACGGAGATCTCCTCTTTCAATATAGAGTAGTACATCTATGAATTCATGATACCATCAATGAAATGCAGCTCTCCTACACCAGCAGCACTCATGCAGCCCCCACAGAAGGACACTGTCACCACCATGTTTCAGCATGGGCACGATGCATTTTCCTTTATACTCCTCACCTTTTGCGACGCCATATAGTTTTGAAGCCATCAGTTCCAAAAAAGTTTATCTTAGTCTTATCACTGAAGAGTACAGAGTCCCAGTAGTCTTTTTCTTTTTCAGCATGGTCCCTGGCAAGATCTAGGCAGGCTTTATTGTGCTAGGGCTTTAGGAGAGGCTTCCTTTGTGGACGACACCCATGCATGCCATTCCTCTGCAGTGTACGCCCTTTTTCAGTCACGGGTAACAATAGCCCCAGTTTGGCTTTCTACTTCTTTAGCTAACTACAGTGAACTTGTATGGCAATTTTCTTCAACCCTTCTCATCAGAAGACGCTCCTGTCAAAGAGTTGGATTGGTGACGCAATTGGTCGCTGCTTATATGGACATGAGCACTTTGTTATATGATCTTATCACCTACAGCATTGTGTTTCAGCACGGTCATCATTGATTTATGTGGACACTGTATGAAAGCACAGAAGCACTTTGACATATTGCTGTTTTTTTTATATTTTTTTGTTTTGTGGTTTGTAATACACAGTTATGCACTAGACACTTTAATTATATTATTCATAGTATGATAAATGTGTATTAACATTCATTATTCACTGATTTAATATTTATTTAACCACTTGACAACTGGGCACTTAATCCCCTCTCGTGACCAGACCAATTTTCAGCTTTTAGTGCTCTCACACTTTAAATGACAATTACTCAGTCATGTAATACTGTACCCAAATTATTTTTTTGGCCTTTTTTTCATACAAATCTAGTTTTTTTTGGTGGTATTTGATCACCTCTGGGTTTTTTATTTTTTGCGCTATAAAGGAAAAAAGACAGAAAATTTTGAAAAAAAAACAAAATTTTCTTAGTTTCTGTGATAAAATTTATTTATCATTATTAATTATTAATTTTTCTTCATAAACTAATTATTAATTTTTCTTCATAAACTTTGGCCACAATGTATACTGCTACATATCTTTTGTGAAAATAACCCAAATGAGTGGATATTATTTGGTCTGTGTGAAAGTTATGACATTTTTTATGATTTGCACCACAACTTGTAGACTCTCTACAAGTTGTGGTGCAAATCATAAAAAATGATCACACCTGATGTACTGGTGGCCTATCTCATTTCTTGTGACCAGAACAAGCCAGGAAAGTACAAATACCCCCCAAATTACCCCTTTTTTGAAAGTAGAAATTCCAAGGTATTTAGTAAAATGCATGGTGATGCTGTCATTGTTTCCCACAATTCTTTGCAAAATGAAGATATTTTTTCCCCCACAAAATTGTCATTGTAATAGGTTATTTCTCTCACATGACATGTGTATACCACAAATGGCACCGCAAAATAAACTCTGCTACTCCTCCTGAGTATTATGATACCACATGTGCGGGACTTATTCACAGCCTGGCCACTTAGAGAGGCCCAACATGCAGGGAGTGCCATCAGGTGTTCTAGGAGCATAAATTACACATCTAACTCCTTCACTACCTATTACACTTTTGAAGGCCCTGGAGCACCAGGACAATGACACGTGACACTGATGACAGGTGGCACTAATGGCACGTCACACTGATGACAGATGGCACTAATACGTGGCACTGATGACAGATGGCATTAATATGTGGCACTGATGACAGATGGCACTAATACGTGGCACTGACGACAGATGGCACTAAAAAGTGGCACTGATGACAAGTGACACTGATGACAGATGGCACTAATGACACTGATGACAGGTAACACTGATAACAGGTGGAACTAGGCACTGACAGGTAGTACTGATGACACTAATATGTGGCACTGATGACAGGTGGCACTAATACGTGGCACTTATGACAGATGGCACTGACACGTTACACTGACAGATGGCACTTATACATGGCACTGACAGGTGGCACTGGAGACAGATGGCACTGACAGGTACTCAGGGCACTTTTTTTTTCTTTCACTTACTCCGCAGCCATTCGCTCTCCCTCCTCACAACACTGTCTCTGTGTGAGGGGGGAAGAGTCGGCAATGAGAGATGATCTCATATGGTTAGGGAAAATAAACAGGAGGAAGTCCTCCCAGCAATTGGAGTGTGCGCTGTAGCCGTCTTTCAGCTATAGCGTGAACGCCTAGTGATTAATTTTGAGATCAATTATTCACTGTGCACTTCTTATACATACCTTTTAGCACAGCGTATATATTTTTATATATATATATTTATAACTGTCTTTGCACAATATATATGATGTGTGTAACGCTAGCAGCTTTAGGCAATTTTATTTACGTTTTAGCATCTAGGAATTGGTGGCTCGCAGGATTGTCCTATTAAATGACGGGGTCTAGTCCTCCATTCACAGAACACGTTGCATTGTGGGCAATGACAGTATGAAGGGTATGAATGGTGGAGGTGAGCGAACACGCCAAGTCCTTGCGGCTCCCAGATGCTCCGGTTAACCCCTGCAGCACTACAACTGGGCTGATTGGGTGAGATACGGACACATAAAGGACATGGGATGGACAGTCATAGAGAACCAATGTGTTCAGTGCTGCATACCAAAAAACTTCACCTTTACCATACATCCCTTCCTAACTGTACCCAGCAGCCCTTTCTATTTTTATATATATATATATATATATATATATATATATATATATATATATATATAAAAAGCTCCTCCCATTCCTAACATTAATGTAGCTATAGGCAATGTGATTAAACACCATATTCCGCATTCATACTGTGTTGCAGGTCTCTTTTCCACCCACCAGAATAAAATGGCGCCTACACCACCCAACTACACCCCCTCCAAACAATCCCAGCAACAAAAACAAAACTGCGCTACAGCAACAATTCCTCTCCCAGTAACGTCCGCCACGCCCTCTTCAAGCCCTCAGGGGTCGCTGTGCATGACGGGAAGTGTAGTCCAACCAGCGCCCCTCCCCGCCTTTCCTGCTACAGGCGCGTGAGGGCGACACCGCCTACAACTCCCAGAGAGTCGTGCGCGGAGGGGTCACGTGACCGGCGGCTGAACAAGAAGCTAAAAAGCCGCAACTCGGCCATCTTATTCTACTCTGTAAGTGAGCAGGCTGAGGCAGGCCTAGTGAGACGTTGGTGAAGCAGGCCCGTTGCTTTGGCATAGCCGCCTCAGGTGACCCGGCTGAGTTCCCTCGTGCTCTTCTAACGTCCCGGGACAGCAGCTCCGTCGAGCCCGCCAGACTCGGCTCTCTATCTCCGCTCCATCAGCGGCCGCCGCCAGACATTTCCTCTGCACTCCGTGCTCGTAATAAAATCGCATGTCCTCTATTCAGAACCTCAACTCTTTCGGTGAGCACCCGGGGCCCGTTATTTGTAGCCGGGGGGAGGAGAGCTGGGTGTCCCCGCGGAGGGAGAGCGGACTCCTCCGTTCCTGGAGGCGGGAAGCCGCCTTGTCCCCGCACTTATCCGCTGTTATAAGATGGCGGCGTGCTGTGAGGAGGGCAGCTCCGCCATTCACCTCCCTTATCTCCATCCCCGGGGGGCACCCAACAGTTACCACCTACAGGCACTTCTAGGGATGCCCAGGTGTGATCTATAGGGGCCCTCAAATGTATCCCCTGCCATCCCCCAAGGGCCACACATAATGTGTAACATCTGCACTGTTGGAGGACTGTAAAAATGCGGACCTAATGGAAGGAATGAGGGGCCCAAATCATGCTAAAGTGCTGTGTGTGGTCCTCGGGCTACTGCCCCATGGTTGGTGGTGAGTGGCCTAATGCATATGTTTGGTGGACTAATATCTGCTGATTGGGGGGGAGACTACTGCTCCATGGTTGGTGGTGAGTATCCTAATACTCCTAATGCCTGCAGTTGGGGTTGAGGGAAACCAGTGCCCCATGGTTGGTTGTGAGTGGACTGCCCCATGGTTGGTGGACAAATGTCTGCAGATGGGAGGGTGACTACTGCTCCATGGTTGGTGGCGAGTAGCCTAATGCCTGCAGGTGGTGGGGCAAACCAGTGCCCCATGTTTGGTTGTGAGTGGACTGTCTGTGGGGGGGGGGGGGGAGACTACTGCCCATGGTTGGCTGTTGTAACAAGGGGTTAATTTCTGTGTTCAGAAGTTCATTCATATATTTACCCTTTCAGATATGTGGTCAGTAAATGTAAGGATTAAAACACAACGCAAATAATATAATAGGGTTACTTGGCTTTGATTAAAGATGTATACAGATGCAGGATCAATACAGCATATTCAATCCAGGGGAGTCATTAGCTCATCCTGTATAATAATTATACATGAGCTACCTGGATTAGATAGTTCACATGATTCAAGCGCTTATTCTTGAATCCAACCTCGGACTGGTTAGATATAAATATAGACCAATACTACAATTGGGGGGGGGGGGGGGGGGGAAGAAATACCCCGTGGTTAGACTAATGTCTGCAGATTGGGGGGAGAACTACTGCTCCATGGGGGGGGGGACCAGTGCCTCATGGTTGGTGGTGAGTGGACTAATGCCTGTGGATGGTGGGGGAACGCAGCGCCCCATGGTTGGTGTCCTTTGTTGCCAAAATTAATATAAGCCCCAGGCTTATTTTCAGGGAAGCGCAGTAGCGGTCTTGTTGTGGCTTCCATCAGCGTCTGTCATTGTTTTCAGGTGGACCCAATCTGACTATTCAGTCTCTTCAATGGGCATGTGTACTTTGACATCTTATCCTCTCTACTAAAAAACAGATGGATGAGAATCTATTCCCCATCCGTCTGGTGCATTGGATGCCAGTTGCGTGTAAACAGACAAGTGGTCAAGTTTTACATCTGACCGCTCTTACAGACAAGTGGGCTCCATAGTCAAAAGCAGCTTGATATGAGAATTTGCATATGATTTGATTTCTTATGAAGTATTCTCAACAGATTGAGTTACCTACACATATACCATCTTGGACATTGGTTTTGAAATGAAGTCAAAAATGTTCTGCTTAATATTTCCCCTTTCATTTGCAGACCCCTTTGCTGATGCAACTAAGGGTGACGACTTACTCCCGGCAGGGACTGAAGATTACATCCATATAAGAATTCAACAACGAAACGGAAGGAAGACTCTGACAACTGTACAGGGCATTGCAGATGATTACGACAAAAAGAAGCTCGTAAAAGCCTTTAAGAAGGTGACTAGTAAAATCCAGTGAAGTTTTGGGTCATACATTTAATCTGATTTGAAAAAAGACAAGTCTAACTAGTTAAATCAATAAAAGGGATAAACTACTTTTTAGTAAAATTGCTGAGAACGGAATGCCCCATTTCACTTTGCGCTTAAAATGAAAGCAAACGTCCTCTGCAAAGTACTAATTTCTCAATCTCCTTGTATTGAGAATAAGATGGATATGTTCAGTCCAGCCTATGTGGTAAAGCCACTTGAACAGATAATGTTATGCCATTAGTAGGTGAAAATGGAGAACCTGGAAAGATTAATGCTTTTAATGCATATACCATGTATAACCCAATTTTTGGTAGGATGTTGCACAAAGTAAATGGATACCTCCACATGTTGTGCTTTAAACTTGCGCACGCTTGTGGTGTTGCACCAAACTTGCTTTAAAAAAAATCCCCCTAGGTGCGGCTTTAAAAAACAGAAAAGGTTGGCAGATTTAGTTGGGTCTATTGCTAAAATGATAGCTCTCGCTATGTTTTCAATTATACCTCACGTGTGGGGGCAAACACTATATATGCATTTTTGCTTCTGAGCAGGGTACTTCAAATTTTTTTTTTTTTTAATCACTTTTATGCCTATCACAAAAATGACTATCCATTGTGGTAGAAATGAGGCATGACAGGTCTTCATGGAGACTTCTGGGGCCTAGAAGACCCCAGATCTCTCCTCTACCCTGGAAAGTGTGAGATGATAAAAGGTTTGTTTTGCTTTCCAGAAAGACGGTGTTTACATCTGCCAGAAAGGGAAGTGATGTCGCTTCTGGCCTCTCAGGATCAGAGATGGCCGGGGATAATCCGGACCATGGCCAGCTCTATGGTAACCTGGCGACACAGCCAGATCGGATCCCGGGCTCCCTGATCGCACAGGAGAGTGGGGGGCGTCCCCTCCTACCTGTAAAAGCAATGCAGCGGTTGCATGATGGAATCGCTGTCTGAAAAAGGATACTGGGATGATGCCTGTAGCTGCAGGCATCCCAGTACAACCACTGAAAGTCAGGATGTCCTACAGGCTGGAAGTTATTAAAGTGACACCTAAAAGGTACTTCTCCAAAAATCCATATGCCTGCTTGATGCTACTTTCATTAGACTGTTTGTTTGTTTTACTTTGTTTTCTGCTTCCTTGTAACATCCACTGTTGGCTCTCAAACATCTCCTTTTCCCCCTTTGCTTAAATTTGTCAGGAACGAGCAGTGCACATTAGTTGCATTGATGTACACTGCTCCATGTATAAATTCCATAGTCCCTAACTAAGGGGTGAGAGATGGTGGCTGTGTTCTAAATACAATGAGACCATGGAGAATGAATGTAGTCCGCCTCTAAGTCAGATCACAGCAATAAGACTTTGGAGGAGGCTGAGAGCAATAGAAGGTATCTTGGCATTAAGAATACATGCATTAAAGAAAGTTACAACACTAGCTTACATCTTATTTTTATTTTTTTCCCTTTTGTAGAAATTTGCCTGTAATGGTACTGTGATTGAACACCCAGAATACGGAGAAGTCATTCAGCTTCAGGGAGATCAGAGGAAAAACATCTGCCAATTTCTTATGGAAGTATGTAATTTTTATATTTGGTTTTTTGATTTTTTTTTTTTTTTGCCTGCAGGAGTGTGGTTTATTGCTTGGCTTTGAGGCCAATGTTCAACTCGGCATTGCAGACTCTTGATAATAGGATTTAAAGCGGGATTCCACCCTGAAGTGGAACCTCCGCTGATCGGATCCCTCCCCCCCCCCCCCCCCCCCCCCCTCCGGTGTCGCAATTGACACCTTTCAGGGGGGAGGTGGGGTGGAGATACCTGTCAAAGACTGGGTCCCAGTGACAGCGCGGAGATTTCCTATTGCGCGGCTCGTGCATGCGCAGTAGGGAACCGGGAAGTGAAGCTGCTTCACTTCCTGATTCCCTCACCTAGAATGGTGGCGACAGCAGCCAGGAGCCGAGCGATCGATCGGCCTCAGCTGCTGGCATCGCTGGAACCCGGGACAGGTGAGTGTCCATTTATTAAAAGTCAGCAGCTGTAGTATTTATAGCTGCTGGCTCTTTTAATTTTTTTTTTTTTTTGTGGAATCCCTCTTTAAGATATTTCAGCTGGAGTATGTAAGGCTATTCCATAGAATGTAGAGGGGAGTTGGACATGAACTACTTTTCTTTTGGGGTAGCAGATCTATATACCTGAACAATGATCTTTAACAGAAGCTCCTAGTAAGTTTAATGCATAGGGTACCTGTTGATTATTGCTGAAAAATGGTTATTGGGACACTTTCTAAAATGGTCCTTCACAAGAGCTGGTTGATATCTGCTTCTGGGCAGAGTTTGTTGAGCTATGACATGCTTAACCTGTGTGGGATTTTGTTTTCCATTGACCCCTTGCCCACCACATTACAGCGGCTTTACTGCTATAGGGCGGCTGTCCTGTGCAGTATCGCATATATACCTGGTTCTGCACTTCTGGGTAGGTGACGCGTGGCGCTTTTGCGATTTTGTCACAGCAGAAGCTGATCAGCGGGTGCCGGCTAATGGATATCTGCTGATCGGTGAAGAGATGCACTGGACAGAGCTCTGCAGATGTTAACCATGCAGAGCTCTGTCTGGTCAGTGAGAATGTGCTGGATTTCGTTTCCCTGCAAAGCAGCGAATAAAATATGGTTCACTGTGTACACCAGGGATATGCAATTAGCAGACCTCCAGCTGTTGCAAAAGTAAAAGTCCCATCATGCCTCTGGGTATCATGCTTGTGGCTGTCAGTCTTGCTATGCCTCATGGGACTTGTAGTTCTGTAACAGCTGGAGGTCTAATTGCATATCTCTGGTGTACAGACATCGAGGCAAGGGGTTAGCTGAGCTTCAGTTTGTGTACACCATATATCTCCTTCCAAGCCAGTGCATATTTTTTAGCACTGATCACTATTTGTCCACTGCAGTATCCCAGTGCTGCTTTAAAGTGGTGGTTAAGCCACTTTCACATCTTCATACCATCCCCTCTGTGTTCTAATCCAGTGAGTGATTTAAAAAAAAAAAAAGCCTGCTATACCTAATTTCAGGGCTCTTGGCTGGCTTTCTTCTCTCCCTAGTAGATGCAGTGGGCAGGGTTGAGATTGCCCTGCTGACATCACTCTAGAGCACCAGCTGATCATGTGGTTAAGAGCTGTGAAATTGGGTATAGTAGACTAGACTTAAAAAAAAAATAATAATCGTGCACACAGGATTAGATCAGAGGGCATGGTATGAAGATGAGTTATTAGAGCAGCACCCCTGATATGGGGGGGGGGGGGGGGGGTGGTGTATAGCAAGGCAGATACTACAGGGGGCCAAATGACACAAGCACTGTGCTGTATAAAATCCTTTTTTAAAGGAACATGATTTATTTTTGTTAAAAAAAAAAAATGCTTTTAAGTCGCTGACTGCTGCCATTGATATTTAAAAACTCCAGTATGTGTATCTATACCTTGCTTTTGTAGATGCTGTGACTTTTGCGCAGTCCTGTCTGTCCTGTCTGTCCTGTCTGTCCTGTCTGTCCTGTCTGTCCTGTCTGTCCTGTCTGTCCTGTCTGTCCTGTCTGTCCTGTCTGTCCTGTCTGTCCTGTCTGTCCTGTCTGTCCTGTCTGTCCTGTCTGTCCTGTCTGTCCTGTCTGTCCTGTCTGTCCTGTCTGTCCTGTCTGTCCTGTCTGTCCTGTCTGTCCTGTCTGTCCTGTCTGTCCTGTCTGTCCTGTCTGTCCTGTCTGTCCTGTCTGTCCTGTCTGTCCTGTCTGTCCTGTCTGTCCTGTCTGTCCTGTCTGTCCTGTCTGTCCTGTCTGTCCTGTCTGTCCTGTCTGTCCTGTCTGTCCTGTCTGTCCTGTCTGTCCTGTCTGTCCTGTCTGTCCTGTCTGTCCTGTCTGTCCTGTCTGTCCTGTCTGTCCTGTCTGTCCTGTCTGTCCTGTCTGTCCTGTCTGTCCTGTCTGTCCTGTCTGTCCTGTCTGTCCTGTCTGTCCTGTCTGTCCTGTCTGTCCTGTCTGTCCTGTCTGTCCTGTCTGTCCTGTCTGTCCTGTCTGTCCTGTCTGTCCTGTCTGTCCTGTCTGTCCTGTCTGTCCTGTCTGTCCTGTCTGTCCTGTCTGTCCTGTCTGTCCTGTCTGTGGCTTAAGTTTTTTTTTTTTTTTTTAGAGGCAACGAAAGTAAGGTCCCTTTCACACAGACTATCCGTTCAGGTCCGCCTGTCAGTTTTTCAGGCAGACCTGAACGGATGCTCCATAGAGGTCTATGGAGCGTCGGATGTCAGCGGTGTCATGTCTGCTGACATCCGACCCGATCCGAAAAGTGTGACAGAAGAATAGGCTATTTTCCATCCGTCATTGGATGACAACGGACACTGCGGTCTGTCGTCACCTGATCTCCCATAAGGGAGAGTGGCACTGTGACAGGTCCGTCCCAGTGCAGTGTGCAGAGATGGACCTGTCCTCTGCCTGCTCAGCGGAGATCGATCCGGCGATCCCCGCTGAGCAAGCAGATATCTACGGGGTGGATCATCACTGAGCCACCCCGTGTAAAAGGACCCTTAATGTTTTCCTCTTGAACTCTCATGGGTAAATGAATTGTGCTTTAAAATGTGGCTTGGCACATGTTCTGCAACTGCAAAATGTTTGGGAGCATTAATAAATTTTTTTTTTTTTTTCTCTTTTACAGATTGGCATTGTGAAGGAAGAACAATTAAAAGTCCATGGTTTCTGAGATGTGAAAGATCCAACTCTCCTGTATTGCTTAGGCTCGGCTGGCTACTTTTTGAAACATGACTCTTTACAGCAGAAGGACTTTCAACCTTTCTGAGCGTTCAAAACTAGGCCCTTGTTTGCATGAGTACCAAAAGTGTGTAATGAATATGCTAGTAACACATAAGAAAATTGCTGTAAGATGGTAAATTTAAGTAGGGAGTTTTAGCACATTTCCAATGGAAATGTTTTAGAGATCAGTCAACTTTTTTCCACTTTATTTGATGTTTTTGTTGTATTAAACATGTATGTTGCTGCCTATGTTTGTCTTTCTGTACATATACTTGGTTAAAAGCAAGAGGCTGCTGTGGATAACATGTGTGATTAGGCTTGAACTTGACGTACACCCCCAATAGTTTCCCAAGCATTCAGGATGCCAACACCACATACAGGCATCTGGGTTGACTACATCATTTCCAATATGATGCAAAGAAAAAATTATTTCCATGTTTGGGTTTAGTGTGCTGATTGTAGGCAATAAACTAGAATTTAGGTATTTTGGTGCTGCTACTGGGTATTTGGATGTACCTGGATTCATTCTAGAGGCAATATGACATTTTAAACTTTGCTTTACTAGTAAAGCTGATCTCTTCCTGCTTTTACTTTGGGTACAGCTACCCCAACAATTAACTCCAATAACAGGTGTGCTGTATGAAACCATAGCTGCATGCAGCATTATGTTCTGGGTGTTGAACTGGTTTTACAGTGGGGGGGGAGGCTGTCAGACATGGCTAGGCATGATAGGAGTTTCAGTTCCTGAACTGGAGGGCCATAGTTTGGAGACTCCTGTTCTAGGTCCTGGTGAATGAGGACCCTGTCTGAAAGACTTGATGGATAAAAAAAATATATATTTTATATATTATCGTTGCATGGTGCTTTGGGACAACCTATTCTGTATAACTGCTTTCAAGAACCAGTTTGAGAGGATTCCCTTTTAAGCTCTTTTTTTTTTTTTTTTTTTTTTGGGCCATCCTAGGATGTCTTCATTCAGATCATGACTTTGTAAAGCGCTTACCCCTAAAGAGGGTAATAGGTGAGAAACCAACATGGCCTTTGGAATCCAAAAATAGTTCCTTTTGAAACATTCATCCTTGGGCTCAGAAGTACCTTTATGGTTTTGGAGGTAAATCCCCTGCAGTGAAGGAGTGTGCCCCCACTTGCACAGTTGAGGGGCTCTCTTAGTTTTTGCAGGCATCTGAACTATGACATCCGGGACTGCAACATGGCGGCCAGAGGCTGTTTATTCCCCTCACAAAAATGCTTTTTGCTCAAGAGTATCTTTGGATTTATAAACAAAGCTTTAGTCTTTGTTACCCTGGAAAACTGCTGTCCTAAGGTTTATTTGAACCCATGCCAGCCAAAGGGAGGTCCTCTATGGTCTCAAATTCCTGAAGGAACAAAATTTTAGGTTTAAAATCCACTCTGTTGTTTGCTTCTAATCATCAGAGAGACTTCCTGGCTCCAGTGACTAATAAGGATGCCTTCCTACTGATCTGAGGAAAAGAAATGTGGGACTTTATGTCTTCATTGGTATGGTGCCTGTAAAGTTAAATGATTAACCACTTCAATACAGGGCACTTAAACACCTTCCTGCCCAGACCAATTTTGAGCTTTCAGCGCTGTCGCACTTTGAGTGACAATTGTGCGGTCATGCTACACTGTACCCAAGTGAAACTTTTATCATTCCTCCCCCCCCCCCCCACAAATAGCTTTCTTTTGGTGGTATTCGATCACCTCTGCGGTTTTAATTTTTTGCTAAACAAATAAAAAAAATACCGAATTTTTTTTTTGGCGGCACTGATAGGCAGCACGGATGAGAACTGTTAGGTGGTATTATAATATACTGTACTAATGCATGCCAATCAGTGATACCCATTGTGGGCACTGATTGGCATCCATTGTGGCACTGACTGGAATCCCTGGTGGTCTAGGGTGGCATACCTTGTCCTGGGCATCCCTGGTGGCATCCTTGGGGGGGGGGGGGGGGGGCTGCGCTGATAATCGATCAGCACAGACCCCCTCCCCCTGTCAGAGGACTAGCCGATCGGCTCTCCTCTACTCGCGTCTGACAGACGCGAGTGAGGAAAAGCCGATCACCGGCTCTTCCCATTTACACTGTGATTGGACGCTCTTTATCGAGATTGCAGTTGCAGGGTGTCAGACTGACACCCCGCAACAATGATCGTCGCGATGCGCGCCCCCGGGGGTGCACAGCGGCTCAAAACCCTGATCACGTCATAAGACGTCCGGTCAGGATTATGAAACCACTTTGCCACCGTCATTTTGTTATAGATCGGGCAGCAAGTGGTTAAGCAGTGTCGCTGATTATTGGAGACCTGCACAATAAAACACTGTAGCTGTTTGAGGGGTGAGAGTGACTTCAAACTAGTTGAAATTAATAGTGCTCTACATGTTTCATGTTGACACGGAATACGTCTTCAGGAGCTTGAAAGGTTAATTTTGATTCTAAACCCAGTGAGAGGTAAACAGATGCATTTAAATTACTGTATTTATCGGTGTATAACACTTCCCCCCCCCCCCCCTTAAAATCGGGAAAATCGCGAGTGCATGTTATACGCTGATCCCGGTATGATTTAGTCTGGTTTTAGGTGCTGAAAGCGGTACAATTATTTTTCATGGAAATTTGGCGTTTTATATTGTAGTCCTGTAATTCTTAGGAATAACTCAGAGTCTAGCAGACATCCCGGGTATGATCCAGTTTATAATATAATAAAAAATATTTAATAATGTAATCAAATCCTAAAACACTGAAAAAGGGACACTTTTTGGTTGCTATGGACAATCTCCAAATTTCAGGCAGAAAAACACAGTATTTATATAAAAGTGCACACAGGGCATTGCACAGACCACTAGGGACAAAGGGGGTGTGTATTTTTAATACAGTACTGTAATCTGTAAGATTACAGTGCTGTGTGTGTTTTTACTTTTTTGAATTTGCCGCCGTTCTCCGCTCCCGTGCGCCGTAACATCGCAGAGAACGGAGCTCGGCGGCATTCGGCACTGTGAATCGAGCAGAGGACATTGCTGGATCCAGGGGACAAGGTAAGTAACTCTCCCCTGCATCCAGCGATGCGATCCCGAGTCTGGCTCGGGGTTATCGCTCCTGTTATTAAAATCCCAATCCGAGCCAGACTCGGGAATACCGCTAGAGGGGTTAATAAGGTCACTTACCTGTCCAGGGAGCCTGTGTTGTCAGCCCCCCGGGGCCGCTCCCTCCGGGTGCAGGCAATGGAGCCTTGTGGCTTCACTGCTCATTTCCTACTACGCATGCACGAGTTGCGTGGCATTTTGTGAATGGCCTCCCAGAAAACATGGGGGGGGGGGGTCGGGGAAGAGGAGGATATTACATCCTGTGCCGCGGACTGGATGGATCGGAAGTACAGGCTGTACTTCATAAAAAGGTAAGTTAGAAGAAAAAAAAATGAACTAGCCAAAAATGAGCAGTGGGGAGGTGGTCTTTCATGTAAGACCACCTCTCAAAAGTGGATCGGACTCTGCTTTAAGGAACTCACTCAAGTAAAGTTTGTGATAGGGTGTGGATTGAGTGACCTCAAAAGATCTGGCACCTCATCCCTGAAATTAAGAGAGTTTAAATATATGGTTTCGACTTGGGGTTATAGTGGTGCTTAACACAATATAGAAAACAGTTCTGTTAGTATAATAATTATTTTATTACATAGAAAAACATCAGACAAAACAATCATCAGTGTGTAAAACACAGAATATCCAAATATCAAATACTGGCCATATCCATTTACTGGTAGCGATTTCCTACATGTTTTGCCAAACATTGGCTTCAGGGGGATATGTAATTGCCAGTACTTGACAGTGGCTCTAGTGGCAAATACAAAAACAACATTTCTCTAGTTGACACGGCAAGTTACTAATGAAATTACAAGGTATACATAACCACAAAAAAACACATACAGTACAATGATCGTCTGACATGGCTCATAATGTCTCCTCCCTGTGGTCCACAGCCCCGCCTACCTCAAGATACCCCCATATGCAAGGGCGCGCACCTAGGCAGCCCAAAGGCAGCGAATAGGGTGCCGTATTGTAGTGGCTACAGGGTCTGATGCTGAAAGTGAAATCAGGGAAAAGAGGAAGGCAATAAATAAATGTGTAATGGACACAACAGGTCCAGTCTTATGGGCTAACATAGCTGCATAGCTATAATACCAAGTCCACACCCTATATTTATACTCGGTTAAGTAATTGCCAGACCATTGTTATTCATTTTTTACGACCAGTTTACTGACTGGAATGGTAACAGCTGATTGGAGAAAAGCCAATTTAACACCAATATTTAAAAAAGGGCCAATATGGGGGCATGCCCTAGCCACGGAGCGTGATAGCTGCTTGACTTGGCTTCTCTGCACTACCGAGGATGATAGCAGCAGCTACGAGCGATGGAAACTTACGAAGATACCTTCATTTAGGAGGGAAAGAGAGCGGGCATCTAGCAGGCTATGTCCCACAAGAAAAACCTGACATCAGCACCATTCCATATCACACATTACTTCATGCTACAGGCAGGAGAAGGAAGCAAAGATGTCACCAAGGAGAATGGCCGTTCTTTCTCTTCAGCACACTTGCTAGCAGAACAAGAACAGGAGAACCCAGATGGGATGGAGGAAACATCACAAGATGCCTCTACACTTTACTGACAGGTAAGAGAATGGCTCTCACCAGCACACTCACCCTATAAACCTCCACAAAGAAAGATCACTGGGTAGCCTCCTCACAGCCACAACCTGACATGGATGCAGAACACAAAACACCATTAGCTGCATTCCCTGCCTCTGATTCTCCAGCTTCAGAAACCTCACTAAAATCGATGCTGCTGTCCTTTCAAACTGGATTAGAGCAGGAGCTGCGCTCCTCTATTTCTCACTTAACCAACCATATTGACTCCATTGGACCACACTGACTTGTTAGAGTCCCAAGTGGAAGAAGTAGTCAAAGCGCATGATGAGTTGGTAGACATGATGATCAAATGGAAACCCTGATCCGTAAACTTTAACATAAAGTGGCAGATGTTGAGGATCGCTCCCGGCGCAATATCAAGCTCAGGGATATCCTTGAAGCTGTGAAGCAGAGTGATCTAGTTGCTTATCTACACCAACTATTTCTCAAACTCATTCCAGATCTAACACCAAGGGATATGCTGCTGGATAGGGCACACAGAATCCCCAAACCGACTCATCTTCCAGATACGGTTCCCAGAGTTGCCCTAGAGTACACTTTTACCACATCAAAGAGTGCTTGCTATGTGCAGCCAGGTCAAATAGATTGCTATCTCCCCTTACACCAATATAGCACTCTACCAGGATATCTCAGCAGAGACTTCACAAATAAGGATGAGCCAAACTCCCCCCGGTTCTATGGGACATGAACATGAAAAATCAAAAGTGCTCATTTTAAAGGCTTATATGCAAGGTATTGTCATAAAATGTGTTTGGGGACCCGACTCCTGTCCCTGGGGACATGTATCAATGCAAAAAAAAACAAAAAACGGAGTTAGACTTCTGAGATATAGGGCTCCTCCCTCCGGGACAGGAAACACGTCAACCCAATCAAATAAAAGGGTGGTCCTGCAGGCCCTCCTCAGTTTTAGTCCAAGAACCGCTGGAAGGCTCTGAAAGACATAACACACTAATAGGGATGAGCCGAACACCCCCCGGTTCGGTTCGCACCAGAATTTTCGAACGGACCCCAAATTTGCATGAACGTTAGAACCCCATTGAAGTCTATTGGATTCGAACGTTCAAAATTAAAAGTGCTAATTTTAACGGCTAATATGCAAGATACTGCCTTAAAAGGGTTTGGAGACCTGGCTCCTGCCCCTGCCCCTTTTTTTAAAAAAAGTTTTAAAAATGGCCGTTTTGGCGGGAGCACTAATTTTAATGACGATTAAAGTGAAAAAAAAAAGTGAAATATTCCTTTAAATATCATGCCTGGGGAGTGTCTATAGTATGCCTATGAAGTGCCACGTGTTTCCCATGTTTAGAAAAGTCCCTGCACAAAATGACATTTAACGGAAATAACATCATTTAAAACTGCTTGCGGTTTTAATGTTATATCTGGTTCCTGCAATATGGTTGAAAATCATTGAGAAAAATGGCATGGGTAGCCCTCCCTGCCCATTACCAACCCTTTTGGGTCTTGTACGGATATTAAGGGGAACCCCGTACCCATATTAAAAAAAGGAAATACGTGTGGCCCCCAGGCCCTATATACTCAGAACAGCAGTATACAGGCGGTGCAAACAAGACAGGGATTGTGTAGATTTGTTGTGTTAAGTTGAATCTGTTTGTAATTTTCAACTGGTACATTTTTAAAGTGTAGCTCCAGTCAAAAAAACAATTTTTAAGCTTTTTGGAAAACATAGGGAAGGGTTATCACCCCTGTATAATTTGTTTTGCCGTCCGTCTTTTTTCATCTCACTTGCTGTTGTCTCCTTCCGTTTGCAGTAGGAGATGTTTGTAAGTTGGATGTTTGAAAGTAGGGGCCTGCCCTATATGCTCTGCAGAAATGGCGGTACAAGGTGTTGGTTTTGCCATAACATTGTAAGCCCTCAAAGTGACTCTTGGTGGGCACTGGAGCGCCCTGCTGTGAACGATTATATCAAGAATTGTAATTACATGCCATTGTTGAACAGTGGTAGAAAAATTTACCTTTGGTGGTTGTGGTGCTGGTGCCACAACACTATAAGTCCTCACAGTTACTCTGGGTGGGCACAGGAACGAGCCCTCCTGTGAAATATTATATCAAGAATTGTAATTACATGTCCCTGTTATACAGGGGCAGAAAAATTGGGCCTTAGGCACTGGTGCTGGTGCCACGACACTGCAACCTCTCCCATATACTCTAGTTTTAGTGCAGGAATTAGCCCTGCTGCAAAGCATTGCATCAAAAATTGTAATTAAACGCCCCGTTAAACAAGGGGCAGAAAATTGGTCTGATGGCATCACCCAGAACCAAAAATGTTCTTCCAAAATATCAGCGCAGGAGGAAGAGGATAGACAATCAACAGAACAGGACAGTCACTCAGCATCAGCATAGGCAGTCTTGAAGGGATGTGATATTTCAAAAAAAATTATTCGGTTACATCAGCTTCAGGTGCTTGGTAGCTGTGGGTAATCCAAGACTGATTCATCTTGATGAAGGTCAGTCGATCAACTGATTCGGTGGACAGGCGCACCCTGTGATCGGTTACAAAGCCACCAGCAGCACTGAAGGTGCGTTCCAAAAGAAGGCTGGATGCAGGACAGGCCAGTAGCTCAATTGCATACTGTGCAAGCTCTGGCCAGTGATCCATCCTCAAGACCCAGTAAGCCAGAGGATTTTCGGTGGGAAAGGTGTCCAAGTCTGACCTTGCCCCTAGGTATTCCTGCACCATGTAAATCAGACGCTGGCGATGGTTGCTGGAACCGATCATACCTTGGGGCTGCAGACTAAAAAATTATCTGAAAGCATCGGTCAGACGGCCACCTTCTCCACCGCTCTTTCCGACCGATGCCTCAGCAACACCTTGTCCAGGACCAGGAGTTTGTAACCTCCCAGTCTCTGGGAACGCGTTGCACAGACATTTCTGCAAGGCCTCCCGGAGATGTCTCATCCTCTGCTCCCTCTGCGATGACAAGATAAGGTCAGCAACCTTACCCTTGTACCGTGGATCAAGGAGAGTGGCCAGCCAGTAATGGTCCCTCTCCTTGATCCAAAGAATACGAGGATCCTTCCGCAGGCTTTGCAGGATCAGGGAGGCCATGCAGGGTAGGTTAGCTGAGGCATTCGGTCCGGAGTCCTCTGAGTCACTAAGGACAACATGATCCGCAGCTACCTCCTCCCAGCCACATACAAGTCCACGGGTTTCTTGGGACTGTAAATCATCCCTACAAGACTGCTGCTGCTGCTGCTGAGTGCCAGCCTCCACCTCCATGCTGACACAATCATCATCCTCCTCCTCATCCTCTTCCTGTGTGATGGGTGGCACAGCAGGAACACTGTCTGGATAAAGGGGGCCTTGGGAGGCAAGGAAGTCCTCCTCTTCCTGCCTCTGTTCTGCCTCAAGTGCCCTGTCCATTATTCCACACAGCGTATGCTCCAAGAGGTGGACAAGAGGTACAGTGTCACTGATGCATGCACTGTCACTGCTCACCATCCTTGTGGCCTCCTCAAATGGTGACAGGACAGTGCATCCATCCCTGATCATGCCCCACTGGCGTGGTGAGAAAAAACCAAGCTCCCCTTACCCTGTCCTGGTGCCATAGTCGCACAGGTACTCATTTATGGCCCTCTGCTGCGTGTGCACCCGCTGCAGCATGGCCAACATTGAGTTCCACCTGGTGGGCATGTCGCATATAAGGCGGTTCTTGGGCAGGTTCAACTCCTTTTGGAGCTCAGCCAGCCGAGCACAGGCATTAAATGATTGGCGGAAATGCACACAGACTTAAATACTAGTGTAACTGCTAGTTCAATACAAAAATATTTGACAACTAAAGAGGGTAACCAAAAAAGCCCAGATGTAGAAAAAAAAACATCCTTGCCAACCAAAAACACAAAAAAGGAAATGGCTAAGTTAAAAGGAGCCCAAGGAGATAAAACAAGAGAAGATACACAAACAGAGAGAGAGATGGCAACTAACGAGGGGGAAGGGGGAAGAACAGCGAAGTATAGCTCAAATGCCCACAAAGATCGAGATGATGGCAATGTTTGAAAGGATGGAAAGTTTAATTAAGAGTGAGATTACAAATGTCCGGATGGATCTGGGCCATTTTCTGCGGAGAGTAGAAGAGGCTGAGGAGAGAACTGACAAACAAACACAAGAAATCGCAGAATTAAAATCGCAAGTGAAAGCACTGCAAATAAACATAAACAAATAAAAAATAAATAAACAAATAAATAAAGAAATACCTTTTATAAAATGGAAGCACAGGAAAATCAAAATAGACGCCAAAATCTAAGGATAAGAGCCCTCCCAGAGCAAAACGGAGAGAAACTGGAAGAAAAAATAAGGAAAATATTTAACCCCCTACTAGGACGAGAAGAGAACGAGGAGTTAAAGATCGATAGAGTACATAGAATCAGAAAGCCTCTAGGAATGAAGGAGGAAACCCCACGAGATGTCATTGTTAAATTCCATCGGTATACAGACAAGGAGAAAATATGGAGGAACCTCAGAGAGAGACACCCGTTGCAATACGAGCAAACAACTTTGCAAGTATTTGCGGACTTGTCAAGTGAAACATTATCCAGAAGAAGACAATTAAAACCATTATTAGAACATTTAAGACAAACTAATATTAAATATAGTTGGGGGTTCCCTGCAGCATTGATAGTACATAGGGACGGAAAGACGGTTAGATTGAAATTTCTGGAAGAAGTACAGGACTTTTGTACAGAGTTACAGATTCCAACCATTAGTATACCTAAACGATCGGAAAGAGAAGAAAGACTAATTGAAGAGGGAATAGGGCAGAGAGCTTAATGGGGGGGGGGGGGGTAGGGGGAGGGGGGGTTGGTGTAATTTATTACAAAAGAAACGAGATGGGAGAGGTAAAGTAAATAAAAGTTAATGTGGGTATGGGTGGAAACGGGAAGAGCCTCCCTGGACTATCTGCTCCCTCCTCTCCCCCCCCTATGTCTACCGGGCCTTCATGGCCAGGGGGGGGTGGAGGGACACGGAATGCCGGGCTTGGAGCTTCACCCCAAGGGGTGAGGTACACATTCCAGGATGGGAATATATTCTGGATATAGGTACAAGGACCAAAGAGGGGTCTGGGAGGGTTGGGAGGAGGTTGGGAGGGGTGGGGGGAGAAAGAAGACCCGACAGCAGAGAACCTCGCTAAGTGAGAAAAGAGAAAAAACCAGCTTGACTAAAATCTATGTCTATAGTTAATTGTTTGTCATATAACGTAAGGGGGCTAAATGAATCAGCAAAGCGGTTTAAAAATTTGAAAGAAATAGAACAATATGAAGCGGGTATAGTGTTTTTACAGGAAACCCATCTATCATACAAAAGCAAGATTAGAATATATTCCCCTAGGTTCCCGGTGTGGTTTTATGGAGATTCTTACTCAAGGAACTCAAAAGGGGTAGCTATCGGTATAGGACGGGAGGTATACTATAAAATAGAAGAAAGATTAGTCGACCCGGAGGGTAGATTCCTCTTTCTGAAGGGGAAACTATGGGGAGTAGACTATACCCTCGCTAACATATACTGCCCAAATAGAAGTCCAATGGTTTTTCTGAAAGGAATATTGGAGAAATTATGGGATTTTAAAAGAGGAAGAGTAATTATAGCTGGAGATATGAACTTTTGTATGAATCCGCAAATGGATAGTTCGTCCCGTGTGCAGGGGATTGGGAAGGAGCAGAGGAGAATAATAAAACATAGGCTATATCAGTATCAGCTAATGGATGCGTGGAGAACAATGCACCCAAGGATACGAGACTACTCGTTCTATTCCCCTGTACACGGGACGTACACAAGGATCGACTACTGGTTAGTGGAACATAGGGTTCTGGACGAGGTGATACCCACAGATATAGGAATTAGAACATTGTCTGATCATTCTCCAATATGCCTGAAGATCAAAATCCCAGGATTTCAGAAATCTCCTTTTTCCTGGAAATTGAATAGGGAACTGTTGGACGAGAAGGGAGAGGAAATAATTATAAAGGAATTGGAGTTTTTTTTTACCACTAATTTAAATGAAGAGAATATGGAAAATATTATTTGGGAGACACATAAAGCTTATATAAGAGGGATATATATTTCACTAGGTACAAATAGGAAGAGAGAAGGTATTAAAAAGAGTAGGGAGTTGAGGGAGGAAATCCATGGATTAGAGCAAGAACATAAAAAGGCAAATGGCAGGGAAAGTGGACAGGTAGTGGACCTATTACATAAACTGGCTATGAAAAGAGAGGAACTTGGGGAATTAATGGAACAGGAAATGAGGACGATATATAATAGGATTACTAAAGAGAGATATTATGGCGGCATTAAAAATAGTAAGATCTTAGCAAAGATATTGAGGAAAAAAAGATCGAAGAATTATATAGAGAAAATATTAAATAAAGAGGGAGAGTCGGTCTATAAAACTAAGGAAATAGCAGAAGTTTTTAGAGAATATTATGGGCAGTTATATTCCGTGAGAAAAAAAGAGACAGAAAAACAAGAGATGAAGAGAAGGGGAAAAATCAAAGACTATATATTTCAAGCAAATATCCCTAAAATACCGGGGGAATTGGCGCAGGAATTGGAGAATCCAATCTCAGTCCAAGAAGTAATACAGGCAATAAAAGAGACCAAAGGAGGAACGAGTCCAGGGCCTGATGGCTATATAATAGAATATCTAAAAAAGTTTGGAGACATACTAGCCCCAATTTTATGTGCATATTATAATGGACTAGGTACAAAATATGAACTGAGCGAGGAGGCCTCCACTGCGACAATCTCCACGATATTGAAAGAGGGAAAAGAGAATACAATATGCTCAAACTATAGACCGATCTCACTACTCAATACGGACGTTAAATTGTTCGCAAAAACATTGGCCGCTAGAATAAAGAAGTTAATGCCTAGCTTAGTCCATGCAGATCAGGTGGGATTCATTGAGGGGCGAGAAGGAAAAGATAATGGAGTAAGGTCAATATTACTGCTTCAGAGGATGAAGGAGAGTAGAATCCCCAGTCTACTCCTATCAATAGATGCTGAGAAAGCTTTTGATCGAGTAGACTGGGGATTCATGATGGGTACCCTAAGGGGAATGGGGTTTGGACCCAAAATTTTGAAGTGGATAAAGGCACTATATAACAGCCCCAAGGCAGTGGTAAGAGTTAATGGGGTACTATCAACAGCCTTCAGAATGAACAATGGGACTAGACAGGGGTGTCCGCTGTCCCCCCTATTGTTCGTTCTGGCATTGGAGCCACTCCTGGAGACGATAAGGAGAAACCCAGTCATAAAGGGGGTTGAGATAGAGGGGGAAATACATAAGACAGCCGCATTCGCGGATGATATTCTGTTTTATGTATCTAGCCCACGAATCTCCATGCCAAACTTGTTAAAGGCTTTACAGGAGTACGGGGAATTATCTAACTTTAAAATTAACCCAAGCAAGTCAGAAATCTTAAACGTAAATATAAATTCGAGAGAAGAACTTGACATTAAGAGAGAATTCCCATTTCTATGGCAAAAAGAAATTAAATATTTAGGGATTAAACTGACTGCATCAATAGAAAAAATATATCAAATAAACTATATCCCCCTTCTAGAAGAATTGAGAGAAGAAATAAGGAGAATGAGAACAAAGCCCCTGTCATGGTTGGGAAGAATTAATGCCTTAAAAATTATTATTCAACCTAAAATCCTTTATAAATTTCAGCTATTACCAATATATATCCCCCCTCTATATTTTAAAATGATAAATTCTTTAATTTCTAAATTTATCTGGAACAACAAGAAACCTAGAACCCCACTAAAGACTTTGCAAAAGGGAAAAGACGAGGGGGGGTCTGAATGTCCCAGACTTTAGAAAATATTACGAAGCAGCAGTGTTAACACGGGTGGTTGAATGGGCAAAATTAGAAAGTAAAAAAAGATGGGGAAAAATAGAACACAGTTTATCAGGCACAAATCTAGGTAGAGAAATCTGGACTCCTTTAAAATATAGATCACTAGGGAAGACAACACCTTTGGTCACAAAAAATGTGTTTAGAGTATGGGAGGGAATACACAAACATAACAAGTGGAAATATAATTCCCCTTTAATTTATTTAAAAGATAATGATTTTTTTGCACCTGGTAAAAGTACAATAGGAGGGAAATGGATAAAACAAGATAATATGCAATTACGACACAAAATTAAAGAGGGGAAATTGAAAACACTAGCAATATTACAGAAAGAAAATGATTGGATGGATTTGAACGAGTGGCGATACCTGCAGCTTAGACATTTCGTCTCAAGACTACCACAACCGCTTAGAGTTGGAGAAAATTTGACTGCCTTGGAGCGGATATGTGAGGGGAAAACCCCAAGGGCAGGTATTGCCAAGTTTTATAAGGTCTTGAGACGGGAATGTGAAGCGGAGGTACCAACTTTCATTAAAAAATGGGAAGAAGAGATAGGAGCACGGGGTGAAAACCAAAATATAGAAAAAATATTGAAGATGGTGCACAGATCCACGGAAAATAGTAAGATGATAGAAACAAATTATAAAATTTTAGTAAGATGGTATAGGACCCCAGATATAATGGCAAAGTACCAGGAGGGACAATCTGGGAAATGTTGGAGGAATTGTGGACAAACGGGAAGTTTGGCCCATATATGGTGGGACTGTCCCAAGATTAAAGAATATTGGAGAGAAATAATAAGATATATAGAAGTAATAGCTAAAATACAGTTACCTGAGAACCCATGGATATGCCTATTCCATGCAGTAGATACCCCAATTAAGGAGTATAGGAATTCCCTTACAAGCTCATTAATAAACGTGGCAAAAAGTGTGATTCCGAAAAAATGGAAAGAAATAGAAGCACCCAAAGTAAAGGAATGGTTAGGAAAAGTTGAGGAAATGTATAGTATTGAAGGGCTGGGAATGGAGGAAGAAAGAGAAAGAAAGAGATTCCATGTGAAATGGAAATACTGGAAAATCTTTAGACAATCTATGATTTTTAATGAGGTAATGGGTCGGTAGGGGTGGGGAGAGGGGTGGGAGGGAGATAATTTAGAAGAACTCGAGAAGTAAAGAAAGAAAACCAGGATAATGTGAAAAATTGAAGGGCATGAATGTATTTTGGTCCTATGGTTTTCTTTTAATACTTGATTATGTTTTGTAGGCAATTTAAATGAAAAATTTAAATAAAGATTAAAAAAAAAAAAAAGAGCAGGAGCTGCGCTCCTCTATTTCTCACTTAACCAACCATATTGACTCCATTGGACCACACTGACTTGTTAGAGTCCCAAGTGGAAGAAGTAGTCAAAGCGCATGATGAGTTGGTAGACATGATGATCAAATGGAAACCCTGATCCGTAAACTTTAACATAAAGTGGCAGATGTTGAGGATCGCTCCCTGGCGCAATATCAAGCTCAGGGATATCCTTGAAGCTGTGAAGCAGAGTGGTCTAGTTGCTTATCTACACCAACTATTTCTCAAACTCATCCCAGATCTAACACCAAGGGATATGCTGCTGGATAGGGCACACAGAATCCCCAAACCGACTCATACTCCAGATACGGTTCCCAGAGTTGCCCTAGAGTACACTTTTACCACATCAAAGAGTGCTTGCTATGTGCAGCCAGGTCAAATAGATTGCTATCTTCCCTTACACCAATATAGCACTCTACCAGGATATCTCAGCAGAGACTTCACAAATAAGGATGAGCCAAACTCCCCCCGGTTCTATGGGACATGAACATGAAAAATCAAAAGTGCTCATTTTAAAGGCTTATATGCAAGGTATTGTCATAAAATGTGTTTGGGGACCCGACTCCTGTCCCTGGGGACATGTATCAATGCAAAAAAACAAAACAAAAAAAACGGAGTTAGACTTACCGGTAACTCTTTTTCTAGGAGTCTTCCAGGACAGCCTCTGAGATATAGGGCTCCTCCCTCCGGGTGTGTAGAAACAGAACGAAACTCTGGATAGCCGCACTCCGGATTGTGTAAAAATTAAATGCCTTTATTTCTTCAAAATGCAAGTGCAAAACTTCATTGAACAAAACGTCACAGCAAAAAAGGGAACAAAAAAGGATTTTTGAATAAAATAGCTAACGCGTTTCACGCTACAAACAGCGCTTACTCATATGAGTAAGCGCTGTTTGTAGCGTGAAACGCGTTAGCTATTTTATTCAAAAATCCTTTTTTGTTCCCTTTTTGCTGTGACGTTTTGTTCAATTAAGTTTTGCACTTGCATTTTGAAGAAATAAAGGCATCTAATTTTTACACAATCCGGAGTGTGGCTATCCAGAGTTTCGTTCTGTTTCTACACATTTGGCTTATGCAATCAGCCTGCACCTGGAACCCCATTTGGAGAGCTAGCAGCCTGTCAGTGGTTTTGACTTGGAGCGGTGAAATCTTTGTTTGTTTTGTCGACTTTCTGGATCTTTTTGCAGCTCCTCCCTCCGGGACAGGAAACACGTCAACCCAATCAAATAAAAGGGTGGTCCTCCAGGCCCTCCTCAGTTTTACTCCAAGAACCGCTGGAAGGCTCTAAAAGACATAACACACTAATAGGGATGAGCCGAACACCCCCTGGTTCGGTTCGCACCAGAATTTTCAAACGGACCCCAAATTCGCACGAACGTTAGAACCCCATTGAAGTCTATGGGATTCGAACGTTCAAAATTAAAAGTGCTAATTTTAACGGCTAATATGCAAGATACTGCCTAAAAAGGATTTGGAGACCTGGCTCCTGCCCCTGCCCCCTTTTTTTTTTAAAGTTTTAAAAATGGCCGTTTTGGCGGGAGCACTGATTTTAATGACGATTAAAGTGAAAAAAAATAGTGAAATATTCCTTTAAATATCGTGCCTGGGGGGTGTCTATAGTATGCCTATGAAGTGCCACGTGTTTCCCGTGTTTAGAAAAGTCCCTGCACAAAATGACATTTAACGGAAATAACATCATTTAAAACTGCTTGCGGTTTTAATGTTATATCTGGTTCCTGCAATATGGTTGAAAATCATTGAGAAAAATGGCATGGGTAGCCCTCCCTGCCCATTACCAACCCCTTTGGGTCTTGTACGGATATTAAGGGGAACCCCGTACCCATATTAAAAAAAGGAAATACGTGTGGCCCCCAGGCCCTATATACTCAGAACAGCAGTATACAGGCGGTGCAAACAAGACAGGGACTGTGTAGATTTGTTGTGTTAAGTTGAATCTGTTTGTAATTTTCAACTGGTACATTTTTAAAGTGTAGCTCCAGTCAAAAAAACAATTTTTAAGCTTTTTGGAAAACATAGGGAAGGGTTATCACCCCTGTATAATTTGTTTTGCCGTCCGTCTTTTTTCATCTCACTTGCTGTTGTCTCCTTCCGTTTGCAGTAGGAGATGTTTGTAAGTTGGATGTTTGAAAGTAGGGGCCTGCCCTATATGCTCTGCAGAAATGGCGGTACAAGGTGTTGGTTTTGCCACAACATTGTAAGCCCTCAAAGTGACTCTTGGTGGGCACTGGAGCGCCCTGCTGTGAACGATTATATCAAGAATTGTAATTACATGCCATTGTTGAACAGTGGTAGAAAAATTTACCTTTGGTGGTTGTGGTGCTGGTGCCACAACACTATAAGTCCTCACAGTTACTCTGGGTGGGCACAGGAACGGGCCCTCCTGTGAAATATTATATCAAGAATTGTAATTACATGTCCCTGTTATACAGGGGCAGAAAAATTGTGCCTTAGGCACTGGTGCTGGTGCCACGACACTGCAACCTCTCCCATATACTCTAGTTTTAGTGCAGGAATCAGCCCTGCTGCAAAGCATTGCATCAAAAATTGTAATTAAACGCCCCTGTTAAACAAGGGGCAGAAAAATTGGGCTGATGGTATCACCCAGAACCAAAAATGTTCTTCCAAAATATCAGCGCAGGAGGAAGAGGATAGACAATCAACATAACAGGACAGTCACTCAGCATCAGCATAGGCAGTCTTGAAGGGATGTGATATTTCAAAAAAAATTATTCGGTTACATCAGCTTCAGGTGCTTGGTAGCTGTGGGTAATCCAAGACTGATTCATCTTGATGAAGGTCAGTCGATCAACTGATTCGGTGGACAGGCGCACCCTGTGATCGGTAACAAAGCCACCAGCAGCACTGAAGGTGCGTTCCAAAAGAACGCTGAAATGCAGGACAGGCCAGTAGCTCAATTGCATACTGTGCAAGCTCTGGCCAGTGATCCATCCTCAAGACCCAGTAAGCCAGAGGATTTTCGGTGGGAAAGGTGTCCAAGTCTGACCTTGCCCCTAGGTATTCCTGCACCATGTAAATCAGACGCTGGCGATGGTTGCTGGAACCGATCATACCTTGGGGCTGCAGACTAAAAAATTATCTGAAAGCATCGGTCAGACGGCCACCTTCTCCACCGCTCCTTCTGACCGATGCCTCAGCAACATCTTGTCCAGGACCAGGAGTTTGTAACCTCCCAGTCTCTGGGAACGCGTTGCACAGACATTTCTGCAAGGCCTCCCGGAGATGTCTCATCCTCTGCTCCCTCTGCGACGACAAGATAATGAAAAGGGGTGGTAGGTTGCGCTATGGGGCCTATATATAAGTAGTACAAAGAAGTGGTATGTCGAGATAGGTAAGAGCAGCCTCTATTAATATCCACCTGGTGGGGTGGAGAACATTAAGAGGGGGTTGCAGTGAATAGATCTGGCGCTATACCTATATATTGTCAGAGAATATATCACTGGGGACTCATTTGTCCGAAGTGTTCAGCATAATAGCGGGTGGTATTAAGAAATGGGATTGGTTGTATTAGTGTACCAATAAATAAATTAAAAATTAAAAAGTGTTAAACCAGCCCAATTATATAAAGAATTAAAGTGTACAACGTCCTACCACTTGGTGTGGCACTAGTGAAAAATATAAAAAATATTACGAAAAATTAAAAGGATTCGAAAATATTTTCCACAACAATAAATATTTTCCAGGGCGCTGGCTATATAAGTGAAAAAAACTAAGAAATAATAGAAACTTATAATCCTCAAAAAGGTTGTGACCAATTGCTGGTACAATTAAATATATGAAGTGCTAGTGCTATTGCATTGCTAATAAATTAGTGACAATAAAGTATAAAACAGACAGACTGTGCTGTTTTCAAAATTATTAGTGCACTGATGTGACGGTGAAGTTTATACGAAAATTCATGCAGCAAGTAAAATGATACAATAAATAAGTGGTAAATATCAATGCATCAAGTGAAACATGCCAAAAAAATGTAAAAATAAAAATAAAAATAAAAATAAAAAGTCTCTGGTGAAATAGGATTGATAGGGTTGTCCCGTGAAATGGGGAGAGGGAGTGTAATAAATTCAGATCTTATTCTCCATGCATTGTGGTCACTTCTAGGTTGTACTCTCACCGGAAAAAAGACCCCATCCGGGGTGGATCAGCCTTCACAATATTAGCTATTGTGTCGCTCTCTGGCTTGCTTCTGGTAAAGTGTTGGGGATCCCTCGTTATTTCCAGGTGGAGTGTGCCACAGTATATATGTTAAAAAAGAGGACCATCCATAGTGTGATACCGTATGAGAAACAGTTTTATTGACAAAGATTAAAACTACTTACAATTGTGAGTAGGAATAATAGCGGTTTGGTTTGATTATTCTTAATGTTGTAAAGCAGCTGCGAGCGTTCCATTCGGCTTCCCCGCCGTCTATACTGAAGGTGTATGTCGATTAGGCCACGCCCTACGCGTTTCGTCACTAGGACGTCATCTGGAGCGGCCATCTTCATACACCCTACGCTCTATATAGAGCATAATACACCTATCGCGCATGCGCGGACAATCGCCGCCATTTTGGATATGGGAATGCCCTTGTAGTACAATAAAGCGCGATGGTAATTATGTTCTGGCTGCTGGCACTGTGATTTAACCCACCGAAGGTTTTGCAAAACCCCTATATATATACATGCAGACATGCCTGCTCTAAAAATACACATATGATTATTATACCAACGTATTATAAAAATATAGGAACATGAATGTAAAATAAGAATGCAATAAAATGAAGATAAAAATAGAAATAAAAATAAAAATATCATTAAGACAATTGGGACCTAGGAACAAATATTTGTTAGTCTATGGTGTTTTAATTTAAGTGTATTGTTTGAGGGAAAGAGGTATGTTGTGATTGATAATTTAAACGAAGGAGGACCTGTTCTTAGCAACACTCAGTATATGTCAGGGCGGAAATCGCCATGTAAAAATAGAATAAAAGCATATATGTGTGTAAAGATTAAAATAGAGATGAAGGATAAAAATGGGAATGAATAGGATTAAATTAAAATTTGAAATGAGGCGAAGGTTCAGAAATTGTACCAAGAGAGAGGACTTCGACGCACAAGCGGAGGTCATTATTAGGAGATTTACACAGAAGGTATACAAGGAGCCCTATCTTAGAGCCCTCAAGGAAACCATAATGAAAATGGAGAGGAAAAAACTAATAGAAGACAAAACGATCCTTAAAAATAAGAAAAATATAGAAACTGCTTTCTTTACTGGTTTCAATAGGCAACATAAACAAATAGAAAGGATTATAAAGAAACATTGGTCAATTTTAAAAACAGACGAAACGTTGAAAGAAATATTGCCCAACAACCCTGCTTTTATTTATAAGAAGGCCCCTAACCTGAGAAATAGATTGGTTAAAAACACAATCGACCCCCCGCGACACATTAAAATTAACAAACACCTGAAAGGCTTCTTTAAGTGTGGCCAGTGTCTTCCTTGTCGCAGGAGCAAAAAAACCCAAAGGAAAACCACTAAATTCATTTCGACCACCAACGGAAGAGAATTCCTCATAAAAGAGCTGATTTCTTGCAAAAGCACGCATGTGACATACGTCATAGAGTGCCCCTGTCATAAACAATATGTAGGAAGAACGACACGGGAATTACATGAAAGAATCAGGGAACACATCAAAAATATTAAGAAAGGATATGATAAGCACAGTGTCTCGCGGCATTTTAGAGATTTTCATAATCAGGATCCCAAGCAAATGATTTTCTATGCCATCGACAAAATTAAGGGACACTGGAGAGGAGAAGACATGACCAAAAAGATTTCACAGAACGAAACAAGGTGGATTTTTAATTTAGAAACCTTATATCCTGCAGGAATGAACATAGACCTGGATCTCAATTGCTATATAACTAATTTTTAATCTAGTATTTATTAAAATACCTTTTTTTTGTAATTTTAAAACCTTTGAGAATACATCCAGATCTAATGTAATTCATACCTACACCAATATTAAGAAAACAACACAGAATTTTGGGTCGAATTTTGGGTCGAATGTAATCCATAGAAATTCAGGTCGAATGTTATCTATTAAAAAAAAACCATTATTTTAACCAATCATTTCAACATTATTTTAACAAATTAAATACATAAACTATACAAGGGAAGAAAGAGAAAAAATGTGCTGGGGCACATTTAATAACATACAAGTACCAGGGAATCCATCCTTCAAAAATATGTATTATTCTTGGATATAATATTATATTTTAATCTTTTTTATATATAATTTTACATAATTTACGCAACCAGAGAGAGCTTTTATATTAAGTATTTCTTATTAAGCAAATTTAATTATAATAATTGAACCTTCGCCTCATTTCAAATTTTAATTTAATCCTATTCATTCCCATTTTTATCCTTCATCTCTATTTTAATCTTTACACACATATATGCTTTTATTCTATTTTTACATGGCGATTTCCGCCCTGACATATACTGAGTGTTGCTAAGAACAGGTCCTCCTTCGTTTAAATTATCAATCACAACATACCTCTTTCCCTCAAACAATACACTTAAATTAAAACACCATAGACTAACAAATATTTGTTCCTAGGTCCCAATTGTCTTAATGATATTTTTATTTTTATTTCTATTTTTATCTTCATTTTATTGCATTCTTATTTTACATTCATGTTCCTATATTTTTATAATACGTTGGTATAATAATCATATGTGTATTTTTAGAGCAGGCATGTCTGCATGTATATATATAGGGGTTTTGCAAAACCTTCGGTGGGTTAAATCACAGTGCCAGCAGCCGTAAACATAATTACCATCGCGCTTTATTGTACTACAAGGGCATTCCCATATCCAAAATGGCGGCGATTGTCCGCGCATGCGCGATAGGTGTATTATGCTCTATATAGAGCGTAGGGTGTATGAAGATGGCCGCTCCAGATGACGTCCTAGTGACGAAACGCGTAGGGCGTGGCCTAATCGACATACACCTTCAGTATAGACGGCGGGGAAGCCGAACGGAACGCTCGCAGCTGCTTTACAACATTAAGAATAATCAAACCAAACCGCTATTATTTCTACTCACAATTGTAAGTAGTTTTAATCTTTGTCAATAAAACTGTTTCTCATACGGTATCACACTATGGATGGTCCTCTTTTTTAACATATATACTGTGGCACACTCCACCTGGAAATAACGAGGGATCCCCAACACTTTACCAGAAGCAAGCCAGAGAGCGACACAATAGCTAATATTGTGAAGGCTGATCCACCCCGGATGGGGTCTTTTTTCCGGTGAGAGTACAACCTAGAAGTGACCACAATGCATGGAGAATAAGATCTGAATTTATTACACTCCCTCTCCCCATTTCACGGGACAACCCTATCAATCCTATTTCACCAGAGACTTTTTATTTTTATTTTTACATTTTTTTGGCATGTTTCACTTGATGCATTGATATTTACCACTTATTTATTGTATCATTTTACTTGCTGCATGAATTTTCGTATAAACTTCACCGTCACATCAGTGCACTAATAATTTTGAAAACAGCACAGTCTGTCTTTGTTTTATACTTTATTGTCACTAATTTATTAGCAATGCAATAGCACTAGCACTTCATATATTTAATTGTACCAGCAATTGGTCACAACCTTTTTGAGGATTATAAGTTTCTATTATTTCTTAGTTTTTTTCACTTATATAGCCAGCGCGCTGGAAAATATTTATTGTTGTGGAAAATATTTTCTAATCCTTTTAATTTTTCGTAATATTTTTTATATTTTTCACTAGTGCCACACCAAGTGGTAGGACGTTGTACACTTTAATTCTTTATATAATTGGGCTGGTTTAACACTTTTTAATTTTTAATTTATTTATTGGTACACTAATACAACCAATCCCATTTCTTAATACCACCCGCTATTATGCTGAACACTTCGGACAAATGAGTCCCCAGTGATATATTCTCTGACAATATATAGGTATAGCGCCCGATCTATTCACTGCAACCCCCTCTTGACGACAAGATAAGGTCAGCAACCTTACCCTTGTACCGTGGATCAAGGAGAGTGGCCAGCCAGTAATGGTCCCTCTCCTTGATCCAAAGAATACGAGGATCCTTCCGTAGGCTTTGCAGGATCAGGGAGGCCATGCAGGGTAGGTTAGCTGAGGCATTCGGTCCGGAGTCCTCTGAGTCACTAGGGACAACATGATCCGCAGCTACCTCCTCCCAGCCACATACAAGTCCACAGGTTTCTTGGGACTGTAAATCATCCCTACAAGACTGCTGCTGCTGCTGCTGAGTGCCAGCCTCCATCTCCATGCTGACACAATCATCATCCTCCTCCTCATCCTCTTCCTGTGTGATAGGTGGCACAGCAGGAACACTGTCTGGATAAAGGGGGCCTTGGGAGGCAAGGAAGTCCTCCTCTTCCTGCCTCTGTTCTGCCTCAAGTGCCCTGTCCATTATTCCACACAGCGTATGCTCCAAGAGGTGGACAAGAGGTACAGTGTCACTGATGCATGCACTGTCACTGCTCACCATCCTTGTGGCCTCCTCAAACGGTGACAGGACAGTGCATCCATCCCTGATCATGCCCCACTGGCGTGGTGAGAAAAAACCGAGCTCCCCTTACCCTGTCCTGGTGCCATAGTCGCACAGGTACTCATTTATGGCCCTCTGCTGCGTGTGCACCCGCTGCAGCATGGCCAACGTTGAGTTCCACCTGGTGGGCATGTCGCATATAAGGCGGTTCTTGAGCAGGTTCAACTCCTTTTGGAGCTCAGCCAGCCGAGCACAGGCATTAAATGATTGGCGGAAATGCACACAGACTTTCCTGGCCTGCTTCAGGACATCCTGTAAGCCCGGGTACCTACCCAAGAACCGCTGCACCACCAGGTTAAGGACGTGAGCCACACAGGGCACATGGGTCAGTTGTCCCTGTCGGAGGGTGGAGAGGAGGTTGGTGCCATTGTCGCAAACCACCGTTCCTGGCTTAAGCTGGCGTGGCGTCAACCCCCTCTCGGCCTGCCCCCGCAGAACTGACAAATCATCCGCCCCAGTGTGGCTCCTGTCCCCCAAACAAACCAGCGCAAGCACGGCATGGCATCTTTTTGCCTGCGTACTTGGGTAGTCCCTGGAACGCCTACGGAGCACCACTGGTTCTGAGGACAGAGCACTGGAAGAGGCCATGGAGGAAGAAGAAGAGGAGGGGGTGGAGGAGAGAAGTGTGTCACAACCAATAGTAGCATTTTGGAGGCCTGGTGGCGGAACAACCTCCAACACTACTGCACCTTGTCCTGTATCCTTCCCAGCTGCCAGAAGAGTGACCCAATGGGCAGTGAAAGACAGGTAACGTCCCTGTCCATGCCTGCTGGACCACGAGTCAGCGGTAATATGCACCTTACCACTGACCGCCCTGTTCAGCGAGGCAAGGACATTGCCTTCCACATGCCGGTAGAGAGCCGAATACGCCTTCCGTGGCGTTTGGGGACCTGCCACTGAGGAACCGCACATTGTACAAACTCACAGAAGGGGGCCGAGTCTACCAACTGAAAAGGCAGCAGTTGAAGTGATCGCAATTTAGCCAAGCTAGTATTCAACCCCTGGGCATGTGGCTGGCTGGGAGTGAACTTCTTTCGCCGGTCCAGCAGCTGGGGCAGGGACATTTGCCTGCTATAATCGGACGTGGGTGTACTGCTAGCAGAGTGCCCGGAAACACTTGGCTGTGACACACCTAATTCTACACCTTCATTCCTCTAAGAGCAGGTTTCAGAGCGGACTGAAGGTCTAGTGGGGTTGAAGATGCCAGCTGATGATGAGCAAGGTCCGCTTTGTTCTTTGGTGTGGGTCTTTGAGGTATGCTTGCCAACGAGCTGCATGGCAGGTCAACATATGTCTGGTCAAGCATGTGGTGCCCAAGCTGCTGATGTTTTGGCCACGCGAGATACGCTTGAGACATATGTTGCAAATAGCAGCGGTGCAATCTGATGCACTCGTCTCAAAAAAGGCACACACCAAAGAACTTTTAGAATAATGCACAGAGGCAGCGCCCTGCACAGGCGGAGCACTGCGGTGTGATTCAGTCGGTGTGCTTGCCCCTAAGCTGGCCCCCGGAGGGATTTCCTGCCTCGCTGGACATGTGCCCCCTCCTCCTCCTCCTCTCTCCTACCAGGCACCCACGTGGAGTCAGTGCCTTCATCATCCCCTCCCTCTTCATCGCTGGAGCAAACCTGGCAGTATGCTGCAGCTTGTGGAACATGACTGCCAGATTGCTGTCCTTCTTGAGCATCCCCTCTTTCTGCATTCACGCTACTGCCTTCCTCTAGCTGAGTATCATCATCAGAGCCTACAAAACACTGGGCATCCTCTTGGAGCATGTACCCAACACTGTGCTCAAAGAGTTCAGGAGACTCCTCAGGAGGACGTGGTGGGTCTAGGGAAGGAGTCACTGATTAAAAAACATTGAGAGGAGGGAAGACGATGCGTTGGCAGCTGCTTTGCTAGTACCCTGAGCCTGGGTGAGAGAGGATGAGGAGGATGAAGAGGGCTTGGTCATCCACTCTACCAAGTCGTTGGCATGTTGCGGCTCAACATGTCCAGCTGCCGAAAAGAAGGACAAGCATGTCCCATGGCCACGTGCTGATGACGCTGCACCGCGTCCACGACCAGCACTGTTGTCTCTAGACACAGAGCCTGCTTGCCCTCTTTTATCGGCTCGTGCCTGTCTGCCTCTCCTTGCTGGCCTTCCAGACATGGTAATGGCCGGATGGGAGATGGGAAAACCAGCAATTGGGTAGTGTATATTGTGCTGGAGGCACAGACAACATCCACTAAATCCTGCAGATGGCAGATGGCTCAATTAGAGAAGAGCTATGTAGGTGGATATAACGGTGTATACTCTGGTCAGGGCACGCAGACGGCACGCACAATCTCCGACAACTGTCTGCAAGCTCTATTTAAAAAGAGCAAGATAGCTAGCTATATAGGTGGATATAGCGGTGGATACTGGGTTCAGGGCACGCAGACAGCACACACAATCTCCGACAACTGTCTGCAAGCTCTATTTAAAAAGAGCAAGATAGTTAGTAGACATGTGCAAAAGGAAAAAATTTGTTTAGTTTAGTTTCGTTTTAATTTGTTAATTCATTCATTTAGTTTAGTTATATTCGTTAACTTCCTTTAAATTCATTTTCGGATTTCGTTTAGTTTTCTACCGAATTCGAAAAATCAGCCACATTCGAAAATATTTCTACCGGATTCGAAATGATTTCAACATGATTCAATATTATTTCAACCGCATTCAAAATGATTTCAACACGATTCGATATTATTTCTACCGCATTCGAAATGATTTCAACCGCATTTGAAATGATTTCAACATGATTCGATATTATTTCAACATGATTCGAAATTATTTCAACCGCATTCGAAAATATTTTGTGACCCGAATTTGGGGCCACGTATCTTGGGATCACTTGGTGCTAGAAACTTCAAATTTGGATATGTGTTTGTATATCAAATTTGGGGTTTCTAGCTATAAGTGACCCCGAGATATGTGGCCCCAAAGTCGGGTCGCAAAATGTCATTCTCTGCTGTAGAAAAGTACTTGACATATTGCCTATATCTATTGGACTATAAGATTTACTTTGAGCTGAACTTTTGTTTCATTAGATCTTTAAAGAATTACCGAATTCATTCGTTATTTCTTTTGTATTCGTTATTTTTTTATTCGGACATTCGGATGCATCCGAATGTCCGAAAGATGCAAAATTCAGCTGAATTTTGATTCGTTACAAAACGAATTGCACAAGCCTAATGGTTAGCTATATAGGTGCTGTAAGGGATCTTCCCGGGGTAGGGTGTGTTTGGAGACAGTTCACAGCAGACTTGGAATTTATAAAGCAGATCTTGGCGTTTATTCGTGGTACAAACAGTCCAGCAAACAAAATATACAGCAACACCGTGCTTTCTAAGTACAACAAAAATAAAAGTCCTAGCCCGGCTGGGCGCTTACTAACAGGTTCTGCTCACCTATCTGACACTTACAAACACAGCGTCTTTCACCTGGATATCGCAGGGTGGGTTTTAGCTCCAGCAGTGGCAGTGCTTGCAGCTTCCTTCAACACACAGATTGTTCATTCCCTGGCTGAGAACAATCACCTGCAGACCCTACAGAGCCTTTAGCTTCCCAGGCTAATTAGGATCCAAGCTCACCTGATCCCAAACCCAGAACTGGATCGGGGGATGTGGAATGACAGGTCCCTCTACCAAACCTACCTGCCATTCCATATAAACCCAGGCCCGGCAAAATTTAAATAACAACTCAGCAGCATATCGCTGCTGAGAAACTGATCCATCCTGGATTTACCATCTCACACTGTGTAGCAACCTAGGTGAGATGTACACCCCCTCGATCACTTCTCCAGTGACATGTCTACATATCCCCCCCCTCTTTTTCAGACCGGAGGGCTGAGCCTTTTGTCCCCACAGACAACTTACCCTTGACAATGCGTCAGCATTTGCCTGTAATTTCCCTGGCCTGTGTTCCACAGTGAAATTAAAGTTTTGTAGGGAGAGAAACCATCTAGTCACTCTTGCATTTCTCTCCTTGTTTAACTTCATCCATGTTAGGGGGGCATGGTCTGTCACCAACTTGAATTTCCTGCCTAGCAAGTAATACTTTAACGATTCTAGGGCCCACTTTACTGCCAAACATTCTCGCTCCACAATGGCATAATTTTTCTCGGCCGGGGTTAATTTTCTACTCAAGTACGTCACTGGATGCTCCTCACCATTCACTACTTGTGAGAGTACTGCACCTAAGCCTGTGCTAGAGGCATCTGTCTGGACCAGAAATTCTCGCCTGAAATCGGGGGTAACTAAGACAGGTGGTTGGCACAAGGCAGACTTAAGGCTTTGGAAAGCCTTCTCGGCCTCTGGGGTCCACGTGACCATTGCTGTCTTTCCGCCCTTTGTCAAGTCAGTTAGTGGAGCAGCAACTGAGGCAAAGTTCGGCACAAATCTACGGTAATACCCCGTAATACCCAGGAAAGCTCTAACCTGTTTCCTTGTCAGGGGTCTTGGCCAATTCTGTATTGCCTCAATTTTATTTAGCTGTGGCTTAATCAACCCTCTCCCAATAATGTAGCCTAGATATTTGGCCTCTTCTAGGGCTAGAGCACACTTCTCGGCATTTATGGTCAACCCCGCATCACTTATGGCATCCAACACGGCCTGTACCTTACAGAGGTGACTTTCCCAATCAGGGCTAAAAATGACCACATCATCGAGGTAGGCAGCTGAGTAATCACGATGTGGTCGCAGAATCAAGTCCATCAACCTCTGGAAAGTTGCAGGCGCTCCATGTAACCCGAATGGCATCACTACATACTGGAATAGCCCATCAGGGGTGGAGAATGCAGTTTTCTCTTTAGCCTCACCAGAAAGTGGAATCTGCCAGTAGCCCTTTGTGAGATCGAGGGTGGTTATGTACCTGGCGTTACCCAACTTCTCAATCAACTCATCTACCCTGGGCATAGGATACGCATCGAACTTGGAGATCTCATTCAACTTTCTGAAATCGTTACAGAACCTCCAAGTTCCATTGGGCTTTGGGATTAGCACAATTGGGCTGGACCATTCACTCTGTGACACCTCAATTACCCCCAGAGCAAGCATACGTTTTACCTCGGCAGATACGGCTTCCCTACGTGCCTCGGGTATCCTATAGGGCTTAAGGTTTACTCTGCTTCTAGGCTCAGTTTCAATGTGATGATGGATGAGGTGTGTACGCCCTGGGAGGTCAGAGAACTTGTTTTTGTTTTTCTGTAAAAATTCCTGAGCCTCCTGTTTCTGTGACACTGATAGAGTATCACCTACCTTGACTGGAGGGATTGGTGGTGACAAATTATTAACAGTATTTGTCGCCACCAAGGATTCCCTGTCTTTCCAGGGCTTGATCAAGTTTATGTGATAAACTTGGAAAGGCTTCCTTCTACCTGGTTGGTGCACCTTGTAGTTCACCTCACTGACCTTTTCAACAATTTCATAGGGACCTTGCCACTTCGCCAAGAATTTACTCTCAACAGTGGGGACTAGTATAAGGACCCTATCGCCTGGGTTGAATGTCCTGATTCTTGCGGACCGGTTGTAAATTCTACTTTGGGCCTCTTGAGCCCTCTGGAGGTGTTCCCTTACCAGGGGCATTACAGTGGCTATACGGTCCTGCATTTGTGCTACATGCTCAATAACACTCTTGTATGGGGTGGACTCATTCTCCCATGTCTCTTTTGCAATGTCTAGTAGACCCCTAGGGTAATGACCATAGACCAACTCGAATGGTGAGAACCCTGTGGACGCTTGGGGCACCTCCCTAATAGCAAACATGAGGTAGGGTAATAAATGATCCCAGTCACGACCATCTTTTGCCACCACTTTCTTCAACATATGTTTCAAAGTTTTATTAAATCTCTCCACCAATCCGTCCGTCTGGGGGTGGTACACAGAGGTACGGATGTGTGAGATTTTAAATAGTCTGCATAATTCCTTCATTACTTTCGACATAAATGGCGTACCTTGGTCAGTTAGGATTTCTTTAGGGATCCCAGTCCTAGAGAACATATAAAACAACTCACGTGCAATTGTTTTAGATGCAGTGTTTCTTAAGGGTACAGCCTCAGGATAGCGGGTCGCATAATCCAGGACTACCAAAATATACTGGTGTCCTCTAGCTGACTTTACAATGGGACCCACTAAATCCATGGCAATACGCTCAAAAGGCACCTCTATAATAGGGAGCGAAACCAAAGGACTGCGAAAATGTGACACTGGGGCACTAACCTGACATGTGGGGCACGACTCACAGTATTTTTTAATGTCATCATATATGGCCGGCCAAAAAAACCTCTGGAGAACCCTCTCTCGCGTTTTGTCAGTCCCCAAGTGTCCCCCAAGAACATGGTTATGTGCCATGTCAAGCACCTGACGCCGGTACGGCTTAGGTACCAGAAGCTGTTCCACAATCTCATCCTTAATCTTATTGACTCTATAGAAAAGATCATTAGTCACCGAAAAATGTGGAAATCTTTTTTCAGCATCTGGTTCCTGAGGTACCCCGTTCATAACAGCAACCTGCTCTCTCGCATTTTTGAGAGTGGGGTCCTGTAATTGTGCAGTCCCAAAATTATCGCTAGACACCTCTAAATCTAGTATATTTTGCTCAGTGGGAGGAGCCTCCTCCTCCCCAGCCAGGACCTGCAAAGGAAAACAATCATTTTCATCCTGCACACTTTTATCATTCACCGTGGACAAGGCAACCACCTTAGAGGTATCCTCACTCCTTTTGGGGATTTTTCTTTTTTCCCAGAGAGCCCAGAATAAAGGAAAATCGCGCCCCAATATTACATTATGCATGAGGTTTTTAACCACACCCACTTCATATTGTACTGTGCCTTGTTCAGTCCCGACTTTAGCCAGCACTATAGGGTACACTTTTGTATCACCATGTATACACACAACGCTCATATGCTTTTTAGACTCTAAGTCCCCAGTCACCAGGCTAGCATGCACCAAGGTTACAAGGCTTCCTGAGTCCATTAACGCTTTAACAGGAAAGTCATTGATTGTAATATCGCAGATTTGCGGTTCAGTCTCTAGTCCAGGAACTGCAGCACAAGATGGTTCCGCAAATAGCGACTGACGCCGGCTAGCGTCACATTCCATGGGTTCAGAGGTAAGAGGGCAATGGGCCGACACGTGTCCCGCCTCATGACATCTCCAACACTGGATAGGGCCTGGTCTCTTTGGCAAGGAGTCTTTTCGAGAGCCCCTTAGCCACCCGGGACCATCACCAGTCTTTTGTCCCTGAGACACCACTTGAGCCCTTTTCCCCCCATCAGCACCCCTCCACACTCCCCCAATAGATGGAAGTCTCTTACCAGCCGACGGCACAGATCTGGCGCTCCGGGGAGGTGAAGATGCTGCAGGAACATCACGGAGGTAGTCCTCAGTCGCCTGGAACCTCTCCACAAGGTTGACAAGTTCGTTTGCATTCTTAGGATCACCTTGTCCCACCCAGCGTTGCAAGTCAGTAGGAAGGGCTCGGAGGTAGCGATCCATCACGACCTTCTCTAGGATTTGTGCAGGAGTAGAAGTGTCTGGCTCCAACCACTTTCTTGCCAAATGGATTAGGTCATACATCTGGGACCTCGCTGATTTGTCCAGACTGTAGCTCCAGTTGCGTACCCTCCGGGCACGGACTGCAGTAGTAACTCCTAGTCGGGCAAGTATCTCCTCTTTTAGCCGAGTATAGTCCTTAACCTCTTGCTCACTGAGGTCATAGTAGGCCTTTTGGGGTTCACCTGTTAAATAGGGCGCAATTACTTCTGCCCACTCAGCGGCTGGTAACTTCTCTCGCTCAGCCACGCGCTCAAATACTGTTAGATAGGCCTCAACATCGTCCTCAGCAGTCATCTTTTGCAGCGCTTTCTGCACAGTCCTTCTCCCAGAAAAAATCTCTGGAGCGGCTCCCATCACCACAGGCGCCTCTCGATTTGCTATCAGGTGCTCGATAAGTTGTTGTTGTGCAGCCATGGACTGTTCATGTCGTCTATTGGCCTCTGTCTGAGCCTGCTGTTGTTGCAAACTCACTTGCATAAACTGCTTCAGCATCTCCTCCATGTTGCTGGACTGTTCCTGGAGTGTCATTGCAGCTTTCACCCAAGACATAAGCAGCTGTAGCCAAGTCTGTCCACACCGTTGCCCCTAGCAACCGACTTTGCCCGCATTCTCCACCAATTGTAAGGGATCTTCCCGGGGTAGGGTGTGTTTGGAGACAGTTCACAGCAGACTTGGAATTTATAAAGCAGATCTTGGCGTTTATTCGTGGTACAAACAGTCCAGCAAACAAAATATACAGCAACACCGTGCTTTCTAAGTACAACAAAAATAAAAGTCCTAGCCCGGCTGGGCGCTTACTAACAGGTTCTGCTCACCTATCTGACACTTACAAACACAGCGTCTTTCACCTGGATATCGCAGGGTGGGTTTTAGCTCCAGCAGTGGCAGTGCTTGCAGCTTCCTTCAACACACAGATTGTTCATTCCCTGGCTGAGAACAATCACCTGCAGACCCTACAGAGCCTTTAGCTTCCCAGGCTAATTAGGATCCAAGCTCACCTGATCCCAAACCCAGAACTGGATCGGGGGATGTGGAATGACAGGTCCCTCTACCAAACCTACCTGCCATTCCATATAAACCCAGGCCCGGCAAAATTTAAATAACAACTCAGCAGCATATCGCTGCTGAGAAACTGATCCATCCTGGATTTACCATCTCACACTGTGTAGCAACCTAGGTGAGATGTACACCCCCTCGATCACTTCTCCAGTGACATGTCTACAGTGCATATAGCGGTGTATACTGGATTCAGCGCACGCAGACAGCACGCACAATCTCCTACAACTGACTGCAAGCTCTATTTAAAAAAGAGCAAGATAGCTAGCTATATAGGTGGATATAGCGTTGCATACTAGGTTCAGGGCACGCAGACAGCACGCACAATCTCCTACAACTGACTGCAAGCTCTATTTAAAAAGAGCAAGATGGCTATATAGGTGGATATAGCGGTGTATACTGGGTTCAGCACACGCAGACAGCACACACCATCTCCTACAACTGACTGCAAGCTGCCGGCGGGGTCACAGTGCATGCTTGGCCAATGATGAGCCAGCAATGCACTGCGATGGCGCAGTGCATTGTGGGCCGTGATCGCCACACGAATTTGGCACGAACGGCCCATAACGTTCGGAATTCGCTGAACGGGCAAACAGCTGATATTTGAGTTGAACGAATGTTCGACTCGAACACGAAGCTCATCCCTACTTCCTAGGCATGGTTGGGTATTGTCAGAGGTTCATCCCAAACTTTGCTACAATGACAGCACCCTTAACTGACCTCACCAAAGGCAAAAGCTCCTGTGTAGTGATTAAGTGGAATTCCAAGGCTGAAGCAGCTTTCCAAAACCTGTGTAAACAGCCTTTATTGGTGGCCCCATACTTCAGAAGAGTTTGCTGTCCGGACTGATGCCTGAAGTATAGGTCTAGGGTTGTCTTGTCACAACTGGTAGTCGGAAAAGAACAGGTCTACAAAAGATCTGGGGCTAGAGCCCATAGCAGCCAAGTGAAGAAAGTCATGCGCCTTACATTAAAGTCCCCAGATAACCTGTGCCTTGCATCAGGGTCCTCAGAGAGCCCCCCCTTACATCAGGGTCCCCAGAGAGCCTCCTCACTTACTTCAGGGTCACTAGAGAGCTGCTCCTTACATCAGGGTCACCAAAAAGAGGGTGGGGATTGACAGATAATAATCTCTCTGCTCTCTCAGCCGCCTGGCTCTCCCATGCTGCCCATCGCACTACTGCAGAGAGGGTAGTGGACCAGCTTCCCACCTACCCAAACGCTGGAGTTCCATATCAGAGAAACCCATGCCCAAAGCCTCAGTGGCAGCGTTGATTCGAAAAGAGTGGGTCGCAAAGTCGCGCGAATGGAGGGGCCCCCGCAAGGGTACAAAACGACCCTTCTGCCCCTGCCAAAGCTGTCGGTTTTTGATGTGTGCAACAGAACCTACATGCAGCGCTCAGAGAAGGTAACGTCCTCTGCCCGGACTCTGCCCCTCGAGGACGTGGATTTCTAAACCAGTTCACCAATGCGAAAGGCCCCAAAAAACGCCCATGAGAAAGCCACTTGGAAGAGGAGGGTTTCGAACAGGGAAAAGCAAATGGACAGCAACAGGGAAAGGATACCAAAGAGAATAGAGAGGGAAACCGGACGCTTGAAATTGGGGGAATGAGTTGTACATCACCAACCCCGCAGAACCCAACGAGTGGGAAACACTTTTGTGGTGTCCCCCCACCCAAGGAGCTGAAACCAGAATGACAAAACAGACATAGCCGACTAAACCGTGCAACCAGAAGAACCTTTATTTAGTAAATTAAACAAGGTAAGAAAATAAAGCCACGCATCTTTCCTGTAAAGACAGGATGGAAAACTCACTACACCTGGGCCCATTTGTCCCACATGCGACAGTACGATGCCTGCATCCGAGGGGACAGCGACGCCCGGAGGAGGTCTAGCAAACATCGGAAACAAGGTTCCACAAGTGGGCCAGACAGGGGGCCCCTCCAGGGAAGCAGACGGGGCGAGGGCGTGGAAACTATCGAGTTGTGAACGAGAGAGAAGATCAGCGATATCATTAGCAGTTCCAGGGACATGCCTAGCTCTAAAGCAAACGTTAAACTGAAGTCACTTTAAAACCGAAAAACGCAGCAACGACACGACAGGAGGGGATCTGGCAGACTGTTGATTGACCACCTGCACCACGTTCATGTTATCGGACCAGAAAACCACCTGGCGATTGCGCAACCGCTTCCCCCAACACTCAATGGCGACAATAATCAGAAAGAGCTCCAGCAGTGAGAGGTTGCCTAAAAACTCCCTGCAGGCCCATGAGGCCGGCCAACAAGGGGAGCGGCCAGCAGACTGCTCCCCTTGGAAAAAGGCACCAAAACCACAGGAGCCTGCCTCATCAGTGTATAGCTCCAGCTGTAAGTTCGGTACCTCCTCCAGCAACCAACAAGACTGCCCGTTGTAGGACTGGAGAAAGGATAGCCACATCCCCAAGTCATCCTGCATGGTGGTGGGGGGCAGCCACTCCCTTTGTGGCCCGTGCCAGGCGTCTACAGAAAGGCCCCCCCCCCACGCAGATGATGCGGCAGGCAAAGACCAAGTGACCCAGCAGAGACTGAAGTTGTTTCAACTGCAGTTTTTTAGCCCCTTTTGCCAAGCAGATCAGGGAGAGTAGCCTAGCCAGCTTGTCACTGGGCAGCCAGAAAACCATCTCCACGGTGCTGATTTCAATACCCAAGAAGGCCAAAACTGTCACAGGGCCCTCGGTCTTGTCAGCTGACAGCGGGATGGAAAACCATTCGCCGCTGTTTGCTGGGCCCACAAAGAGGAAGCCATTCAAATAGTGTAACACAGAATGCAAACCAGCTGCCTGGACAACTACCCATTCAAGGAAACTACTGAAAAGTAAAAAAAAAAAAAAAATAACAAGAAATGGCACAGCCCATGGGAAGGCACATGTCAAAAAAGTAGCTTCCCTGAAAATGGTATCCCAGCATTCCAGGTGGACCGGGAAGAGGCGGACTCTATGTCCGCCTTGGCCAGCAAGGCCGAAGGACCAGCCACTCTGATCAAGTGGAGCGCCTTGTTGAACGAGGCATAGTGGACCCTGGATTCCTCCTTTTCGAAGCCATCATTGACAGAGGAGCCAGAAGGATAGGATAAGTGGTGGATAAGGTGGAATTTTCCCTCAGCCCTTTTGGGGACCACACCGAGGGGGGAAACCCTCAGGTTGTGGAAAGGGGGAGATCAAATGGGCCCGTCATGTGTCCCAAGTCCAATTCCTTCTGGAGATTCTCGGCCACCACATACTTGAATTGAACATCCGTTTTCAAATTATGTGTCATGATCGGGACATCTGAAGGAGTAAAGGGGATCCAAAAACCACGGTTTAAACCATCCCTTAAGATCAAGGCTTCTCTATGAAGGGAGTACCGGTCTAGCCAGGGAAGCATCTCTGAGACGATCACCGGGGTCCTCCGGTTTAGAAATTTCAGGCTTGGTTCCAGCCGGGAAATAGGTTATTTTCCCTTTCAGAAGCACCGGCTGGCTGGGAGAGCACCGCAAAGTGAGCACTCGTGTTTAAAACAGCACGCAGTGTACCACTTGCAGTGGCTCTCATTGAATAGCCAGCATAGACCTTTTTTGGGGGCAGCTGATGCTCCGGAGGGATCGCCAGGCTGGTGACTGAAAGGAGAAAGGCCTGTGGGGGGCATATGAGCTATAACCACAGGCTACCGTCCGGGCAATGAAAGCGAGACTCCTTCCTTGATGACATTTTTTGATGGAACTGTGTGTCGTAGTGGAACCAACACTGACCCCGTACACTTTGTAGGCACCCCAAATGAGATCAATGTAGCAAAAAAGTGATGCAGCTAACTCTGGAAAATGCTCACAAAGCACTTCCGGCGTAAGCACAGAACCACTGCAGCCAGTTCCCGAATGTCTGAGGAAGCTGCCGTGCAGCATGCAGGGGCAAGGTCGCATTGGTATGCCCCCAATGGGAATCTCCCACCCTGCCGGGTGCAGGGAGATGGTGGGACGAGGCTGTGGCAGCAAGCATCTGGAAGGAAGCTCCAGCCCAGTCGGGTGCAGGGAGCTGCTGATGGTCAGAGGTCATTGGTGAGGGGTTGGGAGCAGGCGACCGTCGGCCATCCCCCGCCCAGCTGGGAGCAGGGAGATGTGAGGAGGCAGGGGGTTGGAGGCATACCCAGCAGTGCCACCCTCCACCCAACCGGGTGCAGGGGGATCTGGGAAGGCGGGGGATCGGCAGCAGGGGGTGAGTGGCATGGGCAGCTCTAACATCCCTCACTAAGGCGGGTACACTGCAGGGGGTGAGTGGCATGAACATCCCTGCAATCCCCCACCCAGCCAGGTGCAGGGGATGGTAGTGATGTACATGCCACGGGTATGTGGATGCACAGTGGACCTGGCAGAGGAAGAGCGGAGAGCATCAAAATTGGACTCTCCCACCCTGGGCGCAGGGAGAGACGCTGGCAGTGACACTCCAGCAGATCCAAGTAGCATGGAGGAAGAAGAATGTGTGGCCCATGCAGCAGCTCCGAGCTGGCGTGCCTGGGGTCTGGTGCCCCTCCCACCCCCGGGACCAGGGACAGCGGTTACTGGTACCCATGAGCGCGATCAGGGGCAGGGCATCTGCGTGGAGGGACAGTCAGAGGAGCCCGAAAGGACCGCCAGAGGACTCTGGGGCTCTGGGGGCGGGCCGGGCAAGAAGAGTCCCGGTCTGGGCTGTATACAGATCGTGGAGGGAACCGCTGGGGAGGGTTTCTGCAGCGGGTGGCAGCAGGGGGGAGAGCCGGGATCAGTAGCCACAACAGCTCCGGGGGGGGGGGGGGGGTTGGTGGAAGGAGAATAGGAAAGCCTTGAAGGAATGGGGCTCAGATGGGAAGGATGAGTGCGTCTGCTGGCCCTAGCAGCTGGTGGCCCCCATAGGTGGCAGTGGAGGGGGGGAACATCTCAGGTGTAAGGAGACAGAAAAGCCGTTCAGCCTGACCTTGGAGGGTCAGCTCGTGGACCCTAGCCAACAAAATGTTAGTGTCCTTGGCCAGAAGTGCAGTGTCCACAGCAGCTCTTCTAACCGACTCCTCTGAAAGACCCCAGAATTCCCTGGGGCACACGTTCCCTGAGCACATCCCCATGTTAAAACCAACCGTTCCCCTTGACTGGCACCTGGCCATGCCCCCATCAGTCAAGGCTCTCTTTCCCTAGGAAAGGGGGCTCAAGAGACCATTGGTGCCATTGGGAGTAAAAATGAGCCCCATAATTGATGTATGTGAGATAAAATAAACCCTATGGTTGGTGACTGATATAAAGAAGCTCTATATCATTGGTGTCAGTGGTGGCTTTCCTTATCTTGGTGTTTTGCCTCTTTACTGAAGCAGCAACTAAAATTCTACTACAGTGCCAGGCACTCTGCATTCCCCACACCCATCACCCCACCGCCACCCCATATTCGGGACACTCTGCAGGACACCGACCTTTTCAAACAGCGTCCACAATCCCTGGGCTGTCCCGTGTGATCTAGGATGCTTGGCAGCCAACCCATACCGACCAATCACATTTGATGTTACTGTAGAGACCTCGGTATGACTTCATTCTATAAGTTTAAGGCCTTTGCCGAGCTTCGGGAGCTTTCCAGTGTGCCAGAGGTGCCAATCCCCTTTAAATACTATGTATTAGATGTGAACCTGTGGGCTCTCCTTTTGAAAAGCCCTGTGTGCTTTGCGTCTTAAGTGCATTTTGTGAAAAACGCACCAAAAAATACATCTTCCACTATAGTCAATGTTAACGCAACGAAAAAAAGCAACACCCCTTGTTTTTGGGCGTGCTTTTTGAGTCACATATCCATCCCCAAAGCCATGGAGAAAAAATGCATGAAGAACGCATTATGCATTGGGTTGAATTTTAACACAACAGATTAAAAAAACAAACACACTGAAAAGGCAATGTGCATCTCAAAACAGGGCCCCGTAACACACTCTGCATTAGGCCCCTTTCACACTAACGTCCCGTTCAGGCCCGCCTGTCAGTTTTTCAGGCGGACCTGAACGGGTGCTCCATAGAGCTCTATGGAGCGTCGGATGTCAGCGGTGACATGTCCGCTGACATCCGACCCGCTCCGATCCGAAAAAGTGTGACGGAGGAAAAAGCTATTTTTCCATCCGTCTGCGGATCGGATCGGATGACGACGGGCACTGCGGTCCGTCGTCATCCGATCTCCCATAGGGGAGAGCGGCGCTGTGACAGGTCCGTCCCTGCGCAGTGTGCAGAGACAGACCTGTCATCTCCCTGCTCAGCGGGGATCGGCCGAGTGATCCCCGCTGAGCAAACGGACATCCACGGGGCGGATCAGAACTGATCCGCCCCGTGTGAAAGGACCCTTACTGAATAAAACAAAATTTTTTTTTCTTTTTTTTTTTCTTCTTCTTTATTTGTTCTTCTTTATTTTTCTATTTCTTTTTTTTCTTCTTTATTTTTTCTTTTTCTTTTTTTCTTTTTTTAAGCAAGTAAAAGCAACACTGAATCTAAGCAATCAGGGGTTAAAGTTGAAGAGAGCATGGCTGTGTCAGCTGACCTTTTCTAGTCCTCTATGCAGTTTGCAGTTTTTCTTTTTTAGAATTCTTACTTTATTTCCTCTTATCTGCAGCTGTCCAGGAACAGCAACACATCCCAACTCTGATTGCAAAAGAAAATAAGAGTTATTTGAACTTTTTTGGAGAGTTTTAGATTTGTCAGGTATGTGCTGTCACAAATAAAGTTGGATATAAAAAAAAAAAGTCTGCTTTCCATATAAATACGCCCACTTGTGGAGCTGTCTGCCCTGTTGGTATACAGATGGAGCTCATGGCTTGCTGTCGCCATGTTGGTTTGGTAAGTGATGTTTGATATGTTGAGTTAGAAGCTCTGGGTTACATTCATTTTTCCTGCACTTTGTTTAAATGTTCCAATCCGAATGTCTAATCTTCCCTATGAATTGTGTTCTGCTTTGTGTTCAAACAGGCAAGCCTGAACACAAAGCTACAGAGATTAACACCAGGGGAATCCATGCTAAAAGCTACTGCTGATCAATGGGAAGCATGCATTCCTCTTGCCACTGCTGGTGACTAGAAAGCATACCTCCCCTTTGCCACTGGCGATCGATGGCAGGCATGGCTCTGGCCCTTGGCCACTGGCGATCGATGGCAGGCATGGCTCTGGCCCTTGGCCACTGGCGATCGATGGCAGGCATGGCTCTGGCCCTTGGCCACTGGCGATCGATGGCAGGCATGGCTCTGGCCCTTGGCCACTGGCGATCGATGGCAGGCATGGCTCTGGCCCTTGGCCACTGGCGATCGATGGCAGGCATGGCTCTGGCCCTTGGCCACTGGCGATCGATGGCAGGCATGGCTCTGGCCCTTGGCCACTGGCGATCGATGGCTGGCATGGCTCTGGCCCTTGGCCACTGGCGATCGATGGCAGGCATGACAGCTGGCCTTGGCCATGGGCCATCGATTGAATTATTTTTAGAGGGGGATTATTGCATTAATAGCTCAGTGTACTGAGTATTAGGTAAGCCCAAATTATCAATGTATAATGTCCTTATAGCAATCAAATGACTGCTGTAAAATTGCATGGGGGGGTCAGTTGCTGATTGGCTGCTCTGGTTATCGCACTTTCCTATAGGACTGTTTTATTTATTTTTGTATCCAAACCCTGATGTATACTGGGCAGTCAGCCGCACTATAAACCATGTATGCGTTTTTAGTAGGGCTGCAACGAATTATTATTTTCATAATTGATTACTTGCCTGATTTTATTTTGATTAATCTGCTAATATGTAAACTTGTCCCATAGGAAACAACGTTGAATGAACTGTAGTGAGTTTCTGCAAAAAAAGCACCAAAAAACGCATCGGTGTGAACCAGGCCTAAGATGTTTAGTAGCAGCAGCATGGTTTTTTTTTTTTTTTTTTTGGTTTTTTTTGTCATGTCTTTAAAAAAAAAAGGAAAAAAAGAGAGAACTAAAATGGAGTTTGCAGATTTAGGCATTCCCCAAATATGGATACTTTTCTGGGGAGGTAATGCTAAATTTCATATTTCTTGGTAGGGTTATGGTATCTATTTTGGTTTATTTGACTTCAGTGGAATTGACCCCATCATTCATCTTCTGATCTCTTTTCAATTTCCAGAGGGAGGAGGAAAAAGCTCAAAGCAATGTGGAATTTCCTTGGTGGCCCTGCAGCTTCAGCAAATGGTAAGATGAAAAAACACAGGGGGTGGCCATGTTCTGGGGATCTAAGAGTGAGATGTTATGGTTCGGTTGGAGGCATCTGGCCGGGATTGAGCTCCTGGGGGTGTGAATGAGGTGTGCGAGCCTTCCCCGTATTTCCATGTCGACAGTGTTGCATGCCCTGCCATGCCGGAGAACTTGTTTGGCTTTCATTCACATCAGTGTTCAGCGTTCCTTGAAGGTTACCGGTTTCTAGGAGCTCCTTCTCTGTGATGAGATGCAGGTGGCGAATTTCACTGATCCCACTTGGGGGGAGTCTGCGGAGAGCTTCCCCCCCCCCCCCCCCCCGACGCTAGCCTCTGTGAGTCGGGACATATGCTGACCGCATACGAGTCCGGACGCATGCTGGCCACATGCGAGTCGGGACGTATGCTGCTCACGCTGTCTCTGCTCACGCTGTCTCTGCTCACGCTGTCTCTGCTCACGCGCACACGCTACCTCTGTTTATGAGGCCTCTGCGCGCCGACCCCCTGTGAAATGCAAATGGCATGGTGCGCGATCAAGCTTACTGTAATCATTTTATGATATTTTTCAATTTTCTAGCCGGAGGGGAAAAAAAAAGCCCAAAGCAATATGGAATTTCCTTTGGTGGCCCTGCAGCTTCAGCAAATGGTAAGTTTTATAAATGCAGGACGAGTTTATGAGCTTTTGTTACTTGAGTTTTGGGTTTAGCCAAGTGACCAGGTTCTGGGGTCTAAGAGTGAGATGTTATGGTTCGGTTGGTAGTGTCTAGCATGGATTGAGCTAGGAAGCACTTTTCAGTAGGTCGGTAATGCTATTACCATATCATTGGCGATCGAGGGCAAGCATGGCTCTGGCCCTTGGCCACTGGCGATCGAGGGCAAGCATGGCTCTGGCCCTTGGCCACTGGCGATCGAGGGCAAGCATGGCTCTGGCCCTTGGCCACTGGCGATCGAGGGCAAGCATGGCTCTGGCCCTTGGCCACTGGCGATCGAGGGCAAGCATGGCTCTGGCCCTTGGCCACTGGCGATCGAGGGCAAGCATGGCTCTGGCCCTTGGCCACTGGCGATCGAGGGCAAGCATGGCTCTGGCCCTTGGCCACTGGCGATCGAGGGCAAGCATGGCTCTGGCCCTTGGCCACTGGCGATCGAGGGCAAGCATGGCTCTGGCCCTTGGCCACTGGCGATCGAGGGCAAGCATGGCTCTGGCCCTTGGCCACTGGCGATCGAGGGCAAGCATGGCTCTGGCCCTTGGCCACTGGCGATCGAGGGCAAGCATGGATCTGGCCCTTGGCCACTGGCGATCGAGGGCAAGCATGGATCTGGCTCTTGGCCACTGGCGATCGATGGCTCTGGCCCTTGGCCACTGGCGATCGAGGGCAAGCATGGCTCTGGCCCTTGGCCACGGGCCATCGATTGAATTATTTTTAGAGGGGGATTGTTGCATTAATAGCACAGTGTACTCCATATTAAATAAATCCCAATCATCAATGTATAATGTCCTTATAGCAATCGCATGACTGCTGTAAAACTGCATGGGGGGGGGGGGGTCAGTTGCTGATTGGCTGCTCTGGTTATCGCACTTTCCTATAGGACTGTTTTTTATTTCTTTGTTTCCAAACCCCGGTGTATACTGGGCAGTCAGCCGCACTATAAACCATGTATATGTTTTTAGTAGGGCTGCAACGAATGATTATTTTCCTAATCTATTAGTTGCCTAATTTTGTTTTGATCGGCTAATATGTGAACGTGTCCCATAGGAAACAACGTTGAATGAACTGTAGTCCAGTCGAATCCCAACCACGACACTACTTGTCTGGAGTTTGCATGTTCTCCCTGTGCCTGCGTGGGTTTCCTCCGGATACTCCGGTTTCCTCCCACAACCCAAAGACATGCAGGTACGTTAATTGATTTCTGTCCAAAATTGGCCCTAGTATAGGAATGGGGACCTTGGATTGTGGACTCCTTGAGGGTAGGGACTGATGTGAGTATCCAATGTATAGGGTTAGCGACAATTGTAGACACTCACTCAGATTGAACTGGATGGACTGGTGTCTTTATTCAACCTTACTAACTATGTAAATCGCAACTATTCAAAAATTTAACCGAGACATGCAAGGGATCAAGGAGAGCAGAGGGAGGCATGTAGTGACCATTACCAGATAATGGTTAAAACGAATACACTACATACCTCCTATGGCTCATTTTCCAAGATCTACCGAGCTGTCAAGTGAGTTTGGTGTTGTGAAAAGTCCACTTATAGAGGGCCCCCTATGGAGATGTCAAAAAGGTAAGTCCCAAGCCGCTGAGATGACTGCATATAGTGCAGATATGTACTGACCAGCTTGTAACAAAGATCATGAATTGGCTAGTAATCCAACCTCAACATGATGATCCAACCAATAACTTTAATGTAGCAGTTCTTCCAAGTGTAAGTTAATAACTCACGGTATGTTATCTATTGCAGGATAGGATTAAAGGGTATGCATTGAAGGTTAAAGACCCTTTCCGGATTGATGGAGGAGGTGATCTTGCGAGCTGCATGAAGTCTCAATAGGGCTGTAGTTTAGTCATGCTGCATGTGTAGGACTGTAGGGGCTTTACTTGGTGCCTCGCACAGTAAAAGTCTACGACCAGAATGTCTGATGGAGCGTTCACTTCCGGCGGAACCGCGTCATCACTGCGTGCCGAGACTTCCGGTTCCGGGTCTCTAGGGTACAAGGAGGAGAGGGAGAGCCAGCGCTGTGCCTGTGAAGCCCGACCAGCGTCCAGCTATACCGGATTAGCGGCGGGATTTGGAGCGTCAGAGGGGGACCATGGAGGCTATTCCCCAGGATACTCCGGCGGAGACAGGCACCAGCCAAACCCAGGTAGGCTGCTGGGCATGCTATTACTCTGGTGGAGTGGTGGTGTTTGTAGGCTGGGCCCTGTAGTGCCCCACGGTGGCGGTTTACTCACAGTGAGGTTGTTTGTTAGTGGTGATTCTAAGAGGGACATGGTGCTGACGCTAAGAAATCCTTTGTCTTATTTTCAGGCTAAAGAGATGCCAAGGGAAGACAAGACAGGCCGCAAAAAGTGCCCTAATTGTGGGAATAGGTTGTCCTCTGGCTCTAACAAAGCCCTATGCAAGCAATGCATTGCAAGCTTGCTTAAATCTGAGGCAGATTCCCCTTTAGCAAAGTTTTTGGGCTCCTTTAAAGAGGAAATGGCGTCGACCTTTAAGTCCCTCCGGGAGTTAATCACTGACGTGGGATCAGCTGCAGCTGCCTCCACGAGTAAAACAACTATAATCTCATCCTCACCATGCCTTACAACACCCAGCTCAGGGGAGCCCCGTATGGTCAGGGAGCCTAGCCCCACGTTGATTAGCCCCGAATCCTCTGACACTGACTCGGGTCAGGAAGAGGATCAAGCAGCATCTAAAGCCTCAAAATATAGATTATCTCTCGAGGAAGTAGATGAGCTAATGGGGGCTATCTATGATACGCTGGAAATTGAGGAGGAAGAAACTCAGTTATCCAGACATGATCAAATGTATGAGGCTCTGGGGAAAAAGAAAGCAAGGGTTTTTCCTATACATAAGGTGCTTTCTGACCTTGTCCTTAAGGAGTGGTCTGAACCAGACAAGAAGGTTTTCTTTCCTAAATCCCTTAAGAGAAGGTTCCCTTTTGTTGAGAGCCCAGAGGCGGTCTGGAATAAAAATCCAAAACTAGACGCCCCTCTGTCCAAAATCTCAAAGCAGGCTGATCTGGCCTTTGAGGATATGGGCCACCTGAAAGATCCCATGGACAGGAGAACAGACATTGTCTTAAAGAGGGCCTGGGATGCCTCTATGGCAGGCTTAAAACCAGCTCTAGCCACTTCCTGTGTAGCTAGAAACCTGGAGTTCTGGTTATCGCAACTACAAGAACACTTAAAGGCAGGCACTCCTAGGGGGGAGCTTTTGAAATCCTTCCCTATGCTTTTTAAGGCCACCAGTTTCATCTCTGACGCCTCCACGGACTCCGTTAAATTTACGGCTAAATCTGCAGCACTTTCAGTGGCAGCAAGGAGGTCAGTATGGATGAAAACCTGGGGGGGAGACACAGCGTCTAAAACCCGCCTGTGCAGCGTCCCTTTTACAGGAGACTTAGTCTTCGGGCCTGAATTAGACTCCGCCTTAGAAAGGACGGCGGACAAAGAAAACCTTTCCCGCAAAAAAGAAAAATTTTCAAAGAAATTTTTTTCATCCCTTTAAGGAACCCTCTAAACCAGAGAAGAGTTCAACCCCCAAAAAACATTGGTCGGGACATAAAGGGAAAGGAAAAGGGGGCATACTGTTTAGCCGCCCCAATCAGGATCCCAAACCCCAGTGACGTCAGGGTTCCTGTGGGAGGAAGATTAAGCAAATTTCTTCCTCAATGGGAAGAGACAACCTCGAACGAGTTTGTCTTAAATATAATAAAAAGGGGTCATGCGCTGGAATTTCACAGCAACCCTCCTTCCAAGTTTCTGGTGACAAAGCTTCCAAGTCACTCAGAAAAGGCCAGGGCCTTACCTTTACTAATAGGGGAAATGGTAGATCAAGAAGTATTGACACCAGTCCCTATTCAGGAACAAGGGGACGGTTTTTACTCGCACATCTTTGTGGTAAGAAAACCGTCAGGGAGATTCAGACTAATTATGAACCTCCGTCCACTGAATCGCTCCATCCGTTACAAGAGATTTCGGATGGAGTCCATTTATTCCATAAAGAATCTCCTGCAGAAAGAGACATTTATGGCAACCCTGGACCTAAGGGATGCTTATCTGCACATTCCAATAAGGGAGGAATGCCAGAAATTCCTTCGGATGGCAGTGCAGATAGACACAAAGGTTTACCACTTTCAGTGCAGAGCACTTCCCTTCGGTCTATCATCCTCTCCGAGAATCTTTACCAAGGTTCTCGGAGAGGCTTTAGTTCCTCTGAGGCTTCAATCAGTCTCAATTATCCCCTACCTAGACGATCTGCTCCTAACAGCCCACTCAGAGAGTCGTCTTTCTCAGGACCTAGAATTGACTCAACTCAGTCTGAGTCGATTAGGGTGGATTGTCAGTCAGGAGAAATCAAAGACAACCCCAACACAGGAGATCCTGTATCTGGGGTACTGGATCAAGTCTGTAGATCAGAAAATTATACTGCCGGAAGAAAAGATTTTGAATCTGTGGCAGAGAATATCTTTTCTTCAATGCAGCCCCAAGTGTACGGTGAGGGAAGTAATGTCGGTCTTAGGTCTTATGACGGCAGCCATTCCAGCCGTACAATGGGCCAGGTTCCATCAAAGAGAACTTCAGGGTTTTCTGTTAGAACAATTAAAAGGCAGAGATCTGGAGGAGGAGGTATCGATCCCCTCAAGGGTAAAACGCTCCCTCTGGTGGTGGAAGGACAGTGAGAACCTAAACAAAGGGGTTCATTGGGTCCTTCCTATCACTTCAACACTAACAACGGATGCGAGCAGTTGGGGCTGGGGAGCCCACCTAGGCTCAAGCTGGGTCCAGGACAAGTGGACCCCGGAGGAGAAATGTTTCTCTTCCAATTGGAAAGAACTAACAGCAATCCTGAGAGCTGTTCTAGCTTTCCACCCCGCAATACAGGGTCACCATCTACAAGTCCGTTCAGACAATACGACGGCTGTAGCATACATAAACAAACAAGGAGGAACCAGAAGTCCTCGTTTGATGTTGGTAGCCAGACGCATTCTCCAGTGGGCAGAAGCCAATCTGGAATCCATTTCTGCAGTTCACCTGAAAGGGGAGCTGAACAAGGCGGACTTCTTGAGTCGACAGAGGATTTCGAACCAAGAATGGTCCTTACACCCAGAGGCATTCAATCTCATAACAGCTCACTGGGGAGAACCAGAGGTAGACCTTTTTGCGAGCAAGAAAAATGCAAAGGTTCCCAATTTTTTCTCGCTAAACCCAGGAGATCAACCCCTGGCGGTAGATGCCTTGCAAACTCCATGGACTTTCAGTCTGGCGTATGCATTTCCCCCTCTTCATCTCATTCCGAGGGTCCTAGCAAGATTCCTCAAGGAGAAAACCTGTTTGATTCTAGTAGCACCTTTTTGGCCCAGGAGACCGTGGTTCACAACATTGCTACAATTGACAGATTGTCCGCCTCTAAGACTTCCCTACAGACAGGACCTCCTGTCGCAGGGACCTCTTTACCATCCGCAGGTCGCCACACTGAAGCTGTCAGCGTGGTTACTGAGGAGGAAATCTTAAGGAGTAAGGGCCTGTCAGACGAGGTAATTGCGACCTTACTACAGAGTCGCAAACCAGTCACGAGAGCTATTTACAAAAAAGTCTGGAAAAAATTCAATAGCTGGCTGAATAGCCGGGACATAAATACGGCTAATATTCTACAGTTTTTACAGGAAGGTGTAAACAAGGGTTTAACCCTAAGTACTATTAAGGTACAGATAGCTGCCTTAAGTGTATACCTAGATGAACGCTTACAGGAAAATCCTTTTGTCGCTAGATTCTGTAAGGCAGTCGCTAGACGCAAGCCAGTCAGAATCACAAAAGTCCCATCCTGGGATTTAGCAGTTGTGCTAAAAGCTTTCTTGGGGTCACCCTTTGAGCCTATCTCAGAGGCCTCCCTAAGGCTTATTACCTTTAAGACAGTTCTCCTGGTGGCAATCACTTCAGCCCGTAGGGTCAGTGAAATCCAAGCACTTTCCATCAGGGAACCATTCCTACAGATCCTAGAAGACAGTCATTCTAAAGACAGACCCTGGGTTCTTACCAAAGGTAGCATCTAGCTTCCATAGGTCCCAAGATATTGTCCTCCCTTCATTTTGTCAAAATGCAGCAAATGAGAAAGAGGAACGTTTTCATTTATTGGATGTGAGGTGTATTCTAGAATATCTTAAAATAACAAATCCATTCAGAATCTCAGACTCCCTTTTTGTCCTTTTTTCCGGACAGCGTAGGGGACAGCTTCAAAAGTAACCATAGCTAGAATGGATTAGGCTAGCTATAGCAGAGGGGTATAAGGCCTTGAATAGAGATCCTCCTGAGGGTGTTAAAGCTCACTCCACAAGAGCATTGTCTGCATCCTGGGCAGAAAGAGCTGGTGCCACCCCGGAGCAGGTATGTAAAGCAGCCACATGGTCAAGCTTTTCCACCTTTACAAGGCATTACCGACTGGACTTAATGTCTAGTCAGGATCAGGCCTTTGGGAGGAAAGTCCTCCAGGCCGTGGTCCCCCCCCTAATCTGGTAAGTACTTGGGGAATCCTCTCAAGGGCTGTCCTGGAAGAACACTTGGGAAAACTGGAGTTAGTACTTACCGGTAACTCCTTTTCCGGTGGTCTTCCAGGACAGCACGATCCCACCCTTTATTTGATTGTAGTGATGTACTAATGTTATTACCTGTTATGGTTTATATGTTTTTCAGTTCCATCCTTCGGTTCTTGGTGAATGACTGACCAGGGACCTGAGGGACCGCCTTTTGAACTGTGGCAATGTGTTTCCTGTGTCGATGGGAGGAGCTCCATCTCTCAAGGGCTGTCCTGGAAGACCACCGGAAAAGGAGTTACCGGTAAGTACTAACTCCAGTTTTCGACCTCAAAAAACTCAGGATCAGGACAGCAAGTTGCAGGGGAGAAGGAAAAGTTGGTCCGCCCCGAAGCCGAAAGGTAGAGGCGGAATTCTCTTCCGTCCTCCTACACAGGCCGAAAAATCGCAATGACTTGTCTCTGCGGGTGGGCGGAAGACTACAAGAATTTCTTCCGCAGTGGTCAGGGATAACTTCAGATCAGTTTATCCTGACCACTCTCGCGCAGGGTTACTCACTCGAGTTTGTCAACAACCCCCCAAAAAGGTTCCTGATTACCAACACCCCGCGGGACCCGGTAAGGGCCCTGGCCATGAAGTCCTCTCTAGAGGAACTGATGCAACAGGGTGTAGTAGTACAGGTACCCCTGCAAGAACAGCAGGAGGGGTTTTATTCCCATGTTTTCCTAGTAAAGAAACCGACAGGAAAATTTCGGTTGATTCTCAAACCTGAAACCGTTAAACGAGTCCATAAGGTACAGGAAGTTCAAAATGGACTCAATTTTTTCAGTCAGAAATCTGTTGACGCCAGGATGTTTTATGGCGTCGGTAGATTTAAAAGATGCATACCTACATGTGCCGATCTCTCCCCAGTCTCAGAAGTTCCTCAGGCTGGCGGTGAGGTTGGGGGGTTGTGGTTCATCATCTCCATTTCAGGGCCCTACCCTTCGGCCTGTCATCATCTCCCCGAATTTCTACCAAAGTAATGGCAGAAGCTTTAGCGCCGCTGCGACTTCAGGGAATCAGTTATTCCTTTAGACGATCTGCTGTTTTTCGCCCCATCCAGCGAGGAATTGCAGATCAATCTAGGCAAGGCTCGCAGCCATCTGGAGGCGTTGGGGTGGATTTTGAACCTCCAAAAAGTCGTCCCTAAACCCATCTCAGGAGATTCTGTTTTTAGGGTATCTAATAAATTCGGTGGATCAAAAAATCTTCCTTCCCTTAGACAAAAAGGACAGGATTTCCGGTGCAGTGTCTTTATTACAGACCAGCCAAAATCTGACAGTAAGACAGGTTATGTCAGCTTTGGGGGTTCTAACTTCAACAATGCCAGCAGTCCAGTGGGCAAGAATGCATTTCAGGTGTCTGCAGGCTTTCCTTCTCAAATCTTGGGATCACACAGTGGCATCCCTAGAGGCAGAGGTAAGTGTCAACCCAGATAAAAAGGTCCCTATGGTGGTGGAAAAGACAGGATGTCTTATCGGAAGGGTTAGTCTGGGCTTTTCCAGTTGAGAAAAGACTAACAGACGCCAGTTCCTGGGGGTGGGGAGCCCATCTAGGAACACGTTTCACTCAGGGGTCCTGGGCCAAAGAGGAGGCAATAAGGTCCTCAAACTGGAGGGAGCTCAAGGCGATTGCCTTGGCTCTGGAGTTGTTTGTTCAGGAACTTCAGTCCCATCACGTCCAGGTCCTAACAGACAATGCCACGGCGGTGGCTTATTTAAACAGACAGGGGGGTACAAGAAGCAGGTCGCTTCAGGTACTGGCCATGGAGATTCTTCGGTGGGCGGAAAAAACATTTGTTATCCCTATCAGCAGTCCACCTAAAAGGGGATCTAAACAGGTTAGCGGACTTCCTAAGCAGAAATGCTATTCAGGAAGCGGAATGGTCTCTAAACCCAGTCGCAACGATTGCCGGGAAATGGGGTTTACCAGAGGTGGACCTGTTCGCCTCAAGGGTGAACGCCCAGGCTCCCCAGTTCTTTTCCCTGGACAGTCGCGATGGCTCGCTGGGCACAGCGCTAGCTTATCCATGGGAATTTCGTCTTTGCTACGCTTTCCCCCCATTTCAGTTAATCCCGTTAATTTTAAGAAAAATTCGGAAGGAGAAGGTGCCAGTTATTCTAATCACGCCCTTTTGGCCAAAAAGGGCCTGGTTTTCGACACTTCCAGGTCTGGCAATCAAGCCTTGTTGGCATCTGCCCCTCAGGCACGATCTGTTGTCGCAGGGCCCAGTAAACCATCCAGTAGTGGCCAGCCTGGCCCTCACGGCCTGTTTTCTGAAAGGCAGCTCCTTAGGAGCAAGGGGTTTTTCAACCGTTTGATCTCTACCCTTTTGGCAAGTAGGAAAAGGGTTACAGGGGCCTTTTATTCTAAGGTTTGGAAGCGTTATAAAACTTGATGTTTTTCAGCCGCCCAGGTGCCGGGGAGCCTTGTCTCCATCTTGGAGTTTTTACAAGATGGAGCAGACAAGGGACTAGCAGTTAGTACCCTGAAGGTGCAGGTAGCAGCTCTGACAGTGTTTTTAGAAAGATCTGTGGCCTCAGATCCGCTGGTGATCAGATTCTTTAGAGCCCTTAAAAGATCTAGGCCAGCTCCTATTAAGGTTTTCCCTACATGGGATTTGTCGGTAGTCCTACAGTCTCTAACAAAGGGTCCTTTTGAGCCTCTTGTGGAGGCTTCCCTTAGGTTTCTCACATTTAAAGACCCTTTTTCTGATTGCCATTATCTCTGCACGCAGGATCAGTGAGCTAAATGCTTTGTCAGTTAAAGAACCATATCTTTCCATTTTTCCTGACAGTTATTCTTAGAACAGATGCAAAATTCTTACCGAAGGTAGCTTCCGTTCAGAACCGTATACAGGACATAGTACTTCCAACCTTTTGTGTTACCGGTAATCCCAAAGGAAATAAGGAGACTCTTTTCCATACATTGGACGTCAGGAGGACTCTGCTGAGTTATCTAGAAAGGACTGAGTCTTTCAGAGGTTCAGTTTCTGTTTGTACTTTTCTCAGGAAGAAAAAAGGGTTTCCAAGCTTTTAAAGTTACTTTAGCTAGATGGCTGAAATTGGCTATCTCGGAGGCATATTCCCAGGCAGGATTATCCCCTCCAGCAGGAATTTGTGCACACTCAACCAGGGCTCTGGTGTCTACGCGGGCAGAGAGCTGGTGCCACCCCTGAGCAGATCTGCAAGGCGGCGACATGGTCGAGTTTTCACACATTTGTGAAACATTATAGACTGGACCTCACTTCGGCCAGCGATCAGGCATTTGGCAGAAAGGTCCTGCAAGCTGTTCTCCCGCCCTAAGGGGTAAATCTCTGTTATCATCTCAGGTGCTGTCCTGAAAGACGCCTTGGGAAAGACCAAGTTAGACTTACTGGTAACTTGTTTTCCAGAAGTCTTTCAGGACAGCAAACATCCCGCCCTATGGTATTGTATTATGCTACGCTGTGACTAACATATGTGTTTGTGTTCCAGCCGGGGCCGGAGGTTCTCTTCTACAACTGAGGTGTGGTAGGGAGGCACCTCCCTTTAAAGTCTGGAGGAAGAAGGTGTTTCCTAACGAGGAGGGAGGAGTCGCTATCTCTCAGGTGCTGTCCTGAAAGACTTCTGGAAAACAAGTTACCGGTAAGTCTAACTTGGTCTTTTTTTTTTTTTTTCCACTTGCTTACAGAGTTAAGGAAAAGGTGCCACCCACACATGGTGAGTCAGCATTGCTAATGTATTGAATTTTGATGTTCTGATAAACCCCCTTCCTTTTTCTATACAAAATCAATACTCTTTATTCTTGGGTCAGACTTTAGGTTTTGGATCAGAATCCTTCTCTTCTTTGGGGAGGCTCTTGATACTTGCCTCTCCCACAAAATCGCAACACTTCCACGATTTGTCTAACTGCACACGGTTTCAGTTGTCAAAATCTGTTTGTTACAACCAATGCCTTATTCCTCAGTTTTGCCGCTTATGTTTTCATGTGATCCTAAGGCTTACATTTTATATTGTAGCTGGTGAGATGCCCACCAAGGCTGAATTATGGCAACACCATGCTGTCTGAGAGTAAACAGAGGTATGTATCAAATTCAATGTGACCACTGGCTGGACAGAAGTCAGTTTATCCCGGCTCGATAAGTGCTGCAGAGGCAGTAGGATTCAAATCTGATTCGTATATTTTGAGGCTGGGTTCACACTATCGTGGCTTGGATCTCTGCATGTGATTTCGCACCGCATTGCTGTGCAGATCACATATGATGTCTGTGCGATGTGAATGCAACCATACAGATTATATATGGCTGAATTTGCATCGCATTTGGATTGAAAGGCTGCAGGTCCGCACTGGAATTGAATCGGATCAAATGCGATCCGATTCCTGCACCATTTCACAGCACGTACTGCCAACCGCTCTGGGGGTGTCATTAACTTTGTATTGACACACAGCGGTTCGCAGAGTGAAGTGTGACCTGCCTGTGAGACATGAGATGGGGGAACTCATGCAGGAATCACGCTGGTTCTCGCATCTCATTGTGTGAACCTAGCCTCACGGCAAGGGAGTCTCCCTGCTGTCTAAATAAAATGAGCGAGGAGGCTTCCCGCATGTGGCTGAAGGAATCTGATCCCTATATTTCATTTAACCCACTGGTTAAACGTAAACTGACTCCTGCATTAAAGGCTCTAGAGATTCAGGGGTAAGCGACCCTGGAATGCATTGAAGCCAGGTTTAACCATACAGCAAGCATTTTGGGTTCACAGTGAAAGTCTGTATTGCATGACATGGTTTAGATTAGACCTCAGATTTCATTATCTCTGAATACATAGGCATGACTCCATTGTAAAATTTTTATTTCTTTTCCATGACTAGTTGGAAGGCCATGAACAGTCAAAGCAAGATGGAATCCCTTTTCTGTTCCTGCAGTACTGGCATATGGTAGGTAGCATGGCTTGGGTTAGCCACAATTTTGTGGACCCAAAAATGAATGTACTTGGTTATGCAGGATTAGGAAGTAGAGAGAATCTACAGCTCAGTCATCTGTCTGAGTTGTGAATTTTCATCATAACTCATTGCTTGGGTTTAACCACTCAATTTTGTGGACCCAAAAATGAATGTACTACACTGAGTTAGGAAGGAGTTAGCTGAGTAGGAGGATGGGTCTATAGCAGAGTTATGGGCTTTCATCCTAACTTGCTGCTTGGGTTTAGTCACTCAGTTTTTATTTTTTTTATTTTTTTGTGGAACCAAAGCTTTATATTAGCTTATAATATTTTAGCCACTATAGTCCATGGCTGAGTTCATGAATTTTATTGGGAAAGTCTACAGGGAGCCCCCCCGCTCTCTGGAAGTCTCTGCAGGTGCATGCACGCCGCTGTCTGTGGGTGCAATGAATTTTATCATAGCTCTTAAGTTTTAGGCTCAGATTTTTGTTCAGTCTGAAGTCTCCTCCTCGAGTTGTGGGTTATTGTGGTGTTGAGCTTTGATGGGGCAGGGCATTGCAACACTGCTTCACCTGAGTCTCTGCCTCATTCACTCACAGCTTGTGCTTTACCCTGAAGGTCATCGGTTACAAGGATTTGGTTTCTGCAGGGCTGAGCAAGGATGTTACTCTGATCCCTATTCGGAAAGTTTACAGGGAGCCACTATAGTCTATGGCTGAGTTTATACATTTTATTGGGAAAGTCTACAGGGAGCCCCCGCTCTCTGCAAGTAAAGGGTTAGCTGTTGCAAGACCGTCTTACTTTTTTACTGTGAGCTGTAGTTGGGCATCTGGACTGGTTGCCAGGCTGTTCTGTAGTGGCGGCCTTGGGGACTGGGTCATTCTCAGTCTTTTCTGGATTGGGGGAGGAGTGCCCACTCCTCTGAGAAGGCCAATGCTAGTTTTGTATTCAGTCTCCTTGTCCGCTGCTCTGGTGCATCCTGGCAGTTAAACTTCTAGACTAACTATGGCTTACAGTGGGAATGGCGGATTCTCTTATAACTGTTCATCCTTTCTTCCTGGGAATACGGAGTGGTTTTCTTTGGAATGGTTCTTCGTTTTTCTTGGTTGGAGTATGAGGGCACCATATTACAGTCAACAAACACTTCGGCCAGGCCAAAATCAATGCTCCCTATTCTTGGGTCAGGCTTAAGATACGGAGTCAGGATGCCGTCTCCCTTTAAGGGGAAAAGGTATGACACAGGTCGTTCCCACACTTATAGGTTTAATCTTCCCGAATTTAATTGGAATAAGTCTGCAAGTTCACACCGGATGTATTGGTGTCAGGAAGTTAGTTGTTAAATAATTTGGACAGGTTATAATCTCATTTAATGCCCACCTTGGAGGAGCGTAGAATGTGGTTGCAAATGATTTCCCTTGGGTTGCGAGCGTTGTAGTCCCAACAGAGCAGTTTATGGGCAATACATATAGTGATTGGCTGCTTTACTGGAGCAGTCTTCATTATAAGAAATGCAAAAGCCCCATTTCCCAAGGCGTCTTTCAGGACAGCACCTGAGAGATAGCGACTCCACCCTCCTCGTTAGGAAACACCTTCTTCCTCCAGACTTTAAAGGGAGGCACCTCCCTACCACACATCAGTTTTTGTGTTTCCTCCGGCCCGGAGGGAACACCTTTTGGGAAGGAGTCTGTTTCTCTTAGGTGTTCCTGAGGGACTAGGCTTCTTTCCCTTTTTTTTCTCAAATCGCCTTTCAGGACAACCCCGGAGAGAGTGTAGCTCCACCTTGCAATCAGGAAACACATGCCCACTTTAAAAACACCTCCTCCTCCTCCATGGCTTCAGTTATTGTGTTTCCTCCTTGGAGGAAGCATGTGCCTGAACCAGGTTGTTTCTCTTTGACCCCCAGCAGCATCTCCACGGGGAGAGGACTCCTGGAGCTCCTGGTCCCGCCATCTCACGGGAGTAAGGACCCTCGGAGTGCCGGCGTCGGGTTCCCGGTGTCCGCTTGTTAGCGCAGGGAGGGCTCTGTTGCTGGCGGAGGCCGCTGCAGGTCAGCGGCATGGCTCCGTTTTCGGCGCCGGGTCCCGGGCGACGGCGTCGTTCACGGTGACGCGCGGGCGCTCTGAGGGGGCGTGGCGCCGTGGTTCAGCGCCTGGAACGCAGGGGTCATGGGGCGGGTCAGGTGACCATGTGCTTCCGCTTCCGGCCGGCCTTGATGACGCGGCGGCCGGGAAAATTTAAAATGAGAGCTGTTTGTAAAATAGCTGCCTCACTCAAACGATGGAAGAGTGCAAGCCAGCTATGGCGGAGACAGGCGCCCCCAGCACCGGTCCAGCCCAGGTACGTAAGGTGCACTGGCACCCTCTGCTTTACTGTGGGTATGTCTTTGTTTGTTCCCACCTCTTGGGGGCCTGTCGCTGCAGGTCAGAGGTGGACTTCGCTCTGACCTTTTGCAGCCTAGTTCTGGGGTCTCACTAGTAGGTCTGTTTGGTGGTGGGTCTCTGCACTGGCTTGGTGTTAAGCAACTGGTTGTTGAGAGCTTTTAGTGAATTAAACCTGTATGTTGTTTCAGGAAAAATCACTAGGAAAAGCTAGACCAGGTCAGAGAAAATGTCCTTCTTGCAAAACCCCCCTCAGAGATTCATGGCAGAAGGCAATGTGCAGAAATTGTATCAGAATTGGTGGAAGAGGAAACGTCTCAACAATATAAGGATTTGTTTTCTTCGGTTAAAGAGCTGACAAACTCTTTGAGTTCAGTCAAGTCCATCCTGATACAAAACCCTCCCGCACAGACCGAGCCTCAGAACTTACCGCCCAGCCCCAGGGCGTCGTCATCCAGACAGGTGGAAACTGAAGAGTCTGGAGACGAAGGGGGTAGTACTCTCATCTCCTTCAGGGATTCTGAGGAGGAGGAAGAGGAAGAAGATAGCAGGGGCTCCAAATTCAAGCTATCACTAGAGGAAGTAGATGATATTTTAAAAGCAATCTACACTACTCTAGAAATTCAGGAAGAAAAAGTACAACTGTCAGTTCATGACAAAATGTACCAGGGGTTGGACGAAACAAAACGGCGAGTTTTTCCTGTCCACAGGGTCCTCTCAGACTCAGTGAGAAAGGAGTGGAAGGACCCAGAAAAAGCCCCTTTCTTCTCTAAAGCTCTCAAAAGAAGGTTTCCCTTCGAAGATAAGGACTCAGAGGTTTGGAACAAGAAACCCAGAGTCAATGCAGCTTTCTCGCAGGTATCCAGACGAACGGATCTAGCCTTTGAAGATATGGGGATCCTTAAAGACCCAATGGACAAAAAAGCTGACTCCATCCTTAAAAAAGCTTGGGATGCTGCGTCAGTCAGTCTAAAACCAGCAATGGCAGCTACGGTGGTGGCCAGGAATCTGGAATGTTGGGTAGAGAAGCTGAAGAGCCATATTGAGGCGGGGACACCCCGCAAGGATCTCTTAGAGTCCTTTCCACTGATCCTGAATGCAGTCAAATACATGGCGGATGCATCAGCAGAATCAGTTAAACTGGCCGCTAGGTCTTCGGCTCTTGTAAATTCAGCCAGGAGAGCAGTTTGGCTGAAAACATGGTCTGGGGACACTGCCTCTAAGGTCAAGCTGTGTGGTCTTCCCTTCTCGGGTGACTTGCTCTTTGGTCCTGATTTAGAGTCTGTGCTGGATAGAACAGCCGATAAAAAGAAGGCTTTTCCAGTTAAGAAAAAGCAGATGGCTAAAAAGAATTTTCGTGCTTTTCAGCAGTCCCATAAAAAAGACCAGGAGCACAAGAGCAGATGGGGTTCACAGAAGGGCAAAGGCAGGGGTGGAGTCCTCTTTAGATCTCCCCCAGAGCAGTCCCCTAAGAACAAGTGACAATATCTCCCCAGTGGGGGGGGAGACTGTCAGCTTTTCGCGAACAATGGGACAGGCTGTCTCCAAATCTGTTCGTGAAGAGCGTTGTCGATCAGGGGTACAGGTTGGAGTTTTCAGAACTACCCCCGAGCAGGTTTTATGTGACAACATTGCCAAGGGATCAGGAGAAGGCCTCTGCAATGAAGCTGTTGTTACAGGAGCTGATACAGCAAGAGGTTCTGATTCAAGTCCCAGTAAGCCAGCAGGGCGGGGGTTTTTATTCACATATTTTTCTGGTGAAAAAACCCTCAGGGAAGTACCGTCTAATCCTGAATCTGAAATTCCTGAACAGGTTCATTCGGTACAAACATTTCAGGATGGATACAATTTTCTCCATCACAAAGCTGTTGACCCCAGAATGCTTCATGGCATCCCTGGACCTAAGGGATGCCTACCTTCATATACCAATTCATCAGGCATCGCAGCAGTTCCTGCGCCTGGCATTGAAGGTAGGGAGTTCGGTATGGCACCTCCAATTCAGGGCTCTGCCGTTCGGACTCTCGTCCTCTCCCAGGGTCTTTACGAAGATTATGGCAGAGGCTTTGGAACCCCTGAAATTGAAGGGGATTCCAGTCGTTCCTTATCTGGACGACCTTTTGTTTTTTGCAGACTCCAGGGAGCAGGTCCTAGTCAATCTCCAGAGGGCCCAGTCTCACCTCGAGGGCCTGGGATGGCTTCTAAACCTAGAGAAGTCAATCCTGACCCCCTCACAGGAAATGAAATTTCTGGGGTATACATTAAATTCGATTCTCCAGAAAGTTTTCCTGCCGTTGGAAAAACAGGAAAAGTTACAGCTAGCTGTACAGCGGATACAGAGCAACCAGACAGTCTCAGTCAGGATGGCTATGGCAGTTCTGGGCCTGCTTACGGCAGCAATCCCGGCTGTTCAGTGGGCCAGGTTCCATTCCAGACCCCTTCAGAGGGAGGTTCTGTCAAGCTGGTCCCATCAGGATCCTTTGGAAAAACAGCTAAAAATTTCGTCAAAGACGAAAAGGGCTCTTTGGTGGTGGAGAGACCAGGCAAACCTCTCAAGGGGCCTGGTGTGGACCTTTCCTGTGGACAAGCGCCTTACTACAGACGCAAGTGCCTGGGGCTGGGGAGCCCATCTGGATGGTCAGACATCTCAGGGGGTCTGGTCCAAACAGGAAGCTCAAAGATCATCCAACTGGAGGGAGTTGAAGGCGATCTTTCTGGGTTTAGTGGCATTTCAGCAGAGTTTGAGAGGCCACCATGTTCAGGTGTTGTCAGACAACACAACAGCGGTTACCTACATTATGAAGCAAGGGGGAACCAGAAGCAGGAGCTTGATGGAGCTGGCCAATCTGTTGTTAGCCTGGGCAGAACAGAACACAGCCTCACTATCGGCAGTGCATCTGAAGGGCTCTCAGAATTTGTTTGCGGACCTCCTAAGCAGGCGCAAATTGCTAGAGGCAGAATGGAGTCTGAATCAGGAAGTGTTCCTGATGATCTCCGAGGCCTGGGGGGTTCCTCAGGTAGACCTTTTTGCCAGCCAGCAGAACTCAAAGGTGGACAGATTCTTTTCTCTTCACCGAGGAGATGCAGCAATAGGGTTGGATGCATTCGCTCACCCCTGGCATTACCAGCTGTGCTATGCCTTTCCCCCCTTTCCTCTAATTCCACTAGTACTGAGGAAATTCAGGGAAGAAAGGACAGACTTAATACTAGTCACTCCTTTTTGGCCAAAAAGACCCTGGTTCGCGGGTCTTCGAAACCTAGCCTCGAAGCCCCCATGGAGGTTACCACTCAGAAAAGATCTGTTATCCCAGGGGACAGTAAGTCATCCAGAAGTGGAACTCCTGCAGCTAACCGCCTGGTTTCTGAGGAGGACCTGTTAAAGGCTAAAGGTCTCTCAGATAAAGTAGTAAAGACCCTGCTGTCCAGTAGGAAGGCAGTTACACAGGCAATTTACATGAAGGTCTGGAAAAAGTTCAACTCCTGGTGCAGTTCTAGAGAACTCAAGGTCAAGAGCACGGTGTCAGTCTTGGAGTTTCTCCATGAAGGAATGGAGAAGGGTCTCGCAGCCAGTACCCTGAAGACTCAGGTGGCTGCCTTATCAGTTTTCTTTGAAAAGACTTTATCTAAAGAAACTTTAATTTCTAGATTTTTTTAGGGCTCTTGCTTGAAATAGACCAGTAGCCCTTAAAGACTTTCCCAGTTGGGATTTGTCTACAGTTTTACAGGGTCTCTCGGGAGCACCGTTTGAACCCTTACAGGAAGCTTCTTTGCAGAAGGTGGTTTTAAAAACAATCTTTTTGGTGGCCATCACCTCGGCCAGGAGAGTCAGCGAGCTCCAAGCTCTAGCTATTACAGAACCCTTCCTTAGAATTTATCAGGACAGGGTGGTACTGAGGACGGATCCAGCATTCCTACCGAAAGTATCCTCAACTTTCCATCGATCACAGGAAATAGTGTTACCTACATTCTCTGCAACCCCAGCAAATGCAGGAGAGGAAGTTTTTCACACATTGGATGTGAGAAGGTGTCTATTACAGTTTCTGAAAGTTACTAAAGATTTTAGAAAATCAAACGCCCTCTTCGTGATATTTTCTGGATCACGCAAGGGGGAGAAAGCTTCTAAAAGTACGCTGGGTAGGTGGCTTAAGTTGGCTATAACAGAAGCCTATAAAGCAAAAGGAGAAATACCTCCCTCAGGTATTGCTGCCCACTCTACTAGATCCACGGCAGTTTCCTGGGCTGAAAGGGCCGGTGCAACGCCTGAACAAATCTGCAAGGCTGCCACTTGGTCCAGTTATTCGACATTTCTCCGGCACTACCGGTTAGATCTACTGTCTGCAGCAGATCAGGCCTTCGGCAGGAAGGTACTGCAGGCAGTAGTCCCGCCCTAGGGTAAGTTTCTCGGTTATCCTCTCCGGGGTTGTCCTGAAAGGCGATTTGAGAAAGACTCAGTTAGACTTACCGGTGACGGTATTTCTAAGAGCCTTTCAGGACAACCGTTACTTCCCTCCCTAGGTTATGCTTAGTAAATGTATTAAGTTCTACCATGGTGTTGTGCTTTCTGTGCTTTGTTTTCCAGCGTCGGAAGGCCACAATAACTGAAGCCATGGAGGAGGAGGAGGTGTTTTTAAAGTGGGCATGTGTTTCCTGATTGCAAGGTGGAGCTACACTCTCTCCGGGGTTGTCCTGAAAGGCTCTTAGAAATACCGTCACCGGTAAGTCTAACTGAGTCTTTTTTCCTCCTTTAGAGACCCGCTGTCCTCCCGACCTACCCACGCCTCGTCAGCGGTAGCAAGCGGGCTCCTCTTCCCCTCTTGTGCTCGGAGAGAGCCGAAGACTCGGTGGCCCACACGTTCATAGGCGCGGCGGCGCGCGTGCCGCCGCCATGTTTGTTTTCGGCGGTCGCGCCGGAAGTGACAGAGCGGGTCATCGGGTCAGCTGAAACGTCGTTTCCGGCGTGGACGCAGGGGGGAGGAGGGAGGACAGGTGCTGGTGCCTATTTCCGCTTCCGGTCCGGTGCAGCTGCACGGCGTGACTCCGGAGGCGGCGTTTAGCCACAAGTGGATCTCTGCACAGCTGATTATGGAAGATTCAGCGTCTGCAGCGGTGGGGACAGGCACAGGCACCAGCAAAGCCCAGGTAAGAGGCAGCAGTTAAAGTCTGCCTTTCTTTTTCTATTTCCTGGCGTTTGGTCTCGCTCTCTCCTTTCTTTTTTTCCCCCCTGGTGGCAAGGGGCCTGTCTGGGCACTAGAAGCTGACTGGTTTCTTCTCAGTGCACCTGTGTGGTGATCCCGATCAAAGCTGAGACTGGGTCTCACTAAGGGTTCCCTGTTTTTTTTTTCCCTTTTTTGTCTTTTTCTTCATAGGCTAAGAGCTCTGACCCAAAGAAAAGATGTCCTTCTTGCAGGGCCAAGCTGGGAGAAAATTGGAAGAAAACCTTATGCAGTCCCTGCATTACTTCTTTAGTTAAAGAGGAATCTGCCTCTGTATGTGAGGATCTGGTGGCCTCTGTAAAGAAGGAGCTGTACGCCACGATCCAGAATTTTCGTGACTCACTAGCAAACCCGGCTGCTAGTCAGCCTTCCACTTCAGAGTCTTCCCAGGGGTCTCTCTCAATCCCGGTGTTAGAATCTCTGCCTGAAGACCCTTCAGATAGGGAAAAGCAGTCCACTGCTCTTTCCGTTAAAGATTCGGAAGAGGAGTTGGAGGATTCTGAGGTAGCCCCCTCTAAATTCAAACTGTCCCTTGAAGAGGTCGATGGGCTCCTTAAAGCCATTCATGCTACGCTTGGTTTAAGTGAGGAGAAAAAGGAATTATCACTCCATGACCGCATGTATGCTGGGTTGGATGAGCCTAAGGGCCGAACATTCCCAGTTCATCCGGTCATCTCTGAGGCCATTAGGAAAGAATGGCAGGATCCAGAAAAAAAGCCCTTTTTCTCCAAAGCCCACAAAAGGCGTTTTCCTTTCGAGGAGGACCCTGCAGCAGTATGGAACAAGGTGCCCAGACTGGATGCCGCCTTTTCCCAGGTTTCAAGGTCCACAGATCTGTCCTTTGAGGATATGGGAGTTTTGAAAGATCCGATGGACAAACGCATGGATCTTTTGCTCAAGAGATCATGGCAATCAGTTATGAGCAATTTAAAACCAGCAATGGCCACAACGTGTGTAGCCAGAAATTTAGAATACTGGATTAACCAGTTAAAGTCACATATAGCTGCAGATTCCCCTAAACAGGAAATCTTAGATTCTTTTCCTACCCTGATTACGGCAGTGGCCTATGTTGCAGATGCCTCAGCTGAGGCAATTAAGATATCGGCCAGGTCAGCAGCTCTAACTAATGCTGCAAGAAGAGCCTTATGGCTTAAAACCTGGCCGGGTGACTCGGCTTCAAAGAATAAGCTGTGTGGGTTACCCTTTTCAGGAGACTTGCTCTTCGGCTCTGACCTCGATAATATTCTTGACAGGACAGCCGATAAAAAGAGATCCTTTCCGGTCAAAAAGAAAAAGCAGGTACCAAAGCGTCTTTTTCGACCTCAAAAAACTCAGGATCAGGACAGCAAGTTGCAAGGGAGAAGGAAAAGTTGGTCCGCCCCGAAGCCGAAGGGTAGAGGCGGAATTCTCTTCCGTCCTCCTACACAGGCCGAAAAATCGCAATGACTCGTCTCTGCGGGTGGGCGGAAGACTACAAGAATTTCTTCCGCAGTGGTCAGGGATAACTTCAAATCAGTTTATCCTGACCACTCTCGCGCAGGGTTACTCACTCGAGTTTGTCAACGACCCCCCAAAAAGGTTTCTGATTACCAACACCCCGCGGGATCCAGTAAGGGCCCTGGCCATGAAGTCCTCTCTAGAGGAACTGATGCAACAGGGCGTAGTAGTACAGGTGCCCCTGCAAGAACAGCAGGAGGGGTTTTATTCCCATGTTTTCCTAGTAAAGAAACCGACAGGTAAGTTACGGTTGATTCTCAACCTAAAACCTTTAAACGAGTCCATAAGGTACCGGAAGTTCAAAATGGACTCAATTTTTTCGGTCAGAAACCTGTTGACGCCAGGATGTTTTATGGCATCAGTAGATTTAAAAGACGCATACCTACATGTTCCGATCTCTCCCCAGTCTCAGAAGTTTCTCAGGCTGGCGGTGAGGTTGGGGGGTATGGTTCATCATCTCCAGTTCAGGGCCCTACCCTTCGGCCTGTCATCATCTCCCCGAATTTTTACCAAAATAATGGCAGAAGCTTTAGCGCCACTGCGTCTTCAGGGAATCGCAGTTATTCCTTATTTAGACGATCTGCTGTTTTTCGCCCCATCCAGCGAGGAATTGCAGACCAATCTAGGCAAAGCTCGCAGCCATCTGGAGGCGTTGGGTTGGATTTTGAACCTCCAAAAGTCGTCCCTAAACCCATCTCAGGAGATTCGGTTTTTAGGGTTTCTAATAAATTCGGTGGAGCAAAAAATCTTCCTTCCCTTAGACAAAAAGGACAGGATTTCCGGTGCAGTGTCTTTATTAGACCAGCCAAAATCTGACAGTAAGACAGGTTATGTCAGCTTTGGGAGTTCTGACTTCAGCAATGCCAGCAGTCCAGTGGGCAAGAATGCATTTCAGGTGTCTGCAGGCTTTCCTTCTAAAATCTTGGGATCACACAGTGGCATCCCTAGAGGCAGAGGTGAGAATGTCAACCCAGGTAAAAAGGTCCCTATGGTGGTGGAAAAGACAGGAGGTCTTATCGGAAGGGTTAGTCTGGGCTTTTCCAGTCGGGAAAAGACTAACAACCGACGCCAGTTCCTGGGGGTGGGGAGCCCATCTAGGAACACGTTTCACTCAGGGGTCCTGGGCCAAAGAGGAGACAATAAGGTCCTCAAACTGGAGGGAACTCAAGGCGATTGCCTTAGCTCTGGAGTTGTTTGTTCAGGAACTTCAGTCCCATCACGTCCAGGTCCTAACAGACAATGCCACGGCAGTGGCTTATTTAAACAGACAGGGGGGTACAAGAAGCAGGTCGCTTCAGGTACTGGCCATGGAGATTCTTCGGTGGGCGGAAAAACATTTGTTATCCCTATCAGCAGTCCACCTGAAAGGGGATCTAAACAGGGTAGTGGACTTCCTAAGCAGAAACGCTATTCGGGAAGCAGAATGGTCTCTAAACCCGGAGGTATTCACAATGATTGCCGGAAAATGGGGTTTACCAGAAGTAGACCTGTTCGCCTCAAGGGTGAACGCCCAGGTTCCCCAGTTCTTTTCCCTGGACAGTCGCGATGGCTCGCTGGGCACAGATGCGCTAGCTTATCCATGGGAATTTCGTCTTTGCTATGCTTTCCCCCCCCATTTCAGTTAATCCCGTTAATTTTAAGAAAAATTCAGAGGGAGAAGGTACCAGTCATTCTAATCACGCCCTTTTGGCCAAAAAGGGCTTGGTCTTCGACAGTTCTAGGCCTGGCAATCAAGCCTTGTTGGCGTCTGCCCCTCAGACACGATCTGTTGTTGCAGGGCCCAGTGAACCATCCAGGAGTGGCCAGCCTGGCTCTCACGGCCTGGTTTCTGAAAGGCAGCTCCTTAGGAGCAAGGGGTTTTCCAACCGTTTGATCTCGACCCTTTTAGCAAGTAGGAAAAGGGTTACGAGGGCCATTTATTCTAAGGTCTGGAAGCGTTATAAAACTTGGTGTTTGTCAGCCGCCCAGGTGCCAGGGAGCCTTGCCTCCATCTTGGAGTTTTTACAAGATGGTGCAGACAAGGGACTGGCAGTTAGTACCCTGAAGGTGCAGGTAGCAGCCCTGACGGTGTTCTTAGAAAAATCTGTGGCCTCAGATCCGCTGGTGATCAGGTTCTTTAGAGCTCTTAAAAGATCTAGGCCAGCTCCTGTTAAGGTTTTTCCTAGATGGGATTTGTCGGTAGTCCTACAGTCTCTAACAAAAGGGCCTTTTGAGCCTCTTGTGGAGGCTTCCCTTAGGTTTCTCACATTAAAAACCGTGTTTCTGATTGCCATTGTCTCTGCACGCAGGATCAGTGAGCTAAATGCTCTGTCAATTAAAGAACCATATCTTTCCATTTTTCCTGACAGAGTTATTCTTAGAACAGATGCAAAATTCTTACCGAAGGTAGCTTCAGTTCAGAACCGTATACAGGACATAGTACTGCCAACGTTTTGTGTTAACCCCAAAGGAAATAAGGAGACTTCTTTCCATACTTTGGACGTCAGAAGGACTCTGCTGAGTTATTTAGAAAGGACGGAGTCCTTCAGGCGTTCAGATTCACTGTTTGTACTCTTCTCAGGAAGAAAAAAGGGTTTTCAGGCTTCTAAAGTTACTTTAGCTAGATGGCTGAAATTAGCTATCTCAGAGGCATATTCCCAGACAGGGTTATCTCCTCCAGCAGGAATTTGTGCACACTCAACCAGAGCTCTGGCGTCTATGTGGGCAGAGAGCTGGTGCCACCCCTGAGCAGATCTGCAAGGCGGCGACGTGGTCGAGTTTTCACACATTTGTGAAACATTATAGACTGGATCTCACTTCTGCCAGCGATCAGGCGTTTGGCAGAAAGGTCCTGCAAGCTGTTGTCCCGCCCTAAGGGGTAAGTCTCTGTTATCCTCTCAGGTGCTGTCCTGAAAGACGCCTTGGGAAAGACCAAGTTAGACTTACCGGTAACTTGTTTTCCAGAAGTCTTTCAGGACAGCAAGCATCCCGCCCTATGGTATTATATTATGCTACGCTGTGACTAACGTATGTGTTTATGTGTTCCAGCCGGGGCCGGAGGTTCTCTTCTACAACTGATGTGTGGTAGGGAGGCGCCTCCCTTTAAAGTCTGGAGGAAGAAGGTGTTTCCTAACGAGGAGGGTGGAGTCGCTATCTCTCAGGTGCTGTCCTGAAAGACTTCTGGAAAACAAGTTACCGGTAAGTCTAACTTGGTCTATCATCCTCTTTGTTTAATGTTAAATATATCTCATTGCAGCTCATCAGATGAATGGCATAGTTGGTTTCTGGCTAGACATTGCTGTTGGAGTTAAAGTTTGGTAAATTGGTAATAACCCTATATAGTTGCTAGAATATTGAACCTTTTTTGTTTTGAGATTTCCAGGAAACTTGGGAGGATCATGGAATGTAAGTAAAAGGAACACTTTAGTTTTTCCTGCAAAAATATGTGCATTTCTTTGAGGCCCTCAGTGTCAAAGTTGACCACCGCTTCCTTAATGGTCTCAAAAAGCTGGGGCTCCACAGTGCCCCCTCCTAAATCACACAATTCAGCTGCCAATGTGGAAATGGGCTTTAAGGATTGCTTATCAATGTCTCATCTCTAACCCTTTCACTCCTCCTTTTTAGCTCCTGCCTACGTTTCAGTGAGTTTGCTCAACTGAACTTCTAGCAGTGTTGGTGTGCCAGCAAGGTCGAGGAACAGCAATCAACCCAAAGATGTCTTCATTGATTTTTTTTTTTTTTTTTTTTTTTTTTTTTTTTATTTTATTTTTTTACCGGACTTCCTTCCCAATTTTGATCTGTGTGCATGAAGATGTAGCCTCTTTCTGATCACTTTAATGACTGTCCTCTAATATTTATAATATGGAAGAATTATACATAACTAAAAAAAAAATTTTTGACCTGATTTTTAAACCTAATGTCTTCCCAGCTTTGCTTTTTGTGTTAATCTAGATTACTCTAGTCTGCTTTGTTTGCACTTGTGTAGCCACACCCCCGTTGAGGTTGCTGAATGTTCTCTTGTGACCCTGCCCAGCCTGGCATCCCTCTCAGACAAAACTGTCTTTAAGCTTTGTTTTTTGAGGGGATTGAACTTGGATGGGGATTTATGGGATGCCCAGGAATATTCAGTGCAACTTGCTTAGGACTTCAATGTAGTTTACACTCCATTGCATAAGACCTCTTGTCCCTCCTCCAGCACTTCACTTGGTGCAGACCATTACTCCTCCAGACAAGCTAGCACCGCATAGTTAGGTCTGACACTAACTAGGTCTTGGTGAACTGCCTTTTTGTGGGCCCCTGTCCTTCCCACAGTCCATTCTTCTGGTTCTGCACCCATCGCTCCACTTGCCTGCCCCCCTGTCTGTGAACAGTTGTGCTCCCTGCAGTGCTCTTTCCCACTGACCGCTCCTTGCTCTCTCGTGCCGCTCCTTCCAGGATCTTTTCACTCCTGGATGCACCCAAGCCCCAGCCCAGGGTCACCCCCCCCCCAAGACCGAGGTGCTCCCGATAGGTCCTGACTGTTAGGTGCGCCCCTCCTTGATTAGCTCGAGCTGGACTTAAGTGTTCACTGGAAAAGCCCTCTCAATCGATTGGGTTAATCAGACAATCATACGCGTTGTGGATTATCATGACTACGTTCTTGATTTCCTGGATACCACTTTTTATGTGCTTCAAACATTGCATTGTCAGCCAATCAGGATTAGACAAGACATTCAAGACCTAACCAATCATAAAACATTGACATTAGTGCGTGATACATTAAGCGGAATTTTTTTGGGTGTTTCTTTGATAAAAGGTCCCTAGACATATATGTATAAAAATATATTTCATGACCTTAAAACTGTCTATAAAAATTCACCTTATGAATATTTGCTACTTCCTATAAAATTCTAACAGCTAGCTCTGACCACAAAATTACATCCTGTTCTGCACTTCAAAAATATCTTGCAAAAGTTTTGCAGGCGAAATCTTGTATATATCTTTGCAAGCAGTTCCTATAATAAAATGCCTTTTTAACCCCTAAAGCTCCTTACCCTTATATATTTCTACCGTGTTTCCCCGAAAGTAAGACAGTGTCTTACTTTCTTTTTATCCCCAAAAGCCCCACTATGTCTTACTTTCGGGGTATGTCTTATATTGGAAAAAAATCCCAGCATGCAGAGCTGCACTGCGCTACAGAAGAGGACTACAAGTCCCAGCAAGCAAGGCTGCACTGCATTACAGAGGACTACAAGTCCCAGCATGCAAGGCTGCACTGTACTACAGAGGAGGCCTACAAGTCCCAGCATGCAAGGCTGCACTATGGAGGACTACAAGTCCAAGCATACAAAGCTGCTATGCTCAGCAGAGGAGAACTGTAAGCCCACACAGCCCGGTATGTTGGGACTTGTAGTGCTCCTCAGCTGCATCTTGCGGTTACATAATAAGAGCTGCAGAGAATCTCTTCACAACCCCCCCTCCCCCTCCCCTCCCCCTCCTTGGTCTCTCTCTGTATGACCAGCACTGACCTGTACCGGGAGGACACAGAGCCAGTGACACCTGTCGGCAGTGATCCGGGACCTGGCGCAATAATCCCCTTCTCTGTGGTTGCGTCGCGCCGTTCTGATCAGTCTCGGGCAGCGGCTGTCACTCACAGCCGAGCAGAGTGAAGCCACCTCCCCCTCCTCTTGTATGGCTACACAGTGCTGTGTATGGAGGAGAAGGAGGAGGGGGAGGTGGCTTCAGTGAAGCTGCCTCCCCCTCCTTCTCCTTCATGGACAGCACTGTGTAGCCATACAAGAGGAGGGGGAGGCGGCTTCACTCTGCTCGGCTGTGAGTGACAGCCGCTGCCCGAGACTGATCAGAACGGCGCTGTCTCTTCAGTCGGAGGGGGAGGGCGCTGGCCTGGCACCCCCCCCCCAGGGTGTGGCACCCGGTGCGGCCCGCACCCCCCGCCCCACTCTTAGTACGCCACTGGAGGCGGCAATACCCCCGTGTTTCCCTGAAAGTAAGACATATGTCTTACTTTCGGGGTACGGCTTATATTAGCCGACCCCTCAAACTCCCGATACGTCTTACAATCGGGGTGTCTTACTATCGGGGAAACACGGTAATATAAGCTTAAAGGGTGACACTCCCTACCCTTACACTGACAGCCTCCACACTCCAGCTCTTCCACCTGACAACTCCTCCCTAGTTTGGATGACCCTGTTGGGGATTGGTCAAGGCTCCTCAAGATACCCCAGGCAGCGCCACCTCACCTTTCTAGCATGTTCTAGAAAGAAGTGGGAGGTGACAGTAATGCTACCTGAGCCACTCCCAGCCCAGATTGAAAATAAACAGATCTAGCCACCAGCTAAGGCCTGCCTAAATTTTCCTACTCTTCAGAAAAATCCTCACTCTAGCACCTTCCTAACTGAAGTGGTTAATACAAGTGTAGCACACTCTAATCAAATACCTGTACTTAATTTTGTTTTGTTTGTGCAAAAGTGATGCCTTCAGCTGCAGTCATCACCCCGGTACTGTTTTTTTTTTATTTATTTTTTTTTGCAGCCAACATTCAGCTTTCTTGTAATAACCACCAATGCTGCTAAGCAGCCCCTCGGCTGTTAATAAAATGAGATGTCCCTTCCGCCTCAATGTTTTGGGGAGACCCGAGCCACTGGCACCTGACCAAAACCGGATTTGGCTTTGATTGGGTGTCTCCAATGTAAATCAAGAAGCGACGTCGCTTCTGGTTTACTCGGCAGCCAATTGCGCCAATTTTTTGAAGTCTTCAAAATTAACGATCTTGGCGTTTTTTTTGAATACTTTAAAGTGCAGAGGAGTTTGGCGTCTTTTGTACTCCATAAAGAGTACCTGTCGCTACTTATTGCTGTCACAAGGGATGTTTACATTCCTTGTTGGCAATGAATAATTTCCCCTAATCGTCTTTCAGGACAGCCACCTGAGACCTTGGCTCCTCCCCTCCGTAGGAAATGCCTGCACCAGCTTTCCATAAATTTTCTCCTCAGTTATTTGTGTTTCCTCCAGGAGGGGAGACACCAGGCAAACCCAGCCAGGAGAGTCAGGAGGCTCAGGCAAATGTCCTTGAAAGTAGCAGAGGCTGCTTGGGCAAGCTAAAGAAAACTGGCCTATACTGATGCCCCCGCATCACTGAGTGCAGATGGAGGTTGGGGGACTCCTGTTCCGCTCCGAGTGTGGAGCAAGGAGGTGCATGGCCAGCTGTCTCATACCCCCAGCGGCGTGTAGCACTCAACAGTGCAAACCACGCTGGGTATTGGGATAAGCAGCGCCGGTAGCGGGGTGATGTCATGTTCCGGCAAAGGGAGCGTTGCCTTCCAGGTTCACGGCTTCCGATTTCCGCCCGCGAAACATGAAGAGGAGTCAGGCATGGGCTGGAGAGGAGCCACATATGCTGTAGAGACAGCGGAGGCTCCGGTGGTGACACCAGCATGTCAGATGCAGAGGGAAGGGACGCTGCTCCAGCAGAGACCAGCTCCAGCCATATCAAGGTAAAAGGAACCTAGGGTGTAACTCCCCTGCCCTAAACAACCCCCCCCCCTCAAGGGTACATGGAAAAAGGGGGGGTAGGCAAAGGTCCCCCTGGTTCACGGGGCCCCTGGTGAGGTTAGCCCACATGAAAGGCGCTGTGCACCTGCAATTATGCAGGTAAGAGTATGGCAGTATTAATGTGGGGTTTTCTTTGTCATTTCAGAAAACGGATAAAACCAAGCCCTCTCAACTCAAAAAGGATGTGTTCTTCTGGGGAAAGCATTGTGTAACGAATGTATTAATTAACTAGTGCAAGAACATTCCACTGAGCAGGGCAGTAATTTAGCGGCATCTGTTAAGGAACTATCCAGTACCTTTTGAGTCATTCAAAAGGGTTTCAGATCCCACAGCTGCAGTACAATCTCCACTAGTGCAAGTCCTTTAGTAGCCCCTAGGGAGTAGGCACAGGACGAGCCTGACAGCGCAGCGTCCAGCTCCCAAGAATCAGAGGGTGAGGCACTGGAAGGGGATTCCAGGAAACCCTCCCGATACAAGCTCTCGTTAGAAGAGAGTTTTGGAAGCCATTCATACCACATTGGGTATACGAACTGAAAATAAACCTTTATCCCTACATGTTCAAATGTATGAGGGTTTAGGAGAACAGGAAAAGAAGAATTTTGCAGGTTCACAAGTTCCTAATAGAGGCAATTAAAGAATGGCTGGAATCCGAAAGAGAAAACCATTTTTTTTCTAAGACCTTAAAGAGACTGTTTTCATTTGCAGATGACAAATCATCAGTATGGAACAAAACACCAAAGCTAGATGCAGCCTTCTCACAAGTTTCCCGGCACACAGATTTAGCTTTGAGGATACGGTCACAGTCACGGTGGTGGCCAGGAATGTAGAATTTTGGTTAAACCATATTCAGGCACATATCGAGGAAGGAACTGCAAAGGAGCAGATTTTATCCTCTTTTCCCACTCTTCTACGAGCCATCTCGTATATCGCAGATGGATCGACAGAGCTGGTACACATGGCAGCCAGATCTTTGGCACTAGTCAATTCTACCAGATGGGCCCTATAGCTAAAGACCTGGCAGGAGGACTGCGTATCCAAAGCCAAACTGTGCGGGATCCTGTTTACAGGGGACCTGCTGTTCGGGCCAGGATTAGAGAAGGTGCTGGACTATACAGTGGACAAAAAGGTGTTTCCGCTAAAACGGAAAGCAACTTGGAGTCAGCCTCAACAGAATAAAAAGAGGCCACACTCCAGGCTCTCACTGTCCAGCCTCTTCAACTTTTCCTCCTCCTCTCTCCTCAGAATTGTCCTCCACTCAACCTTCCATCATGCCGTCCTCAGGTTTTTCTGGAAAAAGGCAGGCTTCCGTGGGCCAAATGTTCGAGCGTAAAAAAATGACGCCGGATAACCCTCTTGCCCAACGGTTGACGGCTGGCTTGTCAGAACTGATAGTCTGCCAGCTACTGCCATATAAACTGATGGACTCTGAGGCCTTTCGAAAATTTGTGGCCATTGGTACACCACAATGGAAGGTCCCAGGAAGGAAGCATTTCTCACAGAAGGGCATCCCAAAGCTATATGGTCATGTTTAGCGGCAAGTGAATGTATCTCTGGCACACAGTGTTGGTGCCAAGATACATCTGACCACAGGCACTTGGTCTAGCAAACACGGGCAGGGAAGGTATATCACTTTTACTGCCCACTGGGTTAACCTTCTGACGGCCGTCAAACATGTAACCCGTGGCACCTGTGTAGATTTGGTTTTACCACCACGGATTGCTTGCAGGCCTGCCTCCTCTTCTCCTCCTACTCCATCCCCCCTCTCCTCCTCGGCTGACTCCTCCTTTTCCGCTGCTAGCGTCTCTTCCGCTGCACCGCCCAAGATCCCCCGAACCTATTCGACATGCCAGGTGAGACGTTGCCATGCTGTGCTGCGTCTGTTGTGCCTGGAAGCCAAGAGCTACACAGGCCCTGCACTCCTTTCAGCTTTGCATTCACAGGCAGATCAGTGGCTAACACCGCTCAATTTGACAGTTGGTAAAGTGGTGTGTAACAACGGTGCCAATCTGCTTAGCGCATTGAAACAAGGCAAAATTACACATGTGCCATGCATGCCACACGTCTTAAACTTGGTCGTGCAGCGATTCCCTGTCAAATACCCTGGGGTCCAGGACATCTTGCGGCAGGCAAGGAAAACCTCGGCCCATTTCAGAAGATCTTACACGGCCATGGCTTGCCTTGCTGACATTCATCAGCGACACAATCTGCCGTTCAGACGTCTTATTTGCAATTGCCCGACGCAATGGAACTCAACCTTCTATATGCTTGATAGGCTGCTCCAGCAGAAACATGCAATTAACGACTACCTGTATGAACAGGTTCGGGGGAGCTTGGTTTTTTCACCGCGCCAGTGGCTGCTCATGTGTGACGCATGCAGACTTCTGTGGCCATTTGATGAGATCACCAAACTGGTCAGTCGCAGCCATGGTGCCATCAGTGACATCGTACCTTATGCCTTCTTTATGGAGTGTGCATTGCGTCGTGTCATTCAAGCCGTGGAGGAGCAGGAGCAGGAAGATGAGAAAGTCGCAATGCTGGATGAATTCCCAGGGGCGGCTACTCTAACTGAGACAAGTCAACAACATTAGTCTGAATAGGAGTCAGAGGAGGATGGTGCCAGGGCGGATGAGGAGGAGCAAGAAGAGCATGCTTTAAACCTTTCTGGGATCCCTGTTGTTGTGTGTGGATGTGGAGAGGAGAACGAGGAGGACGACATTATCCTGGATGATGAGCAGGAGCCAGGCCACCACACCGCTTCCAGTTTAGTGCAAATGGGGGCCTTCATGCTCCAGTGCTTTAACAGGGACCCCCGTATAAAAAGAATAAAGGTCAAGGACCAGTACTGGGTGGCAATGTACTTAGACCCCCGGTACAAACACGAAATGTTACCACCATCACAGAGGGCTGTCAGAATGGAGCACTTCTAGGCCTTGCTTTGAGAAATGCTGCATTCTGCTTTTGCGTGCGCTGGCAGAGGAATTCCCACTCCCAGAGAAAGAGTTGCAGGTACCAATCCAACAGTGCCTGCAAGAAGAGGGCGGTTTGAACATGTGTTGGTGACTTCTGATATGAGATCATTCTTTCAGCCGACCCATCGACAGGTCTCATCCGGATCCAGCATCAACAGGTGTGCGACTACATCGGGATAATGGCCGATGTGGACACTCTGAGAAGTGATGAACCCCTGGACTACTGGGTGGGCAGGCTTGAGCTCTGGCCAGAGCTTGCCCAATTTGCAATGGAACTGTTGGCTTGCCCCTTGTCCAGTGTCCTGTCTGAAAGGACGTTCAGCGCAGCAGGGGGGATCGTGACCGATAAGCGCACTCGCCTAGCTCACGACAGTGTTGACTACCTCACATTTATAAAAATTAATGAGGAAATCTCGGAGGAATTCAACCCATGTGACCAGTAGACCACGTATATGCATAACTCTATAAACGATTTATTTAATGTAGCACACGGACCTTTTTCTACCTTTGGCTCACATCCTTGTACAAAAAAAAGCACACCGTACTATATGCCCATACCCTCCTGTTTGAAGAGGTTGAGTGGTGTCATATTTTTGGGTCCTGCAGTGAGTTGCTGGTATCAGTGCTGGTGTCAGTGCTCTCTATCTCGGTGCTGGTGTGGTGTCAGTGCTCTCTATCTATCTCGGTGCTGGTGTCAGTGCTCTCTATCTTGGTTCTGGTGTCAGTGCTCTCTATATCGGTGCTGGTGTCAGTGCTCTCTATCTCGGTGCTGGTGTAGTGTCAGTGCTCTCTATCACGGGGCTGGTGTGGTGTCAGTGCTCTCTATCTATCTCGGTGCTGGTGTCAGTGCTCTCTATCTATCTCAGTGCTGGTGTCAGTGCTCTCTATATCAGTGCTGGTGTGGTCTCAGTGCTCTCTGTCACGGTGCTAGTGTCAGTGCTCTCTATCACGGTGCTGGTGTCAGTGCTCTCTATCTCGGTGCTGGTGTCAGTGCTCTCTATCACGGTGCTGGTGTCAGTGCTCTCTAGCATGGTGCTGGTGTGGTGTCAGTGCTCTCTATCTCGGTGCTGGTGTGGTGTCAGTGCTCTCTATCTCGGTGCTTGTGTCAGTGCTCTCTATCTCGGTGCTGGTGTCAGTGCTCTCTATCACAGTGCTGGTGTGGTGTCAGTGCTCTCTATCACAGTGCTGGTGTCAGTGCTCAGTCTCTATCGCGGTGCTGGTGTCAGTGTTCTATCTCAGTGCTGGTGTCAGTGAGGGAGATAGCAGTGGAGAAACCAATCAGCAGGCAGTGCCAGCACCATGGCTGAGGATCAGCACTGGACTGGACCACCGCAGTGGAGCCCTGCGGTGGGGGTAAGGGCTGGGCAGACGGAGGGGTCAGGAGCTCAAGCACAGGTTGGCACACTGGGACACTGGCACAGGACTGCGCTGCCCTGACTGAGGCACTGATCATCTCCTGCACCCTCTTCATAGCCTGGCCTGACCTTGCCTCTCCTCCATGGCCTTCATGTGCTCCTGAATTGACAACATTTCACAGATAAAAAAAGAATGCTTGTCGTTGTCGATCCCAGGTTCACTTAATACTTCTGGTATGTCAGTGTCCATGTTGTGGGACTATGTGTGCACAGCTAGTAAGTATTTTGTGGCTGAAAATATGACCTGGAGGTTTTTAAGGTTCGCCTGCCATTAAAGTCAATGGGGTCTGCCGCAAACTTTTGGCCGCGTTCGCGAAACGTCCCGTCGGAAGTTCGTCCATCACTAGCTGTGGAGGTTCAGAGACAGAAAGAGGACAAGAGGACACTGGTAAGTAATGTGACTAAAGCTGTGCAGAAAAAAAATTATGAAACTTCTTCTGCAAAATAAGATCTGCTTACTTAAGGGAAGGTGTAATGTAAATATCCTGGGGAAAATCCTATGCCAGTAATCCTTTGTGTAATTTTTACTACCTGCTGCAGTGCTCTGCAACATGTATTGTGAACAGTAGTTTGGAATATGGAATCGTACACCAATTTCTATAAAGTGCTATTTCGTGTAAAGCCATATAGCAAGGGTTAACTCCACTTTTGAATTTGCACCAGATAAGCCTATAATAAGGCTTTCCTGTAGGTACAATGAATAGTTCCTTAACTTGCACTGTTCAGGAGATATTCACAAGGGATACTGCCTGCCAGTGATGTCATCTGCGTATGCGCTCTGAATGGACTGCACACCATGCCAGAGCCAAGGGCTCCCAACGTTCATGCACGGGAGTGACGTCACCACAGCCCCAACCGTTCATATAGCTGGAGCCCACCAACTCAGAAGAAAGACTGGGTAAAGATGGCAGAGCTGGGGATTCTTGACATACACCCCTGACATTTTTGTAAATATTTTAATACATCTTTTCATGTGACAACACTGAAAAAAAATTACACTTTGCTACAATGTAAATTAGTGAGTGTACAGCTTGTATACATTTGTGTAAATTTGCTGTCCCCTCAAAATAACTCAACACACAGCCATTAATGTCTAAACCGCTAGCAACAATTAGCCATTTTCCCTCCCCGGTGTCATGTGACTCGTTAGTGTTACAAGGTCCGAGGTGTGAATGGGGAGCAGGTGTGTTAAATTTGGTGTAATCGCTCTCACTCTCTCATACTTGTCACTGGAAGTTCAACATGGCCCCTCATGGCAAAGAACTCTCTGAGGATCTGAAAAAAAGAACCGTTGCTCTACATAAAGATGGCCTAGGCTATAAGAAGATTGCCAAGACCCTGAAACTGAGCTGAAATACATTGGCCAAGACCATACAGAGGTTTAACAGGACAGGTTCAACTCAGAACAGGCCTCGCCATGGTCGACCAAAGTACTTGACTGCACGTGCTCCGTGTCGTATCCAGAGGTTGTCTTTGGAAAATAGACTTATGAGTGCTGCCAGCATTGCTGCAGAGGTTGAAGGGGTGGGGCAGCCTGTCAGTGCTCAGACCATATACCGCACACTGCATCAAATTGGTCTGCATGGCTGTCGTCCCGCAAACAGTTTTCTCAAGACAAGCAGACTAGAGACATGGATTACTGGAACCATGTCCTGTGGTCTGATGAGACCAAGATAAACTTATTTGGTTCAGATGATGTCAAGCGTGTGTGGTGGCAACCAGGTGAGGAGTACAAACAGGGGTCAAGTCCTGGGGAAAAAAGTGTGGGAACTCCCACCCAAGATCCACTCCCCTACCAAAAAAAAAAAATCATACGCTCATATGCACGAACACTTCAAAAGTGGTATTTTTCATCCAATTTTCATATTGTGTGTATGAAGCTTAACTGCTAGTACATAAAAAAAACAACAATCAATCCGCAATAAACATAAATATGGTATTTCTCGGAATAATCAGCATTCATTCAATTGTGCTTCCATGCAAATGTGAACATCATGTTCTGATCTTTATTGGGGAATGTTATTTTGTATATAGAGTGTTTATGTGGTGAGTTTACACTTTTCATTGAACAGAGTTTGGATAACACAGGGTTAAACGGAAAGGTCATAATTTACTGCACATTATCTGGACAGAATGCTTATGCAGATAGTGATGTGTTCCTGCTTAGGAGATGTATGTTAGCTTGGGGAGCTGCAAACTGCAGGGCTCCAACACACACTCACTGCTATTCCAACCCTTCACATATTTCCACATAAACTTCCCTCATAGCATTAAACTTTGTCAGGTAATATGCTCAGCTTACCACCCCAAACTGATGTGCCTCCCTCAGCTCACCTCTCTCCCTGCATGTCCTGTGAGCAGAATAGCTGTGCTTCTCCTCTGGGTTCTCTCATCATATGGCACTGAAGATAGAGGAGGGGGGATTCAGCGGGACACACAGAGCAAGTATGCAGGAGACTGGGGGGGAGGGGAGGATGAGGAGACAGAAAATCAGGAGGGGTCGGCGGGGAGGAGCGCATCACGAGAGGTCTGACTAAATACATAAATATCTCTTAGCAGCAGGGACCTGATCTACCCATCAGCTACCTGTGATTGACAGGTAGATCGAAGAGGAAGCTGTCATGGGGCCCCCTACTGGCAATGCCTGAATGGTCTGTCCACCCCTGGTGTGCGGCACTTACTATTGCGAGCTGTGTCGGTGGCTGCTGGTGTAGCACCTGCCACACAGCTAGCATACTTCAAAGTCTTGCAGGATGCGGCTGCTAACGGGAACTGAGTTCCTGTTGTGGAAAAAGTACAGGAACTCCGTTCCCATGCGTTCTCGCAGGACTTGAGGCCTGAGTACAAAGACAAGTGTGTCTTGCCAACAGTCAAGCATGGTGGTGGGAGTGTCATGGTCTGGGGCTGTATGAGGACTGCCGGCACTGGAGAGATACAGTTCATTGAGGGAACCATGAATGCCAACATGTACTGTGACCTACTGAAGCTGAGCATGATCCCCTCCCTTCAGATACTGGGCCTTATGAGCATCTGTGGGGCATCCTCAAACAAATGGTGAAGGAGCGCCAGGTCTCTAACATCCACCAGCTCTGTAATGTCATCATGGAGGAGTAGAAGAGGACTCCATTGGCAACCTGTGAAGCTCTGGTAAACTCCATGCCCAAGAGGATTAGGGCAATGCTGGAAAATAATGGTGGCCCCAAAAAATATTGACACTTTGGGCCCAATTTGGACAATTTCACTTAGGGATGTACTCACTTTTATTGCCAGCGGTTTAGACATTAATGGCTGTATGTTGAGTTATTTTGAGGGGACAGCAAATTTACACCATTATACAAGCTGTACACTCACTACTTTACATTGTAGCAAAATGTCATTTCTTCAGTGTTGTCACATGAAAATATATAATAAAATATTTACAAAAATGTGAGGGGTGTACTCACTTTTGTGAGATACTGTATGCCATAATGTGCTAGTATCCGGTGAATACTAGTACATTATGACTTAACCCTGGAGGGGGTGGCCCACTTTATTTTTGTAGTGGCAGTTTACTACCGCTTTACGTATAGTTCTGTGTGCAAACCATAGAACATACAGATCAAAGAAGATAGCGATATAGAACATACAGAATTGCAGAGCACAATTTCTATATTTATATAGCGCCAACATATTATGCAGCACTTTAGAGACTAAGTAGAACCGTTCAAATCAGTCCCTGTATGCATTCCCATAAGAAACGTAGAGTACCATGTGCATAACAGAGCTTGCAAAGTATGGAACGTACAGAATCATGTACAGAGCAGTGCGAAATGTAGAAAATGGTATGTTTGATTTGTATAAAGTGTGTTGTAAGGATATACCATTATCTTTTTATTTCACTAGATGTCACTCTAGAACAAAGTATTTGCTCTCCTTTTCGTACAGATGGAAAATGTTGAAGACAAAAATGTATTCCAGCAAAAATATATTACCAGTGCAATAGACAGCATGTTGAACAATTGATATCAGGCCCTGTCCAAGAAATAAAGCTTATATTTTAATTTACCTACCACAGTCTTTTATTCAACCACATGCTGGAGCCAATTTGGTAAAAAGTTATTTAACCTGCCCAGGGGCATAACTAGAATTCACAGGGCCCCATAGCAAAATGTTGTATGGGGCCCCTGCAAACAGCCCCCCCCCCCCCCACAGCCACCCTAGTGTCAATGCAGCATGACCTGTGCCCCATACAGCGTGGCCTGTGCACAATGCAGCGTGACTTGTGCCCCATACAGCGTGGCCTGTGCACAATACAGCATGGCCTGCCTGTGCCTAATGCAGCATGACCTGTGCCCCATACAGCCTCACCTGTGCAGAGGAAGAGGTTTGCCCGGATCAGCAGAGAGTGGGATTGCCTGCTATAATAGCTTTCATTTGAATTTTCCATCTTCCTGGGGCTCTTTGTCCCATAGCCCCACCTCTTGGCCCGACACCTTTGATGACATCACATGTCCCGCATTGGACCAGCGTTCTGTCTATCAAAGACACTTGTCCAAGAGGTGGAGCTATGTGACGTAAGCCCAGGTTCCAATGAAAGCTATTACAGCGGGCAATTCCACACTAAGGGACATTTTTTTTGATTCACTGGTCAGGGTTGTGGGGAAGAGGCCCTTGTCCTCATTGACACATACCAGACCTGAAGGGCCCTGGTATGGATTGGGGGGGCCCACGCTTTTTTTTTTTTTACAGAATTTTTCATTACTGACTTTTTTTTTGTTTACATTTGATGAATCATCGGTTGTTAAGGACTTGGCGGTTGGCTTCCCAACCTGCTCATTAACAACCAGCTATTCTTCAAACAGAATTCAAATCGGTCGATCATTTTTCGACTGATCCGAATTCTAATCATTCCAAAAACTTGGAATTTCTTATGCCGCGATACACACGATCAAACAATCGGGTGGAAAAGTCCGGAAAACTCAAGTCCGCCGGACAATCCCCCCGTGTGTAGCCTCCGGCAGACTTTTTTGACCCGAAAGTACGGCGGACTTAGAAAGTAGTTTTGCGCTCCAATCTTCCCGCCAGACTCGCATTTCGGCGGACAATCCGGCCGTGCGTGTGCCAGTCCGCCGTACTTTTGAAATGAACGGACTTTTCCCGCCAGGAGAAAAGTCCGCTCATTTCGAGCGGGTCTCCAGGTAGGCAGGGCCCGCGAAGGAGACGTCGCTGGCCCCACCACCTGGTATGGACTTAAGGGGAACCCCAACGCTGAAAAAAAATCGGCATGGGGTCCCCCCCAGGTCCACATCAGACCCTTGTCCGAGCACGCTACCCGGCCGGCCAGGAAAAGGGGGGACGAACGAGCGCCCCCCGAGCCGTACCAGGCCGCGTGCCCTCAACATGAGGGGGTGCCTTGGGGAAGGGGGGCCGCGCAGCCCCCCCACCCCAAAGCACCTTGTCCCCATGTTGATGAGGACAAGGGCCTCTTCCCGACAACCCTGGCCGTTGGTTGTCGGGGTCTGCGGGCAGGGGGCTTATCGGAATCTGGGAGCCCACTTTAATAAGGGGGCCCCCGGATACCGGCCCCCCACCCTATGTGAATGAGTATGGGGTACAATGTACCCCTACCCATTCACCTGTAAAATAAAGTACAAAAAAAAACACAACACACAAGATAAAATAGTTTATTGCACAGCTCCGGGGGTCTTCTGTCTTCGGGGGTCTTCTCGCCGGACTCCTCCGCTATCTTCTTTTAGCTCTTTTGCTAGCGGAGGAGCCCGGCTTTCTTCCTCGCCGCGGCCTCTTCTTCCGACTTCGGGGGTCTTGTCCCCCTCTTCGGTTCTTCTGCCGGGGCCACTGCGCCTTCTTATAGCTCTTTTACAGCCGGTGGCCCGGTCTTCTGTCGTCGTCGTCGTCGTCGTCGTCGTCATCGCCTTCTGTTCTTCTCTTCAGATCTTGACTCGTCACAAAAGAGCTAGAAGAAGATAGCGGAGGAGTCCGGCGAGAAGACCCCCGAAGATGGAAGACCCCCGGAGCTGTGCAATAAACTATTTTATCTTGTGTGTTGTGTTTTTTTTACTTTTTTTTTTTACAGGTGAATGGGTAGGGGTCTGATGTGGACCTGGGGGGGACCCCACGCCGATTTTTTTCTGCATTGGGGTTCCCCTTTAAGTCCATACCAGGTGGCGGGGCCAGCGACGTCTCCTTCGCAGGTCCTGCCTACCTGGAGACGTGCTCGAAATGAGCGGACTTTCCTCCGCGTGTGTGGACGAGTCCGTTCATTTCAAAAGTAGGGCGGATAGTACGGCGGACTTAGTACGCCGTATTAGTCCACTGAAAAAGTGCCGTGTGTGGGCAAGTAGCCCGTTCAGAAAGTCCGACGGACAGTCTGGCGGGAAGTACGCCAGACTAAGTCCGTCGGATAGTCGGCTATGTGTGTACGCGGCATTAGAAAACCAATATACAAAATTAAATTAATGTGTTACTATTTAATTCATAGATTCAGATTTATCGGATAACCAAATATTTTTCCGAGTTTATATTCGGACCGAAATGAAATGCACATGTCTAATCAGTAGAGCCCCATGCGTTCCGGTACATGGGATGGAGAGCTAGAGTAAGAACAAAGTCCAGTCAGGGTTGAGGTTGGGGGGAGAGAGGAAAGGGTTAAAAAATGGGGGGGGGACCTCTTGGATTTCCCAGTGGTTCTGCTACCAAGCAGTCAGAAGGTCTATGACTAAAAGATAAAGGGAAGCCATATCAGATGTGGGAGTTGATGTTGCTTATAAATGTCTGTATGTATAAATAGGAACAATCTGGTCCACATAGACATGTACAAGGACATAATTTCGCTTCTAATGTGCATTAATTCCTCCACCTCTCCCACCTGGTCAATACTATGAAAACAGAGAGAAACCTCCCAGGTTTTATTGGAATTCCAAAATCTAGGAATAAACATTTTGACTGTGTTTAGTAAGTCTATAGAGAGCATTTGCATTTGGTGGGGGGACAGGTCTGTGTGGTAAAGGAAGAAGATGGCTGGTTCAAAAGGGAGGTCTTTGCCTGTCATTTTCCCTATCAGGAGATTGATTTGAGTCTAGAAAGGGAGTATCTGGGGGCATAAGCACCATATATGTTCTTTCAGACCTCTGTCAAAGTGACAGCGTCAATAGACATCTAGTAGAGAGGGTGAGATAGCATGGAGCTATGTCGGGGTGCAATACCACTGACTTCATAGTTTATAGTTCATTTTCTGAATATTCTCATTGAAGGACCCCTTAGAGAGGTTAGTTTTTATATGGGACCAGTCTTTTTTCTCAAAGGCACAAAGTCCCTATTCAGGCCTAGGCCGTAGTGTCTCCGCCAGGGTGGAGCTCATAGATATGAGCTGGTTCTGTGGGGAAGCATTGTGTCGTTCAATCTCGGTAGGATGCAGTGTGTATGTCTCCCCGGGCTGTTTTTTTGAAAATGTCATATTTGGAGGAAGGTTCACTGAGGGAAATTTATGTTTTTTTTAATACGGCTAAATAAAAAATAAACATCTCAGTGTTTAATGTGCCAACTTGGTAGTTTTTTTTTTGTCTAATTGTCATGTTAAGTGGTTTTCTTTCTTGACCATCATGGGACACATATGGAATTGCACTTTTCATTATTTTAGGGTTATTTTATATAACATATATTGCATTCTGTTTTTGTTTAATTTTTTTTTTTTTTGCACTGGTATATGTTTTAATTAGTTGCATTGTGTACTATGAGATTGCACAAACACTGCGATATAGTTTGATAGAAAAATCTGCACTTGATTTCTGTTATCACTTTTCTTAATAGTAATGGCAAGCTTTCTTAACTTTAAGGCACATTTGTTAATGTGGTCAGCTGAGATCACATTCTCCTCCATCCCTGTAGAGATAACCATTTTCACAAGTAAATTCTTGGGATGATAGATCAGCTAAAATGAAACTATGTATGTACTATATCTGTGAGCTTTTAGACAACATGTTTTGGTCTGTTGTATAAAACTATGGACAATTTAATATGAATATATCTTGTTATTACAATGGCTTTAAAAAAGTCCCATCAACTTGTGGAATTATTCATTTCAACTGACACTGCAAATTAATTAAAACATAGCCTTTTCCAGGCATGTGAAGCTTGGTTGAATAGACAGTCAAGACAGTGGCATAGAAAATCAATTTGGCTGTCATCATTACATTCTCAGAACATGGTGATAAATCTTCCAGAACAAGGAAGCCATTAGTTCTAAATCTTATGCAATTGCTAATGACCTAAGAACAACTAGAGAAGTGTCTCTAGTTCCTGCTTAAAGAGCTTAAGCTTACCAATCAGAAAAATGGGGACTACTTAAAATGACATGACCATACAAATGTGGTCATTTGTCATTAAGAACTGCAAATGGATTCAAAATTCAAATCCATAACCTGTGCTGTAAAAAAGTCACTTAGGGTATGTATCCTAAGTGATGGACTTGCCTTTCTGTTTAATCTCTTGTACATAATAGTAGGTTCTAGAGTGGATTGAAGAAACAGTCTTTAAATCATGTTTTCGATATATGTCTGTTGTTTATTATTTGTGCCATATTCTTTATTGCAAAGTTTGCAATAAATGCAAGTTGTGAATCAATTGACGTCTATAGTCTTTTGGACATGAGTTTGACAACATCAGCTCTGCTACTACTATTCAGGCAATGTACAAGAGGAAAGGAACATGCAGAGAACCTCAATATCTACAATAATGGATTGCACATGAACGTCAAAGCTTTAAAAATTAAGCTCATCCCTGGGCTAGACAAGCCTTCCTCTGATTCTTCTCACCCGCCACTGCAGTCCAGACCCACTGGACGGTTTTATTGCAGCTCGTAGTGTTGTGATGTCATGATGCGGCCACTGTAAGTCTTTAGGACTCTACAAGAACACTTGTGACCTCTTTTGATATCCAATGGGCAGAATCCACATCATCAGGGAGCAACGTGGACACAGTAAAAAGTACAATCCTACACTACAGACCAAAGACAGGATTTGTCATAGCTGCATATTCTGGTTAACTGGGCTTTTAGGTATTTTTTTTTAAATCCTTTAAATTAGATAAAAAGTTTAGGGTGGGATTTGTTATTTTTTATTATGTTTTTAAATAGTTCCTGCACAATTCATTAAGATCCTTCTAACCACACTGCTGTTGTAATGTTTATATTTGAATAAAGATATTCCATATCAGGAGGTTCATATGTGGTCTGTTTATCATGGATTCAGAAATGTCAGTAAGGCAATCTAGGATCAGTCACCAACAAACAGGGCCGCACCAAGGGGTTGGCGAGACCAGCGCACGCGGGGGGGGGGGGCGCAAGTGGTCAGTGTTCTACTGGTGCCACACTAGCCCCAACTCTCTCAGAGGCTCCTGCACAGGCCACCCGCTGCACTGGCTCCTAACTCTCAGCCAGTGGCGTAATGCAGGGGTAGCTGGTACACTCGAGGGGTGCCGAAATCAGTGCCATGCTGCCCCCTCGAGAACACCAGTGGTTCCATCCACCTGCTCCTCTTCTCCCCCTCCTCGTGTCCCTGTAGCTGTCCTGTCCTGTAAGCTGGAAGGAGATCCCCACAGGTCTCTTTCCACTTCCAGCAGCAGTATACCAGAGCTTCTTCTCCCGCCCCCCTCTCTCCCTGTCTGTGTGCTTCATCTGTCGGAACATGGGGGCGGGATGATTAACCACCTCAATACAGGACACTTAAACCCCCTTCCTTCCCAGACCAATTTTCAGCTTTCAGTGCTCTCTCACTTTGAATGACAATTACTCAGTCATGCTACACTGTAACCAAATTAATTTTATATCATTTTGTTCACACAAATAGAGCTTTCTTTTGGTGGTATTTATTCACCACTTCATTTATTATTTTTTGTAATATAAGCGAAAAAAGAGCGAATATTTTGAAAAATAAACAACATTTTCTACTTTCTCTTTTAAAAGAAACCCAAAAAATCTAATTTTGGCAAAAATTTAGGCCAAAATGTATTCTACTACATGTCTTTGGTAAAAAAAAATCCTGATAAGTGTATGATCATTGGTTTGTGTGAAAGTTATAGAGCCTACAAGCCATGCTATGCATTATTGAAAATGTATCAATCCTAATGCACTGATGGCCTATCTCAGTTCTTGAGGCCCTAAAATGTCAGGACAGTACAATAACCCCCCAAATGACCCCTTTTTGGAAAGAAGACAGTCTGCGGTAATTAGTAAGAGGCATAGTGAATTTTTTGAAGTTGCAATTTTTCCCCCACAATGCTTTGGAAAATTAAGAAATATATATATATTTTTTTTTCTTCACTAAATTATCATATTTACAAGTTATTTCTCACACATGGTGCAGGCATAATTGCAATTACACCCCAAAATATATTCTGCTATTTGTCCTGAGTATGGAGATACCCCATGTGTCAGACTTTTCCACAGCCTGGCCACATACAGAGGCCCAACATCCATGTAGCACCATCAGGCGTTCTAAAGGCATAAATTAACACATTTCAACACATGAAACACATTTCATTTCCTGAGTACCTATCACATTTTTGAAGGCCCTGGAGCACCAGGACAATGGATATACCCACAAAGTGACCCCATTTTGGAAAGAAAACAACCCAATGTATATTCTGTGAGGCATAATGAGTCTTTTGAACATATAATTTCTTTCCACAAGTTTTTGGAAAATGTGGAAAGAAAATGAAAACCTATTTTTTTCTCACAAAGTTGTCAATTTAGAAGATCTTTCTAACACATAACATGTACATAGCCAAAATGACATCCCAAAATACATTCTGCTACTCGTCCTGAGTATGGCGATACCCCATGTGTCAGACTTTTCCACAGCCTAGAAACATACAGAGGCCCAACATCCATATAGCACCATCAGGCGTTCTAAAGGCATAAATTACACATTTCATTTCCTGAGTACCTATTACATTTTTGAAGGCCCTGGAGCACCAGGACAATAGAATTACCCACAAAGTGACCCCATTTTGGAAAGAAAACAACCTAATGTATATTCTATGAGGCATAATGAGTCTTTTGAACATGTAATTTCTTTCCACAAGTTTTTGGAAAATGTGGAAAGAAAATAAAAACCTATTTTTTTTTCACAAAGTTGTCAATTTAGAAGATCTTTCTAACACATAACATGTACATAGCCAAAATGACACCCCAAAATACATTCTGCTACTCGTCCTGAATATGGCGATACCCCATGTGTCAGACTTTTCCACAGCCTGGCCGCATACAGAAGCCCAACATACAAGTACCACCTTCAGGCTTTTAACATATAGCATGTACACACCAAGAATTACACCCCAAAATACATTCTGCTGAGCAAAGGGTAAAAAAAGGCTCACCTGTGGTTTTAGCAGGCAGGGACACCGTTCCAGAGCAGTCAAAGCATTTTCTAGACAGTCAAAGGAAATGTCCAGGAATTGTCCAGGCAGCAGACAGATATGGAAAATTATGAACATGGTTCAGTACAGTCCAAGGTTTAGCAAGCAGTTCAGGCATAGGCATGTCCAGTTCAGGTGGCAGGAACAGGCATGGCCAGTTCAGGTGGCAGGCAAAGGCAGGGCCAGTTCAGATGGCAGCAGTCAGCACTTTGTACATTGGGCCTTGGTCAGGTAAGACCCGAGGACAGGGGTAGAGGCTTCTTCCCACCCAAATCTCTACGAAGCCTCCGAGTCTCCAGACCCTAATCCGAGAAAACGAAAAACCTGGAGAAAAATGTATTCTCCACTCGGAAAACTTTTTCTGGAGCCCCTCACATGTGAGACCCCTGTGCTGTAGAGTGGCAGGGCAAATGATCAGTTCAGGAGGCAGGCAAAAAGCATGGTCATTTAACAGGCCGAGGTCAATTCACGTTGAAGGCAGAAACATGTTTGGCAGAGGCATAGTCATTTAACAGTCCGGGTCATACACAGAAATGGCAGAAAGTGGAAACTGGAAAGAAATCATCTTCACTTTACTAATAGTGTAGTGAAGTATGATAGCTTCGATAGCAAGTTCCAATGCAGAGGCCTGGCTGGGAGGGACAGTCTGGACAGTAGTATCGGGTGTCGTGGCGAATTCCTCTACTTGTACACACACAGCATTTTTTTGGGGGTTTGCGACCTGTTTGGGTAGGAGGGGGGATGTCGGGAAAGTGCCTTTCATGGAGTCTGGCTACTGCATCAGAGCGAATTAGTTGGGGGGGGATAGACAAGGGCTGTGATAACATCTTCTTGGAATCTTAGATAGGTCAGGGAACTTTGGGTGCTCTTAGAAAAAATAATATATGAATTGAACATGGCCAGTTGCATCAAATAAATGGCGACTTTCTTGTACCAAAACAGTGATCTCCTGGTGGCCTGGTGGCCAAGTAGGGCTGCATCATCTGGTCATTCATATCCAACCCCCCCCCCCCCCCATGTATAAGTTATACTCGTGGATACATTTTGGCTTCTGGATGGGGCCTTTTCTTCTTTGCAGTTCCACCAAGGTGTCATTGTGTATTGTGGAAAGGATGTAGACATCTCTTTTTTTTATCTCTCCACTTCACCGCTAGTACCTCGTCAGTCCGCATACTGGCAATTTCACCCAGGGGGGTTTAGCTGTCGGTCTTTTCCCTCATAAATTATGAAGTCATATGTGTAACCCGTGCCCCTGTCACACGCCTTATAAAATTTTACCCCACGTCTGGCTCTTTTACTGAGCATGTATTGTTGTATTCCAAGTCGTCCAGTGAAGTGTAATAGGGATTCATCCACACAAATATTTTTATCAGGGGTAAACATCTGCTTGAAACTGGCGGAAAAAAAATTGATTAGGGGCCGAATTTTGAATAATTTATCGTAACTGGGATGATTTCGAGGGAGGCATTGGGCATTGTTATTGAAATGTAAAAATCTCATGATCATCTCATAACGGTTTCTGGGCATAATTGATGAATAGACCGGCATGTGGTGGATAGGTTGGGTAGACCAGTAGGAATGGACTTCATTTTTTTTTTGTTAGCCCCATGTTGAGGGTTAGGCCAAGGAAAATTTTAAATTCTTCCACGGTAAGGGGTTTCCAAAAAAAAAAGGACGGGCATAGGAAGAACTTGGATTGTTGGCTATATGGTGGCTGGCATATAGATTACATTGCTCCACAATGTCGGTTAGGAGATCATTGGTAAAAAATAAATGAAAATAATAAAGTGGGGTTACATTTTCCGTCTGTATCTGAGGGCCTGGCTGGGATGTAAAAAGGGGAATTACAGGTTCTACTGAAGTATCGGGCAGCCATGTTGGATACAGTAGAACATCTGGAAGGCTAGTATGGGCACTGCCTCGTTGATGGGATGCTCCGTTGCTAGTATCTGACCTATCTTCAAGGAAGGTTGCAGAACTGCTGGTGGATGCCTGCCTATCCCGGAGTGCTGCGCTGCTGGTGGATGCCTGCATATCATCCTGGAGTGGTCCGCTGCTGTTGAATGTCTGCGCCTGCTCATTTCTCCCGTTTCTCCTTGTTAGGATTCTGTCTTCCACAGTTTCCATCTCGGAGCCACTGCTTTCCACTGGCTCATAATCGCTATCCGAGTCTGACGGAGAAAGTTCCCCGCTACTCTCGTCCGACATACTCTGGAGCATCTGGAAAGCCTCCTCTGCGCTGTACGACCTTTTAGTCATGTTGACGGGCAGATGTCAGATGGCGGGCGGAAGATGTCAGATGGCGGGCGGGAGATGTCAGATGGCGGGCGTCAGATATGCCTGATGGCGGGCCTCAGATATGCCTGATGGTGGGCGTCAGATGTGCCTGATGGCGGGCGTCAGATGTGCCTGGTGATGGCGGGCAGATGCGCCTGGTGATGGCGGGCAGATGGGCCTGGTGATGGCGGGCAGATGCGCCTGGTGATGGCGGGCCGATGCGCCTGGTGATGGCGGTCAGATGCGCCTGGTGATGGCGGTCAGATGCAGCAGGTGATGGCGGTCAGATGCAGCAGGTGATGGCGGGCAGATGCGCCTGGTGATGGCGGGCCGATGCGCCTGGTGATGGCGGGCAGATGCGGCAGGTGATGGCGGGCAGATGCGGCAGGTGATGGCGGGCAGATGCGCCTGGTGATGGCGGGCAGATGCGCCTGGTGATGGCGGGCAGATGCGCCTGGTGATGGCGGGTCAGATGCGCCTGGTGATGGCGGCAGATGCGCCTGGTGATGGCGGGCAGGTGCGCCTGGTAATGGCGGACGGCTGATGTGTCAGATGGTGGGCTGATGTGCCCGCTGTTCTGTATGACATGTGTTTTTGGGGACACTGTGTTTTTGGGGACACTGTGTTTTGGGGACACTGTGTTTTTGGGGACACTGTGTTTTGGGGGACACGAGCTGGGTGATCAGTGGGTAAACAGCAGACAAACAGCTATAAACTCACTGATCTTCCCGGCTGAAGCACAGATTTCTCTTCCTCTCCTCACTGACAGGTTCTGTGTGAGGAGAGGAAGAGATGAGAGCAGTTACAACCGCTCTCTATTTACATTACATGACGACTGTGATTGGACACAGTCATCATGTGATCAGGAGGGCCAATCACATGGCCCTCCTGTTGTATTCTGCTCTCCAGTCTCCGGGGGTCTCAGGCAGATCGGGATGGCACGTGGCGGCGCGATCACTGGTTATCTGCCACCCATTCCCCTTTGCTTACGTTACAATGGCTGTGATTAGACACAGCCATCGTGCGGATCAGGAGGGCAAATTACATTGCCCTCCTGCTGATCCGAGATGCGGCGTGTGCGGGGGACACGCGTGCATCGGGATCGCGCAGCTGCGCGGGAGCGCGCCCGCGCGATCCCGCTACTTTAACAGGACGTTCAGGAACGTCCTGTCAGGAGTAGAGAGCTCCCACCCGGCCGTTTATATGCAGTGGCCGGGTGGGAAGTGGTTAAACAAGCCAACATCCACGAGAGAAACCTCTGACTGAGAGCATCCAAGTGAGTAACCATTGTGACCAGACCCTGTCCCTAAATCCCCTCTCTCTCTTCTCTCTATATCTCTGCTCTCTCTCTTCTCTCTCTATCTATACCGCTCTCTCTTCTCTCTCCTCCCCCCTCTCTCTGTGTTCCCCCTCTCTCTCTCTCTCTCCCTCCCCCTCTCTCTTCCCCTCTCTCTGTCTCTCTATCTATATCGCTCTCTCTTCTTTCTCTCTGCGCTCTCTCTTCCTCCCCCCTCTGCTCTCTATCTATATAGCTCTCTCTTCTCCCCCTCTGCCCCTCTCCCTCTCTACGCCCTCTCCCTCCCCCTCTGCGCTATCCCTGCGCTCTCTCCCCCTCTGCGCTCTCTCCCTCTCTCTCCCCCTCCCCCCTCTACCTCTCTCTCCCTCTCCCTCTCTCCCTCTCCCCCTCTACCTCTCTCTCCCTCTCCCCCTCTCCCTCTCTCCCTCTCCCCCTCTACCTCTCTCTCCCTCTCCCCCTCTCTCTCTCTCCCTCTCCCCCCTCTCTCTCCCTCCCCCCTCCCTCTCTCTCTCTCCCTCTCCCCCCTCTCTCTCTCCCCTCCCTCTCTCTCCCTCCCCCTCTCTCTCCATCCCCCCGCTCTCTCCCTCCCCCTTCTCTCTCTCTCTCTCTCTCTCTCTCTCTCTTTCTCTCTCTACCCCCACCACCAAAGCAAACATTTATTTTTTTGCAGCTTTACAAAGTTTATATGTGGTGGCCGCACTTGTGTGTTTTTTTTTGTTTTGTTTTTTTAGATTTTCTTTCTTTTATTTTCACCTGCTGATCCTGCTAAAATTTCTGATGGCTGCCCTGCTCATTGGCGTAGCGAAGGGGGCTGTGGGCCAGGCGCAACTTTTTGGGGGGGCGACATTCCGCACCAGTGAGTGTCTCCATCCGGCTCGGTCCTCCTAATTTTAATCTGTGTCCCACGCTTTGGCCACCATGTTTAATTTCAGGCTGGCCCTTAAGAGTCATGTTGCTGGCCCGGGGGATTGGACATGGTCTGGGGAGAGGCAGCAGTCAGTAAGTCTGGTCAGTGTGTAGTGTAGTGGTCAGTGTGTAGTGGTCAGTGTGCAGTGTAGTGTAGTGGTCAGTGTGTAGTGTAGTGTAGTGGTCAGTGTGTAGTGTAGTGTAGTGGTCAGTGTGTAGTGGTCAGTGTGTAGTGTAGTGAAGTGTGCAGTGTAGTGGTCAGTGTGCAGTGTAGTGGTCAGGGTGAAGTGTAGTGTAGTGGTCTGTGTGCAGTGGTCAGTGTGCAGTGTAGTGGTCAGGGTGAAGTGTAGTGTAGTGGTCAGTGTGTAGTGTAGTATAGTGGTCAGTGTGCAGTGTAGTGTAGTGGTCAGTGTGTAGTGTAGTGTAGTGAAGTGGTCAGTGTGTAGTGTAGTGCAGTGTAGTGAAGTGGTCAGTGTGTAGTGTAGTGGAGTGTAGTGGTCAGTGTGTAGTGTAGTGAAGTGGTCAGTGTGTAGTGTAGTGTAGTGAAGTGGTCAGTGTGTAGTGTAGTGGTCAGTGTGTAGTGTAGTGTAATGGTCAGTGTGTAGTGTAGTGGTCAGTGTGTAGTGTAGTGTAGTGAAGTGGTCAGTGTGTAGTGTAGTGAAGTGGTCAGTGTGTAGTGTAGTGTAGTGATCAGTGTGTAGTGTAGTGTAGTGTAGTGTAGTGAAGTGGTCAGTGTGTAGTGTAGTGTAGTGAAGTGGTCAGTGTGTAGTGTAGTGTAGTGAAGTGGTCAGTGTGTAGTGTAGTGTAGTGAAGTGGTCAGTGTGTAGTGTAGTGGTCAGTGTGTAGTGTAGTGTAGTGAAGTGGTCAGTGTGTAGTGTAGTGGTCAGTGTGTAGTGTAGTGAAGTGGTCAGTGTATAGTGAAGTGGTCAGTGTGTAGTGAAGTGGTCAGTGTGTAGTGTAGTGGTCAGTGTGTAGTGTAGTGTAGTGAAGTGGTCAGTGTGTAGTGTAGTGTAGTGAAGTGTAGTGAAGTGGTCAGTGTGTAGTGAAGTGGTCAGTGTGTAGTGTAGTGTAGTGTAGTGTAGTTTAGTGGTTAGTGTGTAGTGTAGTGTAGTGAAGTGGTCAGTGTGTAGTGTAGTGTAGTGTAGTGTAGTGTAGTGGTTAGTGTGTAGTGTAGTGTAGTGAAGTGGTCAGTGTGTAGTGAAGTGGTCAGTGTGTAGTGTAGTGTAGTGTAGTGAAGTGGTCAGTGTGTAGTGTAGTGGTCAGTGTGTAGTGTAGGAGAAGAGGCAGATTTGAGATAATTATATACAAATGATTACTCTTAAAAATGTACACTGACAATGTATAAATCAAAGCTGATTACAGTGCACACATGCAAAAATTACATTTATCCTGGAAGGCTAGTTAAAAACACCTGAACATATTCAAAAATACAGGGGGTGACCATATATAATGGGGGGGGGGGGGGGGCGATACAGATTTTCGCCAAGGGCGCTGGAACCCTAGGTACGCCTCTGCCAACAAAATGGTGAGACAATCTTGTGAAGACAACTTCATATTTTCACCAGTTGTGTGTGGAATTGTTTTTTTCTCACTGTGTTTGCATGGATTTTATCCAGCTAGTGGGCTCCACTTTCTTCCTTCAGTTTAAAAAACAAATATTATTTTCATAATTTTCACAATATCAGTACATTCATAAGCAGATGTTCACCACAATCACTCATGTATACTGCTTTTATCACTGTTGTTCTTCTTTATCTTGTCATATTGAACCAGATGTGGGCTCAAATTTTTTAGTTATTCTCCACTCAAAAATGTTATTGTATATCTGCTAGCCAACCAGCCACCGCAGTTGTACTGTGGCAGCATGGCTCGGCTGCACGAATTGCCATTATGCTACGTCAGTAACATAAACGGCGATGTCCACCGGCGACCCCTCGATCGCTCCTCACAGAGCCAGAATGGGGATCTGTCAATGTAAACAGAGAGATCCCAGTTCTGTCAGGGAAGTAGAGAGAGATCTGCTATTTCTAGTGATCAGGAACAGCGATCTCTCTCTACTCCCTTTCCGTCCACTCCCCCCCACAGTTAAAAACACCTCCCTAGGACATACTTAACCCCTTGAGCTCCCCCTAGTGTTAACCCCTTCCCTGCCAGTGACATTTATACAGTAATCAGTGAATATCTTTTAGCTCTGATCACTATATAAATGTCCCAAAAAAGTGTCAAAAGTGTCCGATCTGTCCGCCGTAATCTTGTAGTCCTGCTAAAAATCGCTGATCACCACCATTACTAGTAAAAAAAAATATTAAAATGTCATACATATATCCCCTATTTTGTAGACGCTATAAACTTTTGTGCAAACAAATCGATATACACTTATTGCAATTTTTTTTACAAAAAATATATAGAATAAATATTGGCCTACATTTATGAAGACATTTTTATTTTTATTTTTTTGGGGGTATTTATTATAGCGAAAAGTAAAATATATTAGTTTTTTTTTTCAGAATTGTAATTTTTTTTTTGTTTATAGCACAAAAAATATCATATACCACCAAAATAGGGACGTCAATTTTGTTTGGGTACATCTTCATTGGATAAAGTTTGTATGAATCTTTATATATATATATATATATATATATATATATATACATATACATATATATATATACATATACATATAAGCGTTATTTTATACATTTTTCATTTAAACAATATTCATAAAAACAATTTGGCAAAGAGGAACGGACATTCTATACAATAAACACATCATTAAACATGTATCCTCCCCTTCTCCATTTTACCTTACCCTATAGAAATCTGACAGTGGGGTAATTTCTTATCATTTAATAGATTTTAAAGTTATATCCAAGTTTTAGAAAAATTCACTATCAATGTGTGCACAAAAATTAGGTCCCCCTGCTAATCTAAACACCTCTCTAACCCAATGTATAGCAATAATTATATACATTTTCCAATTAATATAATGATAAAGCATTGTTATCACATCCTAATATTACTATCAAATTTCCTTTACACACCCATATAAACCATGACTTACAAATTGACATTCAAAAGACAGGCAGACCAGACCCACATTAAACAGAACATTACAAAACAAAACAAAAAAGGGGAAGGGGGGCATGTCAAGTTATGCTATAAATATTTACAAACTTTACCCAGCCACAAATAGCCAGCATCAAGTCCCCACTGAGGAACATTATGACACATTTCACCCCTCTGGAATGAACCTTCATTCTCTGGCAGTGGAATCTAGTTATATCTTTGCGGAACATGACAAATCATCTGATTTATAATTTCCTTTTGCATGTGAGCGTGTGGCCAGAGCGGGATCTTCCCTGCCTTAACCGCTTAAGCCCCTGACCATTTGGCTGGCCAAAGACCAGACCACTTTTTGCGATGCAGCACTGCGTCGCTCTAACTGAGAATTGCACGGTCGTAAGACGTGGCTCCCAAACAAAATTGCTATAAACAAAATGGAAAATTTATATTCAATACTTACCGTAATTTTCCTTTCCTGATGGACTCCATGACAGCCTATGTAAAGGTTAATCCCACCTCTCACACCTCATAGGACCCCACTACCATAAATCTTTGCTCCTAATCAGAGACCGTGTTCCATAACTTAGCCTACTCCAGCAAATGGGAGGGAACTCCTGCTGCCATGGAGTCCGTCAGCAAAGGAAAATTACGATAAGTATTTGATATAAATTTTCCATTTTCCTGACAGACTCCATGGCAGCCTACGTATGAGAAAAAACTAGCCATACACACCCGGGTGGGCACAAATTGCTGGTTCAACAAAAGGAAGGTTTAATTAGCACCGTTTAAACAGATAGAACATTTAAACCAATATTAACAGAGGAAAGAGCCGCTGGCTCAATACAATAGTGCTTCATGAAAGTATTTATCGATGACCATAAAGCTGCCTTGCAGATTACTTCTGCTGACACATGACGAGAAGCTGCCCATGACATTGATACACCTTTAGTAGAATGAGCATTCACGGCCTCCGGAGGAGCCAGCCCCTTGGCCTTATACGCCCTTTGGATAGTCTGTACGATCCATCCTGCAATGGTTCTAGAGGAAGCACGCAATCCTCTGTTTTTTCCGTAAAAATAGACAAACAGATAATCTGACTTCCTGAAAGATGCTGTAGCTTCCAAATAGGACTTCAAAACTTCCCCAACATCCAGAGGATGGGTAATTGAAGAATCAACTGACTGAAAGGTTGGAAGAACAATCTCTTGATTCTCATGGAATACCGATGTCACTTTAGGATTTGATCCTAACATTGGGATCAGAATCACTCGATCCGGGAAGAAGGCAAGGAAGGGCTCCTTAGAACCCAAGGCACTGATCTCCGAAACTCTCTTAGCTGAAGGTTATGGCCACTAAAAACGCTGTTTTAAGAGAAATGTCCTTCATAGACAGCTGATCCATTTGTTGAAAAGATTCTTCTGAGAGGAAATCCAAAACAAGGGGAAGATCCCATTTGGAGAACCTTGGCTTTCTCTGAGGCCTAAGTCTTGATGCTCCTCTAAAGAATTTCCTGGTAAGAGGATGTCTTGCCCAAGAGATACCAGTAAAGCCAGAGATCCTGGACAGGACATGATTGGACTCACCTCCTTCAGAAGGGAGAGACTGCGAGTGCCCCCTTGTCTTTTGATATACGATACCGCTGTCGTATTGTCCAACCTCATGAGGACTGAGGCCCCCGATGTCAGATGGAGGAAAGCCTGAAGGGCCTGGAAGGCAGCTCGAAGCTCCAATATGTTCAAAACCACCCCTTGAGGTGGAAAATCCCACCTGCCCTGGGCTACCTCCGACAGACAGAGAGCGCCCCAGCCCCTGTTCTTGCATCTGTCATTACCGTTATCCAAGACACTGGAGCTATCGAATGGCAGTTGAGAAGATTCTTACGCTGCAACCACCAGGGGAGACTTCCCACATAGAAGGAGTTATTCGAATCAGGTGATCTTGCAACTCCGGATTCCACTGTTGAAGGAAACCCTTCTGAAAAGGTTGCATCCTCCATTGCGCCCACTTCAGCATAGGAGATGTCTTTGGTTCACTGAGAATCTGAGATATTTCTGGAAGTCCTTCACGATTGGGACGTGAAAGTATGCGTCTTTCAGATCAATTGAGACTAACCAATCGCCTGGTTTTATTGTCTGTCGCATAGTCAGTAATGTTTCCATCTTGAATTTCTACTTTTTTTTATAAAGGAATTTAGGTAAGTCAAGTCGATGATTGGTCTCCAAGACCCGCTCTTTTTGAGGACCATAAAAAGAGGGGAATAGATCCCTTGAAATTTTTTCTCTGTTGGGACCAAAATGGCCGCACCTTGAGCTATAAGGGAATCTGTGTAAGCCAGAAGAACTTTTCTCTTCTCTTCTGACTGAGGAAGACTCGTGGGAACAAAGTGATGTATGGGTGGACAGCTGAACACCCAGGCATACCCGAGGGAAACTGTTTTGATGACCCAAAAGTCCTGTATCGAGGCTGCCCAGACATGGCAGAAACGGAGTAGACGGGCCCCTACCTGCTCCGCCTGGACAGGCTCTATATCAAAAAGATTTAACAGCTTCTCAACTCCCGGAAGATGTTGTTTTCGAAGGCTTCTGACCAGAGGGCTGGTTTTTCCTCCAGTTCTTCCTAAATTCACGACCCGGCCTGTAACGGCGTGCATCCCTAGCACGTTCCGGATTTTGTCTGACTTGGGCCCTCTTCTGACCTAAAAGCCGGCGATCCTGGGGTAAGAATCCAGACTTCCCCCCGGTAACACGTGTGATGGCTGAATCCAGCTTATTCCCAAAGAGGGAGGCGCCCTCAAAGGGAATTTTGCACCAAGCCTGTTTAGAGGCCGGATCCGCCACCCAAGTGCGTAACCATAAGGCCCGTTTAGCTGTAACAGAAGACAGTATGACACGTGCTAATAGGCAAATAATGTCCAGAGATGCCTCACCCAGAAACGCTGACGCCATCTTCATCTCATGTATTGGAGAATTCTTGAATGCATCCTCGGAAATGCTTCTCAAAATCGCACCCATATCATCAGTCCAGCACTCCATAGCTTTAGATAATGCTGCCAATGCCAATGCTGGCTTACAGGCCATCCCAGCCGTAATATAGATACGCTTCAAATATATATAAATTTTCCTTTCAAGACCATCCTTAAAAGAGATGGTGTCTTCCAGAGGGAGTGTGACATGTCTCACCAGCCTCATCAAAGCCGCATCAATAAGAGGAGCAGACTCCAAATGCTTCACCTCTTCACCCTTGAATGGGTACATTCTTGCCACTTTGGAAATCAAAGAATTCTTCCTCTTGACCTTGCTCCATTCGTCCGAGATGATCTCACCTAGTTCCCCCAAAAAGGGAAAATCTGAGCGCTCTTTTTTAAGATGCTTAAAATACTTCCTCTGTTTAGAGGGTGCTTCCACCGGCTCCTCCCATATTAGTGCGTCTTTGACTGCTCTGACCAGATTAGGAACCAGGGAGAAATCAAACCCTGCATTAGAATTATCCACTTCAGCCTCACTGTCAGAGGAACCACTGAAGGAACAACTGTCACGGGAGGGACCCGGAACCTCAAGGTCTTCCATCTCAACCACTGAAGTTGGTACAGAGGGAGGAACGGCCTGCATGCGTGGAGTCTGATCTACTCAAAGACTCTTGAACCACCTTTCTGACCAAGGCCTCCACTTGCTGGTCTTTAGCATCCCTTTCTTTTGCGGCTCGAGAAAAACATAAATCGCACAGCGATTTATCTTCCGGAACTTTAGCTCTACAACCCCAACAGGTTTTTCCTTCCGAGCGACCAGAATAGTGGTGGGAATAGTGCCGAGACCCGGCAGATTTGTCAGAGCAGTGTTTGGAAGAGGACTTATGACATCCAGAATTTGATCTTGAATGGCCATGACGTAACCCCGACTGAGCATTATCTTCACGTGCTGATGAAGGAAGATCCGGTACGGAAGGGCTAAAATAAATGATACCCCAAACCAACCCAACAAACAGGCAGAAAGGAACAATAAAACTCCATCCTACCTGTGGCGCAAGGGCTGACCACAAGGGGGCAAAGAGACATCCATAGTAAAGATTCAGACAGGCTGCAACTAATCAATAGCAAAAAGATAAATCAATGAATGACATAATACCATTAAGTATTCAAAATCAAACAGCCAATCCAGAGTTAATTCAGCAAGGATTAAGCATAAAAAAATTCTTACCCCCAATTTCCACAGAGCAGGTAGTGAATTTTCCTCTCTCCATGGCAAAAATCTCCATGGCGTTCGCGCACATGCGCAGTCGCCGCCACATCGACTGTACTGCGCAGGCGCAAACCAAGCCTCAATCTCAATTGAAGCTTGCAGCTGTGCAATACAGGAACAGAGCGGCGAGCTGGAACGCATATGCACACCAGCTGCCATCTCCCCACCAAACGATTGGTACAGGACAAAAAAGACATACACACACAGGCTGCCATACAATACCACTCCAGCACGCCGACCATCTGACCTGGCTCCCATCCATAGGCACGATCGTGGGGATCAATTAAAGGGAAAGGCCTCCCGCTAGTAGCTAGGACGAATGGCCATACTGCCGCTTGCCAGCCAGTGGCTGGATAGTAAGCTCTTCATGGCATGCATCCCCATGTCCTCTCTGCTAGTAGCTGGGATACTGGACTCCAGACACCAGAAAATTCCATCATGCGTGCGAACTGCGAACAGAAACCAGTACCGGATTCACGACTCCTTCAGGTAAGAACTACCCCTTTGATCCTTAAGGAGGAGGACAAAAAAGGAACACGGTCTCTGATTAGGAGCAAAGATTTATGGGAGTGGGGTCCTATGAGGTATGAGAGGCAGGATTAACCCATACGTAGGCTGCCATGGAGTCTGTCAGGAAAAAAAGAGTGACAATTTTGAAAAAAACGCATTCGTTTTTATTTTTTTCTATAATAAATATCCCCAAAAAATATATATAAAAACATTTTTTTCCCTAAGTTTAGGCCGATATGTATTCTTCTACATATTTTTGGTAAAAAAAAAACAAAAAAACGCAATAAGCATATATTGATTGGTTTGCGCAAAAGTTATAGCATCTACAAAATAGGGGATAGTTTTATGGCATTTTTTCTTATATTTTTTTTTTACTAGTAATGGCAGTGATCAGTGATTTTTAGCATGACTGCAACATTATGGCGGACACGTCGGACAATTTTGACACATTTATGGAACCATTGGCATTAATACAACGATCAGTGCGATTAAAATTCCATTGATTACTGTAAAAATGTCACTGACAGTGAAGGTGTTAAAACTAGGAGGCAGTGAAGGGGTTAATGTGTGTCCTAGTATGTGTTCTAACTGAAGGGGGGATGGGACTGTGCAGGGAAACTAACAGATCGCTGTTCATACTCTGTATGAACAGACGATCTGTCAGTTCACTCCTCAGAGAACTGGGAACTGTGTGTTTACACACACAGCTTTCGGTTCTCCATGTGCCCCGAGCGATTGCGGGAGCCCGGCGGTGATCGAGACCGCCGGGCACTCGCATCGGCTCGGGGAGCAAGTGGGGAGTGCGCCTCCTGCGGTGCGGAAGCACTCCCCTAGTGGCCGTTTATGTTACCGACGTAACATAACAGCGATTCACGCAGCCAAGCCATGCTGCCGCAGTACAACTGGTCGGCGGTTGGTCGGCAAGCGGTTAAAATAGCTATAAACAAACTGAATTTAGACTGGTCTCTAATGAACTGGCCAAAATTCGCTCAGTGGGTGGCCATGTCAGCGTCCTCCCACCTGACATCCTTTGATCAAGGGAGCTGGGCATAAAATTGTTGGCTACACAACATCGGTATCCAATCTGGGAATTTTTTCATATGGTGGGACTGGCAGGTTAAACACAGCACTATAGGAATTAATGGGACCATACACACATTTGTATCTACAAATAAATATGTGTCCAAAAGTAGAAACATTTTACATGTGTTGGTGTGCACACGTAAATTTATTGGACGTATTCACATATCTATTATTTCCGTAGCCATGATGCTTTGCTTCGTGGCTATGGAAAAAATGATACCCCTGTTTAATTCGACAGGCAGCATCACTATTGACTATAACCCATTCAAGTGAATGGGGCTGTGCTGCAACTGTGCTGACCAGCATGGTGATGTAGTCTTTTCAGGGCCAGAACAGGTGGCAAGGAGCCAAAATATTGCCTCCCAACTGCCTGCCAACCGCCTTCTAAAAAGTGATCCATCACAGATTGCTTTTTAGAGGGGTAGAAGAATTGTACACGTCTAAACATGAGTATTTTAGGCGTGTATTTTACACAGGATCTTCTGCTAGTTCTGTTAGCATGAACCTGCATTCCATGCCGAAAATGTTCCTGTATGAATGAACTCCTATGCCCTGTACACACGGTCTGACATTCCGACGACAAAATCCATCGGATTTTTTCCGACGGATTTTGGCCCAAACTTGTCTTGCATACACACAGTCGCACAAAGTTGTCAGAAAATCCGATCGTTCAGGACGAGGTGACGTAAAATAAGTACGTCGGGACTATAAACGGGCCAGTAGCCAATGGCTATCGTCTCATAATTTATTCTGAGCATGCGTGGCACTTTGTGTGTCCGAATTGTCTACACACGATCGGAATTTAAACGATCGGATTTTGTTGTCGGAAAATTTTAGATCCTGCTCTCAAACTTTGTGTGTCGGAAATTCCGACGGAAAAAGTCAGATGGAGCCCACACACAATCGGAATTTCCGACAACAAGATCCAATCGCACATTTTCCGTCGGACAATCTGACCGTGTGTACAGGACGTTATACTGGTTTGTCTTCATACTAGCAGACAGAATGAATGCTCTGAAGTCAATAAAACTGGCCTGTTCAAATTTTGTGCCCTGGCAGCCATGCTCTATTCAACAACAGTTGCACCAATTCGGATGTAGCCGCTGTTCGGGTATTTTGAAAGCCTTTTTTTTTGGCTAGCCTACCAAATTCAAAAGCTGCAGCAGAAGATTCATCCATCTGTGCTGTATAGTGTGAATTTAGGCTGCAAATATCAGTATGACATCACAGAAGGAATGAAAAAAAAAACAAACTATCAGTAAATGGGCAATTTTATCAACAGATTCACTGGGTAGAATTTATCTTTTATAAGCTGCATTCTGCAAATTACTAGTTTTCATGCTTTTGTATTGTTTGTATATAAGATGTTATAAACTGGAATCTTGCCTTAACAATGTTTACAGTTATCCTCAGAGCAACCAAGACCAAGAAGAGCTTCATCTGGTATAGATGGCATGTCATCTTGCACATGTATGTTATTAGATATTTTCAAACATTGTTTGGTTGCTTTTTAATCCACAGTGTTTTTCCGTCTCTCTGAAAGTTCCTCCAGGGTACTTCTTATCAGATGTGTAAATAATCAATTTGCTTCCAATATTTCCTGCAGCACAGACAAATATATGAAAGAAGTAATTCATGCCACAAGCTTGCCTGTCAAATATGATCTGTCTGTGCTTTCTAGGGAATCCAGGGATCTGCTTAGGCAGCTTATTAGTAATGCACACAGAAATGTTATATCCCATAGAATACAGCAGCTAAATAGAAAATGGAGAAAATGGAAAACTGACCCTAATTCCAAGCATAGACACAACCTGGTTTCTGCCAAATTTTCTTATATATTTTATTTGCGCAATAGCTGTAACAGACAATTAGAAAATACTTAATACTACTTAATACTTAAGAATACTACCTAATACTTAATAATACCTAATACTTAATACTAAAATGATTTACCTATACAGATAGCATACTCAGCATTGTTTATTATCAGAAAGTCTATAGTGACAGATGACAGCGACAGATGCACAGCAATCAGTCATTTGAACAATAGCATAGGTGTTTTCAAGCAGAGTAAAAACACAGAAAGAGTCGAAAGGTAGGGGGCTGATGTATGAAAAGTGCACAGCACAGGATTTCACCCTGAAGACAATTGAGACTTGATGTATGATTTGGACTGATATCCTCTCTGGATACACGTGAATAAGATATTTGAGAATTATTACAGATATTGATTAACTAATTCAGCTCTGGAAGGTTTACTGCCTTCATGACCAGGCCTTTTTTTTGCAATTTGCCGCTGCGTTACTTTAACTGGCAATTGCGATGCTGTACTCAAATCTAATTGTTGTCCCTTTTCCCCCCCCCTGCAAATAGAGCTTTCTTATGGTGGTATTTGATCATGTGTGCAGTTTTTACTTTTTGCGCTATAAACAAAAAACAAAAAACCGACAGTTTTGAAAAAAAAATAACAATATTTTTTACTTTCTGCTATAAAACATATCCAATGAAAAAATGTAAAAAATCCAATTTCTGCATAAATGTAGGTCAATATGTATTCTGCTACATATTTTTGGTCAAAAAAATTCCCAATAAGTGTATATTGATTGCTTTGTGTAAAATGTATAGCTTTTTTATAGTAACGATGTTGATCAGGGACTGCGATATTGCAGAAAAATCAGACACTTATGCCGCTTACACATGTATCAGACTATCCGGTGGACTTGGTCTGGCGGACAAACCGCCGGACTTTCCGAACGAGCTACCTGCCTACACACAGCACTTTTGCAGCGGACTAAGTCCGCCGTACTATCTGCCGTACTTTTGAAATGAACGGACTCGCCCACACACATGGAGGAAAGTCCATTCATTTTGAGCGCGGCTGCAGGTAGCCAGGACCAGCGAAGGAGGCATCGCTGGCGCCGTCACCTGGTATGGACTTAAAGGAGAATCCCTACGCCGAAAAAACGGCGTGGGGGTCCCCCCCAGGCCCATATCAGACCCTTATCCTAGCACGCTACCCGGCCGGCCAGGAAAGAGGGGGGGTGAGCGAGCGCCCCCCCCCCTCCTGAGCCGTACCAGGCCGTGTGCCCTCAACATGGGGGGGGGGGGGCTTTGGGGAAGGGTGAACTTGAGTTCTCCGGTTTTCCACCGGATTGTTTAATCGTGTGTATGCGGCTTTAGTGATACTTTTGACACTTTTTTGGGGAACCAGTAACACTAATACAGTAATAGGTGCTAAAAATAGGCACTGTCACTGTACTAATGACACTGGCTGGGACGGGGTTAACATCAGGGGCGATCAAAGGGTTAAATGTGTGCCTAAAATGTGCTTGGTTACTGTGTGGGAGGTGCTTGTAATATGGGAAGGCAGAGATTCGTGTTCCAGCGTTGCAGAAACACAGGATCATTACCTTCCTTACTAACAGAATGGCTGTCTGCCTTGTTTACATAGGCAGACTGCTGTTCTGCTTCTGTCCCAAGCGATCGGCGGGTCCTGGCAGACATTGAGTCCATGAATTTGCCATTGGTCACCGGCGGTGTGTGAGTGCCCCAGACCCGAACGTGCAGGATCGCACACTTGGTACGTGATCCTGCACAGGAGAGACACCTTACCATTGTATATATATCCTTACCGGCGGGATACTGGTTAATAGATATATTAAAATAACAATTTTAAGCATTTTTTTAAACTAATAAGAGATACTTTTTTAAATAATTATAGTGTACAGGATGCCAGGGTTGGCTCCTGGACAGGAGATATATTTTCCCACTATTTAGATTGTGGTCCCTTTGGAGAGTGGGAGACACACATTTAATACTCAGTGATTCACATCCAGGCAGGGTGAGGGGTCCCGGGGTAGTCTGATCAAACAGGGGAGGACTGATTTCAGTACTCTCCAAATTGATAACTCCTTTTTTGAGACCTGGAATTCAGAGTCTTTGTTGGGAAAGAGCCTCAAACCCTAATTACAGGGACTTTGGTCCCAAAGGGTAGTCCCACTTGCAAGGGAAGCATGAAAAGAAACAGGAAGGTGTCAGCACATGTCTATGGGTGTAGTAGAGGTTTGAGATTGTGTGGGCTGTCTGGTAACTGAGGTTTGGTTTGCTGAGCTTTTGCAGCTTGTCTTGCACCCTGAAAGGCTCGATTCACATCTATGCATGTTGCTTTTGAGCGTTTTTGCAGTGCTTTTTGCGGTGCTTGCCGCATTTTTGGACATGCATTTTTACCGCGATTTTGCCATGTTTTGGGTTGTTTTTTTTGTTTTTTTTACACTGTGGTTGCTTAGCAACCAGATATATACAGTAAAAAAAAGAAAAAACGCAAATCGCAGCAAAATCGTGGCACAAACACGGTAAAAAAGCGATACTTGCGTTTTTGATGCAGGTCCATTGACTTCTATTACATGCAAAACACTGCATTTTGCATGAAAAAAAGTCCCCGACCCTTTCCAAAAATGCAGAGGCACAAAAATGCATTGATGTGAACATGTTCCATAGGAACCCATGTTAAAAATGTCCTTGCATTTCTGCAAAATGCAAAATGCATCAAAAAAACGCGCTAGTGTGAATCGAGCATAATAGATGGAAACCTTAACCTTGGTCTACATTATACCAGAATTAAGGACTGTGTGCCTTTATTTTGCTGATGAAAAGCTATTTGTATTTGCATGTTTTGAGGGACCAATAAAGAATATTTACTTTTACAAGCGACTGGCTGATGATTGAGGGTTCTCCATATGACAATAGGTATCGATACACTTTATTTTGTATATATTGTAGGTTTTTAAGTTGAAAAGAGCACTCCCTATGAATATTAAATCACACACAGCTAAGCTTTCATCGCCCAGTCTGCTCAAAGAATCAGTGAGAAGAAAGAAGGGGTGGAGCTAGTGCTGTGCTTTAACTCCACCATAAAAATGCTCATAAATCGGGCTTCAACCTGGGGTGGAGCTTTAACCAGCATGAACAGAAATATGTGCTTTTGCAGCACAATACAGCTATGGATCAGAATTAGAACAAGTGCTCCCTGCACTTGATCCCCTGGAGGATACCACAAGAACATAAAGCTATTGTGATAGTTCTTCCTTAAAACCTATGTATAAACTTAAATATAGAAAGGTGATTCTTGATGAGGACAGGAATCCCTAAGCTGCATAGAACAGTATCTGGTTGTATTTAAAAGTACATACAAACCCATTTTGGTGCCTGCTCTTACACATTTATAATATTTATGCTATTACATTTACATGTCAAGTTCACATTATGCTCCATATGGGTTAATTATACAACATGGGCATGGTGCTACATTATGCATTGGAATAATATATAACAAACAAAGGACATAAAATATAAAATATTCACCTTCATTATGGTTTAATACCGCCAGCGCAGTGAATAAACACAACACAGATGTTCTCAGTGGGTATAACCTTAAATAATAATCAATGGACTTTTAAAAAGCAAAAAAAACAAAAATAAAAAATGCTATAAATTATATCATGCTTGTGAGAAAATGTTAAAAAAATTTGAATTTGGGCAATTTTACACGTGTATTATATAATAGCTATGAAATGGCTAAAAAATAGATTTGTGCATACAGACATATTTTGATAAAATTACATGCAAACCTTGTGCTGTGTTTGAGCTTTAGAAAAGTGTTTTTGACATTTACTGGAAAATGCAAAAATATGCATGTAAATGTGAAGTCGATGTGACTGATTTACCCTGTAAAACCAAAAGTGAGCGAGCATGGAGTCTGCCATTACTGATGGATGAACTTCCAACGGGACGTTTCGCGAACGCGGCCGATAGTTCGCAAACTGTAACGTTCGCGGCGGGCCCCATTGACTTCAATGGGAGGCGAACTTTGCAAACCTACAGGTCAAATTTGCAGCCACAAAATAATTAATAGCTGTGCAAACATAGTCCCACCACATGGCCAATGACATAACACATGTATGAAGTGAATCTGGGATCGACAACTACAAGCATTCTTTTTTTATATGTGAAATTGTTGTGACAATTCAGGACTGTGGAGCGCATGAAGGCAGTGGAGGAGAGGGAAGGTCAGGGTAGGCAAAGAAGAGGGTGCAGGAGATGATCACCAGCAGCGTGACATACAGCAATGACACCTGCACCGTGATAGAGTGATCTGACACCAGCACCGTGATAGAGAGCACAGACATCAGCAGCGTGACATAAAGCACTGACACCAGCACCGTGATATACAGCACTGACACCAGCACCATGATAGAGAGCACTGACATCAGCAGTGTAACATAAAGCACTGACACCAGCACTGTGATATACAGCACTGACACCAGCACCGTGATAGAGAGCACTGACATCAGCAGCGTGACATACAGCAATGACACCTGCACCATGATAGAGTGATCTGACACCAGCACCATGATAGAGAGCACTGACATCAGCAGCGTGACATAAAGCACTGACACCAGCACCGTGATAGAGAGCACTGACATCAGCAGCATGACATAAAACACTGACACCAGCACCGTGATATACAGCACTGACACCAGCACCGTGATATACAGCACTGACACCAGCACCGTGATATAAAGCACTGACATCAGCAGCGTGACATACAGCAATGACACCTGCACCGTGATAGAGTGATCTGACACCAGCACCGTGATAGAGAGCACTGACATCAGCAGCGTGACATAAAGCACTCATAATGAGCATAGCACAGGGATGGTGGGTGCCCCTCATAATATGCACAGCAGAGGTACAGCCCCAGGAGGAAGTCAGCACAGCACAGGGATGGTGGGAGACCCTCATAATAAGCAGCCCCAGGAGGATGTCAGCATAGCACAGGGATGGTGGCAGCCCCTCATAATAAGCAGCCCCAGGAGGAAGTCAGCACAGCACAAGGATGGTGGGAGCCCCTCATAATGAGCATAGCACAGGGATGGTGGGAGCCCCTCATAATATGCACAGCAGAGGTACAGCCCCAGGAGGAAGTCAGCACAGCACATGGATGGTGGGAGCCCCTCATAATAAGCAGCCCCAGGAGGATGTCAGCATAGAACAGGGATGGTGGGAGCCCCTCATAATAAGCAGCCCCAGGAGGAAGTCAGCACAGCACAGGGATAGTGGGAGCCCCTCATAATGAGCATAGCACAGGGATGGTGGGTGCCCCTCATAATATGCACAGCAGAGGTACAGCCCCAGGAGGAAGTCAGCACAGCACAGGGATGGTGGGAGCCCCTCATAATAAGCAGCCCCAGGAGGATGTCAGCATAGCACAGGGATGGTGGGAGCCCCTCATAATAAGCAGCCCCAGGAGGAAGTCAGCACAGCACAGGGGTGGTGGGAGCCCCTCATAATGAGCATAGCACAGGGATGGTGGGAGCCCCTCATAATGAGCATAGCACAGGGATGGTGGGAGCCCCTCATAATATGCACAGCAGAGGTACAGCCCCAGGGGAAGTCAGCACAGCACAGGGATGGTGGGAGCCCCTCATAATAAGCAGCCCCAGTAGAAATATGACACCGCTCAACCTCTTCAAACAGGAGGGTACGGGCATATAGTACGGTGTGCTTTTTTTGGACAAGGAAGTGAGCCAAATGAAGAAAGAAGGTCTGTGTGCTCGATTAAAAAAATTGTTTATAGACATATACATGGTCTACTGGTCACATGTGTTGAATTCCTCCAAGATCCATGCCTCATTAAATTTTAGAAATGTGAGGTAGTTAACACTGTCGTGAGCTAGGCGAGTACGCTTATCGGTCACGATCCCCCCTGCTGCGCTGAACGTCCTTTCGGACAGGACACTGGACGAGGGGCAAGCCAACAGTTCGATTGCAAATTGGGCAAGCTCTGGCCAGAGGTCAAGCCTGCCCACCCAGTAGTCCAGGGGTTCATCACTCCTCAGAGCGTCCACATCGGCCGTTAACCCGATGTAGTCGGACACCTGACGGTCTAGGCGTTCCCTGATGCTGGATCCGGATGACACCTGTCGATGGGTCAGCTGAAAGAATGACCTCATATCCGAAGTCACCAACACATCTTCAAACCGGCCTCTTCTTGCAGGCGCTGTTGGATTGGTACCCGCAACTCCTTCTCTGGGAGTGGGAATTGCTTCTCTGCCAGTGCACGCAAAAGCAGAATGCAGCATTTCTCGAAGCAAGGCCTGGAAGTGCTCCATTCTGACAGCCCTCTGTGACGGCGGTAACATTTCCGTCATTTTGTGTTTGTACCGGGGGTCTAAGTACGTTGCCACCCAGTACTGGTCCTTGACCCTTATGCTTTTTATACGGGGGTCCCTATTAAAACACTGGAGCATGAAGGCCCCCATTTGCACTAAACTGGAAGCGGTGTGCTGGCCTGGCTCCTGCTCATCATCCAGGACAATGTCGTCCTCTTAATTTTCCTCTCCCCATCCACGCACAATAGGGATCCCAGAAAGGTTTAAAGCATGCTCTTCTTGCTCCTCCTCATCCGCCCCGGCACCATCCTCCTCTGACTCCTCTTCAGACTCCTGTTGTTCACTTGTCTCAGATAGAGTAGCCCCCCCTGGGAATTCATCCAGCATTGCGACTTCCTCATCTTCCCGCTCCTGCTCCTCCACAGCTTGATCAATGGCACGACGCAATGCACACTCCATAAAGAAGGCATAAGGTACCATGTCACTGATGGAGCCATGGCTGCGACTGACCAGTTTGGTAATCTCCTCAAATGGCCCCAGAAGTCTGCATGCATCGTGCATGAGCAGCCACTGGCGCGGTGAAAAAAACCCCAGCTCCCCAGAACCTGTTCTGCCGCAGAGTTCATACAGGTAGACGTTAACTGCACGTTTCTGCTGGAGCAGCCTATCAAGCATATAGAAGGTTGAGTTCCATCGCGTCAGGCAATCGCAAATAAGACGTCTGACCGGCAGATTGTGTCGCCGCTGAATGTCAGCAAGGTGAGCCATGGCCGTGTAAGATCTTCTGAAATGGGCTGAGATTTTCCTTGCCTGCCACAAGATGTCCTGGACCCCAGGGTATTTGACAACGAATCGCTGCACGACCAAGTTTAAGACGTGTGCCATGCATGGCACGTGCCTAATTTTGCCCTGTTTCAATGCGCTAAGCAGATTGGCACCGTTGTCACACACCACTTTACCAACTGTCAAATTGACCGGTGTTAGCCACTGATCTGCCTGTGAAAGCAAAGCTGAAAGGAGTGCCGGGCCAGTGTGGCTCTTGGCTTCCAGGCACAACAGACGCAGCACGGCATGGCAACGTCTCACCTGGCATGTCGAATAGGTTCTGGGGAGCTTGGGCGGCGCAGCGGAAGAGACGCTAGCAGCGGAAAAGGAGGAGTCAGCCGAGGAGGAGAGGGAGGAGGATGGAGTAGGAGGAGGAGGGGAAGAAACCAAATCTACACGGGTGCCACGGGTTACATGCTTGACGGCCGTCAGAAGGTTCACCAGTGGGCAGTAAAAGTGATATACCTTCCCTGCCTGTGTTTGCTAGACCACGTGTCTGTGGTCAGATGTATCTTGGCACCGACACTGTGTGCCAGAGATACATTCACTTGCCGCTGAACATGGCTATATAGGTCTGGGATGCCCTTCTGTGAGAAATACTTCCTTCCTGGGACCTTCCATTGTGGTGTTCCAATGGCCACAAATTTTCGAAAGGCCTCCGAGTCCACCAGTTTATATGGCAGTAGTTGGCGGGCTATCAGTTCTGACAAGCCAGCCGTCAACCGTTGGGCAAGAGGGTTATCCGGCGTCATCATTTTTTTACGGTCGAACATTAGGCCCACGGAAGCCTGCCTTTTTGCAGAAAAACGTGAGCTTGGCGTGATGGAAGGTGGAGTGGAGGACAATTGTGAGGAGAGAGGAGAAGGAGAAGTAGAAGACGAGGCTGGACGGTGAGAGCCTGGAGTGTGGCTTTGTGTGTTCCGTTGCTCCCACTGGGCTCGGTGATGGCTGCTCATGTGCCTTCTTAAGGCGGTCGCCCCTAGGTGAGTGTTGGGCTTACCACGACTAATGCATTGACTGCAAAGATTGCAGATGGCAACGCTATTGTCAGCAGCGGACACGTTAAAAAAAGCCCACACTGCGGAGCCATGTGCCGGCATCCTGGGAGCGCCAGATGTGACCGTACATGGTCGATGACTCGCTCCTGATACATTACCAGTCTGCTTTGTCCCTCCTGTGCAATGTAAGTTATTCCTGCTTCTCCTCCCCATCTGCTGGTCCATATCTCCCTCTGAACTCCCCTCCTCTTCCTCTCTTGTGGGAACCCACGTGACATCACTAGACACGTCATCATCGACGTCACCTTTCCCACCGCTATAAGTAGAGATCTCGGAGTAGGCAGCAACACCGGGGACCAACCTCCTCCTTGGGCTGATCTGGGTACTGTCGTCAGACTGCTGAGTGGCGGTTGTTGCTACCTCCTCTTCCAGATCCAATGCCAAGAGTGGCTGCGCATCAGAAATGTCTTGATATGGATCGGAAAATAATTCCTGTGACTCAAGCGGAAGGTATGTGGTGGTGGTGGTGGTGGTGTTGTTGGTGGTAGTGTCTTTGGGGGTGCACATAGCAGAGAGTGAAGAAGAGGGTGCAGATCGAGAGGATGAGGAGGGTGCAGAAGAGTAAGGCTGAGTAAGCCACTCAACCAAGTCTGGTGTGTCCTTTAAATGAATTGAACGCACCTTCTGCAACTTCCCACTTTGGCTCAAGCCTGTTGCTCCAGCCCTACCCCTACCACCCCTGTGGAAGGGCCTGCCTCTTCCTCTGCCTGTCATTTTTTAAATGACCCTGTGACAAAACTCTCAGTCCCTATACTGATAAAGGACTGCTGCAGAATAGGGCAGCAGTCAGCAGTAGTGCACCTCAACCCTATATATTGTGGATCTATACCAGTCCTTAAGGAATAGCAGACTGTACCTCACTCAACCCTATGTATTGTAGTACCCTATACCTTACCAGTCCTTATAAGGACCTTTGTGGAACTAGTAGGTTGTAAATGATTAGCAGACTGTACCTCAGTCCCTATACTTATAAAGGACTGCTGCAGTATAGGGCAGCAGTCAGCAGTAGTGCACCTCAACCCTATATATTGTGGACCTATACCAGTCCTCAAGGAATAGCAGACTGTACCTCACTCAACCCTATGTATTGTAGTACCCTATACCTTACCAGTCCTTATAAGGACCTTTGTGGAACTAGTAGGTTGTGAATGATTAGCAGACTGTACCTCAGTCCCTATACTGATAAAGGACTGCTGCAGCAGAAGGGCAGCAGTCAGCAGTAGTGCACCTCAACCCTATATATTGTGGACCTATACCAGTCCTTAAGGAATAGCAGACTGTACCTCACTCAACCCTATGTACTGTAGTACCCTATACCTTACCAGTCCTTATAAGGACCTTTGTGGAACTAGTAGGTTGTGAATGATTAGCAGACTGTACCTCAGTCCCTATACTGATAAAGGACTGCTGCAGCAGAAGGGCAGCAGTCAAGTATAATATTCTTTCTACATTTGGAAGAAAGAATATTATACGTGTACAAGCCTATTACCATACCAGTCCTGAAAAGAACCTTTGTGGACCTAATAGTAACAGCTGCTGATTAAACTGACTGTCCCTCACTGCCACACACAGCTTCCTGCCTGTCCCTATTTAAACTGACAAAACACAGGCTGCTGGAACAATAACTTGAATAGCACTCAAAACTATATCCTGTATTACTTTACCATACCAGTCCTGAAAAGGACTTTTGTGGACCTAATAGTAACAGCTGATGATTAAACTGACTGTCCCTGCTGCACACAGCATACTGTCCCTCTCTCTACACTGACAAAAGACAGGCTGCTGCAACAATCACTACTACAGCAGTGCCTCAAACCTATATCCTGAACTACACCTAACACCTATACCAGTCCTGAAAAGAACTTTTGTGGACCAAATAGCTAGCGATTTGGGTCACTGCAGTCTCTCCCTGCTCCACACAGCAACCTCTCCCTATAGTGACATACGAAAGAATGTAAAATGGCCGCCGGATTGGGTCTATTTATAAGTTAGGGTGAATGTCCAAGTGTCCATGTGCTGTAATGTCTCAATTGGCTGTCCTGTACCCCGTGATGGATGTGTCATCATAGGTCAAAGTTCTTTTACACAGTAAACACGGAAGTCCGCCGGGCGAACGGCAGCAATAGTCCGCCGATCGGGCGGACGGCGAACAGCCGAAATTCGCTGCGAAACGACCGCCAGGCGAACCGTTCGGCCATCCCTATCTGCCATTACTGATCTCATCTTATAATTCTAGTTCCCAAACTGTCATGCTGGTTTAAAGGACTCGGGACATTTCTGCAAATGTATATTTGCCAGCACATTACGGATCTTCAATGAGGTGGTCCTGCATGGACCTGAAACATTTTATTCATCCACTGTGGTATGTTACAGTTACAGTTAATGTTACAGTTAATTAACTGTAGGGGGGATGGGCTCACTAGAACATGACAGAGCTCACTGCTCCCGATCACTGGGAGCAGTAGATCCCTGTCATGTTGCTAGGCAGAACAGGGAAATGCGTTGTTTACATCTCCCCGTTCTGCCTCTCCGTGCCATGATCGTGCGCCACCGGTGGACACTGAGTCCGCGGGACCCGCGGACATGCTCCAACAGTGCGCACCCACTAGCCGCGGATCTTGCAGCAACATATGGGTATGTTGTTTTGCGCACCCATGCCACTTTGCCGACGTATATTGGCAAGTGGCTAAAGTGTTACTAAACGCACAACAGTAAAATCAGTCTGTATATACAGTATATGCAACTTAAGGGGTTAATCCTCTGCACTGTGTAAAAATGGCTGTTTTATCCTGTATGCACAGATCCTTCCCTCCCTGCACTGTCTATCTGGGAAAAGCCAGCTAACACAGGCAGAGTAGCCAACCTGCACATGCTCAGTTGTGTCTTTATGTTGGAGAGCCCATTTACTTGTTGATCGTAGGCTAGCATGATATTGACATCACACATGTGGGCGTGTATACAGGCTGAAGTGGAAATCTCCTCCTTCCTGAACTTTCAGCACTTAAGAAACTCTGCTCCGATCTGAACCAAAACACTCCAGCACCCCTGTGGAACATATCTGTGCATGCCGACACAAAAAAAGGGGCAAAAAAGCCGCTCCCAGTATTCCCTGAAAAACTATCTTCTCAGCATGGAGAAATCACAGCGTAAAATGTCCCAAGATGGCGCCAGCTCCTCTGCAGTCTCCAGCATTCCCACGCCTGCACACTCCACAGCAACAAGAAACAGTGAGTACAGTTCACCACTTTCCAAAGCTGACCTAGATGAAAGCCTATCAGCTATATATGAAAAATTAGCTGATAAAATACAGCTGAAACTACACAAATCTACAAGTCCATTATCACAAGAGATAGCAAATATAGGTAACTGCACTGACATCCTTGAAACTAAACATGACAAACTTTCTCTAGCCCATAATGATCTCAGGAAAGAATATGAGACACTTGCAGACAGCTTTGCATTTATGCAGGCACAAATGGAAGATTTGGACAATAGAAATCTTTGCAACAATATAAGAGTGCGGGGCATTCCGGAATCGATCACTGATCTTACACCTGCTATCTCTAAACTCTTTCTTAATCTCCTACCAGACAAACCCCTATCTGCATTCACCTGTGACAGGATTCATAGGGCTCTTCGCTCCAAACCAACACCTGACAAACCCCCACATGATATGATCATACGCAGAAAGACTTTCTTAATAAGGAGGACCTCATGCAAGCTTCCAGGAACACTCCTAATATAGAATTTGATGGTCACAGAGTGCAAATTTACCCGGATATCTCATCGGCTATGCTAGATAGGAGATGCAGAATGAAAGAGGTCACCACCATACTACAAACAGCAAGAATCAAATACCGCTGGGGCTTCTCATTTAAGCTCTCAACGATACATAATGGTTCTACTTATACAGTATATAATATCATTGCAGGAAAAGAGCTCCTAGTGAAACTAGGCCTTCTGGATCCTGAACCCCCTGTCCATCCTCCTTCCACCCCCCGATCATCACCCATTTGGTCAACTCCCTCGTCACGCTGCAACCAAAGAGACCAAAGGAGATGGAGGCAACCATCCCAAGACTGAAACACTACGCCAGACTAAGACTGATGAATTTCCGTCTCACTGGTTTCTAATAGCACTATGGTTACTTTAATATTTTTTTTTTACGTTGACCCAATTTAAAGTTCTATTTGGACTTGATCTACTAAGCCTTTTGGATGCTACCCATTTAGCATAACAGCTACCATGGTATAGGTCTGAGAGCACACAAGAACACACTCTCTTCATGCACCCCTTCACGGACTGTGCATTTCTACTTTACCATGTTTTGGTGGTGATGCAACTTTTTGCGGGGTAAAACATCAACCAACCTGGTACCATACCCCTTTTTAATGACACTATGTGTACCCCTTCCAGTAACCCACATCAAACCTGCTATTGCCATGGCATTTGTTGACCCTACCCCCCTCTTTTTTTTTTTACCTCTTTGGAGAGGGGAGGGGAGTGGGTGGGGGAGGGAGGAATTTTTTTTTTTCATTCATTCCTCTTTTCAAATCTCATTTAAAGAGTTCTCACAATGTTAAAACGAGTTCTCACTTTGTTATATACAGTATGTTCAGCAGATCTGGCAAGTTTTCCACCACCATGCACAATCAAATTTTGATATTTCTATTTACTTGGCATATCTGCCGTCACTGGTTTGACCCTCACCTACTTTCGTGGCTGGCTGTTGCACCCTCTTCAATGGGGATGTCGCGTCACACCCCTTTGGTAGGTCCAGGACATTGTTGTCCTCTTGATATTATTACAAGGTCAATTGGCATATTGCCACCTGACCCCCTTTTTTTATTTTCATTTACTTAGTTTTACTTAGCCCTTATGGCTTTGCTTATTTGCAAATTACCAATTGGAAAGGTTCACACTACCACCTTTTACCCACCCCAATTTAGGATTTTTGTGGTATTTCAGAGAAGCCATCTTCTAATCATACAGTATTGTACGCTAATGCAATTTTATATGCACAATCATATTGCAAGTATATGTTATACCAATGTCGAAACTAGATTACTCAGATATCTTAAAAATTACTCATATTGTATAGTCTATCTGCTTCAGGCAACTACAAGTGTTTATATAACATTTATATTTTTCTATCTACTAATGGGTCTGAAAATCTTTTCACATAATGTTCAAGGTTTCAATTCCCTGCACAAACGCAAAAAAGTGTTCCAACACTACAAAAAGGTTAAGAGCAGATCCTTCTGCAAGAAACCCATTTTTCAGATACAAACTACCTAAAATACTTTGATAAATCCTACATCTAATCATACTTCACTACATACCACAACAAAACTGGAAGTGTCGCCATCTTTGTTCGTAATTCCATCATTTTTGATATTCAAAATGTTTATAAAGATGACAACGGTCTTTTCATCATTATAAAAAGAAACGTTAATAACCACTTACTGACAATTACATCGGTATACGCCTCTAACGAATCCTAACATTACTTTTTTTAAGTTGTTTTTTGATATCCTGGACCATTACAGCTCCCCACATATAATACCAGGAGGAGACTTCAATATGGTGGCACACCCTGCTCTTGATAGAAGTAGAATAGTCCCTTCCTGAAAGGCCTTATCTAAATCCATGAACCATTCTCTCAGCAAACTTCAACTAATAGATTCATGGAGAGTCCATAACATAAGCATGAAAGCATACACCCACTATTCCCACCCACACAATTGCTACGCCAAGTTAGATTATATTTTTTGTACACCAATATTGCTTGCTAACTCACCCAAAGCGCATATTCACCCATGCCCATGGTCAGATCACAACATGGTCTCCTTTGACACATCCCATATAGATTTGGCTCCAACTCCATTCAACTCGTGCTTAAATGATTCACTTCTAACAGACCCCTACAATATCCCAAAAATATCTACTCACATAGAAAATTACTGAAAATTCAACAGACGATATACTCCCTACCTCCCTTTGGTCAGCACACAAAGCCGTTTTGAGAGGCCCCCTAATCAGTATAGCTGCAGCCAAGAACAAAGACATATTCACTGAAATTAAATTCCTTACCAGAGACCTAGACCATCTATAAAAAAAAACTAAATTACTCACCCTCCCAAGAACTGAACCATCAAATACAAGCTTTAGCTTTAGCAAATACAAATGCCAAGCTTTAGACTCAGTTCTATCAGCTAACATGGAAAAAGCTCTTAGATTCTGTAAAGCTACATTTTTGCTATATGTAAATTCTACCTCTACCATGTTTGCAAGAAAGCCCCACCCCATATCTATAACTTACGTGACCAAAAAGACAATCTGGTTACCCATCCCCAAGATGTCCTGGAAATATTCACATCCTTTTACAAAAACCTTTAAGACTCACAACCTCACAATCAAACCTCATCTTTTAATTGGCTAAATAACCTCCAACTTCCAAACTTTAAGAATGGACAAATTAAGTCCCTGAATGATCCCTGCCCAGACCTAGAAATAATAAACATAATCAAAACTATTAAAATATACACTGCCCCAGACCCTGATGGTTTTACCTCATCCTACTATAAAAAATTTGCACCCCTTTTAGCACCTAAACTCACCAAATTATTTAACCACATCCTACAAGGTAACCACTTCCCTGAAGAAATGCTTTTGACCAACCTATCTTTAATTCCAAAACCACTTAAAGACCCAGGGCCGTCTTTAAGGCAGGGCAAAAGGGGAGCTGCCTTGGGCCCTGTCATTGTTGTGGGGCCCAAAGCAGCTGCCTCATACTTGCCAACTATCCTGGTTAAAATTCCCTTGTTCCTTGAAGTTTTAGTCCTGTGCTGTGTCCCAATATGTCAGTGTGAAGTGCTGCTACTAATGCTGCCCAGCTCTGCCCTATTGTGTATGGGTGATTCACCTGCAGACCCTGTGTTTACATGTAAATAACTGGCGTTCATATGTAAATAAAAGCGGGCGACTGCATTTATATGTAAATAAAGGCAACATTCATATGTATATTATTCCCCCCTGAGGTCATATCCACCATCACCTATACAGAATGCTGTCCATTGGGGAGGTAAAGGGGCATGCTTGAAAGTCCTGTCTGCAACTGTAGTCATTAAGCCTAACATCCGCCTGTGATGCAGAGGTAGGCAGTTACAGTTTGGGGTGCACAGGTGAGTAAGGAGGGGATGTATAGAGGTAAGGAATGTGGGTGCAAAGATGAGCAGAGGAGGCAGGTAGAGCTAAAGGGGTGGAGGGAGGGAGTGGATGGGGGGAGGTTGGGGTGCAGAGGTTAGCAGGGGTTTTAGGATGCAAAGGTGTACTGACAGAGTGGATAAAAATGTAAGTAGCATTTAGGGCAGCTCAATTATTTCATTGGGATGCTCTAAGTGCTAGAAATGCTGAAGAAAGTCCCAAACCCTTTTTCAAAATCACACAGTTGCACAGCACATGTCAGCAAATGCGTGATGGTGTCAGTAACAATTAATGGCACTGCTGTATATCTGCTAAAGGACAGCACATTTCTGTGGTGTCAGGAAAGGGATTTTGCATTCACACTAGTGGCCAGTGTGAATGTTCCCCTTACATTAGTGGTCAGTGTAAATCCCCCCTTACATTGGTGGTCGTTACTGTGAATGCTTCTATTACATTAGTGGTCAGTGTAATCCCCTATTAAATTGGTGTCCTCTTTATATTGGTAGTCATTAAAAAAATCAGCATTGTGACTGATCACACTCTCCCCTCCCCCAGCACTGCCACTGATCCCAGGAGTTCTATGATCCCTAGGAGTTTTCTGTCTATTGATGGTCTGCTCACCTCCCCAGTCCATGATGTGCAGGCAGTGAGGAGATCATGTGCTGTAACCTCTAGCAACTAATCCGTGAGCCGTAATGTGTGCTGTAACCTCTACAACCAGTCAGTAAGCGATAATGATATGCGGTAACCTCTGGAAGCCAATTGCAATCGCTGCCTGATCTGATACAGTAAACTGATTTTGAGTCTAGCTGCTATGTGCTGTATGTCCGAGAACAGGTGGAGAGCGAAATTGCATGGGGGGCCCCCAAGAAAAGTTTTGCCCAGGGTCCAATTGATATTAAAGACGGCCCTGCAAAGACCACACCCTCCCAAAAAACTTTCGCCCCATCTCAGTACTAAATAATGACCTCAAAATCTTTGGCAGAATGTTAGCTGACAGACTCGTGGCAGTGATTACTAACCTAATTCACACAGACCAAACCGGCTTCATCCCAGGCAGACAAATAGTAGATAATATTAGACTAGTCACAAACATCATTCAAGATGCCAATCTTCACTTACGGCCGGTTTGTCTTCTCAGCTTAGACATTCACAAAGCATTTGATTTGGTCCTCTTACCATATTTCTTTCCTTGGAAGAATCTGTGTCATTAAGATGTCAATCATCCCCAAACTTCTATACTACTTTAGAGCCCTCCCTATCAATGTCCCCAAAACGAGAATAGAATCCCACTAAAGACAAATTAACAAATTTATCTGGGCAAACAAAAAACCTAGATGTAGCTACTCTCTTATGTACAGACCACAAATTAATGGAGGACTTTATCTTCCAAACCTATGTCACTGTTTTCTTGTCACCAGACTCACACAACTATCCCAGTGGTTTGCCCCTATTCATAACATTCCCTGGAAAATATTTTAATCAATCTCAATCTCCCCACTACACCTACAGGGTATCTTATGGATCAATCTGTACTTCCATCGCACATTAAATAAATCCAATATAATAGTTGCCCAATTTCTCCAATTATGGCTAAAGATCAAGGACCCCAATAAATTACCTTCAAATGTTCTACATCTAGCCTCCTACCTAATAGATTCTAGATGTATGCAAGCTTAAAACAAAAATAACATATTCACAATCTGTATTAAAAATAACCTAACTACATTGAGATCTTTCATCACTAAATCAGAATTCCCTTCCTTTACCACTCTTCAGACTAAATACAATTTACCACACTCCGTACTCGCCCATTATACCCAAATCAAACAATTATTTTCACAACACTACTCATTATATATCCACACGCCAAACACCTTCTTTGAACAAATATGCATTAACTCCTCGAGGGATAGAGGCCTAATTTCACAACTCTATAGATACTTGAATTCCTTCACTATGCCAGAAAAATCAACACCGGTGATACACTGGGAGACTGACTTGGATTGCTCTTTTACCACTGATTTGTGGAATATCATGATAGACAACCTCCATAAGGTAACAAAGCAATCTCATTTAGGGAACCCCCAATTAATCTGTTTTCTAGATGGTATATGACTCCATCCAAAATACACTCCTTCTACCCTGAAACCTCCTCTGACTGCTTTAGGGGTTGCCCAGAACTTGGTGCCTTCTCATACATCTTTTGGAGCAGTGAACATCTTAAACCAATTTGGCAGACTGCTACAGCCAGAATTTAAGAATAATCCAAACAATAAGTTCCTATTACCCCACAAGCATACCTTTTATATGCTAATGTACCAAACATACTAGTACCATGTAATAGACTGCTACATTCATTGATCAGTTCGATTCAATGGATGATAGCATTCAATTGGAGAACTAACAACCTATCATGGACACGAGTCCTATCCAGGATGGAAATGCTCAGACTTTCTGAGAGAATCCACCACACCCTTCAAGATAGTATACATATTTTCAATAAGAAATTTAATTATTGGATCCTACCACAATAATTCTGTCACACAATACATCTTCAGTTGACTTATTAGCTGATAGCAACACCAGTACTTCCAAATCTCAGGACATAATTCTCATGGTTTAAATAATCTCTAGATTGACCTACTATTTTATGTATATTATTATCTCCTCTTCCAATACACTCATATGATTGTTGTCACTCTTTTACTGTATAATCCATACACCACATTATATTGTTCTATGAAACGTCCTTTATTGCATTGAAAATGTATGTTCAAACTTTCAAATAAAACTTTTGTAAACAAAAAAAGAGAATATAGACATTGATGTATGCAAATCTGTATTTCTTACTTAATCTGATTTGACTTGCTGCATGCTTGTGCTGAGTCAGTTTCTCAAAGTATTGAACTGACAAACACCCAGACAACTTGCATTTAGACAAAACATGTTAGCAATAAATGCCTCCACATTCTTCTCTGTGCAGATGTCCATGAAGTTACTCACAGCAACCAGTAATATTCCAGAGGTCATTTTTACTAGTGTAAATTAGAAAATGACTGGTTCTAGTGGGATACAAGGACATTAGGTTTAATTCACTAAAATGATTTTTATTTGTAACTATGGCTGTTGTATTCAACAACAAAAGCTGAATATCAAAATTAGATGGCTAAGAATGTTTGCGATAGGGTTAATGTTAACAAGTGTCATGACTTAGTAAATTCAATCTATTTTTTATTTTATTTTATTTTTTATAAATGGTCTAATATTTTAAAAGGCAACTTAATTCCCTTCGTTTTATATACTGTAACATTGACTTATTACACAAAGGGGTTGATTTACTGAAGGCAAACAGACCGTGCACTTTGCAAAACGTAGTTGTACTCTGCAAGAGCAGTTGCTCCAGAGCTTAGTAAGTGAGCAAAAGCTCTACTGACGTCCATCACCCAATCATGTGCAAGCAAAAATGCTTTTTTTTTTTAATGTGATTGGGTACTCTCTACAAAGTAAAGTTTTACCTCATTTACTAAGCTCTGGCGCAACTGCACTTTAAGAGTGCAAATGCACTTTGCAAAGTGCACAGTTTATTTGTCTTTAGTAAATCAACACCAATGAATCATATAAAACCAATCCTTATTGCTAGTAATCTTTTTCTTTAATAACAGTTACACAAACAAGCACCCAGATGGGATCAATGAAGCCAACTATCCTACCAGTATGTTTTTTGGGATCATGAGAGTAAAGCCTTGAACAGACACACCAACAATCTCCATGAAAAAAATTTCCTTGGTTGGAACTGAACACAGGATCTCAGAGCTTAGAGACACGCCATTTAAGGATCTACTTACTATAGTTTTTTTTTTTATAACCGCAAGATTTAACCAACTTTCACTCAAGATTCACACATTTTTCACAAGAAAAGTGTGAATCATGGGTGAAAACTTTGATAAATAGACTCCTTGATCTCCGTGTATGCATCTGTTTGGCAGATAATGATGTAAAAAGTATTTCTCAACCCTTTCTCAAAGCCAACTATCCCACCAGTATGTTTTTGGATCATGAGTGTAAAGCCTTGAATGCACACCAACAAATTCCCCACAGAAAATTTGCTTGGTTGGGGCTAAACACATGATCTCAAAGCTTTGAGACAAGTACACAACATTTAAGAATCTTTTTCTAATTATTATTTTTTTCTAAATGCAAGATTTAGCCAAGTTTCAGCCAAGAGTCACTAATTGATCACAAAAAAAGTGTGAATATTGGATGAGAACTATGATAAATAGACCCCTTAGTCTCAGTGTCTGCATCTGTTTGGCAGATAATAATGTAAAACTGTGTTTCTCAAACCTTTCTGTGGTTGAGGCAGGTAGGACACCAGGACTATGGAAAAGCATAACACTAATCCATGACAGGCAGAGTCCAGCATTCTGAAGGGGATAAAAGTCCACCAACATTTAGACTTGCTGCACCTCCTCCACACTGCCATGCTGCCACAACCATGCTGTAGTGAAGATCAAAATGTAGGACTCTTGCAAAAAAGTGTGTGTGTGTGGGGTGGAGGTCTGAGGATTCTGTTGTGAAGGGTGGGGGACTGAGGAACTTTATGTTGCGGAGACTGAGGTCTCTGATGTGAAAGGGGAAGGGTATAATAATGTGTGATGTTATGGAAAGAGGGGGGGTGGGGGGTGAGGATTGTAATATAAAAGGGGGAGACTGAAGACTCTAATGTGAAGAGAGGGTACTAGCAGTGGGGATTATGATGTTAGACTGGGGTGCCTCAGGATTTTGCATCCTTTCAAAGAGTGCTATGACTTAAAAAGGGTAAGAAACACTGATGTAAGAGCATATCTTTAGCAGATACTATGTATGTAAATTGGAGGAAAGTGTCTGTAGTTTATAATGTCTTTAGCATATTCTAGGACAGATAAAACATGTAAATAATTGCCATTAGCCCTGTGTTGTGGAAAAAAACACTCACCAATATATCTAAATAAAGTCTCTTCAAGTTAGTATGTTAGGTGTAATCGCTGTCGATGGCGCATTGCCACTATATAAATACTAAAATATTTATCTTGTTTTCCATTATGTAACTATTGTAGCATACATAGCTAGTCAATTTGCTCCCGGTTAATGGTGGCACATTTAGCTGTTCTATTACACAACACATTGCAATTTATGTTTCAACACATTACAATTAGTTTCAGCCACTAGATGTCAGTAGGCTCATTTATCTTTATAATCTCAAAGCGGTGCCACTCTGAAACCTGTGCTATATTGAAATTCACACAATGTGTTAGTTGCTTTAAAGTAAAGAAAAAAAAAAGAATGTGTTGTCTGTTATATTGCCAATTTACCCTTTATTCTGCAAATACGCTCTTGAAGATGATGGCTGGTATTAGCTTTCTGAATCTCTACAGAACAGTTGAAGGACAGGAAAAGTTCACATTAAAGGGCATTGTTTCTGTACATATCATCACATAAGGGAAATGGATGAAGTAAGGATCATTTACTGTAAACAGGTTGCGGTTTATCAAAAAACATGTATAAGAGCAACAAAACAGAAACAAAACTCTCTAAACTGAATCATTCACCTTCTTCCTAGGTAAAGGAGTTAGTCATGGCCGAAATTGTTGACACCCCAGAATTTTTTCAGAAAATCAAGTATTTCTCACAGAAAAGTTTTGCAGCAACACATGTTTTGCTACACACATGTTTATTCTCTTTGTGTGTATTGGAACAAAACAAAAAAGGGAGGAAAAAAAGCAAATTTGACAACAGAAAGAGGAGAAGAGAACTGTCTGAGGACTTGAGAACCAAAATTGTGGAAAAATATCAACAATCTCAAGGTTACAAGTCCATCTCCAGAGATCTAGATGTGCCTTTGTCCACAGTGCGCAACATTATTAAGAAGTTTGCAACCCATGGCACTGTAGCTAATCTCTCTGGGCATGGATGGAAGAGAAAAATTGATGAAAGGTTGCAAGGCAGGATAATCCGGATGGTGGATAAACAGCCCCAAACAAGTTCCAAAGAAATTCAAGCTGTCCTGCAGGCTCAGGGAGCATCAGTGTCAGCGCGAACTAGCCGTCAACATTTAAATGAAATGAAAAGCTATGGAAGGAGACCCAGGAGGACCCTGCTGTTGACACAGAGACATAAAAAGGCAAGACTACAGTTTGCCAAAATTTACTTGAGTAAGCCAAAATCTTTCTGGGAAAACGTCTTGTGCACAGATGAGCTCAAGTTAGAGCTTTTTGGTAAAGCACATCATTCTACTGTTTACCAAAAATGGAATGAGGCCTACAAAGAAAAGAACACAGTACCTACAATGAAATATGGTGGAGGTTCAATGATGTTTTGGGGTCGTTTTGCTGCCTCTGGCACTGGGTGCCTTGAATGTGTACAAGGCATCATGAAATCTGACGATTACCAAAGGATTTTGGGTTGCACTGTAGAGCCCAGTGTCAGAAACCTGGGTTTGCTCTGAAATCTTGGGTCTTCCAGCAGGACAATGACCCCAAACATACGTCAAAAAGCACCCAGATATGGATGGCAACAAAGTGCTGGAGAGTTCTAAAGTGGCCAGCAAATGAGTCCAGATCTAAATCCCATTGAACACCTGTGGAGAGATCTTAAAGTTGCTGTTGGGAAAAGGTGACCTTCCAATAAGAGAGACCTGGAGCAGTTTGCAAAGGGAGAGTGATCCAAATTTCAGGGTGAGAGGTGTAAGAAGCTTATTGATGGTTATAGGAAGCGACTGATTTCAGTTATTTTTTCCAAAGGGTGTGCAACCAAATATTAAGTTAAGGGTGCCAAGAATTTTGACCAACCCATTTTTGGAATTTTGTATGACATTATGTCCAATTTGCTTTTTTTCCCTCCCTTTTTTGTTTTGTTCCAATATACACAAAGGGAATAATCATGTGTATAGCAAAACATGTGTTACTGCAATACTTGATTTTATGGAAAAATTTCTGGGGTGCCAACAATTTCGGCCATGACTGTATGCTCTACTGTGTCTACTGCTTTCATACACACAGGTGAATTTAATGTGAAATTATGTTACCCGGCAGTATGTTTTTGGATTGTGGGAGGAAATCCACACAGAGGGACCAATTCCTTAGGTGCAAAGAAAAGTGATGCTGGGCAAAAAGCAGCAGATAAAGTGTTGTGATCCCCAGGAAAAAAACTTTGTGACAAACTGCTTACTGGACTTTATTGACCACTGAAATACAGGTGGTCAAATTGCACATGGGGAATTAAGGTCTCCCTCTGATCATACTGTGTTCATGCGTTTCATAAAACAAAAAGCAAATTGAGAATAGCAGTCTCATAGTGTAGTATTGTTTAGAAACTTTTATCATAAAAAGTAAGTAATGCACTCACAAGATGATAAAATTAGTACAGCTCCACAAACATCCAAACACCGCAGATGGTGTTCCCACAAGCTCCACTTCGGGGCACAAACCCATTCAGTCTTAAGCCCCATACACACTATAAGATTATCTGCTGAGTTTTTCCTTCATATTTACCAAAACCATGTAGTAGAAGGGCCTGCCTGATTGCATACACATTGAAACTCCTAAGGTTTGTCCTCATATTATATGGTTTTGGTAAATCTGAAGGAAAAACTCAGCAGATAATCTGATAGTGTGTATGGGGCTTTAGGCCTCATCCTACGTGTTTTGTCATAAATGACATCGTCTGGAGACTATATATAGTGCGATCTGACACAACCTATTAGTAGCAGCAGCAAGCCTCCATCCCTAATATGTGTTCAACATTCGAAAAAAGAGGGAAACGGGACTTTAAATGAGGCCTGTCACTGAATGCATACTTTGATTAAAATTGCTTATTAGGTATAAATCATATCACAAAAAGTGTCAATCTGGGATACAGGATACAATTTACTATAGTACACTTCTTTAAATACATTTGTTTAGATATACAGTTATTTTACAGAATAAAATGCAACATCATTAACAATGCAAATGCATAAACAAACTAATCCATTCATAAAACCAATAAACGTAAGCAATTGCTCATAGTAAGCCAAAATGGTCTGGGCATCAGTTGGATATATACTCGACGCACGTTTCATTTCTCTTGCCAATCATCAGGAGTAAAAATGCTCTGAAATTAGATCAAGAATATCTATAAATATGGGATAACCTTTAAACGGAGAACCATCTCTCAAGAAAAGGGGGGGGGGGGGCTATAACTTACTATCCGGCCCAAAGGTGATGCCAAACATTTGTCCAGGGGATGCAGAGGACAGGAATATCAATCTCCCCTGGGGCTGAGGTGAGGAATCGCATCCAGATCGAGAATAGCAGCTGGGTAAAGCCCAGATGACCATGTCAGAAACATAATGTATGATGTATGCTTACCAGGCCATACTGTTCTGCAGGAATATAGAAATAAGACCTTGTGAAGTAAATTTGCTATTAATGGGACAAATCCATACTTGTAGGTGAATGAAATTAATTAATGATATGCAGTTAATGCAATAATATAAAATGTAATAATTGAACTACAATATCAGTGCACCGTCATCGGCCATAGGGGGGCGGTGCATCGTCATCATCAGCACGTGGCTATGGGACACGCTTGTCCTTATTTTCGGCAGCTGGACGTGTTGAGCCGCACCATGCCGAAGACTTGGTAGAGTGGATGACCAAGCCCTCTTCATCCTGCTCATCCTCTCTCACCCAGGCTCAGGGTACTAGCAAAGCAGCTGCCAACGCATCCTCTTCCCTCGTCTCAATGTCATCATCAGTGACTCCTTCCCTAGACCCACCACGTCCTCCTGAGGAGTCCCCTGAACTCTTTGAGCACAGTGTTGGGTACATGCTCCAGGAGGATGCCCAGTGTTTTGTAGGCTCTGATGATGATACTCAGCTAGAGGAAGGCAGTAGCGTGTGCGCAGAGAGAGGGGATGCTCAAGAAGGACAGCAATCTAGCAGTCATGTTGCACAAGCTGCAGCATACTGCCAGGTTTGCTCCAGCGATGAAGAGGTAGGGGATGATGAGGGCACTGACTCCACGTGGGTGCCTGGTAGCAGAGAGGAGGAGAAGGAGGAGTCACATCTCCAATGAGGCAGGATGCCATCCGGGGGCCAGCTTACGGGCAACACACTGACTGAATCACACCGCAGAGCCTGTATACTGCTATTCTGAGTATATAGGGCCTGTGGGCCTCACGCCTTTCCTTATTTTAATATGGATTGGGTATGGGGTTCCCCTTAATATCTGTACAAGACCCAAAGGGGCTGGTAATGGGCAGGGGGGGCTACCCATGCCATTTTTCTCAATGATTTTCATACATATTGCAGGAACCAGATATTACATTAAAACCGCAAGCAGTTTTAAATGACTTTTTTTCCGTTAAATGTCATTTTGTGCAGGGATTGTTCTAAACATGGGAAACATGTGGCACTTCACAGGCATACTATAGACACTCCCCAGGCACGATATTTAAAGGAATATTTCACTTTTTTTTCACTTTAATCGTCATTAAAATCCGTTCTCCCCAAAAAACTGCAGTTTTTAAAAACATTTTAGGCATTGATCCATGTGGGCAGGAGCCAGGTCCCCAAACCCTTTTTAGGACAATATCTTGCATATAAGCCATTAAAATTAGCACTTTTTATTTCAACCGTTTGAGTCCCATAGACTTCAATGGGGTTCTAAAGTTCGCACGAATTTTAGGTCCGTTCGAAAAGTTCTGGTGCGAACTGAACTGGGGCGTGTTCGGCTCATCCCTATTTCTAAGGAAGCAATTTCTGCAAGATTGGAAAATTGGGTATTCCTGCGCTAATACAGAATCTGATATATAAAGATCTATGGTGCAGCAGCCACCATGAGGGTAAAACACTACCCACGACAAGGTGTATAAAAAAATCAATAAATGGTGTTGTGCTCCAAAATTGAAAAAGTGCTGAACAGTAACAAGGTAACATGATATATATAAAAAAAAAATAAAATGATAAACCTTCAGGTGCTGATATATAAAAAAAATGTCCAAATGCATTAATATACTGGTGATCAATAAAGTGTAATAAATGCAAAATAAAGTGACTGTAGTGAATAATGAACAATGCACGATGCATAAATATAATTATAATTCAACAATAGTCCTTATAAAATGAAAGTGCAAATTAGTGCAAATGGATCGCAGTCTGGAAGGACTGAAATCTTCCAACCATGAGAAGGTGCACGGTGCAGGCCAAAGGTGCTAACTAGCATCAACAGGTGACACTTTAACTATGGTGCTGTAAATCTTCGATGTGAATGACACCCACAGGTGTGCTAACTTCTTACCTTACTGCTGTAAGGTAAGCAGCCTTGAGAATAAACTGAGGGGGTAGATGATCACTCAAGGGAAAGAAGGGGGTATCCTATCCGTTCCTCCTGGAGGGTTCCTAGATGGTGCTTCCTCTGGATGCCTTTCTCCTAGAACTATAGCCAAGAACCGCTCAAATGCACAAATGAGCGTGTAAATGAGGCTTGTCAATTACAAACCAGACCAGATGCTGAAGGGATCAGACAATATCCCAAATGGCTGACGCACTTCAAGGGCGCACTCTTTTCCTCAGAGCCTAAACAGACAATTGTCATTGTCCGTTTAGGCTCTGATGAAAAGGGTGCTCCCTTGAAACACATCAGGCTTTTCACTAGGAATGCCAATGAGTATCGGTACTCACCCAAATGCTCCCGATATGGAAACCGATACTTTGCAGTGCAATTTGCGGCAATACAAAATGAATGGACGCAAATCTCGCTGCAAAGAATCGCATGTGATTTGAACAGGGATGCGATTTCCCCCACTGCTCCTATGTGTGTGTATAGAAAGGGATTAAAGCGCCATTTAGTGGCCAGTTTAAAAAATATTGAAACTCACTGTACATATCTGGCCACAGGAAAAATAATCTACATAGGTGTCCTGGTCTGCTAATGAGAGAAAATCAGGGCCGCTGGAGGAGATGTAGAAGCGGTTTGCCCCCATGCTGACATCACTTCCGCCCTATACCCACGGGGTCCTAGAACTTCTCTTCCAGCAATGCGAGCATCTCCAGTGGCCCTGATTTGCTATGATCGGTGGATTGGGACACCTCTGTAGATTATTTTACATGTGGCCATACGTACTGTGAGTTGTAACATTTTTAAAACTGCCCACTAGATGTCGCTTTTTTCTCGTCTATACACACACAGGAGCAGTAGAGGAATTCACACCGCATTCCTGTTCAAAACAATTTAATTCTTTCAAGTGCGTCATTTTTTTTTTTGTATTGGCGCAAAACACATCGCAAAGTATTAATACTCGGTAGTACTTGACTGAAAGTATTGGTGGCATCGGTATTCATACTCGCCGATACAAAGCCTGTATCAGTGCAACCCTAGTTTTCACAGTGGTTTAGTGAAGTTTTTTTCATCTAAATAGATTTAGATATACAGTATCTCACAGTATACAATATACATAGGAATGTCTCACATGGAGCTTTCCACAGCTTAATAGACAACTATCTCAAAGAGTTAAACATTTTGGAAAAGGTCATACTAGAAGTATAATATTAGAAATGATGTCACGTACCTGGTGATGGAGCCTGATATGCAGAGGACGGCCTCTCTTACAGCTCTGACTCGGAGTCCCTGATAGAGCCGACAGGAAGCACCGAGATGCAGAGTCGCACGAGTGCCTGGTAGGATCGCTGAACCTGGAGCTGGATCGGAGCACTCGGCCGGGCTGTAGAGGTGTCTGTAGAAATCCCAGAGAAGTGGTAGGCAGGTAGCTGGAACAAGTAGACAACTGATCCCTCCAGGCAGGAGTGCAGATGCAGCAGAAGGGATGGTGGCACCCTCAAGGCTGAAGAGAAGGCAAGTACAGGCAGGCCGGGTCATACACAACGGGCACGTCAGGAACAGGGGCTGAAGCGGAAGCAGAATCAGATTACAAGCCGGGTCGTCAACAGGCTGGCAGCGGAGTGGCAGAAGGAGCAGGCAGGTGCGGAGTGGGGGACGAGCCGGGGTCAGATGCAGGCAGGAAACAGGAACGTCAGGAAGCAAGCCGGGTCACAACAGGAACAGAAGTCAGGTAGCTAATTGCAGGTTACACAGGGAACGCTGTAGAGCAGACAGCACTGAGCCTGGAAACTGGCTGAGTTTAAATAGCCCGTTTGGGCGGACCAAGCTGTCACATGGTGCATGCACACCAATGGCATCCTGACAGGGGCAGAGGTAATAGGTCATCTTCTTCTGCAGCCATCTTGGGTGCTGGAATGCCCTTCCTGACATGAAGAGGTAACAGGTCGTCTTCTTCGGCAGCCATTTTGGGTGCTGGCATGCCCTTCCTGACACTGCCCCTCCCCAAAGGGCAGCCTACGGATGCCCAACTTGGCCCACTTGTCAGGATGGGAGTTCTTAAAAGCCTGAACCAAATCTTGGGCATGGATATTACCTTCGGGTTCCCAGGAGTTGTCCTCTGGCCCATATCCTTTCCATTTTATCAGGAACTGGATCTGATTTCTTTTCTTCCTGCAGTCTAAGATTGTTTCTACCTCAAACTCTTCCTCCCCGTCAATAATTACAGGTTCAGGCGGGCCAGAACTTCGTCCTGGAAAGGGGTCAGGAATGGCAGGTTTCAACAAGGTTATGTGGAACACAGGGTGGATTCTAAATGACTCAGGCAACTCTAATTCATACGCAACCTCATTGATCCGTCTCTTCACCGGAAAGGGTCCTATAAATTTAGGGCCCAGTTTCTTCGAGGGACAGGCCAGTTTCAAATTAGTAGTTGCTAGCCACACTTGGTCACCAGGGTTCAAGATCAATTCTCCTCTTCTTTTCCTGTCAAAAACTTCCTTATTGTATGCCTGTGTCTTGGCCATTGTTTCCTGTAGTAGTCTGTTATTGGCGTTGAAGAAATTAATAGTTTCGGAAACAGCTGGTACAGGGGAATCTGGAATTGTATTAGACAAAAAAGAAGGGTGGAAACCGTAGTTTGCAAAAAATGGAGATTGCTTTGTAGCAGAGTGTACTGAATTGTTATAAGAAAACTCGGCCAGGGGAAGCAGAGAAGCCCAATCGTCTTGAGAAAATGAGGTGAAACATCGTAGGTACTGTTCGAGGGTCTGATTAGTCCTCTCTGTTTGCCCATTTGTTTGTGGGTGATATGCAGAAGAAAATTAAAGTTCAATCCCGAGCGAATCACATAAGGCTCTCCAGAATCTGGATGTAAACTGCACCCCACGGTCGGACACAATATTGGCCGGAATCCCGTGAAGCCTTACGATCTCCTTGACAAAAATTTGAGCTGTTTCTCGTGCAGATGGTGTGCCCTTCATGGGCAGGAAGTGTGCCATCTTAGACAGCCTATCGACAACTACAAAAATGGTGTTGTGGCCCTCAGATGGGGGGAGTTCTACAATAAAATCTATTGAGATCATCTTCCAAGGTCTACTGGGAACTGGTAAGGGTTTTAGAAGACCCCAGGCTCTGGATCTGCTGGTTTTATTGCGGATGCAAGTGGTACAAGATTCTACATATTTCCTACAATCCTTCTCCACCCCCGGCCACCAAAATGTCCGTTGTACTAATTCAGTTGTCTTGCCAATGCCAAAGTGACCTGCCAGCACATGATCATGGCATCGCCCCAGGATGGCCATTCGGAGGTCTTCTGGCACAAAGACCTTGTCTTCGTGCCAAAGTAGCCCATCCTTTGCCAGTAGAGAGACCCCAGCTGGTGAAGGGTTCCTTACTAGAGTTTGTTTAATTTGTTTTATTAACTCTCCTTGAAGCAACATGAAGTTCCCAGGGGATAGAATGGTATCAGGAGATGAGATTTCTTCAGGTTTGCTGAACATGCGTGATAGCGCATCGGGTTTTGTATTCTTCGATCCGGGCCTGAATGTTAAGTGGAAAGTGAATCTAGAAAAGAATAGTGCCCACCTGGCTTGTCGGGGTTTCAATCTTTTTGCAGTTCTTAAATACTCGAGGTTCTTATGATCTGTATAGATCAAGATTGGGTGTGCAGCCCCTTCTAGCAGGTACCTCCATTCCTCCAGAGCGGCTTTGATGGCCAAAAGTTCACGGTCCCCGACGTCATAGTTCCTTTCAGCATTAGACAGCTTGCGGGAAAAAAAAGCAACTGGATGCAGTAGAGCCTTAGCTCCCTGCCTCTGAGATAATATTGCTCCGACCGCTGTTTCTGAGGCATCCACTTCCAAGACATAGGGTAGGGCTGGATCAGGGTGTTTCAGGACAGATGCAGATGTGAAAAGTCTTTTTAGGGTGTCAAAAGCTTTCTGAGCTTTCGGAGACCAAGAGAATCTTGTACCTTGCTTGGTTAAACTTGTAATGGGGGATATGATTGCAGAAAAATTTCTGATGAATTTTCGATAAAAATTTGCAAACCCCACGAAACGTTGGACACCCTTCCTATCACTGGGAGCAGGCCAATCCAGGATGGCTGTAACCTTCTGGGGATCCATCTGGATGCCTTCAGTGGAAATGATTAAACCCAGGAATTGGATGCTTTGGCGTTCAAATACGCATTTCTCTGGTTTTGCATAAAGTCCGTGTTGTCGAAGGCGACTCAATACATTTTTGACGTGACTACGGTGGTGATCTAGAGAGGGAGAGAAGATTAGTATATCATCAAGATAAACGACAACAAAAAGATCCAGGAAATCTCGAAAGACATCGTTGATGAAGTGCTGAAAAGTAGCGGGAGCATTGCAAAGTCCAAAGGGCATTACGAGGTATTCGAAATGCCCAAACCGAGTGCGGAACGCCGTCTTCCATTCATCCCCCTCTCGTATGCGAACCAGGTTATAAGCACCCCGAAGATCCAATTTTGTGAAAATAGTGGCCGTACCGAGTCGCTGGAATAGTTCAGGCACAAGTGGAAGAGGGTAACGGTTTTTCACAGTGATCTTATTAAGTTCACGGTAGTCCACACAGGGGCGTAATGAGTGGTCCTTTTTTTCTACAAAGAAGATCCCCGCACCAGCAGGAGATGTGGAAGGGCGAATGAACCCCTTTTTAAGGTTCTCATCAATGTAGTCTTTCAAAGCAGCAAGTTCAGATTCAGATAGAGGAAAGATCCTGCCAAAAGGAACTTCAACCCCAGGGAGGAGCTCAATTGGACAGTCATAGGCCCTGTGGGGAGGAAGCGTTTCTGCCCCCTTTTGGCTGAAAACGTCCAAAAAGTCATGGTATGCCACTGGAACAACTTGGCGAGCTTCGGACTCCACATCGATGCACAGCAGGGGAGATTGGTTCTGATGATTCTCTTGCCAGCAATGCTGAAGGCAATAGGGGGAAAGAAACTTGATTTCTTCCGTAACCCAATTAATGTGAGGGTTATGAGCTTTTAACCAAGGCATACCCAGAATGATTGGGAACAGAGGGGAGGCAATGGCATCTAGGCGTAAAAGCTCTTGATGGTTCTTGGCAATGGTGGTGGATAACGGGATGGTTTCATGAGTAACCAATCCAGATTTAATGGTGGATCCGTCTGCCAGATGTACAGAAAGTCTCTGAGCCTTGGGTAGTAGAGGAATGTGATGTTTGGCAGCAAAAGCTAAATCTATGAAACAGCTGCAAGCTCCAGAGTCAATTATAGCGGGAGTCTGGATAACTCCTCCTGGGAGCTGCAACAAAATGGAAAGAGCAAGATGAGCAGAGTTATTGGGTAGAGATGGAGGAGAAGCGGATGTAACTGAGAGGCACTTACGGATTTTGACTGGGCAAGACCTCACATAATGTCCTGATCCTCCACAGTACAGGCAAAGATTTAGCTGGCGTCTGCGCTGGTGTTCTTCCGTAGTCAAAGAAGGGCGGAGGAGACCAAGCTGCATGGGTTCAGATGCATCTGAAGCAGATGCGGCAGGAGCAGGTGAAGCAGGACTGAAAGAACCAGGCACTCTTGGAAGCATCCATACTGGGCGTGACTGGTCAGTAGCTCGTTCCGACCTACGTTCCCTTAGGCGACGGTCAATCTGGATTGACAAATTTATAAGTGTCTCCAAGGTGGAAGGAACACCTGTTCGTGCTAGCTCGTCCTTGAGCTGATCAGAAAGGCCCATGCGAAACCGGTAACGCAGGGCAGCATCGTTCCAGCTGGTATCGGAACTCCATCGCCTAAATTCAGAAACATAGTCCTCCACGGCCCTGCGACCCTGCCGAAGCGTGTGAAGAGCAGCTTCCGCAGTAGCGGCTTGCTGGGGGTCTTCATATAACTGAGCCATGGCTCCAAAGAAAGAGGCCAAGTCCATCAGAGATGTAGCCTTTTGTTCAAGGAGTCGGTGGGCCCAGGCCTGCGGTTCCCCCTGAAGCAAGGAAATGACAAACCCGACTTTGGTGGCTTCCAGGGAGAAGGTGCGTGGTTGTAGCGAAAAATAGAGTTCGCATGCGTTGCGAAAAGCTCTGAACTTGTTGCGTTCTCCTTGGAACTTTTCAGGAGTTGGAACTCTGGGTTCAGGTGGTAGCATAACAACTGAGGGGGTTGCTGGCATCCCAGAAGTGGAAGGTGCTTGAGCAGGAGCAGAGGCAGACAAGGTCTGTATTTGGCCTTCCAGCTGGGTATAACCATGTTGTAAGTCTTTTACGGCTTGGGTTAATCCGGCGAGGTGTTGGCAGAGTTCCTCCATAGGAGAGGGTCCTCGCACAGGCTCGGACATGGCTGTCTGCTACTGTCACGTACCTGGTGATGGAGCCTGATATGCAGAGGACGGCCTCTCTTACAGCTCTGACTCGGAGTCCCTGATAGAGCCGACAGGAAGCACCGAGATGCAGAGTCGCACGAGTGCCTGGTAGGATCGCTGAACCTGGAGCTGGATCGGAGCACTCGGCCGGGCTGTAGAGGTGTCTGTAGAAATCCCAGAGAAGTGGTAGGCAGGTAGCTGGAACAAGTAGACAACTGATCCCTCCAGGCAGGAGTGCAGATGCAGCAGAAGGGATGGTGGCACCCTCAAGGCTGAAGAGAAGGCAAGTACAGGCAGGCCGGGTCATACACAACGGGCACGTCAGGAACAGGGGCTGAAGCGGAAGCAGAATCAGATTACAAGCCGGGTCGTCAACAGGCTGGCAGCGGAGTGGCAGAAGGAGCAGGCAGGTGCGGAGTGGGGGACGAGCCGGGGTCAGATGCAGGCAGGAAACAGGAACGTCAGGAAGCAAGCCGGGTCACAACAGGAACAGAAGTCAGGTAGCTAATTGCAGGTTACACAGGGAACGCTGTAGAGCAGACAGCACTGAGCCTGGAAACTGGCTGAGTTTAAATAGCCCGTTTGGGCGGACCAAGCTGTCACATGGTGCATGCACACCAATGGCATCCTGACAGGGGCAGAGGTAATAGGTCATCTTCTTCTGCAGCCATCTTGGGTGCTGGAATGCCCTTCCTGACATGAAGAGGTAACAGGTCGTCTTCTTCGGCAGCCATTTTGGGTGCTGGCATGCCCTTCCTGACAAATGATCAAATGCAACGATCTCATGATTTATTAAAGTATATACAAAAATAACTAAATGTAGGTTCAGTGAGCCAATGCAAGATATTCATACCAAGATAACAATCTTGCATTGTTGTTACAAGAATGACTTAAAGTGATACTAAAGTCTAATTTTTTTAAATAATAAAACGTTTATACTTACCCGCTCTTTGAAATGGTTTTGCACAAAGCAGCCCAGATCCTCCTCTTCTTGGGTCCCTCAAGCAGTTTTCTATTGGGGCTCCTGAGCCAAGCCGCATCTCCAGGTATCCATTCAGACACAGAGCTACAGTTCGGTCCTGCCCCCTCTCTCTTCTGATTGGCTAACTGAGTTTGATTGACAGCAACGGCAGCCAATGGCGCCACTGCCTTGTCTCTGCCAATCAGGAGGGAGAATCCTGGATGGCTGTGGCACTCGTGCACATCGCTGTATAGAGATAGGGCTCAGTATTAGTGGGCTGAGGGGGGATGCTGCACACAGAAGTTTTTTTTTTATCTTAATGCATATAATGCATTAAAATAAAATAAAAAACTTCTGCCTTTACATTACCCATTTAATAGACAGTGCTATGAAGAGAAAATAGCCATCTCTGAAAGAAGAGTTGGCACAAAAGATTTGTTCTTCATAGTTGTGATTGTTTTTATCATGTTCCTTCATTTTTTAAATAGGTCATTGATAAAGACAGAATAAGCTTATAAAGAAAGAAATCATCAGTTAAAACCTCCTGACTTTAATTTAGAGAAAATTGTTTATTATTTTGACATATCGTTATGTTTTTCAATAATTTTCACATTTTTTTAGTCTAATGTTATTGATATTGATATGTTTTTCAAATCAAGATAAAATAATTTTCGCATTTTATTCTGCAGTCACACAGTGTGTGCTTTTGGAGTTAAAGGGGTTAAAATAAATGTTAACACTAGTTAACATGTACTGTCAGTAAAAAGGCTAGGACTAAAATTTGCTTTCTATTTTCCTAATGCACATTTAGTGCAGTTGTACAATGTAAAGTGTACTACTAAGACAATTTGAATATCTACATGAGCTACTGTTCAAGCTAAGGGTCAGTTCACACCAAAATCACACAAGCAATCATGCAAGCGATCCTCATTCCTGTGCAATGTCCATGTGTGACTTTTCATTTATATGGGCTATAAACAGGGCCGGCCCAAGACATTGTGCTGACTGGGCCCAAGAATGAAATGCTGCCCCCCTTCCCCAAAAAAATAAAATAAAAAATCACACCCACCAAAAGGCTCCCACATTCATTATTTTATATCATAACTAAAATGAAATTTATCAGAAAATCTGATTAAAAATGCCAAAGCTATCAATATACGTTTATTGCATTTTTTTTTAACCAAAAATATGTAGCAGAATACATATTGGCCTAAACTGATGAAAACATTTATTTATAGCCAATATTTAGCTAGTTTCCACCATCCCTGCTAAGCTTAATTTTCTACAGTATGTATTTTTTTAAGTTTGATGTGTATTATATGTGTTACGTATCGGAGACCAGTATTGTTGTAATATTGAAGCCTATTGAGATTTCCATACATTAGAGGGTTCCACCATTATTGTAAGTTATTGATCAGTAAGTTAGTGCTGCACTTCTTTTTTGCGGTGTGGGAACACAATAACAGTGCTTAGCGGCAAGCCTTTTACTAACAATGTTTTAATTTATTTTACTTCCAGTAGTTTATTGTAAATAGTAGTGTGGTGATTACTAGACATGTGCATTCGTTTTCGTCCGAATGCATTTTCGTCCGAATTTCAGCTATTTTCGTTTTCGTTTTGACAAACGATAACGAAAGCACAAAATCCGAAAAAAGGAAAGATCCGACATAAATAAATGCTTTATTTTCGTTTTCATTGTTACAACAGTTCGATATAGAATAGGAGATTCGACATGACTCTGACGATAACAATCTGTCTATAGAACCTGTGGTCGAATGTGCTTAACCTTACCTCTATTAGTCCAAGATTATATAGAGAAAATATTCGACAGAGAAAAAAGATTTGACAGAGAGAAAAGATTCTGCAAGTTACTGTCCTAAAAAGTGTTTGGGGACCCGGGTCCTGCCCCAGGGGACATGTATCAATGCAAAAAAAAGTTTTAAAAACGGCCGTTTTTTCGGGAGCAGTGATTTTAATAATGATTAAAGTGAAACAATAAAAGTGTAATATTCCTTTAAATTTCGTAGGGGGGGGGTTGTCTATAGTATGCCTGTGAAGGGGCGCATGTTTCCCGTGCTTAGAACTGTCCCTGCACAAAGTGTCATTTATGCAGGAAAAAAAGTCCTTTAAAATCACTCGCAGCTATAATGAATTGTCGGCTCCCGTAATACAGAGAACACTCATTGAAAGTCATTGATAAAAAAATAAATAAATAAATAAATAAATAAAAAAAAAAGCGTGGGGGTCCCCCAAATTCAATTTCCAGGCCCTTCAGGTCTGGTATGGATATTAAGGGGAACCCTGCCTCAAATTTAAGAAAAAATTTGACGTGGGGTTCCCCCTAAATATCCATAACCAGACCCTTCAGGTCTGGTATGGATATTAAGGGGAACCCCGCATCAAATTTAAAAAAAGAGGGGGGGACGAGAGAGCGGCCCCCCCTCCCTCCTGAACCGTACCAGGCCACATGCGGCCTGCCAGGTTGCGTGCTCGGATAAAGGGTCTGGTATGGATTTTTAGGGGGAACCCCACGTCAATTTTTTTTTAATTTGACGCGGGGTTCCCCTTAATATCCATACCAGACCTGAAGGGTCTGGTTATGGATATTTAGGGGGAACCCCACGTCAAATTTTTTCTTAAATTTGAGGCAGGGTTCTCCTTAATATCCATACCAGACCTGAAGGGCCTGGTAATTGAATTTGGGGGACCCCCACGCTTTTTTTTTTATTTATTTATTTATTTATTTTTTTATCAATGACTTTCAATGAGTGTTCTCTGTATTACGGGAGCCGACAATTCATTATAGCTGCGAGTGATTTTAAAGGACTTTTTTTCCTGCATAAATGACACTTTGTGCAGGGACAATTCTAAGCACGGGAAACATGCGCCCCTTCACAGGCATACTATAGACAACCCCCCCCTACGAAATTTAAAGGAATATTACACTTTTATTGTTTCACTTTAATCATTATTAAAATCACTGCTCCCGAAAAAACGGACGTTTTTAAAACTTTTTTTTGCATTGATACATGTCCCCTGGGGCAGGACCCGGGTCCCCAAACACTTTTTAGGACAGTAACTTGCAAATTAGCCTTTAAAATTAGCACTTTAGATTTTGAACGTTGGAGTCCCATAGACTTTAATAGGGTTCTAAAGTATGCTATATAGTTAGCTCCGTCGAATCTTCTTTATACATTCGACAGACACCATAAGCCTTCCAAGACAGATTCGACCGTAATTCATGTGGATTTTCGGACGAATGCAATTTTTGAACGAAAAACGAAATAAATAAAAACGAATTTCGGGAGTAACTAAATAAATTAAGTTTTCAGACGAAAACGAAATTCCGAAACGAAATATTTTACTCTGCACATGTCTAGTGATTACCTATTATACCAAAGATCAGGATGTGGAATTAATAAACATCAACAGATTTCAGTTATGCCCCACCAGGCCGGCCCCCCCCATGGACAATGTGTCTGGCTGCTGAGTTCATCACCCCATCCCTGCATTCAGTTTGGCAGATTGGCACTAATTGGCAGCACTGATAGGCAGCAGTGATTGCCACTGACGGACAGCAATGATTGGCGGTACTGATGTGCCCTGATTGGCACCAATAGAAAGCACTGATTGGCAGCACTAATGGGCACTGATAGGCAGCACTGATATTCAGCACTGATGTGCGCTGGTAGTTGGGACTCATGGGCATTGATTGGCCGCACTGGTGGGCATTGATAGGCAGCACTGATAGGTGGCACTGATTGGAAGCACTGGCACTGATTGGCACTGGTAGGTGGCACTAATTGTAAACACTGATTGGCACTGGTAGGTGGCATTGGTTGGCACTGATATTAGGCGGCACTGATTGACACTGACAGGTGGGACTGATTGGAAACACTGATTAGCACTGACAGGTGGCATTGATTGGCACTGACAGGTGACACTGATTGGAAACACTGTTTGGCACTGACAAGTGGCACTGACTGGCACTGGCAGGTGGCACCGACAGAGGAGGGGGAGTTTCACACTGAGCCAATATTAACCCTTAGTGAAACAAACTGTGTGTGACCCTTCCAAAAATATTGAATGATACTTAGACTAAAAATACACATTATTCGTGGACACAAACAGAATTCCTACTAAATCTAAAAGCTAAGGAATTGTATTAAGAAATAAACCTTTATGTGTGAATGAGGTATTGGGGCTCATTTGCAAGGATACTGTGGCCTGTACAATGTGAATCAGTAGTTTGTTTATGTGGCTGGAGCCACCTGGAGCTGTGTGCAGGCACCAAATGTTACACTATGGATGACAGGTGTGTGAGTGCAGGTGTACGGCTCCAAACAAAGACCCCTTTCACACTGAGGGTGTTTTGCAGGCGCTATAGAGTTAAAAATAGCGCCTGCAATCCACCCTCAAACAGCTGCTCCATTGTCTCCAGTGTGAAAGCCCGAGGGCTTTCACACTGAAGCGGTGCGCTGGCAGGACGTCAGGAAAAGTCCTGCCAACAGCTTCTTTGGAGCGGTGAAGAAGCGATGTGTTTACCGCTCCTCCACCGCTGCTCCCCATTGAAGTCAATGGGGCAGCGCGGCTATACCGCTGGCAAAACGCCGCTATTGTGGCGCATTGTGGGCAGTTTTAACCCTTTCTTGGCAGCTAGCGGGGGTTAAAAGCGGCCCGCTAATGCCTGAAATGCGACACAAATCTGATGGTAAAACGCTGCTAAAAAAAAATCTGCATTTTACCGCCGACACTATGGGCGGCCCAGTGTGAAAGGGGTCGAAGTGTGTATTCAGGAGCATACTCCCCTACATTTGCACACCTGTCAAGTTTGGACCTGTGGCTGTGTTCATACAACCACTGCGTCCAGACAGCTCAGGCTGTGTAAGCAATTTACTCATTCACAATTCCAGAATACATGGATGAATGAGTTCTTAGGGCTCATTTACACATGAGTTTGGGGATGGTAAAAACCCATGGTTGAGCAGTGTTTTTACTGCCTGACAAATTTGTAACCCCTTTAGCAATGGAGGCAGTGGCTAGGAGTACACATGCCACCATGACTGCGATGCTGTGCTTCACAGCCATAGCAGAAATTATACATTTGTCGAAAAAGTCAAGTAAATAGTGCTGCTATGCAAGCGTCCTGCAATTGCATGCAAAGCACATGATTGCATTGGGGTAAAAACAGGCAGTGAGGAGGCAATATGCCTCCTCACCACCTGTTAAAAGTGCTCTGAAGAGTAATCCAAATGCACAATTTTTTTCTGTGTTCTGGTGTGAATTAAAGCCCATTCAAAATGAATGGGCTCCAAAATCACACCACATGGGAATGCTGATGACAAACAAACCCCTTCCTTTTAGTACAAATCTCCCCTCCAAGGTCTTATTCTCCCATGAAGATTTCCCCCCCAAATCCCCACCCAGTACAGTTCTACCCCCACAGTCCTAAACCCCTCAGCACAAACCACCCTTCCAGCCCCATCTCAGTACAGACCTTCCACATAGCTCCCAACTGTCCCTATTTTCAAGGGACTGTCCCTGATTTAGAACAATGTCCCTCTGTCTCTCTTTCCTCCTCATCTGTCCCTAATTTTGGTATGATCTATTTAGTTGTAAATAAAATGCACATTTTATCTTTCAAAAAGTGTTTCCCAGTGCTAAACTTTTCATCCAATTTTTGGAAATTTTAAAAGCCAATATAAAGGAATAGTAGTGGTAAAAAAAAGCACTTATGGGTTTAATTAACCTTTTTTTTGGTTAATTCTCCTTTAAGGGGGTGTGGCAGGGGCGTGTCCTATGAATGCATACATTTGCTAGTAGGTGTCCCTCATTCCCATCTCAAAATGTTGGGAGGTATACTTCCATTAGGCTAAAAACCTTTGGAAAACAGCGCTGTCCAAAAAAATAACTCTATTAATCAAAACAAGGCCTAAGCCGGTGAAATAAACTGTAAATGTGATACTATAAATATCAGTATAAATTCTTGCTGCAGCCCAAATGTGAGATACCCACACTAAACATCAACCAAAAACCAAATAAAGCTGCGCCAAAACGTATACATTAAAATAATAACATTGTGACATGTTAGATGCTAGTGTAAATTACTAGACCATGTGTACTAACAAAAATTGTGAAAAAATCAGCAATCTAGAACACATAAAAAGTCCAAAAGGAGGGAAGCCCAGAGATATGAGTTTAGTCCATTGAAGTGACTCAAAACAGATAAGGGCACCAAACTAACAGATCCATTCCCCGTTGACCAGGAAGGACGGGCAGTGCTAATAGGAGAGAGCCGGCCGGCTCGCAATCGTACTTATGCTTGTACTCAACTGGAATTTGTGAGTTTGTTTTACTTGTATTTCGTTCAGATTAAAACTTTTATGCAGAATTACGCTATGGGAGCCTTTCTTTCTCTTCTCTTACTTAACAAATACGGTGGAATGTGAGACGCTGTAGGAAAGAGACGTAAGAGGTGGAGACGCCAGCAGAACCCATTGGAGAGACCAGGAACGATCGTTGTTTATTCACGCGTGTACGATCTCCCTAAAAAGAGATCTTGGGAGCTGGTAAGCCTCATTGAAATAGGGGGTGGATATAACTGTCTTGTTGGGCGCACCTGTTATACATCTGAAGATTATCTGTTTTGAGTCACTTCAATGGACTAAACTCATATCTCTGGGCTTCCCTCCTTTTGGACTTTTTATGTGTTCTAGATTGCTGATTTTTTCACAATTTTTGTTAGTACACATGGTCTAGTAATTTACACTAGCATCTAACATGTCACAATGTTATTATTTTAATGTATAAGTTTTGGCGCAGCTTTATTTGGTTTTTGGTTGATACTTCCATTAGGGACCATGGTGGGCATAGGGACATAATAAAAAAAAAAACTAGAAAATGTAGAAGGAGCTCCTGCTCTTGAAGCCTTCCTTTACTAAAGCCAGCAACCATATCAGGGCATGTTAGCCAGGTACAAGGAGCTGGGCAGACCCTGTGAACTAGAAGCAGCCCCCTCTCCCCACCCCCCCCCCCCTTGTTTTGTGTAATCAGATGGTCAGGAACTGCAGCCAATTAGAAGGTAGGATTGCTTCAAAAGGCTCGCAGAAGTTTGCAGCCTCAAAATGTCTGATTATACAGTCACTCAACAAAACAGAGCACGTTCATATGGGACTGTGAACTAGCAGACTGTAGCCCTTCTCACTACATCTCTGCCTGGATTCCGCATCTAGACTGTCAGAAACAATGTAATTAGCGTGTTTCCGTGCTTCCTCTCCATGTTCAAGATTGCAGTGCCCAAACCTCTGCCCTGACTGCCTAGTGTAACATGGAATTCAGTGTCAGCATAGGCAGTGCAGAGAGACCAGCTGTCAAAATTCAGCAGTGATATCAGGGTGGGCGGGACCCAGCAGCTATCAAACACCAGCCAATAATTGGGCTGCTTAAGAAAGGGTGCGGGGCTACATACATGTAGCAGCCCGCACCAGACCCCATTCCATTGGTTGGCGTTTGATAGCTGCTGGGTCCCGCCCACCCCGACATCAACGCTGAATTTTTGACAGCTGGTCTCTCTCTGCATTCAGTTACATTACATGTCAGTTGCACACTGAGGGCTCTGGAAAGGGGGCCTCATTGGCTCAGTGTGATATTGTCTTACAGGCAGCATGGACTGCACACTCATTGGATGCAACCTTTCACAGCAGTCCCACAGGCAGATCTCTGGAGACGACCGGCGTGACCTGTATGGGTACAACTTGTCACTGGCAGCTGCTGCCCCTCTTAAAATGCCACCTGGGACCATGGGCCCACTGGATCCCATGGTAGGGCTAGTCCTGGCTATAACACACAAAAAGTAGAGTATGCACTACTTTTGAAAAACGTGCCACACCAAATTACATGGTACTGCTGTACCATGCAATCTGATGCCTGCAAACGTGCTGCGTTTGTAATCTGCATTTGGGGCACTGTTAACAATGTATTAGCACCAACAGCAGATAGCAAAGGCAGTGCATTTTGAATGAGGTGCAAGAAATGCACAAAGAATGCTCCTTTCCCACACCACATTCTGGTGTGAACCAGCCCTTAGATTTCAACAGGGTACATTTTAAACAAATATGTATACAATGTCTATATGTTAGATTAGGGGTAGGCAACCTGGGGCCCTCCAGCTGTTGTGGAACTACATTTCCCATGAGGCATTGCAAGGCTGTCAGTTACAATTATTCCAGAGGCATGATGGGACTTATAGTTCTGCAACAGCTGAAGGGTCCCAGGTTGCCTACCCCTGTGTTAGATACATTTTGGAGAGAAAAAATTGGAGACATCTTTTTCTGTAGAGGCACTGGCAGATGAAAGTGTTGTGTTATATTCATTAATTATTTAATAATGGAATTTAATATCTAGTGAAAAAAGAAAGACGCTAACAAAGGAGAGATCATTTGAAAAGAAAATACTAAGAGAGAGGCCCTAAATGTATTTTATTGCTTCTAGAAACTTGGGGATGGATTAGGGTGATATGAGATGCTCCAAAAATGGTTGAGCACTGTTCTGCAGAGGACAATTCTATCTTGCTCTAAACAGCAAAAGCACAGTCTTTCACTCATAGCATTAGACCAAGAGATTGTTTTGCAGAACAGATATAGCTAGACAAGAACAGTACATAGGTTCATAGCTGGGGACCATGACGTAGCTTTAAAGTGCAGAATCCTGGAATAAGATTAGTCCATAGTTGCAGCCATGGGTGCAGCCTCTCAATTCCTTCAGGATGGAAAGCGACAATCTCCTCATGGCTCCAGACTATTTATCAGCATCTCAGCCACCTACTGGACACACCCCCAGAGATTGGCTAGGCCCTGCTCAATATTCATGCTGGTCATTTACATTTTTTCACCATAAGCTCTAAAAACGTCTCCTAGAGGCAGGGGCAGCAACCAAACTTCCAGCATTTGAAGCCCTGAACAGACCAGACCAAACAAATAACACCCCTGGCGGTATTCCCGAGCCAAACTCTCTGTGGCTCTCGGTTAAGTTTCAGTACCATTAGCGGTAACCCCGAGCCACACTCTCGATTGCATCTCAGGATCCTGGTGCAGTGTACTTACTTTGTCCCCAGGATCCTGCGATGTCCCCCCCCCCCCCTCCCGCTGTGGCTGCGGGCTGTGTCCTTCTCCCGATGCCTCTGTGTGCCGCGCTCTGTTTCCTGCCGGCGTCCCAGTGCATGGGGCGGAACCCGGCGGCAAATTAAAAAGAATAAAAAATTCATAACACATACAGTTCACTGTAATCTTACAGATTACATTACTGTATGAAATCATTTCACCTCCCTTCTGTCCTTAGTACTTTGTCCGCTGCATGCACTTTTTTTATTATATATACCGTTCTTTCTGCATGGAAACTTGAGATTGTCCATGGCAACCAAAAAGTGTCCCTTTATGTCAAAAGCGGTTTGAGACCAGCTAGAAAACAGCAATAGTAAATTAAAACACTTGCAGAATAGAGCGATAGTAAATCGCTGGGAAATTCATTTATTATTATTATTTTTTATAATTATTTATAGCTATTTATTATATTATAATTTATGATTTAGTGTTTCAAACTTTATCATACATGGGATGTCTACTAAACTCTTGTTTTGACAGATTAAACGCCAAATTTCTATGCAAAACAATGTACCGCTTTGAGACACAAAAATCTGACATAATCATACCGCCACAGTGGATAATGCTTCTCTGTTTCATTGTCATAGTACATAGTATCCCTATGCATTTACAAATATAGCACTACTCCCAAAGAGGTCACTGGTAATTTGGCCCCTTTTTTCCCCTTTAGAACACACAGCCAGGCATACAGCATTTTTGGTATTCTTCCCCTGGCATCTATCAGTCTAGGGGTTTCTTTTTATGGTTTTATTGGAACAGGAACTTGGATAGAAGTGGGGAGCATGGGACACCTGGAACTGCAAAACTGTACAACTCGAGAACTGCTTGACTTCTGCTTGCTATCCACAAACTTCAGGTTGTATTGCACAACCTTTGGCTGTTAGGCACAAACTTCTGGCCGTTAGGCACACATTTCTGGCTGTATTGCACAACCTATGGCTGTATTGCACAACTCCTGGCTGTACTGCACTTGTAAATGAAATGTCCCACTGGATCTGTAGGCTGACTGTGGCCTGTACCCCTTCCAGAGTCTCAAAGCACCACACTGTCACACTCTGCAGCACTGGGGTCTTATACTCACTTAGCCACAGAACAGTTGGGCTTCTTCCCACTGACTTCCTTCTGGCACTCTCCAGTAAGCATCCTCTTGACCCAGCTTATTCCCTGGACAAAGGTTATTTAGTAGGCCCCCAACTATGCCTATCCGGGACCTAGATGTCTTCACTCTGGCGCCTTTAGCTTTTCTGCCCCTTGGGGCAGAGCTTCTACACAGGGTTCCCCTCCTAAAGGACTGGACCCAGAAACACTGCACTGCCCCTTAGGCCTCAAACTACTTATGAGCTCTCCCTCCACCTTCCGGGCACACTCTTCCAGGGATTGACTAGAGTCCCATAAATATTCAGGCTGCCTGTTCTGCTCCCCTCCTACTATGCTTCTAGAAGCCTCTGAAAGACAGGGAGAAGTAGCAGAACATCAGCATATTAAACACTGAACAGCCCTAAGCAACTAAGCCCTGCTGCACTGTTGACAGAGGAGCGAAGCAAACCTTTCCTAACAGCCTACTTATGACTAGGAGGGTGCAGCACAAAAAAAAAATTGATAGTAGGGAGACACCACAATTTGAAACAAGTCCAATATTAACTACTTGCCAACTGGCTCAAGCCTATATACGTCAGAAAAGTGGCACAGGTGCGCAAAGTCATGTACCTGTATGTCGCTACTCGGTGTCCACTGGTGGTCCGCGATCATGGCACGCAGAGGCAGAACGGGGAGATGCCTATGTAAACAAGGCATTTCCCTGTTCTGGCTAGCAACATGACATGGATCTACTGCTCCCAGTGATCAGGAACAGTGATCTCTGTCATGTTCTAGTGAGCCCATCTCCCCTCCAGTTAGAACACGCCCAGGGAACACAATTAACCCTTTGAGTGCCCCCTAGTGTTTAACCCCTTCCCTGCCAGTGATATTTGCACTGATCGCTGTAGAAATGCCAATGGTCCCAAAATAGTGTCAAAAGTGTCTGATCTGTCCGCTGCAATGTCACAGTCATGATAAAAATCGCAGATCGGTGATATTACTAATAAAAAAGAATTAATAATAAAAATGCCATTAATCTATTCCCTATTTTGTAGATGTGATAACTTTTGTGCAAACGAATCAATATACGCTTATTGTGATTTTTCTCACCAAAAATATATAGAAGAATACATATCGGCCTAAACTGAGGAAGAAATTTGTTTTTTCTATATATTTTTGTTGAGATATTTATTATAGCAAAATGTAAAAAATATTGCTTTTTTTTTTAAAATTGACACTCTTTTTTTGTTTATAGCGCAAAAAATAAAAAATGCAGAGGTGATGAAATACCGCCAGAAGAAAGCTCTATTTGTGGGAAAAAATTGTGTTAGGGTACAACGTTTCAGTACCGTGCAATTGTCAATTAAAGCGGCTCAGTGCCGTATCGCAAAAAAGGCTTGGTCAGGAAGGGGGTAAATCCTTCCGGGGCTGAAGTGGTTAAAAACAGTTTCATGATGTACATTCCTCCTCAATCATTTAGTCAACAATGCAGATCCTTATCAATCATGATGAACAATGCCGGTTGAAATGCCTGATCTTGACACTTTCGGTCTCCTCACTACATTTACAGCAAATGACAACTCTGGTCCCCGTCATTAAATATAAACAAAGGGGTGGGGTATACCTTGTGATCCCACTGAATAAATATGGGTATCGCCATATTTTGTCATTGCCGAAATTTAGCCATGTAACCATATTTGGCCAATGATGGTCAGCCACTATCCCTCTCACTTTTTTTATATGGCTGGAGATTCCTGGGCAGCAAATGAATGGACAAAGGACATCACTGGATGCTAAAGATGCATCAGGAGTTTGCACTATACCACTAGCTGATTTCTAGTGCTACAGCAAACACAAATCTGAACACTGTTCAAAAAATAGCTATAATGCAATGGGACATTCTGGATTTAATGCCTAGTCTTTGTATATATACTTCTTAATATATAAATTTTCTTTGAAAAAAAAAGAAAATTAACACTGCACCTTTGCACTACAAACACTAATCTAACACCAAAATCTGTCGTTCTTTCATACATGGGTTTATTGTTGCAGGATTGCACCATAAACATTTTGTAACACTCAACTGTCTCATGTCTGGTGTATAGCCCCTTAAAGATGATATCTTAGTATTTGCATTTAACTAAAGCTGCTTTTCAGAACTTAAAACATCATGAGCTCAGTTTCCAAACACCATCTTAAAAGAAGATATTTCTCTGCATCACTCTGCATTGATGTTAATTTCTTACAACGGCCAAAGACCATTTTAAGGTCTAAAGATCAATACCGCAATAACTGATAAAGCAGTAATGATATGTTTATTTAATGAGACAGCTGGCTTGAATCTGATCTATATTTACAACGCATACTATGATAGCTGATTGCATTTTGAAATCAGGTATGTTATTTATTTACAAGAGAAACTCATCAAGAGCAGAAAAACTAAAAAAATGGGGCATACAGATATATTCTACCTTTCCTTTGATTTCCTTGCCACAACAAGCAGTGAAAGGTGTTAAATGGTCAGTCCACTCAAAGGGGTATATTTATACATTTTTCAATACAAGATTCACACAACTTTCCAGTTGGAAAGGTAGAAAATGTGTTACTCTTGTGTGAAAACATGTACAAGTAAATTCCAAAGTGATATTTTAGATGCACGTGGAGCCTTTTGAGCCTGCGAGTCAGCCCCTAATTTTATTTTAGATATTCCAAAAATCTGCTCTCCTCTGTATAATTCCTGAACCTTATCTGCATGTTCCAGTTCCTTCTGTTCCATTTTCTACAATGTAGCCTAAATAAAATTATGCCAGTAAGGATTGGACCACTTCAGAATGGGCACAACAGGTTTTCAAACCTTAGCCCTTGTACACACGGTCAGATATTCCGACGGAAAATGTCCAATCGGACCGTGTTGTCGGATAATCCGACTGTGTGTGGGCTCCATCGGACTGTTTCCCGTCGGAATATCCGACGGACAAAGTTTTAGAGCTGGACTATCAAACTTTCCGACAACATGATCCGATCGGACTTTGTCCGATTGTGTGTAGAGAATTCCGATCGGACAAAGTGCCACGCATGCTCAAAATAAATTCCTAGACCAAAGCTATTGGCTACTAGCCTGAACGTAGTCCCGTCGTAACGAAATAACATCATCACGTTACGTACGATCGGATTTTCCGACAACTTTGTCCGACCGTGTGTATGCAACACAAGTTTCGGACAAAATCCGATGGATTTTGTTGTCGGAATGTCCGACCTTGTGTACAAGGGCTAATAGGCAACCCAATAGCTGAAGCCCGGTACATACAGGCAGTTTTTTTTTGGGGGGTCAACCCTGTGGGCTAATCGATGTTAGTACAGCATTCAACCCACTGAGCCATTGTGTTCTTATAGGGGGACTGCCCGCCTGCCAGAACACACCGGTCAGCGCTCGCAGCCATTGGCTGTGAGTGCTGACTGAATGCTGATAGGCTCCTGTTTTTCCAGCATACCCATTCAAAACAAGCCAGTGGTTTGGCCGGCTTCTGTCGGACAGGCTGCTTCACACAGTCCAAAAGTTGTGCAGTTTTTGTTGAACTGGATGATACTGGTCGTTATTTGATCCGTGTGTATCTGGCTTAACTGCTTGCCGACCAGCAGCTGTCATTATACTGCAGTAGGTTGGCTCTCCTGAGCGAATCACCATAAGTGTATGTCAGCCGCTTTAAGAGCTCAGTGGGGCACAATGTCTGCCTGCCACCCATGAACGCTCCTCACAGACACAGAACGGGGATCTGTCAATGTAAACTAACAGATTCCCCATTCTGTCAGGGAGGTAGAGTGATCTGCTGTTCCTAGTAATCAGAAACAGCAATCTCTCTCTACTCCTGAGTGAATCGCCATAGGTGTATGTCAGCCGATTTAAGAGCTCAGTGGGGCATGATGTCCGCCTGCCACCCGCGATCGCTCCTCACAGACACAGAACGGGGATCTGTCAATGTAAACTAACAGATTCCCCATTCTGTCAGGGAAGTAGAGCGAACTTCTGTCCCTAGTAATCAGAAACAGCAATCTCTCTCTACTCCCAGTCAGTCCCATCCCCCCACAGTTAGAAACCCCTCCCCAGGACACACTTAACCCCTTGATCACCCCCTAGTGTTAACCCCTTCCTTGCCAGTGACATTTATACAGTAATCAGTGGCTATTTTTAGCTGTGATCTCTGTATAAATGTCAATGGTCCCAAAAAAGTGTCAAAAGTGTTCGATCTGTCTGCCGCAATGTTGCAGTCCCACTAAGAATTGCAGATCACTGCCATTAGTAGTAAAATATATAAATATATATATACTGTATATATATATATACTGTATATATATATATATATATAGAAAGGCCAGTATGGTGGCCTGGAATTATGGGTGGAGCCCGGTGGAGTATATAACCAGCCCGTTCGCCTAGCTCCCTCGTCGGTTCCGGTGCGCGATATCTGATACGTCAGAAATCAAGGGCCGACTATCCTCGAGACCTTACAGTGAGCCGGGTTCGTGAGTTCCCACGCTATTCCGTCCGCCTCGTGTCGACAAAGCCTTGTCGTTCGTCAGCGTCCGTCTGATTGCCGTCTGAGTCGCTATACTCAAATCGAAATTTTCCGTTGTCGTACAACACGTCCGGGCCGGCTGTCGCAGGTAGGGCTTCGGCACCCGTTTCATTTCATGTGTTACAAAGTCACGTAAACTAGATTCCTGAACTCACGAACCACTCACTCTAGATTGCACGAAACGTCTTAACTGTGGCACTCGTATTCGTTACTTCATGTCACTACCCCTTCTTCGAAAGAAGTCGTTATCACTTTTCGGTACATGCCGTTCGTGCCACCAGGCACTTCGTTTCGTAGCACGTCGTTACTAAACTGAACGACTCATTTCTCTATGTTCGAATCGATCGAACCATTTCGAAATTACAGCTGTCTGCTTGTCACGTTAAACTGAGCACTCCGGACAATGTCAATCTCATGTTGTTCAAAACCATAGAAACGGTCGGACCGTTTCAAATCCGAATAAGGTTAAACATTTCAATCATTTCATGCCGTTTGTACTATGTCTGTCATTTCATTTCATTTCAATCATTTCGAGTCATTTCAATCATTTCAGTCTGTTATGTCGGATCATTTCATTTCTACAATTTTTAAATCATTTCATCATTTCTGTCACTTACCGCGCTCCGATACGAATCCCGTCGCATCTCCAATGCACCGATTCGCTTCGAAGTGCCCCAGGGTTCGGCCTCATTTCTGTACATGCTCCAGAGACTGAGTCACTCGCAGGTTCAAGCACGGTCCTTGATTCTAGTCTTTGTCATGGCTTTTCATTTCTGTCACTTATTACGCGCTAATTCGAATCCTGTCGCATTCTGCTATGCACCGATTCGTCCTGGCGTGCCCAACTGCTACGCCTCATTTCAGTACATGCTCCAGAGACGGATTCTTTTATTGTAACCGTCAGTCCAGTCGTTGAAAGTAAAAAAAAAAAAAAAAAGAAAAAAGTAGCAAAGCAAAATCGTATTACCTGCACAATGCTGGTTTAGATTATATGAGATGGCAGATGTATAATATGTGTGAGCTGTCTTCCCCCGCCTGAGCTCCACGCGGCGGGCCTCCCTCCCCGCCTGAGCTCCACGCGGCGGGCCTCCCTCCCCGCCTGAGCTCCACGCGGCGGGCCTCCCTCCCCGCCTGAGCTCCACGCGGCGGGCCTCCCCTCCCCGCCTGAGCTCCACGCGGCGGGCCTCCCTCCCCGCCTGAGCTCCACGCGGCGGGCCTCCCCTCCCCGCCTGATCTCCACGCGGCGGGCCTCCCCTCCCCGCCTGAGCTCCACGCGGCGGGCCTCCCCTCCCCGCCTGAGCTCCACGCGGCGGGCCTCCCCTCCCCGCCTGAGCTCCACGCGGCGGGCCTCCCCCCAGCCTGAGCTCCACGCGGCGGGCCTCCCCCCCCCGCCTAAGCTCCACGTACTATGTGCAATTTGCGTTCCTGTGCAATTTGCAGTCTTGTGCAGTTTGCGTTCTTGTGCTGTTAATGTTCTCGTGCCATTCATGTTCTTGCAAAAAAAAAAAAAAAAAAGGCTGGCAGCGAGGACTACACGGCTCCGTTGTCTCCTTCTCTTGTCTCAGAGAGCGGCAGCCAAAGGTCCTTCAGAGCATGGACCATTCCCAGGCTAACAGCCGAGTTAAGGCGCAGGGGTGTACCCTTTCCAGCTACAGCCAGAAAGGCCGAGCTTTTCGGGCTCCTCTTTCCTCCCCCAGCCGCGGTGGAGGATAGCACCCAGCAGGCCTCCCTGGGCTCTATCGCTGCTTCCATCACGCAGCTTCACACCCTGGTGTCATCTCTGACAACCTCAATATCAGAGGTTCAGGGTCGGGTGGCCCTCCTCGAGACCCGCCCATCCGTTTCTCCTCCAGCATCAGCATCCCAGGCAGTGGATAACATTATCGCAGGTACCCCTGGGCGTACACCAGTAGTGTACCCTTCTCATTTGATATCAGCCAACATCAGGAAGGACATCCTAGAGGGCAAGGACGTCAATCTGGCTTCCCTTCTTATCTCCATTCATGAGCTGGCAGAAAACAAAGCTTACACTTGGGGGGACGTGTCGGTGGTCTTCAAAGCCAAAGACCCCAGGCTGGACAGGAAGCTTTCTGTCACCGAGTTCACCTTGGCCTTCGGCATGTTGAGGGACATCATCTGCTCGGCCTCCCCCGGCAGGAGGGAGGAACTGGATCGTTACCTCCACGTGGTAGTTGACCTGGGTTATAAATACGGCGGTTTTTCATTTTATGACTATCACCGCTCCTTCTCCGCTAAGGCGGCCGCCAGGCTCTCCCAATTTCAGATGCCTACTGACTGGAGTGCCATGGACACCGAGCTGTTCTGCCGACACTTCGCGGGGCTGCGGTCTCCCCTCTGCTGGTTGCAGGCTCAACTGCTTCCCCCTGGCTTCAAGAGAGTTCTTTAATTTAGTGAGTTGGAAGAGGCAAACCTTGAAATTGCATATTCATACAGCCTCAAAAAATCTATTGAAGAATGTGTGACCAGTAGGGGTCTGGTGAGTGTACAAATATGCAGGCGCCCGGAACAGCAGGGTCCTTGTCCTGTGGGGGAACACCCAGCCGGAGGGCTGTGGCCCTCTGGGTCACATAGCTGAATTTTAAAGGAGGTCATCAGGGTCCCAGCTCAGGGAGAGCTGAGGGAATCATGCCTGGTGTTGCTGTGAGCAGTTTGGAATAGGCAAAACATAAATATTTCTTAGGCCGCGTACACACGGGCGGACTGTTCGCCCAACTTTGTCCGCTGGACAGTGTTTGGGCGGACAGTCCGCTCGTGTGTGGGCTTTCAGCGGACAGTTTCAGCGGACAGTTGGACGGACAAGGTTTTTCGGAATTTCCTAAAAACTGTCCGCTGAAACCTTGTTTGAGCGAACAGTCCGCCCGTGTGTAGGCTTGTTCGTCAAACAAAGTTGCGCGCATGCTCAGAAAGGATTTTCACGCCGAAAGCTATAATGCAGTGTATAGGACGTCGTATTTTTCGTCCCGTCGTACGTGCCATTCACGTCATTGCGCACGGTTTCAGCAAACTGTTCGTCCGTCGTGTGTGGCCATGTCCGTCCATGCTAAGTTTGAGCGGACTTTTTGCCGAAACTGTTGGACGGACAAAGTTGGGCGAACAGTCCGCGCGTGTGTACGCGGCCTTACTGTGAACAATGGGAACAAGCTTGTACCAGGAAGCAAAATATACAATAAATACTTTTTACAAAGATAATTATTTTGGTGCTCAACCTTACAATATCACGTTTGCCTGGAAGATAAAGCTGGGCAAGTTTTTCCAGCTATATATTTCTTCTTTAGCACTAATCTTAATATTGTAGAAACACCTTATCGGACAAGCGTTGCCGAACATCTGTACAGCAACTATTAACCTCCCTGGCGGTATGATTATGTCAGATTTTTGATGGTGAAAGCAGTAAAATTGTTTTGCATGGAAATTTGGCGTTTTATATTGTAGCCCTGTAATTCTTAGGAATAATGCACTTAAATCTGTCCAAGTCAGAGTCTAGTAGATATCCCGGGTATGAGAAAGTTTGAAACACAAAATCATAAATTATAATATAATAAATAACTATAAATAATAACACATGCTAATATAATAATAACAATACATTTCATTCAATACATGTTAGTCAATAATATAATCAAATCAAAAACACTGAACATTTTTGTGTCCAAACAAGGGTGCAATATTACTAGTCATATTGCTTCAGTTAACATCCCAGGTATGATACATTTTGAAAGATGGGACTACACAAAGTCTGACATCACAATCAGGACAATGGAACCTGGTTTCCTTTCGGATTTTCTTTCCACTGTCATCACGCTTTGAGCAACAAACTGCACACATCCTTGTGAGTGCTGACTTTTTCTCAGTTGGTGGGATGTAGTCCATAAAGTGACAACCAGTCAGGCGTTCCAGGTTGACAACGCCAGCAGAACGATATTCCAGCTCTATTCACAACCATTGGTGTTTGGTGGTTCATCATGAAGCCACAGGTAAAGATAGACCAGAAAGATCAGCTTGGCAACTTTCCAAACAAAGTCAGCATGAACCACAGGCTTATCGCTTCTATTTTTTTTTTGCAGAATGTAGGCATTCCACAAGCATTGCTCAAGAAGATCCCTGAAGGTCTTTTTGTAATACTTTTTTTTGTTGTTTTCTCATTGCTTGGTCTGCTTTGTCAACACCTCATGGTGTTGTTCTAGTCTATCTTTACCTGTGGCTTCATGATGTGTTTCCTACCTTTTGTGCTTACCATGACAGTGGAGCTATTATGAATTGTACTCATTAGACATACATCTTTTTTGGCACAACATCACAGTGGCATCATTTTGCCTTTCAGCCAGGCAACCATTTCTCCAGTCTTGAGCTTCCTATTGCAACAGATTAGCAGTATGTCACGCCAGTTAGCCCTAACAGTTCCATAGGCATCCATTTTGTTCTGCAGAAGGAACTCATAAAGTTTAGGAGATGTGTAAAAGTTGTCTGTAGCTTACGCAATAGCACTGATTTAACAATGGCTCAATCAGTAAAAGAATGGAAGATGTTGCCATTCCACAATTACTGTATTTTGGGTTGAATTTGGTTCCTTTCCCAGTGTATAGGACAGAATTCCAAATGTAACCAGTTGTTGATTCACATAGAATGAAGGATTTTACGCCAAATTGTGCTCTCTTTGATGCCATAGATTGTATCCAGCCGAGCCTTCCCTTGTAGGCTATTCGATTTTCATCTATGCTGATGTCTCTATCTGGCACATAGCTCAGTTGCAAATTCTTCAGAATCATTTGATATACTTCCCAAATTTTCTTGAGTTTTGGTGCTGGATGAGTAGTTTCATCAAATTCTTCATTGTTTTCAAAGTGCAAGTACTTAATTATCAGGCAAAATTTGTACTCTGACATGACGATGCCAAAGAATGGAAATAAATAATTTATTGGTTGTCCAATACCACTTCTGCATGGGTTTCCCCACCACTTCCTGAAGAATTATTAGGCCCAGAAATTTCCAAATGTCCTCTTTGGTCACTGGTTCCCACTTTGTACTTCTTGAAAACTTCTGATGCATAGCAGCTTGTTGCTCTTGGTACCGGTTTGTCTCTGTAACTATTTTTTCAATAACCTCATCGGTCAAAAATAGTTGTAGGTATGTCAAGAGGTTGTCATCTTAAACATCCATTTCCATACCAGGAGCTCCAGTAAATGGGAATCTTGGGGGCGCTGAGTAATGCGTACGGTAGTCAATAGAACATCAAGTCCGCACATCACTGAGCTCAGTCCCAGGATTGTCACTGAAATCACTTTCCGTGTCCGAAGACAAATTTCCCTACGAAATGCTATCACTCAATTCTGCTAGTGATTCTGTATTGATATCACTGTTTGCCAGCAGGTTATAAGCCTCTTTTGATTTAGAGGCATGCTTTTTGGATGCCATGGTCGTTCTACAGTTTCCAGGCAGAAAGAAAACTACAGGCAGGGGCACTGGACAAAGCACTGGGGGGGGGGGGAAACTGAGGTCAAATGATTTGATACAGTAATGTAATCCAATAAGATTACAATGTATTGTGTGTGTTGTGATTTATACTTTTTGAATCTGTTGCCGTTTCCACCCCCTGCGTCGCGACGCTCGCAGCAAAGGGAGGCCAGAACACACATAGCATCGGGCGGAAGATCCGGCCGCTGGACACAGCGGGAGTACATTGTGGGATCATGGGGACAAGGTAAGACACCTCTTCCAGGATCCAGCGATGCAATCCTGAGTGTGGCTCAGGGTTACCGCTAATTGTACTTGGGAATACAGCCAAGGAGGTTAAGTTAAGCTTGCCTGATGTGGTAGATTGCTTACCATGTAATACAAAATAAATCTGTATTGAACAGCAAGATACTGGATCTGAAGAGAAAGAATAAATTACACAACCGCTACCTATACTTTGACAGTACCATTTCCAATGCCAATTGTCTGTATGGATATTAAATGAGTATGGTTTATTGATTATACAAACCCTGCTTTTCATGTATAAACTAACCATAATATCATTGATCCCTGCTCAGTAGCATACTAGGCTATAGAACATTATTATTTTTTCCTTCCTTAATTATCACACAAAAAACTTTTCAAATGTAGGATTTCTCTTAGAGTAGATGGTTCATAAAACTGAATCCCTGCCGATATGAAACACACAAAATGAATGCAGCTCTTTAATCATTAATACATCCTCAATTTTAACCACATAAATGTTATTAAATGCAAGCAGTCTAGCAATCCAGTGGTCTAAGCACTAGTATCTTGAACTGCACTATACAGTCATATGCTCAGACTGAAAGAGGGAGAAGCAGCACAAGGAGCGAACCAGCCAACTAAAGATGAGTTTATCATTGTACTGCTTCTCCCTTCACAGCTCAGTCACATGTTTGGGTAGAGGGCAGATCTGTAGGTGTCACTTTCCCCATCCACCCTCCCCCCTCCAAATTCAACATGATAGTGATTTTTTAAAACACTTTTCATTGATCTCATGACCGTGAGATCACTTCCAAAACAAGTTTGGTGCTCTAGGATTATAATATCATTGGGGTTGACTTACTAAAGGCTGGTAGACAGTGCACTTTGCAAATGCAGTTGCTCTAGAGCAGGGGAATCAAACTGGTGGCCCTCCAGCTGTTGCAAAAGTACAAGTCCCATCAGCCATTGCAAGGCTGACAGTTATAAGCATGACTCCCACAGGCAGAGGCATGATGGGATTTGTAGTTTTGAAACAGCTGAAGGGCCACCAGTTTGATAACCCTGCTCTAGAGCTTATAAACGACAGGAAGCTCTGCTGACTTCCTTCATCCAATCATGTGCAAGCAAAAATGCTGTTTTTTGTTGTTGTATGTAATTATATATTATTTGCAAAGTGAAGTTTTATCTAATTTTATAAGCTCTGAAGCAACTACATTTGCAAAGTGCACAATCTATTTGTCTTTGGTAAATAAATCCTAATGATTAAAAAAAAAAAAAAAAAAAAGGTACACAGTGTTGTTACTATGTACGACCCTGTTCATTCTCAATCCTATCCTTTGATGTAATCACCTACATTCTATTGGAAAATCCAATAAAGATTTATCCTTTCTCTGTAATTGGTTGTTATTTCCTTTTATCTATTTTGACATCTGATTTTGTATTTACTGCTCAGTATCCCATCTGCTACATGATCGAAACAGAATGTAGGAATGTTAGCAAATATCCCAAGGGACATAAAAACATACTGAAATGATTGCCAAAGCGCCTTCATGCCAGAATGTCACATGACTGCTCTGCAGATGTATCCTAGGAATATCTCTTATATAGTACTTCATATTACTTATATAGTTAACATGGATAAGGATAGGTTTTCTGGATAGCTTTTTGAAAGACAATGTAGTGTTTTTGTCTAAACTTTCATTTGTATTTGACTTTTAGAACTAAAACAAATTGTTAAAACGTTTTCATTTAAAAAAAAAGATAAATACTGTATGTTATATTGCATAATAAGGACAAGGTTTGTATTCCCGATACAGAGGGTCCGCAACAAGCACAATTTGTGGTTCTGGTGAATGTATGTAGAAGTTCAATGGCCGTTTTTTTAAAAGAATGATAATGCTCTCCTTGACCTTTCAACTTTTTATTTTATTTTGCCAATGTCTTTTTTTTAAGGTATACTGGGGTAGATTTACTAAAACTGGAGCACTCAGAATCTGGTGCCGCTGTGCATGGGAGCCAATTAGCTTCTAATCTCAGCTTGTTCGATTAAAGCATTTGTAACACTAAAAAAAATAAAGGCATGGATTCTGTTCCCTTAGAGCATGTTATACAGCACAGTGCTTGTGCTGTGTAATTAGGCCCCCTGTGTAACCTAAAATTCCTGGCTAATCCTGCCTGGTTCTGCTGTTCCCCTGCTGTCGTCCTCTCCCCACTCCTTCCCTCCCTGCCTGTCAGCTCGTACCAGTGCCAATCACTCCACTCCTGCTGCTATTATAGCTATAGCATATTGATTCAATCCCATCTGTTATATAATGATAGGTGTCCCAGTGTCTGTGCTATATAAAAACTATGCCAATTTCTACTTTATATCAGATCGTCTCCTGCTCGTCTCTCTCTCTCCTCTCCTCCCCTCCTCCCGGCTGACCTCAGTGGGAGTTCTCGGCTCCTCCCACTGTAGTTGTCAGCCTGGGAGAGGAGATCAGCGAGGAGTCACGTGAGTCAGATGTGTTGCTGCTGCAAGATAGATAGAAAGGATCCTCTCCTGGGCAGAACCTAATAGCTTTTTCTAGCCATTTACATTCAAGGTGTGGTCAGTTTGAAGAATACCTTCCTCAAGTGACAGCACCTGGAACAGGGGAACGGTCCCCACACTCAGAGGTGTTCCAAGACCTGTATTACAGGTAGGGGATTCCAGATGTTGATAGCTTCCAAGTTCAACAAAAAGCTGCAAGGATTTGTCTCTTTGTACAGGCATCCTCCAGCATAAGCAGTGTATGGTCTAGCATCCACATGGGGTCAATATAGTCAGCAATAGCTGTCTTCTGAAAGTACTCTAAAGATGTCAGATATAAGTAATAGACTAAGCCCAGGATGTGTCATGCACCTTACTGAACTTAACCCATGTTGTGTCTTCTTTTTTAAAACGGTAGCCAGTAACCAAAGAAAAAGAGACCTTGTAACCGGCTTTTAAAAATGCAGGTAAGAGAACTGAAAAACAAAGGATTTTACTTGTACACCTGAAGAGACCACCTAGAGTGACTTATGACATCACATTTAAGATGGCACCACCCAGTAGCAGCCTAATGGCTTCTTTATGTCTATACAGGGGAGGTTTTTATAGGTAAATAACATGCCCAGAATACATTAAATGTGCATAGAATCTTAGAAGGGCAACATTGCTGTTGAAATGAGTGGTCTAGCGACAAGGTCTTTTTAAATGTATGGTTTAGAACGAGACATATTTTAATGATTTAACTACTTTAATACCTGAAATCATTTACATTTCAGCGTCATCTGTAGGCCCTGGATGTTTATTATTTCTTAACTGATTAACAACTTGTAACATCTATGTACATTACTGTCTTCTAAAATAAATTATTAAATTGATATGCATAGATTGCTATTGGAAGGTTTGTGTTGGTGACAAAAGTCAATATTACTCTGTGAGGAAACATTATAAATTTCAATGAAGCCTAAACATTTTATTAAGACGCATTTTTTTCTGTGTAAAGTTTTAAATTTTATTGCAAGAACTGTTTCTAAATGACAGAGGGATGTATTGATTCACAGTCTGAGGTAATTTGGTCTCCCCATAAGACAGTCTCTGAAGGACAATGCCGTTGACAAACAGCCGTCTCATCTTACCCAATCATTCAAGTTATCTGAGCAAACCGTTAGTTACATAACCTAAATGAAGTCAAGAGAGATTTAATTCCTCTGCTAAACGAAATTAAAATCCACCAATAGACTGACATTGAAAAACTCTTCTTTCATAGGACATCTTCATTAGGAGTGCACGGTTTTGACTTGGGTGTCTCTTAGAAATCAGAAATAGAGGTTTCAGTTTGAACAGTCAGTTTAACAAGACAATTTCCATATGCACAAAATCTCTTTCAGCTTCTTCCATCTGCCAGGATGGATTAGATGGTTGATAACAAATCACCCATTTCATGACACCATTTTGACACCTAACATAACAGTTCATACTTTGAAATTAAATGATTTATGAGAGCCTGGAAATGGTACCAGCCTGAAGCCTTCATGATGTGTGGATAAATAGAAGCATAATAAAATGATGCAAAAAGACATAGAAACAGAGGGTACCAATAGGGGTTGGCAGGACTTTACTGCTGCTGGCAAAAATATTTCAAATGGATAGATATATCCATGCATATATATTTGCATGTTATTTCTGTATGTGAATGCAGGACCAATAGCTGTTATGTAATATGTAGTGTATACCGTATGTGGATCACATATTTTTTTTAAAAGAGAAATGACGTATGTATGTCTCAGGTGTATGATGCAGCAATAAAGATTTTTTCACTTGAGGCAACAAGATAAACAGGGCAGGACTTAGATCGGAAAGCTGGGACTTCACGATACCATAGTATGCGGTTGATAAGAGTGAAACATAACCATATGCCAGAGTTTCAGAGCCATACAGATCTCTTTATGAGTCTATAAAGAGGCAGCAAGTTACCTCTTTGAAAAAGCTCCTTATAGTGCTAAACATCTCTAGCTCTTTGAAGTTTACTCTTCAGAGTAAAACTTGCCAGAGGTGACTCCTGCTGCTATTTAAACAAGAAAAGTTGTTGCAGCCTGGAGCGCAGTGCTTATTTTTTTTTCTGACTGATTTTCTGGATTGCAATAAGCCGGGCCAGCAATTGGGGATTTTTCAGTGGAGTCTGTAGTGAGCCGCTCACCCTGACCGGTATACATATCTCCTAAAAGTATCATTGGATATTTGCCAGTTTAAAAGAAAAATCAGCTGTCTATAGATTGAGTAATGTAATGTTAAAAGGCAGTAAATCACAAAATGCATGTGGAGTAATTACAGTATCTCGCAAACTTTTGTAAATATTTTATTATAGCTTTTTATGTGACAACACTGAAGAAATTACACTTCGTTCCAATGTAAAGTATTGAGTGCACAGCTTGTATAACAATGTGCATTTTCTGTTCCCTGAAAATAACTCAACACACAGCCATTAATGTCTAAACCTCTGGCAACAAAAGTGAGTACACCCCTAAGTGAAATTTTCCATTTTCCCTACCCAGTGTCGTGTGACTCATTATTGTTACAAGGTCTCAGGTGTGAATGGGAGCAGGTGTGTTAAATTTGGTGTTATCACTCTCTCTCATACTGGTGACTGGAAGTTCAACATGGCACCTAATGGCAAAGAACTCTCTGAGGATCTGCAAAAAATAATTGGTGCTCTACATAAAGATGGCCTAGGCCAGTGATGGCGAACCTTGGCACTCCAGATGTTTTGGAACTACATTTCCCATGATGCTCATGCACTCAGAAGTGTAGCTGAGCATCATGGGAAATGTAGTTCCAAAACATCTGGGGTGCCAAGGTTCGCCATCACTGGCCTAGGCTATAAAAAGATTGCCAAGACCCTGAAACTGAGCTGCAGCATAGTGGCCAAGACCATACAGCAGTTTAACAGGACAGGTTCCACTCAGACCATACCCCACACGCTGCATCAAATTGGTCTTCATGGCTGTCGTCCCAGAAGGAAGCCCCTTCTAAAGATGATGCACAAGAAATTCTGCAAACAGTTTGCTGAAGAGAAGCAGACTAAGGATATGGATTACTGGAACCATGCCCTGTGGTCTGATGAGACCAAGATCAACTTATTTGGTTCAGATGGTGTCAAGCGTGTGGCGCCAACCAGGTGAGGAGTACAAAGACAAATGTGTCTTGCCTACAGTCAAGCATGGCGGTAGGAGTGTCATGGTCTAAGGCTGCATGAGTGCTGCCGGCACTGGGGAGCTACAGTACAGTACATTGAGGGAACCATGAATGCCAACATGTACTGTGACATAATGAAGCAGTGCATGATTCCCTCTCCTTGGAGACTGGGCTGCAGGGCAGTATTTCAACATGATAATGACCCCAAACACACCTCCAAGATGACCACTGCCTTGCTAAAGAAGCTGAGGGTAAAGGTGATGGACTGGCCAAGCATGTCTCCAGAACCAAAACCATATTAAGCATCTGTGGGGTATCCTCAAACAGAACATGGAGGAGTGCAAGGTCTCTAACATCCACCAGCTCCATGATGTCATCATGGAGGACTGGAAAATAATGGTGGCCACACAAAATATTGACACTTTCACTTAGGGGTGTGCTCGCTTTTGTTGCCATCGGTTTATTTTTTTGGGGGCAGCCAATTTACACTGTTTTAAGCTGTGCACTCACTACTTTACATTGTAGCAACGTGTAATTTCTTCAGTGTTGTCACATGAAAAGATATAATAAAATATTTACAAAAATGTGAGGGATGTACTCACTTTTGTGAGATACTGTATATATACGCAATATATAAACAAACACAGAGTCATACTTTAAAAGTGAATCAAGAAATCATGTATTCATTCAGAATACAACACTTCATAGTAATGTCATAATCATACCTTTTATTCACTTAGGGACATGATATATGAACATCATTTTATTCAAATTGACTTTGTTGCTATAGTCAATACATATTATGAATGCAGAATCATACTGATTACCTGCCAAGACTTCCCTACTTTGGAAAGAAGAATCACTGGTACAAGTATTGCAACTGGGGCACCCATGCAAAATGTCTCTTTGGTGATATGTGCAAATGCACAGTAGACATTTGCTGAACTGTACAGCACCAATATCTACATAGCTGTAGCATTTCTGAGCTAGTATCTCAGTCCAGGAAAAAGATGCTGACCCTGAAAAATGTCTAAGCAAAGGAGCCATCCTTCTGGAGCGAGAACAAATGAAGAATTTGTGTGTGTGTGTGGGGGGGGGGGGGGGGGTGTACTGTGAATTCTGTGAGTGGTATTAAATATCTATGAGTGTTACATTTTAAGAGCACTGTCTGGGCCCACCTTAATATGTTATGTCACTAACCCCCGCATTCTAAAATGATTCATAATGTCATTTTATGTGATTCATTTTATGCCCTATTATCACTGCGTTTAGCAAGTAATTCAGCTCTACTTTTACCTATGTGTCTCATTATTCAGAGTAAATATTTTCATTTCTGAATTACAATATTAGCAATTTACTAGGCGGCATTCCAGTGGAATTTGTATACATAGCAAAATCATCTAAAATAGCAGAATTCTTTAAATTTTTTTGATTGTATCAATGCAGTGTGTACAGTGGTGAAAGTCTTTTCACCAAGGCTAACACAGTAATTTCCAAAAAAATAATATGAATATGCTTGCCAGGGCCTGGACTTGAACCTGGGCCCTCTGCTGTGTCTGGCTCTTCTCGCTGAGCTACCTGGGATGCTGGACAGCATCCCATCTGATCCATTGGACAACCCTGTCTTGTCCCTAACTTCTGCTGAACCTTGAACTCTTTGCTCCTCCCATTAACTTACTGATTTAAGCCATGTCTCTGGGCTTCCTGTTTGCCAGATTATTGTGCTCTTCTCCAGCCCATATCTCTTTTTTGTCTTCTCTGCTGCTGTCCTTATTTTTGCTACCACTCATTACAGACCTTTAGCTTGTTCCTTGACTATACTTCTGTCTGATCCCAACCTACAACCAAATGTTATTGACTCTTGGCTTGTTTACTGACTATGCTATTGTTTGATCCTTACCTGCTATATCCGCTACTGGATCCCGGGTTGTTCACCTCCTGGTGGGGCAATCCTGAGGACCGTGACCTGGTATTAACACGCAGCAAAACCCATCTCCACCATCAGGAGCTTTGGTGAACACCGGTTAGTACTTAGACTCCACACCTTGGGTGAGCCCACATTGTCCGCCAGGATGACCTGCTTGTATATCTATCCTGTTGGTCGATGGGAGTCCCCCTACTGGTATATTTACTGGTCTCCGAGCCTGAACCCTGATCCTGACAATGTTTCATGTTCATTATAAGCATATATTAATCTAGATATAATGGCTAGCTTCAACATTTCTAGACATTGTTGGATTATGCCTTGCAAACATAGTCATTGAAAGGCTGTGTAGGCAAATTTCTAACAGTCTTGTTCATTTTATTGCTCTTCTCAGCAGCTCTCATTTGCCAAGAGAGCATTTGACCTTTTGAAGAAATGAGGGACGGAAGCAATAATTAAGTGATGCTCTTCTGCATCCTCTATCTGCAATGGTGCCTATGTAACTTATATTTTTTAATTATACAAAAAGAGTGCAAATTGTGGATTTGTTATGATAAAGCAATTGTGTGAATGGGTCCTTAGCATACATCCCATGCCCCATCTCATGTATCCCATCAGAGTGGCATTTTTTCATAGGGGGCAGGGAAAAGTATAAATCCATTATGTTTACTAAAAGTACAGTAATATTTTAAATAAAGCCCTGCTAGGAGCATTTTTAAGCATGAGTAGTTTAAATCCTTAAAATATGTGCTATGTGCACTTCAATTTTAAAGGAACAAATCTGGTGTGTAGCCTTTACATTGGGAGTGTAGTGCTGTCATGACAATCTTTAATAATCACAAACCTGTGAAAAGTTACTGTTGTTCTAATGTGTGCCCTTGTCAACCTGACTTAACCTTACACTAAAAATGTATGCAAACCAATTTTTCCACTGCATACTTTGCAATGTAGTACAGTAATACCTCTGATTGCAAGTAACACAGTTAACAAGCGTTTCGCAATACGAGCTATTATTTTTTAAAAATCCGGACTCGGTTTGCGAGTGTTGTCTTGCAAAACGAGCAGGATTCAAGTCTCAGTGGTGTGCAGTACCGCATTTGGCCCGAAATTCGGGGCCAACGGTGACACTCGGAGCCATTCGGCGCCACTCGGAAACACTCGGGAATGGAGTGTTTCAGAGTATTTCCAAGCATTTTCCTAGTGTTTTTCAAGTCCATCCAAGCGGTCTCCAAGTATTTCCAAGTGTCTCCGGCACCCCCCCACCTCTGGCCACATGCTGTACTGCAAACAATATAAGTCAATTAAATACGTGATTTCAAATGAATAAAATAGTAGCGCTAATATTCACAACTAAATAAATAAAACTCAAACAATCAAAGACTCCAAATGTGAACAGATAACCTTGAAGTGGCTTTAAGCAATCTTCCACCACACCATATGTGTTTCGGTGTAGCCATATTTGCATGGCTACACAGCAAATTCTAGGCGCATTTAACGTTCGGATACCACCCATTGAGTGTGCAGTGCTTCTGAAGTGGAGAAAAGTGGAGTGGATAGGAGAGCGAGTGGAGTAGAGGGTGAGACTTAAAGTAGGTGCCTGCAATATTGTGTCAATCTCGCCACTTTTATCGGCGAGATTGACACCCTGCGAGCCCCATTGCGGGAGCCGGCGCCGAGTCGGCTTGCATTGGGAAAGGAAAAATGTTTCTTTTTCTTTCCCGATAAGTGACAAGCATCGCTGACATTGAGGCCGGGTTTACACTGGTGCGGGGATCCGAATTGGATTCCCGCCAATACCAGGCACTGTATTTGGTATGAATCTTAAGGGAGAACTCCACGCCAAATTTGAAATAAAAAACCGGCATGGGTTTCCCCTCCAGAGGCATACCAGGCCCATATGTCTGGTAGGGATTTTAAGGAGAACCCCCCTATGCCGAAAAAATGGCATGGGGTGCCCTCAAAATCCATGCCAGACCCCTATCCAAGCACGCAGCCCGGCCGCTCAGGAAAGGGGGTGAGAACGAGCGAGTGCCCCCCTCCTGAGCTGTACCAGGCCGCGTGCCCTCAACATGGGTGGGTGAGTGCTTTGGGGAAGGGGGGCGCACTGCGGCCCCCCACCCCAAATCACCTTGTCCCCATGTTGATGAGGACAAGGCCTCTTCCCTGGCCGTTGGTTGTTGGGGTCTGCGGGTAGGGAGCTTATCAGAATTTGGAAGCTCCCTTTAATAAGGAGGCCCCCAGATCCTGGCCCCCCACCCTATGTGAATAAGTATGGGGTAGGGTGGGGGGACCAGATCTGGGGGCCCCTTTATTAAAGGGGGCTCCCGGATTCCGATAAGCCCCCTGCCCACAGACCCTGACAACCAACGGCCAGGAGGCTCTTGTCATCAACATGGGGACAAGGTGCTTTGGGGTGGGGGGGCCGCAGGGCACCCCCCTTCCTCAAAGCACCCACCCCCCCATGTTGAGGGCATGCAGGCTCGTACGGCTCAGGAGGGGGGCTCGCTCGTCCCCACTCCGTTTCCTGACCAGCCGGGCTGCGTGCTCAGATATGGGGTCTGGTATGGATTTTGGGGGGACCCGCACGCCGTTTTTTTGGCGTAGGGGTTTTCCCCTTAAAATCCCTACCAGACCTAAGGGCCTGGTATGCCCCTGAAAGCACGCAGGTCCCATTAGAGAGGCAACATTGTTGCTTATTTCTCTCACTCGCTGCTATAGGAAAATGTGAAATTTTGCTATTGCAGCCAGCGCGAGAACCAGCGCAATGGGATTGCGCTGTTTAGAGAAGCCTGTCACCGAGAACGAGCGTGACGGGATCGGGCTGGAAATACAATATCGGCAGCACCTACTGTACAAGTTGTTTCTGGGTCCGCCAAGACCGCACTACATCGCATTACTACTGCGAGTTCCCCACTTTGGAAAGTTTATGTTGAAGTGCCTTTGTGTGATAAAAAGGATTTAAGTGCAATAATTGAAGGTTTTGTGTGCCATTTTAAATGAATGGTTTTACTATACTTCACTATTGGAAGCACTTTTTATCTTTACGTGTGGAGTTCGAATTGTTTAAAGAACACCTTTGGAATTATTTATTACCCTTGGGGGATATTAAGCGATACTGCTGAGCATGAGAGTGCAAGGCATGTTCTATTGGTGAGTGCATTTCTTAAGGGAGCGGTGACACTGCACACATATGGTGTGGTGGAAGATTGCTTCAAGTCACTTCAAGATTATCTGTTCACTTTTGGAGTCTAATTACTTGGATGTTTCAATTATTTAATTACTCACGGACTTGAGTTTAAATTTATGGACACTATTATTATTGATCACTTTTTTCACAGGGTGATTGTTTGAGTTTTATTTATTTAGTTGTGAATATTAGCGCTGCTATTTTATTTGAAATCGTGTATTTATATATTATTTATAAGTAGCAGCTGGAGATTTACTTTACACTTATTTTCTTTGTGCGCCGTGATGGTGTAAGAAAGAAAAGGGGCGCAATTTTTTCTTTTTCACTATTATTGTTTGAATATAAGTCAATTATCTATATAATTGACTTATATTGCCTAAATAATATAAGTCAAATATCTTCACTTCCATTGACTTCTATGGGGAAACTCGCTTTGATATGCGAGTGCTTTGCTTTGGTTTACAAGCATTCTCCTGGAACGGATTATGCTCGTAATCCAAGGTTCCACTGTATTTAAAAAGGAATACAGCTCTCCTAAAATAAAACCCATACATTCACTTTAAGCTTTGCCGATTATATTTTACAGTAAATATATAAAGATGCACAATTTAAAAAAAAAATTACAGATAAATTCAGAAACAAAACTATATGTATCAACATTTATACCCAATAAAGTCCTATCTGTCCCAAAAAAAAAAACAATCTGTAGTATGATTAGGGTAGATCTATAAAAAACGCTCTGGGCTTCAAGGAGATTTAGAGAGAAAAAGGTCCAGGAGTCTAGTGGTTAAATGTATTATTATGTCAATGTTTTTTTAATTACATTTGAAAAGAAAAAACAGTAATGCAGGTGTTAGATTTTCTTTTCTCTTTAAGGCTTACTAAATTGAAACCAAATGAGGAAATGTATTTGGGTTAATGAGCACAGCAGTATGCGCACTATGTAATTAAATGAGATTTAAGAAAATGAATTGCATATATGTTCCTCTAAATCTACTGCTTTTGACAAAATGTATCTATGTAAAACTGTATTGTATACTCATATACTACAGAATACCCTAAGCTTTACAGTCTTAAAGTCTTGTCAAATGTACTTTCTGCAGGAATGGAATATATCCTCTTGGCTTTGCAGCATACAGTATAGCCAGAGACTCAACCCTTCATTGAGACTCAGCCTCGGTATTGCATCAGCTACAAAAATAACAACCACCTACCTAATGACACAGCATAATTGGCCTTACAATATGACAGCTACAGACTTTTTACAAGAAAGTTAATCTCTCTGAGAACATGTTGGCTGATGTGAGCTCCTCTGTGCTTTCAGTCATAAGGTGCCAAAAATCACTAGGGAAAATTGTGAATGTTGGTGAGAAGTGCCATGTGTGAAAGGAAAGTCTAGGAAACTCCTGAATTTCAAGGTATTCAAGGAATTGAGATTCTCCCTTCTTCAAGTTTTTGCTAGTTTTAGATCTGCTTGTTATGGGCTCCCCTTCTTCCAGGTTGTGGTGGTAGTTTTAGATCTTTTGGCCATGGGCCAAAATATATAATGATATAATAACATAATAATATGATAATGGTGTTCCGGAGCTCAGCATAATACAATAGTAATTAAACATTGTTTTCCATCATGTCCAATAAATATTTTCACTGAGAAGCCTAAAGTGGCAGTATCACATCTATGGGTACCTGTTACTAGTTACAACAGGGCCATCTTAATAGAATCATGTGTCAGCCTGCCCCAATTCACGCACCTACTTTAAAAAATGAATAGAATAAATAGATGATCGAAATAAACATATATCTATTACTACTTTCAAGCGGGAAACAGTACAGGTGATCAAGACGACACATTACAAGGGGGTCAGCAGGGTAGAGTACAGGGGATCAGGAGTGCACAATGCAGATGGTTGGCTAGGCACAGCATGGGCTCAGGAATCTCCCGAGGTGGAGCATTTTATTGCCACTGCTTGTGTGGGCAGGATGTGTACTGCTCCGATTCCTGCCAGCCCTTCCTTACTTTCCATCTCATGTGATGTAAGTTCCTGAGATAGACAGGAGAGAAGGGCCAGTGGGGATCAGAACAGTACACATCCTGCTCACACACGCAGTAAAATGTTCTGCATCAGTAGATTCTTTCTGAACCAATGCAGACCCCCAGAGTCTACTGGGGGAAGGAGGAGATTTCATTCCAGATCATAGAGTTAGCCCAGTGCAGGTTTCTGCTATTCCCATGGCCCAGAATCCAGGACACTGCCAAGGAACAAGGCCATCTTGGGACAGCTCAGTAAAAAGTCCTGACCGTCCCAGCACAGTATGAATATGTAATGCAAGATTATCATGGGGCCCCCAGTGCACCTGAGCCCCTGAGCAGGTGTGCCAATGTATTAAGATGGCCCTGAGTTACAATGAAGCACTAAAGTACTGAATACTTAATGCATTTGGGTAAATGAGTACCCGATAATCGTACTAAATAGACATGATGGCTTCATTTGGCTTGATTAGAATAGATCTGAAATGTATACTTTTCCTATATAAACATCCTCCTTGTTCGTCCTGATGACCATTGTCATTGGGACAGAAGGTAATGGGAAATACAGTTGTCATAAAGGAAATCTTCATTGGTGTTTTGCTTGCGCTACATCATAATATCCCAAAACATCCTATTTTGGTTATTGTTCTGTAAGTAACTTTATTTAGACCAGTGTAAGCACATATTCCCCTTTTGCCTCTAATTTATATTTTAACGTTATTGTCTTGGCTTTTGTCTGAACATTACTAGGATTTACGTGTTAATTGTTCACTGACGGCTGGAGGATAAGTTGTTGTTCATGTGTATAGAGGCAACTTCTGCCTGAGGGCTTTACTTTGTAGGAACTTTCTTGAACAAAGGGTGCTGGCTCATATTTTGTATGGAACTAGCATTGGTTCTTTATTGTAGGATGCTGGTAAATAGTTTGTATTGGGGTTCAAAGGGTTAGGAATATGGGCTGCTTGTTTCTGTTTGTGGTATTAGTCTACAGGTAATTATAATAGTGAGAGTTATCTCTCCTCACACCAATTTGCAATGGTGCATTTAGATATGAATTTTCATCTTGTAGCTGATGCCAAACATAACAATGACTTTTATTCTTAGTAGACTGTTAATTGTGTTGTATGTAGTGCATCTACCATTTCCTGTTTCAGTTGGATTAATTGATTAATTGCTAACCTCGTATTGTAGTCTTTGGTAAAAATTCAGGACATTAGTCTTTATGATCCCACCGCCTAATAAGCAATGACTATTTTTGCCACTTACTAAAATGATTTCAGTTATGGAAAGATGGCTGAAAATTTAACAGAACTAGCCTTGAGGAAAGAAACATTAATTTAGTTTCAAGACTGTCTAGCTTTGTTGTTTAGCTATATTATTGTAGAATTTGTTAGTAGAATGCTGTTTGATAACACTGGATCAATACAAAACAGAAGAGGATGAAGAACGTATTTGATGACCTCGTCAATTATATTGATTACAGTGTACTAAATGAGCTGCACCAGAACCTTGATTTCTGGGATAATTGTCACATTGTCATAAAAAGATTTATCTGTGCAATTTAAAAATAAGCCCTTTCAAATGTTATTGACCTGAACTAAATGTGGTATCTGTCTAAAGATAGTTTAAAAGGTTAGAGTACCCCTGCAGAGAAGATAAAGCTTTGGAGAATACACTGGCAGCATCAATTTTCATGATCCAGTTCATGTATTAGTACAGAGCTTTGGGTAACGGTTACCAGATGTCTCCAGATTATTGGAGATTAGAAACCCAGCCAAGATTTAACAGCTTTCTGAGTTTGAGTCAGATTTTAAAATGGGTAGTTTATACTTTCACTGCTGTGGGCAAATATCCCTGATGACTTAAATGTAGGCAATTTAAAAGAAAGAACTGTGTGTGACATAAAAAGGTAGTCAACATTTATGGAGAAAGAAAAAAAAAATTAGTATAGGAATAAAGAATATTAAATGTATTAAAATACAACCTGTTTTTCCAGGTCATGTGAGTATGTATATATAATATATATATATATATATATATATATATATATATATATATATATATATATATATATATATTTATGAATAATGCATGCTTTGTTACTGTGTATTGCAGAGAATATTCTAAAATTTAGTGAACTCATTTCCCCTTACTGACTATTAACAAGTTTGTTTTAGAGATGTAGAGGGACAAGTGGAGGTGTTGCCACCAGGCGTCAAACAGACCTCCCCCATTTGTCTTGTCTAGTAAAGGATAGATCAGTAAACCAGTTATTATAGGCATCATTTGCTCCACATTTTCTGTCCCTCGCTTTTGGAGAGTAACCTGTGAGAGTTTTTGAGTATAGTAGCTTTCTGTGGGCTGGAAAGAAAGATTATCTCCTATTTTGCAGCATAACTTAAGCATACTTAAAAACAGGATAAATTAGCCCTATGTATATTTCACATGCTATTCATGATCATCTGAGAAGATACTATATTAATCATAATTATTTCTTTTTTCTTTTTGATTACCGTATTTATAGGCATATAGCATGCACAGGCGTATAGCACGCACATTCATTTTAAGAGGGAAGTTTCAGGGAATTATTTTTTTTTTTTAAATAAGGAACTTTGAAGCAAAATAAGGGTCAGTGTCCATCTGCAGCCTCACCATTGTCATCAATGCAGCCTGATTAATGCCCATCTGCTGCCTCACAAGTGCCATCAATGCAGCCTCATCAGTCCACATTAATGCAGCCTCGCCATTGCCATCAGTGCAGCCTGATCGATGCCCATCTGCAGCCTAGAGGGGACAGGGAGGGGGGCAGGATGACAGATTACATACAGTGAAACTCTTCTATTATAGACAGAACAGTGTTCCAATGGCGGCCCAGGAGACGGGACTTCCTATTACAGAGGCCACCGAGGAAACAGGAGATTGTCACAGTGTGTAATCGGATGGCGATAGCCCCGTCCCCCTCCCTGTCCCCTCCGAGGCAGCTAAAATTTAAGTATTGGCATATAACACGCACACACTATTTGCACCCGATTTACTTGGTGAAAAAGTGAGTGTTTTACACCAATACATACGGTACTTTTAATTGAAACTCCCCTTTCTAGTGGTAGTAGGACTCTTGAATTGCATTTATTGTCTGTAGTAGCCTTCTAACCATTTATGATAACCACTGTACCACATGTAGGTATGCATGGAAGTAATTTTGTGCTCTATAGTAGGTGTCATGCATTTGATTACATCTTCTTTCCTCTTAAATTTTTATTTTTTTTAATAAGGAATTTGAATGTTACAGATAATGAAACATGAAACCAAGCAACAATATAGTCTTGGAGTACATTGCTAACATTGGTATACAGAAGACTGCAAGAGGTATAGAAGTCAGAACAATGGGAAAAATATAAAAGATCCACAACAAGACAATGCATTTAACAATCATTTAAAACTATAGAAAGTTCTATAGCCTAGATGGGGCAGGTGGGCTTGCTAAGGGAAACATAGTGGATTCCTGTCATATGTGTATTTTGGGTACCAGGTATATTGCTGCATCTCCCACATACCCCTGTTGGGAACTAGCTGTGTGGTGAGTGTGTCTTCTGTCTGATATCTATTTGCCAACATGCCAGTATCTCAGATATGCAACATGTGGTATAGTCCATCCAGTTCAACCTGAGTGAGTGTCTACAATTGTCTCCATCCCTGTACATTGCACAGTCACATACCCTCAAGAAGCCCACAATCCATTCATATACTAGGGCCATTTTTGGACAGAAGCCAATTAACCTACCTGCATGTCTTTGGAGTGTGGGAGGAAACCAGGGTAAGCAGAGGAAACCCATGCAGGCACAGGGAGAACTTGCAAACTCCAGGCAGGTAGTGTCGTGGTTGGGATACGAACCAGTGACCCTTCTTACTGCTAGGTGAGAGTGCTAACCACTACACCACTGTGCCTCCCATGAATGAGTCCCATTATTATTGCAAGTTCTTGGTGCAGTGGAAGTCCAATAGACCCTGTCTGTAATACTAGTAGATGGGTAAGGAGAGGGAGGGGGTGATGGAAAGAGGGGGTGAGTGGAGAAGGAGGAGGGCGAGTTACCATGGATAGACGATCGCTTTTGTTGTTTAGCCATGTAAGGCCCCAGGTCAAGCTATGGGGAATCTGTTAGGATGTTGAGGTAATCCGTCGATTCTTTGAAATGAAGCCAGCAAGCCCATGTTTTATAGAATTTCGCTGGAGTGTCTCAAGCTTGATGGATTAGATGTTCCATCTAAGCTATTTTCCCAACTCTGTGGAGCCGTTCAGCTATACTAGGGGGGGGAAGTAGTCCTCCAGTGTGTGGGTACACAGAGTTTTGCTGCATTGATGAGGTGTAGAGTGAGTGATTTTGAGTAGGCCGATTGGGGAATGGAATTATGGAGGAGTAGATATTGGGCTGGAGTGAAATCCAAAGTATGTAATATGTAAAAGAGAACCATGAGCGGTGTTGCATCTCCAACATAAAGAAGAGATGCTGGGGTGAAATTTATGTATTCTGTCAGGGTTCCTGAACCACCTGGAGAGTATTTTGTATCCGTTTTCTAGTGCGGAGACATTCAATGACCCTTTATTTATATGGGTAAAGCTTTTATCCCAGTCCTCTTGTGTGAGGTCTGTGATCAATTCTCTACTCCATTTTTGGCAGGACACATCCTCTTTAGTGGATATCTTGGCATACATGTAAGGCATACATATCTGAGATTATATGTCTTCGGGGTTCAGATCCATTGCATATGGCTTCAAAAGGTGTTTGGTCTCTGCACCACTGAGAGTGTGGAGTACAGCTGAGAAGAAAGTGACGTATTTGAAGGAAGTTGAAAAAGGGGATGGGTGCGTCAGGGAGTCTAGTTGTGAGGGTTTGGAAAGGTACAATTTTCCCTTTGTCAAAAAAGGATTCTGCTCTAATGGATTGTTTTGTGGACATGCCAGTATTGTTAAGGTTAGTGACTCCTGGAGGAAAGTCCGGATTCTGGTCTAGCGTTGTCATTGGGCCTGGTGAGTAGTGATGGCCGAACGGTTCGCCCGGCGGTCGTTTCGCGGCGAATTTCCGACTTTCGCCGTCCGCGGGTTCGAACGCCTTTTTCCGTCGTTCGCCCCGGCGGACTTACGTGTTTAATGTATACAAGAACTTTAACCTTTCGTGACACGTTTATCATGTGTTACAGGACAACCAATTGAGACATGACAGCTCATGGACACTTGGACATTCCCCCTAACCTATAAATACACCCGATCCGGTGGCCATTTTACATTCTTTCTTCTGTCACTGTAGGGAAAGGATCCTGTGTGGAGTAGGGACAGAGAAAACGCTAGCTATTTGGTACACAAAAGTTCTTTTCAGGACTGGTATAGGTGTTAGGTCAGCAGCCTGAGTTTCTTTTGTCAGTTTAGATAAAGGGACAGAGCGCTGTATGCTGCTATTTTAGGGACAGCTCAGCCAGATTAGTCTTTCTTCATCATCATCATCATCATCATCATTAGCTGTTACTATCAGGTCCACAAAAGAGCTGTTCCAGCTAATCGTTCCAGCCTACTCTTTTTTGCCAATTTGTATAGGGACAGGCAGGAAGCAGTGTGTCAGGCAGTGAGGATAATTTTAAAGACTTGCTGTTACTATTAGTTCCACAAAGGTTCTTTTCAGGACTGGTATCAGTGGTACGGTAATAGGCTTGTACACGTATAATATTCTTTCTTCCAAATATAGAAAGAATATTATACTTGACTGCTGCCCTTCTGCTGCAGTCTGCTAATCATTCACAACTCACTTGTTCCACAAAGCTCTTTATCAGGACTGGTAACTTGGTCTGTCTAGGGTGCTACGGTACATAGGCTTGGGTGCGGTACAGTCTGCTGTTCTGTAAGGACCGCTATCGGTCCACAATAGATAGGGTTGCCGTGCACTACTGCTGACCGCTGCCCTATACTGCAGCAGTCCTTCAGCGGTATAGGGACTGACGCACAGTCTGCTAAACACTAATACACAACCTGCTTGGTCCACAAAAGTTCTTATAAGGACTGGTAACTTGGTATAGGGTGCTACGGTACATAGGCCTGAGTGCGTTACAGTCTGCTGTTCTGTAAGGACCGCTATCGGTCCACAATACATAGGGTTGACGTGCACTACTGCTGACCGCTGCCCTATACTGCAGCAGTCCTTCAGCGGTATAGGGACTGACGCACAGTCTGCTAAACACTAACACACAACCTGCTTGGTCCACAAAAGTTCTTATAAGGACTGGTAACTTGGTATAGGGTGCTACGGTACATAGGCCTGAGTGCAGTACAGTCTGCTGTTCTGTAAGGACTGCTATCGGTCCACAATACATAGGGTTGCCGTGCACTACTGCTGACCGCTGCCCTATACTGCAGCAGTCCTTCAGCGGTATAGGGACTGACGCACAGTCTGCTAAACACTAATACACAACCTGCTTGGTCCACAAAAGTTCTTATAAGGACTGGTAACTTGGTATAGGGTGCTACGGTACATAGGCCTGAGTGCGTTACAGTCTGCTGTTCTGTAAGGACCGCTATCGGTCCACAATACATAGGGTTGCCGTGCACTACTGCTGACCGCTGCCCTATACTGCAGCAGTCCTTCATTGGTATAGGGACTGACGTACAGTCTGCTAATCACTAACACACAACCTGCTTGGTCCACAAAAGTTCTTATAAGGACTGGTAACTTGGTATAGGGTGCTACGGTACATAGACCTGAGTGCGTTACAGTCTGCTGTTCTGTAAGGACCGCTATCGGTCCACAATACATAGGGTTGCCGTGCACTACTGCTGACCGCTGCCCTATACTGCAGCAGTCCTTCATTGGTATAGGGACTGACGTACAGTCTGCTAATCACTAACACACAACCTGCTTGGTCCACAAAAGTTCTTATAAGGACTGGTAACTTGGTATAGGGTGCTACGGTACATAGGCCTGAGTGCGTTACAGTCTGCTGTTCTGTAAGGACCGCTATCGGTCCACAATACATAGGGTTGCCGTGCACTACTGCTGACCGCTGCCCTATACTGCAGCAGTCCTTCAGCGGTATAGGGACTGACGCACAGTCTGCTAAACACTAACACACAACCTGCTTGGTCCACAAAAGTTCTTATAAGGACTGGTAACTTGGTATAGGGTGCTACGGTACATAGGCCTGAGTGCGTTACAGTCTGCTGTTCTGTAAGGACCGCTATCGGTCCACAATACATAGGGTTGCCGTGCACTACTGCTGACCGCTGCCCTATACTGCAGCAGTCCTTCATTGGTATAGGGACTGACGTACAGTCTGCTAATCACTAACACACAACCTGCTTGGTCCACAAAAGTTCTTATAAGGACTGGTAACTTGGTATAGGGTGCTACGGTACATAGGCCTGAGTGCGTTACAGTCTGCTGTTCTGTAAGGACCGCTATCGGTCCACAATACATAGGGTTGCCGTGCACTACTGCTGACCGCTGCCCTATACTGCAGCAGTCCTTCATTGGTATAGGGACTGACGTACAGTCTGCTAATCACTAACACACAACCTGCTTGGTCCACAAAAGTTCTTATAAGGACTGGTAACTTGGTATAGGGTGCTACGGTACATAGGCCTGAGTGCGTTACAGTCTGCTGTTCTGTAAGGACCGCTATCGGTCCACAATACATAGGGTTGCCGTGCACTACTGCTGACCGCTGCCCTATACTGCAGCAGTCCTTCATTGGTATAGGGACTGACGTACAGTCTGCTAATCACTAACACACAACCTGCTTGGTCCACAAAAGTTCTTATAAGGACTGGTAACTTGGTATAGGGTGCTACGGTACATAGGCCTGAGTGCGTTACAGTCTGCTGTTCTGTAAGGACCGCTATCGGTCCACAATACATAGGGTTGCCGTGCACTACTGCTGACCGCTGCCCTATACTGCAGCAGTCCTTCATTGGTATAGGGACTGACGTACAGTCTGCTAATCACTAACACACAACCTGCTTGGTCCACAAAAGTTCTTATAAGGACTGGTAACTTGGTATAGGGTGCTACGGTACATAGGCCTGAGTGCGTTACAGTCTGCTGTTCTGTAAGGACCGCTATCGGTCCACAATACATAGGGTTGCCGTGCACTACTGCTGACCGCTGCCCTATACTGCAGCAGTCCTTCATTGGTATAGGGACTGACGTACAGTCTGCTAATCACTAACACACAACCTGCTTGGTCCACAAAAGTTTTTATAAGGACTGGTAACTTGGTATAGGGTGCTACGGTACATAGGCCTGAGTGCAGTACAGTCTGCTGTTCTGTAAGGACCGCTATCGGTCCACAATACATAGGGTTGACGTGCACTACTGCTGACCGCTGCCCTATACTGCAGCAGTCCTTCATTGGTATAGGGACTGACGTACAGTCTGCTAATCACTAACACACAACCTGCTTGGTCCACAAAAGTTCTTATAAGGACTGGTAACTTGGTATAGGGTGCTACGGTACATAGGCCTGAGTGCGTTACAGTCTGCTGTTCTGTAAGGACCGCTATCGGTCCACAATACATAGGGTTGCCGTGCACTACTGCTGACCGCTGCCCTATACTGCAGCAGTCCTTCATTGGTATAGGGACTGACGTACAGTCTGCTAATCACTAACACACAACCTGCTTGGTCCACAAAAGTTTTTATAAGGACTGGTAACTTGGTATAGGGTGCTACGGTACATAGGCCTGAGTGCAGTACAGTCTGCTGTTCTGTAAGGACCGCTATCGGTCCACAATACATAGGGTTGACGTGCACTACTGCTGACCGCTGCCCTATACTGCAGCAGTCCTTCATTGGTATAGGGACTGACGTACAGTCTGCTAATCACTAACACACAACCTGCTTGGTCCACAAAAGTTCTTATAAGGACTGGTAACTTGGTATAGGGTGCTACGGTACATAGGCCTGAGTGCAGTACAGTCTGCTGTTCTGTAAGGACCGCTATCGGTCCACAATACATAGGGTTGCCGTGCACTACTGCTGACCGCTGCCCTATACTGCAGCAGTCCTTCATTGGTATAGGGACTGACGTACAGTCTGCTAATCACTAACACACAACCTGCTTGGTCCACAAAAGTTTTTATAAGGACTGGTAACTTGGTATAGGGTGCTACGGTACATAGGCCTGAGTGCAGTACAGTCTGCTGTTCTGTAAGGACCGCTATCGGTCCACAATACATAGGGTTGACGTGCACTACTGCTGACCGCTGCCCTATACTGCAGCAGTCCTTCAGCGGTATAGGGACTAAGAGTTTTGTCACAGGGTGATTTAAAAAATGACAGGCAGAGGAAGAGGCAGGCCCTTCCGCAGGGGTGGTAGGGGTAGGGCAGGAGCAACAGCCTTGAGCCAAAGTGGGAAGTTGCAGAAGGTGCGTTCAATTACTTTAAAGGACGCACCAGACTTGGTTGAGTGGCTCACTCAGCCTTATTCTTCTGCACCCTCCTCATCCTCTCGATCTGCACCCTCTTCTTCACTCTCTGCTATGTGCACCCCCAAAGACACTACCACCAACAACACCACCACCACTACATACCTTCCGCTTGAGTGCAAATGGGGGCCTTCATGCTCCAGTGTTTTAATAGGGACCCCCGTATAAAAAGCATGAGGGTCAAGGACCAGTACTGGGTGGCAACGTACTTAGATCCCCGGTACAAACACAAAATGGCGGAAATGTTACCGCCGTCGCAGAGGGCTGTCAGAATGCAGCACTTCCAGGCCTTGCTTCGAGAAATGCTGCATTCTGCTTTTGCGTGCGCTGGCAGAGGAGCAATTCCCACTCCCAGAGAAGGATTTGCGGGTACCAATCCAACAGCGCCTGCAAGAAGAGGCCGGTTTGAAGATGTGTTGGTGACTTCGGATATGAGGTCATTCTTTCAGCCGACCCATCGACAGGTGTCATCCGGATCCAGCATCAGGGAACGCCTAGACCGTCAGGTGTCCGACTACATTGGGTTAACGGCCGATGTGGACGCTCTGAGGAGTGATGAACCCCTAGACTACTGGGTGGGCAGGCTTGACCTCTGGCCAGAGCTTGCCCAATTTGCAATCGAACTGTTGGCTTGCCCCTCATCCAGTGTCCTGTCCGAAAGGACGTTCAGCGCAGCAGGGGGGATTGTGACCGATAAGCGTACTCGCCTAGCTCACGACAGTGTTAACTACCTCACATTTCTAAAAATGAATGAGGCATGGATCTCGGAGGAATTCAACACATGTGATCAGTAGACCATGTATATGTCTATAAACAATTTTTGGAATCAAGCACACAGACCTTCTTAATTCATTTGGCTCACTTCCCTGACCCAAAAAAGCACACCGTACTATATGCCCCTACCCTCCTCTTTGAAGAGGTTGAGCGGTGTCATATTTCTACTGGGGCTGCTTATTATGAGGGGTTCCCACCATCCCTGTGCTGTGCTGACTTCCTCCTGGGTGTTCTTATTATGAGGGGCTCCCACCATCCCTGTGCTGTGCTGACTTCCTCCTGGGGGTTCTTATTATGAGGGGCTCCCACCATCCCTGTGCTGTGCTGACTTCCTCCTGGGGGTTCTTATTATGAGGGGATCACACCATCCCTGTGCTGTGCTGACTTCCTCCTGGGGCTGCTTACGGTGCTGCTGTCAGCGCTGTATGTCACGGAGCTGCTGTCAGCGCTGTATGTCACGGAGCTGCTGTCAGCGCTGTATGTCACGGAGCTGCTGTCAGCGCTGTATGTCACGGAGCTGCTGTCAGCGCTGTATGTCACGGAGCTGCTGTCAGCGCTGTATGTCACGGAGCTGCTGTCAGCGCTGTATGTCACGGAGCTGCTGTCAGCGCTGTATGTCACGGAGCTGCTGTCAGCGCTGTATGTCACGGTGCTGCTGTCAGCGCTGTATGTCACGGAGCTGCTGTCAGCGCTGTATGTCACGGAGCTGCTGTCAGTGCTGTATGTCACGGAGCTGCTGTCAGCGCTGTATGTCACGGAGCTGCTGTCAGCGCTGTATGTCACGGAGCTGCTGTCAGCGCTGTATGTCACGGTGCTGCTGTCAGCGCTGTATGTCACGGAGCTGCTGTCAGCGCTGTATGTCACGGAGCTGCTGTCAGTGCTGTATGTCACGGAGCTGCTGTCAGCGCTGTATGTCACGGAGCTGCTGTCAGCGCTGTATGTCACGGAGCTGCTGTCAGCGCTGTATGTCACGGTGCTGCTGTCAGCGCTGTATGTCACGGAGCTGCTGTCAGCGCTGTATGTCACGGAGCTGCTGTCAGCGCTGTATGTCACGGAGCTGCTGTCAGCGCTGTATGTCACGGAGCTGCTGTCAGCGCTGTATGTCACGGAGCTGCTGTCAGCGCTGTATGTCACGGTGCTGATGTCAGTGCTCTGTATTACGGTGCTGCTGTCAGTGCTCTGTATCTCCTGCACCCTCTTGTTTGCCTACCCTGGTCCCTGACCTTCCCTCTCCTCCATTGCCTTCATTAGCTCCATAGTCCTGAATTGTCAGAACAATTTCCCAAATAAAAAAAAAATGCTTGTAGTTATCGATCCCAAATTCACCTCATACATGTATTATGCTATTGTCCAGGTGGTGGGACTACGTGCTACCCCCTAATAATTACCCCGTGGCCGCAAATTCGACCTAAAGGTTTGCGAAATTCGCCTCCCATTGAAGTCAATGGAGCCCGCGGCGAACGGTCGTTTTCGCGAACGTTTGTGCCCGTTCGCGTTTCGCGTTCGCGAAACGTCCCGTCGGAAGTTCGTCCATCACTACTGGTGAGGAGGCAATTTTCATTTTGTTACATACAGTGCGAAAAATCTGAATTGTCGGGCCAATAAGGGGGTGGGACTTGCTTTCCCTTAGGATCCCATGGGGGCTTATCCATTGAAGATGGTGAATAGGTAAGGAGGAACATACCTCCTCTATGTCTATCCAGGCTTTAGCCTTTTTGTGTAGGTGTCAATCTACAATTTTGATTAGGTATCAAGACCAGTAATATTTTTGTATATCCGGTAGGCCTATTCCTCCCCTCAACTTAGGTGTCACCAGTTTCTCCCAATGTACGCGTGAATGTTTGTCAGCCCAAAGAAATTTTAGGCAGAACTTTTTGTAAGTGGCAAAGAATGAGGGCAGCATTTTGATCGGGATCGTTTGTGGTAGATAAAGAAGTCTAGGGAGGATGTTCATTTTCAAAATCACCACCCTGTTCAGGAAGAGAGGATTGTTAGCGATATTTATCGCAAACCCACAGACTGCAATCAACTACTACACTATTCTAGTTTTCACCCTCCAGGTGTATTTAAATCCATTCCAAGAAGTCAGTTAAAAAGAGTTGCTAGGATCACTGATAAACCTAGCTTTAAGGAGGACAGACTAAGTGAGATGGAGGCGAGACTACGACAGCGGGGTTATCCTGGTAATACAGTACATTTTGAACGTACTAATTTAGAAACAAAAAAAGAAAAAAAATCCTGTCCTAGACTCCCCTTCATCTCTCATTTTAATCCCTTCTCTAATAAAGTTAATAATATTATTAAAAAACACTGGTCCATATTAAGCAAAAATTATCCTTCTGTCCCTGAGTTTCGTTTCTCCCCTTTACCTTCATTCCGTAAGGGTAGGACCATATACAATCGATTGGTAAGATCTGACCAGTATATGGCACCCACTTCACGGGTTACTTTTTTGGGACCTCCTAGTTATGGTTCATTTCCTTGCTTGTCATGTATTCAATGTTCTAGCATGATTAAGGGGAAGTCCTTTAATCATCCGACTCCAGGTTACAATATCCCTATAAAAGATAATTTTACATGTCAATCTACATATGTCATATAGATCATCAAATGTCCGTGTGGTTTGATCTGTGTAGGTGAAACTACACAAAAAGTCAAAGACAGAATAGTTAGACATAAATATTCTGTTAGGGATAAAATTTTTAAATTCTTTCTCAATTGAGATATATGGTAATCGATGGTATTCCAACTAATAGATGTGGGGGGGAATAGAGAATTGGAATTAAGAAAAAGAGCAGTTTACTGGATAAATCGCTTAGACTCTTTATATCCTAAAGGGTTAAATACAGATTTTGATCTTTATTTATTTTTATGATGGTATAAATCTCTATATGTGTTGACCGATCTGCCAGATATTGGCCGATACGGCCCCACATTATGAGATTTCTTTGTTTGTTGTTTAGTTTTTTTCATGGTATGTGAATATACAAATTTATTTTGATGATTCATTGATTATGTTTTCTTTGTATTTCTTTGGATGAACTACATGATTCAGCATACTATCTTCAAGGGAAGGCGTCCTTTTGTCCCGTTTTTTAGTTATTGTTCAGATATACCCATAGATATAAAAATGATGTATGAGAGATACAAGGGGTGGTTTGTGGAGATTGATTCCAGCTGAATGTAATTAATTGATTAATGACAGATGTGAGCTATAAGCCTTTATATGTGAAGTTGGTTACAATTTTTATTGCAGGTATGTGGTCATGAGGAAGGGCGATATCAAGCTTAGCCAGAAACGTCACCTGAATACCTGAATTATACCTGATGTGATGTAAATTTTATCAATAAATTTACTTTTGTTTGTGCAGCAATCCCTCTTCTGCTTTTATATATATATATATATATATATATATATATATATATATATATATATATATATATCACTGGATTGCAGGATTGTGTGCATGTGTTACCTAGGTTAATGGTTTATGACTGATGTGGAGAAAAAAAAATGTTTCTTTTCCTCTAATCTTAAAGTGATTGTAAAGTCTCTTTTTTTTTGTTAAAAATAATAAACATTTTATACTTACCTTCATTGTTCAGTGGTTTTGCACAGAGCAGCCCTGATCCTCTTCCTCTTGTGTCCCTCTTTGGCTCTCCTGGCCCCTACCTCCTGACGAATGCTCCCACAGCAAGCAGTTTGCTATGGGGGAACCCGAGCTGAGCTGCAGCTCCCTGTGTCCATTCAGACACGGAGCTGCTGCTCGACCCTGCCCCCTTTCTCTCCTCATTTGCTGACTGATTTTGACATCAGTGGGAGCCAATTGTGCCATGCTGCTGTCTCAGCCAATGAGGAGGGGAGTCCTGGCAGCCCAGACAATCCTACAGCATCACTGGTTAGAGAAGGGGCTCAGGTAACTATCAAAGGGGCTGAGGGGGGCTGCTGCACATAGAAGGCTTTTTATCTTAATGCATAGAATGCATTAAGATAAAACACATTCTGCCTTTAATATTACTTTAATACATTTTGTTTTTGGTCCTGGGGTCCAGAGGCTTTGCAGAGCTTTGGGTGGGATGAAGCCTTCATTCCTGGATTTACATCTTGCTTGATAGTCAGACCTCAATATTAGGATCACTGTCTACAGCTTATTGATGTTGAGGGCTCTCTCACACTTTCAGCCGTGCGAGCCTGACTGCTGTCAGAACACTAAAGTGGTACAAATGCTGCCTGTTTGTTTTAGGAAACCCATTAGGGGGCATCCTGTTAGTCAGAATTTGACTTGGATTTAGTTAGTACCATAAATGAGTGGATGTTTTATGCTATGGAATTGCTGTACAAAGCCATCTGGCACTAAAACTGTGTTTGCTGCCTTGCTGAATAAAATTGTAGGACAGATCTGCTTGGACTGTTCTTGGGTGTCCTGTTCTGTGCATGGTTTAATGCTGCTAATACCAAATGACCCAAGGGTTCAACATCCAAGTATACATTCTTGGGAGATATGATAGGCCAGCACATTCAAATATTTTATTCATACTTTTATCTGGGTAGAAAGAAGAAAACAGCCTTCTGGCTCCACCCCCTATTGCACAGTTTACAGGATGTTATCATTTAAACCAATGGAAAATAGAGTATATATTCCAACCTTGGGTGACAGAGTGGAGCATAAAAATGTTAAGACTAGTAATCCAAAAGACCTTCTTTTGTCTGATTGCATGCAGGTCTCATGAAGCTACATTGATGTTAGTGCTATGTGGCGATTTGTGGACACTGGAAGTACTAAACACATCCATAAAAGGAATCAAAGTACACAGGAAGTGTGTAGCATGTCTGGTCTTTCTGGTTCTCTGCCACTTCATTCCTCTTGAACTTGCCAGCAATTTATTTTTACAGTCAGAATTTGCTGTGTAATTACAACAGCTGTAATAGCTGCTGTTGTTGAAAATGTACTGTCTGATACAGGCTTTATAAACACTCTTCAGACATGAGATAGAAAAATACAAAGTAGCATTTTTTTACTCATCTGCAGGTCAAAAGGATGAGCTATGGTCTGTATATTAAATCGGTTAAAGCAGCCTGACAAGTAAATTTTTTTAATTGCATTTAAACTCTTTTTAAACCCAATCAGTCCTAATAAATGCCTTCTTCCCCTTCTCCCCTTAACTATAATTTTCCTGTTGTTTTTTTTTTATTCATTTTATTCAAATTATTAATATTTAAACTTTTTTCCTTGTTAGCTTTGTCATTTTTTTTTGTTTTTTTCAGTTTCGCATTATAAAAGTGCAAAATAGAAATAGAAAGCCTTTGTTTCATTTTCAAACATTTTTGCAATGCTTTGTACCAGAATCATAATTTTAGTGTCATTGTCAAATTATGGAATCAAAGTTATAATTTTATCTACAGTACCCATATTTTTTTTCAAGTAACTGTGGTCAAAGTAGAATTTTGTTTTTAGTTTTGTTTTTGTATATGGAATGTGTTGGAATTATCAAATAACTGTTTGTGCCTGTTTTAATTAAGGACACGTAATAAGTATTGCAAGATGACGATTATATCCTTCTTAAACTTAAGCGTTGTTTTTCTTTTCTATAACTATATATGGTAATATTCCAAGATTGTAAGGTTTGCTGATGCAGACAATAAAGTTAAGTCCAATGAGCTGCCAGCATACACCCAGAGACTTAAGACTTCTGTAACTTCCTCTTTTTACTACTATTAAAAGCTAAGTTTGTGGTCACTGGGTGTAACTCCTCGCTTGAATCTATGCATGTAAGGACCTTACCCATTTGTATCGATACCTATGAATAAAGCTTCTTCATTACTGCAGACTGGGAGTCTTGTTTGATCTAAGGTGAACAGGAGATTTTCCTGAGCGAAAGCTTTATAAAATAAAATAATTTTTGCAAGACAACATCACAAAAAACTTTGTTTTTCTTAAAAACAATACATGTATGTATTTCTTTATTATCTTAGGTAATGACAACTGTATTACTGAATCAGTAGGCTCATAGCAGGAGTGTAAAAATTGCTCTGGTTCACAGTGTATAGGTGTGAGAGCTGAGGTATTTCATCTTGTGATCTGTCAAGTATATATGGTCTGTTTCCCTATTGAGGAGATTCACCTATTTGTCCTGTTGACCATTGTCACTGAGAAAGAAATGACTACAATATTTTACACTTGTCACCAGTTACCAGAGAGATAATTATAATTGCATATTTTCCAGTCGGGAAACCTGTTCTGGGGACATCTGTCTAGGGCAGGGATAGGCAATTAGCGGACCTCCAGCTGTTGCAAAACTACAAGTCCCATCATGCCTCTGGGTATCATGCTTGTGGCTGTCAGAGTCTTGCTATGCCTCATGGGACTTGTAGTTCTGCAGCAGCTGGAGGTCCGCTAATTGCATATCCCTGGTCTAGGGATTTCCCTGAATTTAGGAGATTTCCTCTAATATCTGTTGTGTCTTTGGGATAGAAAATTAAGATACATTTCCCTAATGGTACACAGACAGTAAAAAAAATAACCTGACAGTGGTTTTAACACTTGTAATTAGCAATAAAGGTCTGCACACCACTATTGTCTATACCATTTAGCAACCAACATAAGATTTGTTTTTAGGTTGCTTAAAGCGTTTGTTTCCCCAACACTTCATATTCCTGATATGTGCCTGCTGTACCATGTACTTGTATGAGAAAGTATCCTGTTCTCTTTGTATTGTTTCATTATATGAATAATACATATATATATACAATATTTGGTAGAAGGTATTTTGTAAAATAAATATCATCATACAAAAAAAATGCTTTATCTCGCATTAGTCCGTACGGTAATCACAAAACATGAATACAAATGCAGACAGCTTGTAAACATAGATGACATTTGGTGGGAATCAACCTTGGTCTCTGAGAAAAGGGAGGTGTTGGCGACATGGCGAGCTAGTTTGGTTGTTGGTATCAATAGGTTTAAATATATAGAGCAGGAATATGCAATTAGCGGACCTCCAGCTGTTGCAAAACTACAAGTCACATCATGCCTCTGCCTCTGGGTGTCATGCTTGTGGCTATCAGACTCCCATGGGACTTATAGTTCTGCAACAGCTGGAGGTCCGCTAATTTCATATTCCTGATATAGACTATACACACCACATAGCAAAAATGCTTTAGCTATGAAGTTGTATTAGGCATATAAATACAATTATACAATAGGCATAAATATCTAAGTGTGTCATATCACATCATTCATAATACAGCATAGGTATTCGCTCCACTGTTAATTTCACCAGAAATATAATGTAGGTACAGTACCGTAGCATCAATAAGTCATATAGCAGCTGTTATACAGGAATCAAGCACACAGAATAGAATAATGCAAAAGGATAGCTGAGCTAGATCCTTGTGAAAAGGGAGAGGAGTAGGAAAATTCGATGTTTCTGGGTAGTAAGAAAGAGGTTCTAGATAAAGGGGGTTGTTACGCCAACAGTTGGAGCAAATATCCATGCTGTATTATGCTTGATGTGATATGGCATATTTGGATATGTGTTTGGATATGTGTTACTATTGCACCTTTTACCTCTGTTCAGGTGTAAATGCAGTCTTACATGTACCATAAGAATTATTTAACTTTATAGTGTGCCATGAGTGTAGTTATCTATCAATAAATGGCTTATCCAATGTTAGTAATATCTATTGATTATCTTCACAAGTCGCACATACGTACCGGTAACTGAGGTAGAAAAAGGTCATATATGAGAAAATAGAGTTTCAGTGTTACATATTTACTAGAAAATATTAGCGTATGAAATGTAAATAAAGTTTTTGGTGCATTTGCTCCTCACTTGGAAGCTAGACTTTTTAGTTGCATGTTTGTTCCGCATGAATATTTCTTTTCATCTTAATTCTTATTAAGAGCTATGACATCATAGCTCTGTTTAATTTGGCATATATTATCTCCTAATTAGTTATAGGCTCCATAAGAAAATATTCTCTTTGATTAGAGTAAAACACAAGAGAAAAGCTTCCTCTGAGACTGACTCAGTTTGACGAGGCAAACTTAAAAGAACAAACTACGTTATTTACATTTTTAAAAATGAGCACTTATTTTTTGATGTTGTGTTCATCACAAATCACATTCTAGTTGTGCCTGCAGCAACATATTTACAATTACTCAGTTTTGGTAAAACCCATCTTGAGTCAGCTCTGTCTTGTAGAGTCATATGTTTCATTGAGAAAATATATTGTCTTTTGCTCTATCTTACAGATAACCAATTCCCTTTTACATACTACTACAGCAGTTGGTAATGTCCACTTTAGGAAGAGCATAGAGCCTTGGTTCACACTGGAGCGTTTTGTTATGCGATTTGTTAAATCGCATGTCAAATCTGCGGCAAATGCCGTCAATGGCACATCCTAATCGGAGCAGCGCCGTACCTACGGCCTTTCGCTGATTTAAAAAAATTTAGTTTCTGTACTGCTTTTTGTGATTTCGGGCTTCGATTTACATTGACATCTGTGCAGAAACCTGAAACAGATGTCTCTGAAATCACGGCTGAAATCGGGATGGACATGCAGGAGTGAAATTGTGCGAGTTCAGCCGAATATGCACGGCTTCACTCCCGCAGCTCAGTGTGAACCTGGGCAGAAATATAGTTCTCACAACGTACAATAGACTTCTGGATAAGAAAATGTATAAAATAATTGAAAGAACAGGCAGGATCCAAGCAGACTGGCCTTTTTTTTTCATCAGCCAAAGAGTCCATAGGTGTGCCGTTTTTCTTGTATCTCTTTTCATCTACTCTGTGGTAAAGCAAGGATATGAAAAACACTGTGGTATATTCATTTTCTTTTACTAAACAAGAATGTTGCACATACAAACTACTTACAGTTATAGGAAAACAATACAGGACATACAGAGCATACATACACTAACTAGCCATACCTAGCAAATGAACATCACTAATAGTATGTATGCAGTAAGAGTACCCACAAAATCACTTTGCTTCTGTTATAGCTGGTCCACATTTCTTACTTTGAACAGGACTTTAGGCATTAAGTATTTTAAAGGTAAGGCGGCGTACACACGCGGGGACTGTTTGCCGAAACTAAGTTCGTCAAACAGTCCGCTCAAACTTTTGAATGAACGAACACGCCCACACACGGCACTTTTTGAGCGGACAAATACAGCAAACTTTGTTCGTCGTACTAAGTCCGCGCAACTTTTGAAATGAGCGGACTCGCCCACACACGAGGCAACAGTCCGCTCATTTCGAGCGCGTGTCAAGGTAGGCGGGGCCCGCGACGGAGACGTCGCGGGCTCCGCCGCCTGGAATGGACTTAAAGGGGAACCCCAACGCCGAAAAAAATCGGCGTGGGGGTCCCCCCAAAGTCCACAACAGACCCTTGTCCGAGCACGCTACCCGGCCGGCCAGGAAAGGGGGGCGAGCGAGCGCGCCCCCCTCCCGAGCCGTACCAGGCCGCGTGCCCTCAACATGGGGGGTGCCTTGGGGAAGGGGGGCCGCGCGGCCCCCCCACCCCAAAGCACCTTGTCCCCATGTTGATGAGGACAAGGGCCTCTTCCCGACAACCCTGGCCGTTGGTTGTCGGGGTCTGCGGGCGGGGGGCTTATCGGAATCCGGGAGCCCCCTTTAATAAGGGGGCCCCCGGATACCGGCCCCCCCACCCTATGTGTATGAGTATGGGGTACAATGTACCCCTACCCATTCACCTGTAAAATAAAAGTACCCAAAAAAAAAACACAACACACGAGATAAAATATTTTATTGCACAGCTCCGGGGGTCTTCCGTCTTCGGGGGTCTTGTCCCCCTCTTCGGTTCTTCTGCCGGGCCACCGCGCCTTCTTATAGCTCTTTTGCAGGCGGTGGCCCGGTCTTCTGTCGCCGCCTTCCGTTCTTCTGTCGCCGCCTTCGGTTCTTCTGCCGGGCCACCGCGCCTTCTTATAGCTCTTTTGCAGGCGGTGGCCCGGTCTTCTGTCGCCGCTGTCGCCGTCGCCTTCCGTTCTTGTTCTTCTTCTTGTTCTTCTTCTTCTTCTCCAGGAGATGTTGACACGTCGCTCTCTCCGGCCGGAATGCCAGAGCCGCGCTGAGCGGCCACTTATATAGTGACAATGGGGCGGTGTCACATGGTATATGTCACATGGGTTGGTCACATGGTGACCCCGCCCCCTTACGATGTCATAGTCCCCATGTGACATCAACCCATGTGACCAACCCATGTGACATATACCATGTGACACCGCCCCATTGTCACTATATAAGTGGCCGCTCAGCGCGGCTCTGGCATTCCGGCCGGAGAGAGCGACGTGTCAACATCTCCTGGAGAAGAAGAAGAAGAACAAGAAGAAGAACAAGAACGGAAGGCGACGGTGACAGCGGCGACAGAAGACCGGGCCACCGCCTGCAAAAGAGCTATAAGAAGGCGCGGTGGCCCGGCAGAAGAACCGAAGGCAGCGACAGAAGAACGGAAGGCGGGGACAGAAGACCGGGCCACCGCCTGCAAAAGAGCTATAAGAAGGCGCGGTGGCCCGGCAGAAGAACCGAAGAGGGGGACAAGACCCCCGAAGTCGGGAGAAGAGGCCGGCGGCGGGGAGGAAGAAAGCCGGACTCCTCCACTAGCAAAAGAGCTACACGAAGATAGCGGAGGAGTCCGGCGAGAAGACCCCCGAAGACGAAGACCCCCGGAGCTGTGCAATAAAATATTTTTTCCCTGTGTTGTGTTTTTTTTTTGTACTTTTTTTCCACAGGTGAATGGGTAGGGGTACATTGTACCCCATACTCATTCACATAGGGTGGGGGGCCGGTATCCGGGGGCCCCCTTATTAAAGGGGGCTCCCGGATTCCGATAAGCCCCCCGCCCGCAGACCCCGACAACCAACGGCAGGGTTGTCGGGAAGAGGCCCTTGTCCTCATCAACATGGGGACAAGGTGCTTTGGGGTGGGGGGGCCGCGCGGCCCCCCTTCCCCAAGGCACCCCCCATGTTGAGGGCACGCGGCCTGGTACGGCTCGGGAGGGGGGGCGCGCTCGGACAAGGGTCTGTTGTGGACTTTGGGGGGACCCCCACGCCGATTTTTTTCGGCGTTGGGGTTCCCCTTTAAGTCCATACCAGGCGGCGGGGCCCGCGACGTCTCCTTCGCGGGCCCCGCCTACTTGGAGACGCGCTCGTAATGAGCAGACTTTCCTCCGAGCGGGAACAGTTTGCTCATTTCGAAAGTGGCCTACACACGGGCGGACTGTTCGCTCAAACAAAGTTTCAGCGGACAGTTTTTCGGAATTTCCGAAAAACTTTGTTCGTCAAACTGTCCGCTGAAACTGTCCGCTGAAGCCCCACACACGAGCGGACTGTCCGCTGAAACACTGTTCAGCGGACAAAGTTGAGCCAACAGTCCGCCCGTGTGTACGCGGCCTTAGTGGTATGTTGAGCTAGAGAGAAAAAAACAAAAAAATAATAATATGGGAACTGAAAAAGTGGTATGTTGAGCTAGTTCTCTTGTAGTGTAGATTTTATTTACCACCAGTTTTTTGCAGCTGGCTTTTTTATTAGAAAGTTTGTTAGCCTTTCCCAAATGGGCATAACCCTTTCAACCTCCATTATCTTCTTACATCAGTATCTTTGAGGTGAAAATGTAACTCCAAACCATAGATGTCACTATAGTATGGATCAAATATTTCAAAGGGTCAAGTTATTGCTTATTTTTACTGACATAGCTTGAGTCCATTGATTGACAGAAGCTCCTCTAAAACAATGGCAATAGCGAAAAAGGTGTACATTGCCCAAATATGCAACAACATTATCTATATCCCTATTGTATAAGACAGAAAAACTAGTCTTGTGCAAAACATTTTTCCCAATAGAACAATGACATGTTTAGAAATGTTTCTGTCAGAAACTGATATAACAGGAAAAAAAAAATAACAGATGTGTTAATGTAAGTCTGAAAAATCACAGAACCTATAGCACAAATGCATACTCTACCAGTATGTATGTTTGCACTAAAGAAGGTAAAGATGGACCACCTTGAGACAAGGAAGAGTTGATGGCAGATATTATTGGCACACATTTATCAAGGAGGAAGCAATAACTCATCTTCTTTGAGATCTCTGGACAGGGGTAGTTTGGAGCTGCCCATAAATATAGAAAATTGTCACACAAACTGGTGGAAAATTGTAAATTTTTATAGATACCCTGATACTGTATTTCTTAAAGTATGAACATATACCACTAGAAGTATCCTGTCATTGGACCTGACTGGGAGAGGGGAATTGAGTGTTCATGTTGCTATCAGCTGGGCCATTTTAGAGAGCTTAGTTTAATTATCAGGCATTAACTCTTTAAGGATGTTATTTTGTAACGAAAACTAAATGGCTATAGACCTGAGCCTTCAGCGAGGCAAGTCAGTGTTGTTGCGGATGATATGTTAAATAGGGCTATGCAATAAATAAATAAGGCTAAGTAAGGCTATGTAAAGCTATCGATGTTGAAGCAATGGTGATGGTACACATGTGAACATTTAAAAGAAATAATGAGACATTCTAAAATTCCCTGTAGGAAGTACTGTATTTATCGGGGTATAACACGCACCGGCGTATAACACGCACCCCAAGTTTAGGAGGTCATTTTAAGGAAAAAAGTTTTTGGGAGGGAAGTTTAAGGAAAAAAAAACGTACATTTAAATGCCCGTCAATGCAGCCTTATCAGTGTGCATCTGCAGCCTTGTCCATCATTGCAGAATGATCAGTGTCATTTGCAGCTTGCCCAGCATCATTTGCAGCTTGCCCAGCGCTGTTTGCAGCCTTGCAGAGTGTCATTTGCAGCTTGCCAGTGTCATTTCCAGTTTGCCCAGCGCCGTTTGCAGCCTTGCCCATGTTTAAATATCCCGCCGCCAAGACAGACCGAGCGAGCGCCGCTGAAAAAGACCGAGCGCCGCCGAAAAAGACCGAGCTGTCTGGCAGCGCTCGCTCCATAAACAGCAGGGAGGCGGGACTACGAGCGGAGCCGAGCAGACGGCTCGGTCTTTTTCGGCGGCAATCAGCCTTTTTCGGCGGCGCTCTGTCTTTTAGACTCACAGACAGTGGGGATTGGCATATATCACGCACCCACGACTTTCCCCTGATTTTAAGGGGGAAAAAGTGCGTGTTATACGCCGATAAATACGGTAGTTTCCTTTATTTGTAAGGAATTTGTAGAAAGTTCCTCTGTCCAACTGTCAATTATATAGACAGATTTATATGCAATTTGTAGAATTGTTATCAGTGACATACATTTATAAATGTTAATTATTCCCTGACCTTTTATGACATGTCATTCAAAAATAATTAGGAAATCAAATTAATTCTTGATATTCCCATTATTAATTATGACGATCAGTTGGAAATTACCCTGACAAATGTATTTATTTGCTTTGTTCATAAAATGTTCACTTTGCAGTGTCTCTCAAATATGCCAAATTACAACTCACATATTTAAATATGTATTTAATAAGTCATTCAGGGATTGGCAGCTCAAAATTACAATATTTTCTGATAATGAGCAGTAGCATCATATAAATGTAACCACCTGGTACATCTGTGTTTTATATGAATGCAATAAACTACTATGGAGATTCATCTCATATGAAGTTGATTAATTATTTTACAATAAATTCTTGAAGTTGGCACGGAATTATCTTCTAACCTCCTGGGCTGTTTTGTACAGAAATTGCCTGTAGGATGCCATTAAACAGATTGCTGTGCTATTAACCAGCCAAGTTAGAAAACTGCAAAGTATTTTAGGCTATGAGCTTCTGTTTTGAAGGAGTTTCCTATCTAGTGAGGATTAATCATGCAGTCTGCCAGTTTTGTAACTGGCATTCTCACAATCTGGCAGTTGCATCACTAGTAGTGCTAGGGTTTTGAACATCAATTTGCAACAATATATCTAGTTTGCTTTAATGATGAGCATCCATCATTTTAACCATCATTGATGGTTACAAATTTTCAAGACTGTTCAGAATGTACCTTCATTAAAGCGGACATCCAGTAATTTTTTCAACTTTCCATCTATTAAATATTCTGCCCTTGTTATTTTAACTTTGGTTAGCAAAACATTTTTTTTCTGACAGTAAATAACTTCTACAGCCCACTTTCTGTTTCTTGTCTGGTAAAAAGCCTAGGCTTATGACATCATGCACACCTCTCTCTCACTCTCGTGAGAGTTTGCCAGGAAGGGAGGGGGGATGAGTCATACGAGGGTCAATGAGAGCTGCAGAGCTGGAGGTGTGCCTCTCTGTGTCTGTGTAAATCCAGGAAGTGAACAGGCAGCAGCTTCAGCTGCCCACAGTTAAAATGGTGGCAGCCAGAGTTAGTGGATGGAGATTTCTGCAGCATATTCGGCAAGTACAGAATAACAATATTTATAAAATAATATGGAAAGTGGTTGGAAGGGAAGCTTCAGAATGGGAAAGATGTTTTTATTACAAATTATGTGAGCTGATTTCAATTCCTCTTTAAGGAAATGTTTGAGCCAGAGAGCCAAAAAAATCAAAAATCAAACCTAAAAAAAAGATCACAGAAGACTTTTGGGTCTATTTATAAAAAATTGTCGTGTAAATGGTTCAGCATTCACACGGTCTTTGCAAATAATCCCTGTAATGCATCTACTATGTGTATTTCCTATAATTATCAGTTCCATCTAGTGGCCATGATGTGGTATTTCTCTGATTGTTGTATTTCAGGATTTGCTCAGCAAATTTTTTATTATTAGAGCTTGAACAGAAACAGAAAATTCTTATCTCAGTTTTGGATATTATTTCCAGGGACAATTATGATGAACATTACTTATAACAATAATCATGATACATTATTTGTTGCTGTATTTCTAACCCTCCAGAATAAAACATACATTTTATCAATTTTACTCAACTAAAACAATTGTTATACTTTACCATATTCACAATATTCTTTTACTTTTGACACCACACATACTGTATTTGAGTGTTAAGAGCTGATTTAAGCAGCCCAAAGTTTAAGTCATTTTATTTTGTTCAACCAGAGGGTTGAACGATAAAAATTACCCTATTCCCCATCCACACATTCAAGGTCCCAAGGTCAACAGCAGAGATATTTCCTCACTGTCAGAATATACTGATAAGCGCTGCTGGCTATAGCCTGCAGCACTGATCAAGCAGGGAAAATCCAACAGGCTTGTTGGACAGAAGTCGATCATTGGATCAATTCTTGTCCAACCTGTCTACCCATACATGGATTGAAATTTGGATGGTCCCTGCTAAACCCATCAAATTTTGATCCATGTATGGCTGGCTTTAGCTACATAATAAATAACATTGGAAATCTTGGGGTGTTTACTGTAGAAAATGTGGTCATTTTAGGGGGGTTTTCACTGTCCTGGTTATCCTGGGCTTACAAAAATGTACTCAGAAAATTAAATGTGTATTTTATGCCCCTAGAACGCCTGAAGGTGCTCCTTGGAAATTGACCCCCTCTATGTGGTTAGGCTGTAAAAAGGTCCCACACAGTAGCAGAATGTGTTTTGAGGTGTAAAATGAAGTATGCCTATGCTGTGTGTTAGAATTATCATATTGATACATTTTTGCATTCTTTCCCCATTTCCCCAAAAAGTGTGGCAAAAGAATGACATTTTCCAAAATCTCACTATGCCCCTTAAAAAATACCTTGGGGTTTTTCCTTTCTAAAATTTGGTCATTTTATTGGTGTTTCCATTGTACTGGTGCTCCAGGGCCTCTCAAAATGTGATAGACAGTCAGGAAATTACATGTGCAGTTTATGACCCTAGAAAGCCTAAAGGTTCTCCTTGGATTTTGGGCCCCTCTATGTGGTTTGGCTGTGAAAACGTTTCACACATGTGGTGGGGGGGGGGGTTAGCAGAATTATTTTTGGGTGTAATTGTAACTATGCCTATGTTGTGTGTGAGAAAGAACTTGTTAAAATGATGGCTGTTTGAAACAAATACATTTTATTTAATTTCTTCATTTTGCAAAATGTGGCAAAACTCACCATGCCTCTTAATAAATACCTTGAACTCTCTACTTTGCAAAAAGGCGTCATTTTGGAGGTATTTTTACTATCCTGGCATTTTAAGACCTCAAGAACTGAGATAGACAATCAGTACATTAGAGTTGATCAATTTTCAAATATATATGCAGGCAGTCCTCGGGTTACAAACAAGACAGGTTCAGTAGATTCTAAAGTTGAATTTGTATGTAAGTTGGAACAGGTACATTTTTTAAGTGTACCTCCAGCAAAAAAAAACATTTTTACATTTTGGGTAGCATAGGGAAGGGTTAACACCCCTGTAACATTTGTCTTGCTGTCTGTGCCCTCTGCTCACTTTTGGTCCCTGTGACAATGGGATTTTAAAACTTTTGGGTTGTCGTGGAAGCAAGGATTGGTGCTGCAAATATACTTTAAGTGGAACTTTAGTCATAAAATTAAGTCCTACTAGATCACTTCAGACTGGCTCCTAAGGTATAGCTATGTAAAACATTAAAAATAAATGCCTACACTGTGTAAAAATCAGCAATACACTGGTTTAACCTGCTTTGCACATGCTCAGTTGCTTCCAACCTTAGGCATTAAACCCTCCTATCCTTTACAGCCAAGGAAGCTGCTTCTGTTTTATCTTCAACTGCCATGGTGATGCACATGTGATCAGTTATGACATCAGCCATTTGATGGTTTAACAGTTTGGCTACTTTTACACAAGGGCGGTGCTGGCTTAAGCTACAAAGTGCTGCTTTACTGCTGTTATATAGGCGGTTTTTGGCCGCTAGCGTGCGTAGGGTTAAAAGCACCCATGTTGCGGCGATTCGGCAACGCTGCCCATTCATTTCAATGGGCAAGGCATTTTGGGAGCTGTGTATACACCACTCACACACCGCCCCAAGGATGCTGCTTTTTATTTGTTTGCTCAATGAAATGTCATCTTACATATTATATAAAAGAATTGGAAACTATATTGTTTTTGTGTGTACTAAAATTACTTTGAGTTTTTAAAATTTATAAAAAATTAAGATAAACAGTAGTGAAATTATCATGTGACATAAAAATTGCAACTGCTACCAATTATTCTACATGGAATTTTCATTGGTCTAAAATGGCTCAGGTTGTTAAAGGGTTAATTTGTAAACCCTTACCTTTCTCACTGTATATCATCTGTAAATTCCTTGCAATTTTCTACTCTTATTAACAACTTAAAAATAGCATTAGGCTTAACATGGATTGAATCTTATTGATCAAACTGTCAAGAGTCCTCTGAATGTGTTGTGACTACAATACTCTTTTTCTGTTTTACTTTGTTAGTCATGCAACTGCAGGGAACAATTCCCACTCTGTACTCATTGTGATAGTATGCAACCCCATCTGTGATACACTTTTAATAAACTTGTGTAAGGTTGAATTTTCAAGATTATTTTCAATAATCAAAAAAATCTAACTAAGGAGAACTATGGGCAAAATAAAAAATGACATACAGTATATGATTCAATTTGTCACAAGCATTATCTTTTTTAAGTCATCCCTGTACATAGTGTTATAACAGACAAACTGGCAGGATTAACAATATGAGCAAAATAAAAAATAAATAAGAAATACCAGTCAGATTCAAAATCAGTCAATCTTAAAGTTTGTTTATTTGGCTGAAGAAAATAGTTTATGTATTGTATTGACTATAAAGAATTTAAAGGGGTTGTAAAGGTTCCTTTTTTATTTTCTAAATAGGTTCCTTTAAGCTAGTGCATTGCTGGTTCACTTACTTTTTCCTTTGATTTCCCTTCTAAATGTTTTTTTTTCTTTGAATTTCTCACTTCCTGGTTCTCCTCAGTAAACTTCACACCATCATCCGAGCGGTGTTTAGTCAGCCACAACAGCTTACTGAACAGCTTACTGAGGAGGAACAAGAAGTGAGAAATTCAGACAAAGAAAACAAAGAAAAAAAACATTTAGAAGCACTCTGTAATCTAAGGATGCACTAGCTTAAAGGAACCTATTTAGAAAATAAAAAATGAACCTTTACAACCCCTTTAAGCACTTTTACTTTGCAGAATTTCAAAAAGAACAAACAGACAAAATTAACAATAGTGTTTATTTGATGAAAAATGCATCCAAAATATTTGCAGTGACTACATGGCCAGTAGTTAACCACTTGCCGACTGGCAACAGTTAAACTTACTGCGGCATGGAGGCATGGGCAGGCTGGATCATGTACGTGTACATCACCAGCTTATGGCTGCGCAGTTGTAAGTACATAAGGCTTTATCAATTTTCATATATATATATATATATATCTATATATATATATATATATATATATATATATATATATATATATATTGTGGTAGTACGGAATCTCCAATCCTGGGACCGGGTTTTGGGACCAGCCAGCAGTCTGGCTGGATGATTGCACAGGTGGGTCTTGGGCTTAAAACAAAGCCAACACCATGGTTCTGGGCTCCACCCTCCCGAGGAGTCCAGGCGTGTAAGGGAGAAGAAGTGTGCATGTCTGCACAGGTCGGTCTGTCAGAGCAGACAGAGGGTCCAAGCTTGTGGGCTGAAAAAGAAGCTAGTAAAGAGTGCTGAGGTACTGGGTGTACAGGAACTCTGTTAAAGAGCCAAGAGGGCTGCAGCAGAAGTCTGAGCAGCATTGCTGCTAAAGAGAGCCAGGTGGCTTGGTATTTTTGGTTCTACGTACATTATTGCTGTGGAAAGCTGAAACCCCTGTGTGGGCAACTATTTTGTTATCGGACTTTTCTTTCTTTAATAAAAGTGGGCCTACAAGCCCTTAAAATGGCATATCTGGCGTGGACTCGGCTCACTGGTAAGCTCTACCTTTAAGCTAAAATAACCCCCAAATATTACAAGTGGTGTTCGAATGCGGGCAGAAGACGGTGGAATCCGGGTCCTTGCTCTACAGTAAGTTCAAGTCAGGAACTATTGGCTGTGTGTGGAAGTGCAGCCAGGCAAAAGGCATTGCGTGTTGCAGGTGGTGTACCTGTGAATGAAAAGTCAAATTATTATTTTTTTTCTCTTGCTATGAACTGTGTTTGTGTGCATGAGACAGCACAATCAGTGTGTGCAATGTGCAGGTGAGGAAAGCTTGCATGAAGAGAAAAGCAACTTGCTTTAAAAGAGACAGAGCTCTGTGGTTGGAGGGGTTGTTACCGCCCGAACGAGCCCCATACATACCTGATCAGAGTGTATCAAGGAGAAAAAGGGCTGGGGTTGTCCCTAGCAACACTGGTGCAATGAGTGCACAGGTGACTGCTGTTATGGAGAGTCCACCAGCATTTGAATCTGCAGTGGATTGGTGCAAGCGGCATTTAGCAGCACTGGACAAAGCTACAGAGGAAAGGAAGCCAACCCTCAGTGCAAGGGGAAAGCTGCTGGATGTCCATAACTGGAAGAGGGCTGTTGTTGCCCCTAGCAAAGCTGCTGCAGTTAAAACAGCTATTGTGAAAGACGTGAATGTGTCACAGCATGAGACGGGATCCAGCAGAGAGAAGCCCATGCTATATGCAAGGAGCGAGGCTGATCAAAGGCGGAGGATGAGAGTGGTTGCCCATAGCAACGCAGAGGAAGCCAGTCGGGCTGTCTCTGTACCATGGGCTAATAAGTATAATAAGGATCGTGGAAAGTGGCTTAAGGAGGAGCCAATTTATCATGTTGGAGAGAGCCAGCAAAGTTCTGCTGGGAGAGTGCGGTCTCCCATGGCAACCGGAGTGAAATTTATGCCTGGAAGGAGCTGCAGTAGAGGTTTGGTTCAGCGTCCCCACAAAGAGGCCTGTGCATTCCGGCCAGCTGGGAATCACCAGGAGAGAATCGCTTTGGAAAAAAATCGTCCAGCACCATGCCTGGAATGTGGCCAGCTGGGGCATGGCATGTTTTCTTGCCCTAGGTTGTGGAATACGGCTGGAGATAATGTTGCTGAGAAAGTTTTGTCTGTAGGCCCAGATTCCGGTGAAAATATGTTTGCAGTCACCCCTAGCAACAAGAAGTTTCCTGTTGTGCCTGCAGGGGGTGCTAAACGGTGGGAGATGCCTGCTGTAGTTTCATCCCATGGCCACCAGGAGGAGTTGGCCAGTAAAAGTGCAGCAGAGGACTGGTGCATAAGACAACGTACTCAAATGAAGATGGTGACACCAACTACTGCGGTGGGTAAGACTGTCTTTAATGAAATGATGGCTGGAACTGCTGATTTCATGTATAAAAGGACTGGTTACGAGACTGTCCATGATGATGTGAGAGTGACCCCAGTTAGTGGGGCCACTGAATGTGCACTTGAGAATGACTTTTCCCTATATAGTGGGAATGCAAGGGTTAAAATCCAAATAGAACCTGTGTTGATGACTAAAAGTGTTGTGTCTAATGACTATCAGGCTCAAGTTTACCATGGGCTAGGACAGCCTACAAATGCGAAAAATGCTATAAGTGTTACTGTTAATGAAAAGTTTAATGCTGTTGGGAAAACTTTTGCTCTGAAAGAACCTGGGGTTATCAAAAATGGGCCGTTGCCTGTAGCAACTGGTGGTAAGACAGCACAGTTGCCCACAGGAATCTCCAGGGAACTTCATGTGTTGGAGTCAGAGGTTGCCCTGGACAACTGCGATGTCACTCTGGTGGGACAGAATGGAACTGTACTGTGTAATGGTAATGTGTTAGTGCAAGCTGCTAGTACTAAAAATGTGCAGGTAAATGGTGGATTAACACAACCTGTGAAAAATGCAAAGGTGTGTGAGGCTTATGAAATGCAAGCAGAGAAAGGTGGTGAATATGGTGTATTGCAACCTGTGCTACCACAGTCTGACATGATTTACAATGACTGGTGTAATGAGTCTGCAACTAAGCCAGTCTGTTCTTATGTGTCTCCTTGGGCAGATGGATTGGTGCTGAGGAGTACCGCAGAAGGGAGCGCACATACAACAGATTGGGATAGTTGGAGCAAAAATCTTATCTCCCTGATAGATAAGGCTTTTATGGACAAAGATAAGGTGGACACGGTTTCTGCTGGGCCAGCAAGAGGGGCTGCAGAACAGCCTGTACCTGAGGGCGCGGTGGCTGCTGCAGGGGTTAACCCTGGTGAGCAGGATGAAGCAAATAAGGGCACAGCAGAGACATTGTCCGTGACCCACAAAACTGAGGTTGGCATGGAGTGTCAACGTGACGTCACTGGTAATGTTCTGGAGCAGTTCACTGATGCTGAGCCTGAGAAGTTGGGTATGAGTCCAGCACCTGGCAGCGCTCTGGTGGAGCACCAGGCCGTGTTTACTTCCAGCTGCGAGAAGGTTCCGTTAACCGTCGCAACTTTTCAAGTCTCAGCAAGTGAGTCTCTCTGCATCCCCAGTGTCATGAAAATCCCCAGGAAGGACTTAGGTCTGGAGTCAAGGGCCTGGTTTATAACCGAAGCATTAAAAGAGATGCTTGAACTTTAGGATGTACAGCCAATCTATACTAGTGTGTCTCCTCCACAGTCTGATGGTCTGGTATTGCGGAGTACCACTAGGTGGAGCACTGTATGGCAGGCTGTACAGAGCAAAGCAAAACAGGACAGGAATGGTTTATTCCTAAATTTGCTACTTTTGTTAAAAGTTGCCGCTACGTATGCTGCTAGATTAGATCCAGAAGAAATATTTGAGACAGATGTTGGAGAAGTTGAAAATAAGCCTAAATTGCCTGTGGTTACACCTCCTAACAGCCAGATGGGAAGCATTTCTGCTGCTATGGTCCAGTGTGGTGCTGGTCAGTTGGTGAAGGGCGTGTATACTGCACCAGTAGAAAAACCACATGAGGTGGAAGGGCCATGTGTGGACCTGAAAGCAGCAGAGATCCTGACCAGGGCTCAAACAAAGGTGGTTAAAGAGACTCGGGTCCCCAGACCAATGGTTGGTTTAGGTGACAAACCTAATAAGGTCTCCGGGACAGGGGAATGGACAAGGAGCATGGTAAAAATTGTATGTGGATCAGACGAGAGCTGGCCTGTTCCGGTGGATAAAAATACAGGTAGCATCAGAACGGGTCAAGTGGTAGGACAGCTGCCTGCAGAGTGGGTGAACCCAGGGGAGGTGGCGTCCTGTGAGGTTCCTGTGGGTGATGGCGGCCCTCCAGTATGTGTGCCCTCTGTGGACTCTACCCTAGCAAATGTTGGAAAAAAAGGCATTGGTGACATGTGCAACATTGAGAGGTCTAATGTTGGTTTGAATATGTCTGTCAATGATGAACCAAATAATGTGTTAATGGTACATGATAATGTGGTGTCCAAAGGTACAGGTAAACCTGATAATCAATTAGTGACTGCTGAGTCAGGTACCAGAAATAAGAGGTGGGTTTCCGTTCTAAACACTATAGAAATAGGCCCCCTACAGTCTCAGAACAGTACTGCTGAGAAAGTTTTGGGGAAACCTGGGAACCTGAAGCGTGGAGGCAGAAGGGTTGGTAGAAAGACCAACGGGAACTCATTAAGATTTCAGGAGAGGAAGTGCTTATGGAAATGCACTCGGAAGAAAAGTTGGGAAGGTTGCATCAAAGCTCATAGCAGAGTGACAGTAAGGCTTAGAGGGAGACACCAAAGGAGGCATTGGGTGGAGTTCCCCGTTAGGAGAAGCGAGGTTGGACAGGAGTGTACTTCTGTAAATGTTATCTGGCACAGAGGTGCCAAAAGTAACTTGGGTGTTCCGCCCTCTGGGTCGAAACAAAGGGGGGGGATATGTGGTAGTACGGAACCTCCAATCCTGGGACCGGGTTTTGGGACCAGCCAGCAGTCTGGCTGGATGATTGCACAGGTGGGTCTTGGGCTTAAAACAAAGCCAACACCATGGTTCTGGGCTCCACCCTCCCGAGGAGTCCAGGCGTGTAAGGGAGAAGAAGTGTGCATGTCTGCACAGGTCGGTCTGTCAGAGCAGACAGAGGGTCCAAGCTTGTGGGCTGAAAAAGAAGCTAGTAAAGAGTGCTGAGGTACTGGGTGTACAGGAACTCTGTTAAAGAGCCAAGAGGGCTGCAGCAGAAGTCTGAGCAGCATTGCTGCTAAAGAGAGCCAGGTGGCTTGGTATTTTTGGTTCTACGTACATTATTGCTGTGGAAAGCTGAAACCCCTGTGTGGGCAACTATTTTGTTATCGGACATTTCTTTCTTTAATAAAAGTGGGCCTACAAGCCCTTAAAATGGCATATCTGGCGTGGACTCGGCTCACTGGTAAGCTCTACCTTTAAGCTAAAATAACCCCCAAATATTACAATATATATATATATATATATACCATTGTTTGTAGAGACTATAACTTTCACAAAAACAATGAATATACACTTAATAGAGCCCATTCACACAGGGGCAACACGACTTGTAGGCGACTTGAGTCAGGCAACTTGGACACGACTTGAGTTAAGATCACAGCGCGACTTGGGACGACTTCAAAACGACTTGTGATGACTTCAAGCCCGACTTGGGACGACTTACAAGTCGTCCCAGGCCAGGCGACTTTTGCCGAGGCCAAGCAGAGAATGAGCTCAAGGGGGAACTCCACGGCAAATTTCTGAAAAAAATTTGGCGTGGGTTCCCCCTCCGAGAGCATACCAGGCCCTTAGGTCTGGTATGGATTCCAAGGGGAACCCCCTACGCCGAAAAAACGGCGTGGGGGTCCCCCCCAGATCCACACCAGACCCTTATCCGAGCACGCTACCCGGCCGGCCAGGAAAGGGGGTGGGGACGAGCGGGCGCCCCCCCCTCCTGAGCCATACCAGGCCGCGTGCCCTCAACATGGGGGGTGCCTTGGGGGAGGGGGGGCGTGCGGCCCCCCCACCCCAAAGCACCTTGTCCCCATGTCGATGAGGACAAGGGCCTCTTCCCGACAACCCTGGCCGTTGGTTGTCGGGGTCTGCGGGCGGGGGGCTTATCGGAATCCGGGAGCCCCCTTTAATAAGGGGGCCCCCGGATACCGGCCCCCCACCCTATGTGAATGAGTATGGGGTACAATGTACCCCTACCCATTCACCTGTGGAAAAAAAGTACAAAAAAAAAACACAACACAGGGAAAAAATATTTTATTGCACAGCTCCGGGGGTCTTCCGTCTTCGGGGGTCTTCTCGCCGGACTCCTCCGCTATCTTCTTGTAGCTCTTTTGCTAGCGGAGGAGTCCGGCTTTCTTCCTCCCCGCCGCCGGCCTCTTCTCCCGACTTCGGGGGTCTTGTCCCCCTCTTCGGTTCTTCTGCCGGGCCACCGCGCCTTCTTATAGCTCTTTTGCAGGCGGTGGCCCGGTCTTCTGTCGCCGCCGCCGCCGCCTTCCGTTCTTCTTCTTCTTCTTCTTCTTCTTCTTCTCCAGGAGATGTTGACACAACGCTCTCTCCGGCCACAATGCCAGGGACGCGCTCCGCTGCCACTTATATAGGGACAATGGGGCGGTGTCACATGGGTTGATGTCACATGGTAAGGGGGCGGGGTCACCATGTGACATCAACCCATGTGACCAACCCATGTGACATCAACCCATGTGACACCGCCCCATTGTCCCTATATAAGTGGCAGCGGAGCGCGTCCCTGGCATTGTGGCCGGAGAGAGCGTCGTGTCAACATCTCCTGGAGAAGAAGAAGAAGAAGAAGAAGAAGAAGAAGAACGGAAGGCGGCGGCGGCGGTGACAGAAGACCGGGCCACCGCCTGCAAAAGAGCTATAAGAAGGCGCGGTGGCCCGGCAGAAGAACCGAAGAGGGGGACAAGACCCCCGAAGTCGGGAGAAGAGGCCGGCGGCAGGGAGGAAGAAAGCCGGACTCCTCCGCTAGCAAAAGAGCTACAAGAAGATAGCGGAGGAGTCCGGCGAGAAGACCCCCGAAGACGGAAGACCCCCGGAGCTGTGCAATAAAATATTTTTTCCCTGTGTTGTGTTTTTTTTTTGTACTTTTTTTCCACAGGTGAATGGGTAGGGGTACATTGTACCCCATACTCATTCACATAGGGTGGGGGGCCGGTATCCGGGGGCCCCCTTATTAAAGGGGGCTCCCGGATTCCGATAAGCCCCCCGCCCGCAGACCCCGACAACCAACGGCCAGGGTTGTCGGGAAGAGGCCCTTGTCCTCATCGACATGGGGACAAGGTGCTTTGGGGTGGGGGGGCCGCACGCCCCCCCTCCCCCAAGGCACCCCCCCATGTTGAGGGCACGCGGCCTGGTACGGCTCAGGAGGGGGGGGGGCGCCCGCTCGTCCCCACCCCCTTTCCTGGCCGGCCGGGTAGCGTGCTCGGATAAGGGTCTGGTGTGGATCTGGGGGGGACCCCCACGCCGTTTTTTCGGCGTAGGGGGTTCCCCTTGGAATCCATACCAGACCTAAGGGCCTGGTATGCTCTCGGAGGGGGAACCCATGCCAAATTTTTTTCAGAAATTTGCCGTGGAGTTCCCCCTTCAGAGCTAATAATTCTGTCAAAGTCGCCTCCGTATAGACGGAGATCCGACTTGGAGGCGACCTCCATTGAAATCAATGGGTACCGGTCGCCTACAAGTCGGATAGAAGTAGTACAGGAACCTTTTCTGAAGTCGGAGCGACTTCAGTAGTGTGCATTAAGACGGCTCTCATTCACTTACATTGCTTTTTAAATGTTGTCCGACCTGAGGCGACCTGAGGCGACTAGGGGCGACCTGAAGTCGGATCAGGAGTTGCCCCTGTGTGAATGGGCTCTTAGGATTTTATTTAACCAATGACATGTAGTAGAATACATTTTGGCCTAAATGTAACTATTTATTTATAATTTTTTTTAGGTAATTACACTTGCAAAAAGAACAATTGGTTACTGTCTGTGATACATTTTTATTTTGCACTAACATCCAAATTTGCAGGACAAGCTTTCGGGATGTGTCCCCTTTACACTCTGTGTATTACTACTGCTTGGACCTTGAAGAAGGGGGCACACCGTGAAAGCTTGTCATGAAAATTTGGTTGTTAGGGCAATTAAAAAAAGTATGATGGATAGTACTCAATTGTTTTTTCAGCATGTTTGATCATTTTTCATTTGTATAGCAAAAAATAAAGAACTTAGTGATTATCAAACACCACCAAAATAAAGCTCTATTTGTGTGAAAAAAAAATAATATAAATTTAATTTGCGTACAGTGCTGCATAAATAGCAACAAATGGCCTAGTCATGAAGGGGGTAAAACCTTCTAGCGATCAAGTGGTTAAGCAGTTTCACTAAGCCACTTTTTGAACAGGACAAAAAAAATCAACATTAGAGTGTTTTTATTTCACTGAAAAGCTCTCCAAAATGATTGCAGTGAGTACATTCTTAGTATTTAAGGACATTCACTAGGATGTTTTTTTGATAAGAACAGAAACTAGTCAGCTTTAATTATGTGGCTGAAAAAAGCCCCAAATCTATGTGAATGTTATTAAAAATGACCTTTCCTTTTTAATCTGAAGTGTTATAATTTTCTGTAAAATGCAATGCGATAAAGCAACCAGACGGTGTATAGAATGCCCCCCCTCCCCCCCCCCCCCCCGAAATGCTTGTGTAATTGGCTTGCTGATTTACCCAGAAGTCTGCACTAAGATACAAGTCAAATTCTAGACATCCCCTGCAACAAAAATGGCATTATTGGTGAGATACTCCTAAAGGAAAATCACATCTAAAGGGATGAAGTTCGGTCATCGGGACTGTAGTAAGCACTCCGAGTCTAAAAAAAAAGGGCAACCCCAAGCAGTACAGTTTCACTATGGTGACATTGCACTGCTGTGGCCATGATTATGCATGATGGTTGGCTGCTCTGATATCACTATATGTCAATGTGTATATATATATATACAGTAAATACACTCATTGGCTACTATATTAGGTACACCTTGCAAGTACCGTGTTAAACCCCCTTTTGCCTTCAGAATTGCCTTAATTCTACATGTCATAGATGCAACAAGGCGTTGCAAAGACTTCTTAGTGATTTTGATCCATATTGAGATGATAGCATCATGCAGTTGCTGCAGATTTGTTGGCTGCACATCCATGATGCAAATCTCCTGTTCGACCACATCCCAAAGGTACTCTATTGGATTGAGATCTCGTGACTGTGGAGGTCATTGTGGAGTACAGTGAACTCATTGGCATGTTCAAGAAACCAGTTTAAGATGATTTTAGCTTTGTGACATGGGGCATTATCCTGCTGGAAGTAGCCATCAGAAGATGGGAACACTGTAGGCTAAAACTCAGGTAGGCTGGGGCGTTTAATCAATGCTCAATTGGTACTAAGGGGCCCAAAGTGTGCCAAGAAAATGCCCCCCACACCATTGCACCACCTCCACCAGCCTGAACCGTTGATACAAAGCAGAATGGATCCATGCTTTCATGTTGTTTATGCCAAATTCTGACCCTACCATCAGAAGGTTGGTGCAGCTGAAATCGAGATTCATCAGACCAGGAAACGTTTTCCAATCTTCTATTGTCCAATTTTGGTGAGCCTGTGTGAATTGTAGCCTCAATTTCCTCTTCATAGCTACAAGGAATGGCACCTGGTGTGGTCTTCTACTGTTGTAGCCCATCTTATTCAAGGTTCGATGTGTTGTGCTTTCAGAGATTGTATTCTGCATACCTTGGTTGTAACGAGTGGCTATTTGTGTTACTGAAATTTAGACTCTCTCTAAACAAAGGGATAATGAAACGCACCAAGCGTGACCACGCAGCAACCCACATCGTCGGATCTTCTGTTTACCTAGCCCAGGAACACCGCTGCATGAGAAATTAGCTGAGCGGTGAGAGGTAGACACAAGACAAGCGTAACATCTATTGTTGTCTGCTAAGTTCATTACCTTGGGGGAGCATTTCACATGCAGTGTGGTGATGGTATTCAACTGGACTTAACCCTGTATGAACTTGGTTTGATGGACATAATATTACTCACAGTATATCCACATTATATCATAAATTGGACTTTATTATCACAATTATTATTTATATTGTAACTGATTAGCGCTACTAATGTTATAGGGTTTTCTGTAACATACTTTTGGATTCATTTGAGTTACTGTTGCCTTCTTATTCATTCTCCTCTGACCTCTGACATTTTTGTCTACGTAACTTCTACTCACTGGATATTTTCTCTTTTTCGGACCATTCTCTGTAAGCCTTAGAGATGGTTGTGCATGAAAATTCCAGTAGATTAGCAGTTTTTGAAATACTCAGACCAGCCCGTCTGGCATCAACCACCATGGCACATTCAATATCACTTAAATCCCCTTTCTTCCCCATTCTGAAGCTCGATTTGAGCTTCAGCAAGTTGTCTTCACCACGTCTAGATGCCTAAATGCATTGAGTTGCTGCCATGTGACAGTGTCAGACCTCATTCACATGTGTGGTTTTTTCAGAAGACAGGTGGTCAAGAGGCATATAACATCCTCACAAGGGCACCCATTCACTTGAATAGGTTGCAATCAGTGGGCAGTATGTTCATCAAAACAAACAGGGGCTATTATTCCTTCCACAGTTGTGAAGCAACGCATCACAGCAACAGTATGTGTACACCCCCTGACACTGCATCTGCAGCTAAACAAAGTTGATGATGGTAAAACCACTGCTTAGCCACTAGGATTTACTGCCCCCCCCCCCATCTCGTGTGTGAATGAACCCTAATAGCACAACCATTCATTTCCAATCACCACTATAACAGTCACACTGTCACCAGACCAGTGTAGCTAGAAACAGTGTTTCTGATTGCTGCCACACCAGACCAGTGCAGCTGGCAACAGTTTGCCTGATTACCACCACACCAGACCATGTCTCTGCCAATTCTTGAACTGACCCATCTGTACATCCCCACCGACTATGTTCCACTAGTCCCAGCTACTCCCTGTGAACAACTGCAATCCTTGAATCACAGAAACTTGTTTTCAGCCTCCTGTACTTCTTGGCCAGTGAACATGTCATTCCTGGTGCCTGCCATGTACCAATAGGCTAAGCTTGCTTGGCTTATAGGACTGGGGACTGCTATAGGTGACACTAAACAAAGTTATTTTCCTTGACCACTCATGCAGAGGCAACCATTACAGTAAACTGTTTTTGACACATTTGGTTTATTTGTGTGATAAACAAGATGTCCGGTAAAAAATCAGTCCAAACACTGAAAAACATTCATTCATTCAAAACACTGAACAAGTCTCACACATGCAGTATCGCCATACTCAGGAGGAGTAGCAAAATGTGTTTCGGGGTGACATTTCTAAATACACCAATGCTGTCTGTGAAAAATATCTTATTAAATTGACAAATTTGTTGAGATTTTTTTCATTTTTCAAAAACCTTGTAGAAATTTTTTTTTTTCAAAAGACTCACCATGCCTCTTACAAAATTCCTTATGGCATTTTCTTTCCAAGATGTGGTAATTTTGTGTGTTTCTACTGTCCTGGTGCTCCAGGACCCCCAAAAATGTGAAAGGTATTCAGGAAATTAGATGTGTCATTTATGCCCCTAGAAAGCCTAAAGGCGCTCATTGGATTTTAGGCCTCTCTATGTGGTTGTACAGTGCAAAAGGTCTCATACGTGGGGTATGGCCATACTCAGTCAATAGCAGAATGTGCTTTGGGGTGTAATTCTACTTATGCCTAATTTGTATTAGAATATCTTATTAATTGACAACATTTTAAATTTCTTTCCTGCATTTTCCAAAAACTTGTGGCAAAAGAATTACATTCTCATTTGACTCACCTTGCCTTTCAGAAAATACCTTGGGATGTTTGTTTTCTAAAATGTGGTCATTCTGGGGTTGTCTCTCCTATTCTGGCACTTCATGTTTTCCAAAGACTTGTGGCAAAAAAATTACACACTATGCTTTTCAGAAAATACATTGGGGTGTTTGCTTTCCAAAATGTGGATATTTTACGGTTGTTTCTCCTCTCCTGGCATTTCAGGGAGTCAGGAAAGTTGATACATAGTTGGAAAATTATACATGTAATTTATGCTCCTTGAAAACCCAAAGGTGCTCTTTGGAATTCGGAACCCCTCTATTCATCTAGGCTGTCTCACACGTGTGGTATCTCCATTTATAGGAGGTGTAGCAGAATGTATTTTGGGACATAACTGTAAGTCTGTATTTGCTGAGTATGAGAAATGTTAAATGAAAAGGTTATGGCGCTTAAACCCGATTAATTGTGTTTAAATTAACCTATCGTCACAAATTGGTGCTGTGAGAAAGTGCTATATGCAGTTAACCACTTTCAGACCGGACCATTTCGCTGGTAAATGACCAGAGGTCTTTTTACACTTTGGCACTGCGCTGCTTTAACTGGTAATTGCGCGGTCATGCAATGTTGTACCCAAACAAAATTTGCGTCCTTTTCTTCCCACAAATAGAGCTTTCTTTTGATGGTATTTGATTGCCTCTGCGATTTTTATTTTTTGCGATATAAACGTAAAAAGACCGCAAATTTTGAAAAAAAATGATATTTTCTACTTTTTGTTATTAGAAAAATCCAATAAACTCAATTTTAGTCATACATTTAGGCCAAAATGTATTCAGCCACATGTCTTTGGTAAAAAAAAAGTCAATAATTGTATATTTATTGGTTTGCGCAAAAGTTGTCACATCTACAAACTAAGGTACGTTTTCTGGAATTTACGCAGCTTTTAGTTTACGACTGCCTATCTCATTTCTTGAGGTGCTAAAATGGCAGGGCAGTACAAAACCCCCCCAAATGACCCCATTTTGAAAAGTAGACCCCCTAAGGAAATTGATAAGAGGCATGTTGAGCCCATTGAATATTTTATTTTTTTGCCTCAAGCGATTGAATAATGACAAAAAAAAAAAATTTTTTTTTTTTTTACACAAAGTTGTCACTAAATGATATATTGCTCACACATGCTATGGGCGTATGTGAAATGACACCCCAAAATAAATTCTGCTGCTTCTCCTGAGTATGGGGATACCACATATGTGGGACTTTTTGGGAGCCTAGCCGCGTACGGGGCCCCGAAAACCAAGCACCGCCTTCAGGCTTTCTAAGGGCGTAAATTTTTGAGTTCACTTCTCACTACCTATTACAGTTTTGAAGGCCATAAAATGCCAAGATGGCACAAAACCCCCACAAATGACCCCATTTTAGAAAGTAGACACCCCAAGCTATTTGCTGAGAGGCATGTTGAGTTCATGGAATATTTTATATTTTGCCACAAGTTGCGGGAAAATTACAAACTTTTTTTTTTTTTTTTTTTTTTAACAAAGTTGTCACTAAATGATATATTGCTCATGCATGCCATGGGCATATGTGAAATGACACCCCAAAATAAATTCTGCTGCTTCTCCTGAGTACGAGGATACCACATATGTGGGACTTTTTGGGAGCCTAGCCGCGTACGGGGCCCCGAAAACCAAGCACCGCCTTCAGGCTTTCTAAGGGCGTTACAGTTTTGAAGGCCATAAAATGCCAAGATGGCACAAACCCCCCCCAAATGACCCCATTTTGGAAAGTAGACACCCCTAAATTTAGGGGTACACTAGTCAGACTAGGTAATAAATGGCGGGTGCCCTGAAACTATAAAAAAATAACTAACCAACCAGCGTCACCTGTAACAGTTATATGGTGATCACTGGTGAAAGGGTTAACTAGGGGGCAATTAGGGGGCTTTATGCGGTAGTATATGGGGGTCCCTGGCGCTATAAAAAGCTGCAGCGAACCTAAATACCTACCTGCCTAACTAGCGTCACCTGTGACACTAATACAGCGATCAGAAAAACGATCGCTTATTAGGCTGGGTTCACACTGGAGCGATGCGGGAACGCCACGAATGCGCGGCGGGTTCCCGCATCGCATGCCTCCCGGCGGCAGTTCACACTGCCCTATGCGAACTGCTGGGAGTGTCAGTGAAATGTTACTGACACCCCCAGATCAGTTCGCATATCGCAGTGCGATCTGCAAACTCGGATCGCATGGTGTGAACACCCATGCGATCCGATTCTGCTGCGGGCCAAAAAAAGGGTCCCGTGCGAATTTGCGGCGGGTGCGGCGGGTGTGGCGGGTGCGGCGGGTGCGGCGAATGGCTGAACTCGAATCGCACAGAGATCGGATGTGATTTGCACTGCAGTGCGGTGCGAATCACATTCGTTCTCATAAACCGCTGCAATGTGAACCCAGCCTTAGTGACACTGGCGACGGGGGGTGATCACGGGGTTAAACCTTTATTGGGGGGGTTAGGGGGGTACATTAGAACTAAAGGGGGCTAACTCTAACTGCCCTAACAGTTATTACAGTCACAAATGACACCAATGCAAAAAAAAAAAAATGACATTGGTGTCACTGTGACTGGGGGGCAGGGGTAATTGGGGGGGTGATCGGGGGGTAAAGGGGGGGTGTGAGTGTGCCTGGCATGTTCTACTGTGTGTGTAGAGTGTTGGTTTAACTTACTGATCCGCTCTCCTCCGTGTCGGAACGAAAAATACCGACACGGAGGAGAGAATACATCACTTCCTCTCCTGTGTTTACATTACAGGAGAGGAAGTGATGTCACCGGGGATTTCTATTCGTCGGGAGCGATCGCGAGGGGGTGGCCATGAATGAATGGCCGTCCCCTCGTCCGGGATCGCTCCCGTACGAATACCGACCGCCGCAGGCACCGGGCGGGGGCCCGATCGGGCCCCCGACCCGCGGGAGGCAAGGGACGTACATGTATGTCCTTATGCCTGCCCGTGCCATTGTACCGACGTACATCGGCGTGCGGCGGTCGGCAACTGGTTAAAGTGCAAATGCTTCCTAATTATAAAAATGCAATCAGTATTAAATCATCATATATATCTCATCATAATTAAATCCAAAAACCATGAAAATACAATCAATATTGAGTCATCATATACGTGTCATCATGCTATAAGTGAAACCAAAAATATAGTAAACATTCATTTAGGTCATTGCAGGTATTGCGTTCCTATATAAAAATGACAACATTTTTTCAGACAGCCTAAGAAATACTACTGATATCCTTCAGTGTCCTTATTCAGAATAAAAATGAACCATGCAAATAAGTGCAAAGAAAGTGCAAAAGGCTAGAGATCAGAAACCAAGTTCAGCCAATAGTCGCATAAAGACGCATGTGCGTCCAATATGTGTCCAATGTTAATATTTGGCTGATGATACTGCCACCGCAGACTACTGCTGTAATTGATACGTGAATTCAATAGGGAACGTTTCATCCACTAATGCAAACAGTGCGGGTCTTCAATTAGAAACCTTCATCCCCGGTGCGCCACTCAGTGCTGTAATATGTAAATGCTCTCACCAGAACTTACGCCCCTTATGGGGCTGGATGGACCTTCACAATGTAAGCCACTGTGTCGCTCTCTGGCTGCTACTGGTGCACTGGGTGAAGTTTCACTGTTCCGTTCGTATAGTCTTATGAATCCAGGTTGTAGTGATGAGATGGACTGCAATGCCACTCACATGAGATTGAATATCGTAAGATGGAGATGACAGATAACCGCCTTCCAGCGGTGCAGCCTCTGACGTGAGATGTCTGACGTTCACACAGTGACGTAACCACGAGGAGAGAACCAGAGAAGATTCAGTGCCGCTGATTCTACCGTTACCTCATCCGCCTCAGCCTGCCGACACGGCCGCTCTCCTGCCTCAGAAGACCCCCGAAGACAGAAGACCCCCAGAGCTGTGCAATAAACTATTTTATCTTGTGTGTTGTGTTTTTTTTTACTTTATTTTACAGGTGAATGGGTAGGGGTACATTGTACCCCATACTCATTCACATAGGGTGGGGGGCCGGTATCCGGGGGCCCCCTTATTAAAGGGGGCTCCTGGATTCCGATAAGCCCCCCGCCCACAGACCCCGACAACCAACGGCCAGGGTTGTCGGGAAGAGGCACTTGTCCTCATCAACATGGGCACGCGGCCCCCCCTTCCCCAAGGCACCCCCCATGTTGAGGGCACGCGGCCTGGTACGGCTCAGGAGGCGGGGGCCGCTCGCTCCCCCCCCCCCTTCCTGCCCGGCCGGGTAGCATGCTCGAACAAGGGTCTGATGTGGACCTGGGGGGACCCTCACGCCGATTTTTTTCGGTGTTGGGGTTCCCCTTTAAGTCCATACCAGGTGGCGGGGTCAGCGACGTCTCCTTCGCGGGCCCCGCCTACCTGGAGACCCGCTCAAAATTAGCAGACTTTTCTCCGCGTGGGAAAAGTCCGTTAATTTCAAAAGTACGGCGGACTGGCACGCGCACGGCTGGATTGTCCGCCGAAATGCAAGTCTGGTGGGAAGATTGGAGTGCAAAACTACTTTCTTAGTCCGCCATACTTTCGGGTCAAAAAAGTACGCCGGAGGCTACACACGGGGGGATTGTCCGGCGGACTTAAGTTCGCCGGACTTTTCCACCCGATTGTTTGATCGTGTGTACGCGGCATTAGAGAAACAAAAATGTTTTAATTTCTTCATTTCCCAAAAATTGTGACAAAAATCTACAGCTTCAATAAACTAACCATGCCTCTTACTAAATAACTTGAACTGTCTACTTTCCAAAAAGGGGTCATTTTGATGGGGTTTTTTTTATTGTCTTGTAATTTTATGGCCTCAAGAAATTAGATAAATAGTACATCAGGACTGATACATTTTCACATATTTACAATAGTTTGTACTTTTTACCCAGACTAAATAATATACATGGATTTTTTTGTTGTTGTTGTTTTTAAATCAAAGGAATGTAGCAAAATTTGCTCAAATTTATGAAGAAAGATGATTTATTTGAAAAGTTCTATACTAGAAACTACCAAAATTAAGCTCTATTTGTCTCAAAATGATAAAAAGAATTATTTGGGTACAGTGTTGCATGACTGAGTAATTGTCATTCAAAGTTTGACAGTGACGAAAACTAAGCTGGAAGGGGTTGAAACAGTCTGGTCTTCAAGTGGTTAAAAGTACCGAGACCAGCCAGCTTTTAATTTTAAAAAAATCAATACGAGATTGAAAAAAATGTAATTAGTACGTGCACAGTATTTAAACATTTTTTTCAACAAGACCCAAAACAGTCAGCTTTTAATTAAAAAAAAATCAACATTAGATGTTTTTTATGTCACTGAGAAAAGACAAAAAATTTTGTGACTATGGGCACAGTATTTAAGTATTTATGCTTTTCTATTCAACTTTTATTTTAAAAAATCTGAGTGTTCAAAATCAAAATCTTCTGCTTTTTCAAAAGGACCCGCACCAGCCAGCTTTTAATGATAATTATAAAAAAATCATAATTAGAATGTATATTTTACCTAAAAAAATGAAATATTGTTGTGGCTATGTGCATGGAATTGAAACACATTAACTAGGCCCCATTTTGGGCAAAGAGAGTAACTAACCAGCTTTTAAATCTAAAAATCAGCACTAGAATGTATTTATTCTAATGATTAGTCTGCTTTTTGAACAGGACAGACACTAGCCAGTGTTTAATAGCATAAAATCATCATTAGAGTGTTTTTAACTCTGTGACTCTGATTTCTTTGTTTTCAGATAAGGTCTCTTAAAAAGGGAGTACTAACTAGCTTTTAACCAGGAAATCAGAATTAAAGTGTATTTATTTAATTGAAAAATGTCGGCAGAATGGCACAGCTGGGCAAATGGGCGTACAGGTACGTCCCTTTGAATATGCCGCCGTGTGGTCACGTGCGTGCAGCCGGCGGCGTGCGCGCAACCCTGACGGGAGCTCCGTGAGTAAGAACGCGGGTCCCGTGGACTCGATCGCCGGGGGATACCCATGATCATCTCAAGGAGCTGAAGATGCTTGTTTACATTAGCATCTCCCCGTTCTGCCTAGTGACACTGTCACTAATCATAGCTCCCTGTGATCGGGAGCTATGATCAGTGAAGTGTCATTTGTAGCCATGCCCCCTAACAGTTAGAATCACTCCCCAGGACACACTTAACCCCTCCCTAGCCCCCTAGTGGTTAACTCCTTCACTGCCAGTGGCATTTTTACAGTAATCAATGCAGTTTTTTTAGTACTGATCACTGTATTAATGCCAAAGATCCCAAAAATGTGTCAAAATTGTCCGATGTGTCTGCCATAATGTCACAGTCATGATAAAAATTGCAGATTGTTGCCATTTCTAGTAAAAAAAATTTTTTATAAAAAGGCCATAAAACGAACCCCTATTTTGTAGACGCTATAACTTTTGCACAAACCAATTAATACACGCTTATTGTGATTTTTTTTAACCAAAAATATGTAAAAAAAATTGTATCGGCCTAAACTGAGGAAAAAAATCGTTTTTTATATATTTTTGGGGATATTTATTATAGCAAAAAGTAAAAAAAATTCTTTTTTTTCAAAATGATCGCTATTTTTTGTTTATAGCGCAAAAAATAAAAACCTCAGAGGTAATCAAATACCATCAAAAGAAAGCCCTATTTTTGGGGAAAAAAAGGACGTCAATTTTTTTGGGGAGCCACGTCACATGACTTCGCAATTGGTTGCCGAATCGCAAAAAATGCTCTGGTCTTTTGCCAGCCAAATGGTCAGGGGCTTAAGTGGTTAAAGTGGGGTGCCCCTAAAAAAAAAAAAAAAAATTAAAAGTCAGCAGTTACAAATACTGCAGCTGCTGACTTTTAATAATTGGACACTTACCTGTCCCAGGGTCCAGCGATGCGGGGGAACGAAGCCCCCCTCGTTCCCCGCTCCACTCGCGGCACTGTCATTCGTACTGTGGGCACCTGGCTGTAGCTTCACAGCCGGGCACCCACTGCGCATGCACGAGCGGCGCAGGGTGCCGTGATATGCCGCACAGTCATCTGGGACACGTGACAGGTCCCAGATGACTGTGCAGCGCAAGGGGAAGTGATGTCACCAGCCCGGGCAAGGAAGAAGGCAGACTACGAGGGACCTCCTAGCAACAGGTATTTAGAGGTGAGTATGAATTTTAAACACTTTTTTATTTTTTGGTGGCAACACCACTTTAAGGGTATTTATTCTTGGATCTGGTAACTTGTGGAGTCAATGTCATGATGTTTCCCTGAAAAAAATTATTTTAAACACCCAATTTTTTTGAACCAGAACTCTAGTGTTATAGTTGTAACTGTAGTAGAGGTAGATGAATAAATGCCAGTTGACAAATAGAGTTTGGCCGAATTCATTGTCCCTGTTCATTTTTTGCCAGAACTTTTGAACATTGCAAAAATTCTGAGAACAACTAACCCAATTAAAGTCTATGGGACTCGAACTGGAAAAATCAAAAGTGCCCATTTTGAAGGCTTATATGCAAGTTATTGGACACACAAAGAGTATGGGGTATGGATACTGCCGTGGAGGGCATGAATCAAATGAATCAATTTAAAAAGATCATTTTAAAATGAGCAGTGATTTAATGATGCTTAAAGTGAAACAATAAAAATGAAAAATTCTTTTAAATATAGTGCTTGGTCCCCTTAGTCTGCCTGTAAAATGGTCAGCGAGGCAACGGAAAAGTCAGCGAGGCAACGGAATCTGTGGACAGATGCGTTCTTTTATCTGTCACAAAACCTCCGAAAGCACTGAATGCCCATTCGGAAAGCACGCTGGATGCAGGGCTGCCCAGCAGCTCAAATGCATACTAGGCAAGTTCTATTCTCATGACCCAGTAACCCAGTACATTGTCGACTGGAAAGCTCTCCATGTTTGTTTTCGCACATAAATAATCTTCCAGCAGATGCTGCCAATGGGATGTGAAGGCTGACAGCCCTGGGCACCGAGGATTAAAAAAAACGACTTCTTCACTGCTCCTCTCTTGACCAACAGAAGCCTCAAAGCTAGCTTTTCTATGAGACTGTAACCTACCAGAGTTACACAAAAAACTCCTCTTTAAGGTGTCCTTAAGATGAGTTCCCCTTGTAACGGTGGTCAAGGAGGGTTACCAACCAATAATGATCTTTCTCCTTGATGCCACAAATTCTCAGGTCCTCAGGGACTGTGTCATTGATGCATGCATTGTCATGGCTCACGATCCTTGTCGCCTCCTTAAATGGTGACAATGCAGTGCATGCATCCTTTATCAGCAGTCATTGGTGTGGGGGAAAAAAGCAGAGCTGCCTTGAGCCTGTCGCTGTGCTATACTCACATAGGTACTTGTTGATGACCCTATGTTGCATGTGCAGCCACTGTAGCATTGCCAAAGTCACAAATAATGCGGTTTACAGGCAAATGAAATTTCCACTGAATTTCAGCCAACTGAACTCTGGCTGTGTATGGCCACCTGAAATGGCTACAGACTCTTCTGGCCTGCTTCAGAAGATCTTGCAACGCTGGGCACCTTTTTAATAAACGCTGCACCCCCAAATTGAGGACATGTGCCAGGCATGGCACATGTGTCATCTTTCCTTGCCGAAGGGCAGACAGGAGGCTAGTGCCATTATCGCACACCACCATTTCTGGCTCCAGCTGGCATGGCAGTAAACCACCTCTGGGCCTGCTCCTGCAGAGCCAAAATAATTTCTGCTCTGATGTGGCTTCTGTCCCCTAGACAGACCAGCTGAAGTACTGCATGGAATCTTTTAGCCTGACTCATTGAATAGCCCCTGGAACGCTTAAGGGGCACTGGTGGTTCATAGGACAATTCAGCAGAGGAGGGTATGGAGGAGGAGTGGGTTGAGCTGAAAAATCTAACATCATCACCACCAGCTGTATGGAGACGTGGCAGCAAAACAAGCTCCAGCACTAAGCCCTGTCCTGTATTCTTCCTAGTTGCAAGCAGGGTTGCTCATTGCATCCCTTTGGTGTGGCTTTCAGGAGCTTTTGCCAATGGGCTGAGTGGTGGGAGGCATGTGGAGCACAAATAGCTGGTGTTTTTGCCACGTTGATCTGCTTGAGGCAAAGTTTGCAAATTGCAACAGTGCGATCAGCTGCACATGTGCTATAAAAGCCCAGACAGCTGAGCTGTGGGAAGTGGGCCGGGAGATAACATCTCCACAATCTGATGGAATAAGGTGGCTTCTCTCTACTCTTCCATGATTGCTGCCTCTGGAGGACCTCCTGCCTCGTTGGGGTTGTGCCTCACCCTCACTTTCCTCCTCTGCCAAGTTGTGTCAGTGACCTCATCATCATCATCCCCTCCAACCTCATCATCACTTGAGCAAACTTGGCAATACATTGCAGCAGGGAGAACATGACCGCCAATTTGTTGTTTATAAGTTTTCTCCCCTCTCTGTAGGCTCATGTTCCTACCTTCCTCAAACGCAATGTCAGAACCAACATCACTATCAAATAATGGATTAGGAGTAGCTGTGAAAAAGTAGGCAGAATAAGCCACTCTGGCATCTGCAGTGGATTGCTCACTAGTCTCTGCTTGGATGATAGAGGAGGAGGATGATGAGGTTGGTTTAGTAAGCCAGGCCACCACCTCCTCTGTATGATGTGGCTGGATACCCCAGCAACATCACTAAACAGAAAAAATGGTGCCCTGCCTGAGGACACACCATGTCCACCTTTGCCTGTGGACACATACGCTGCTGGCCCCTCACAAATGTAAGGAAAAGGGATATGAGGACACACATCAAAGAAGCCTTTTGCAAATACTTGAACACCTCCTCAGAAGTGGAGAAAGTTGTAAGTCAGAATGTTCACAATGAATGACCACAAGTGGGATTTTGTACCAGGTACAACAACAAAGTACCCATAATACAAAAAAATCTCCAGGAAGAATTGGAAAATACTCAGACAGGATCCAATTTTGAAGACTAGTTTAAAACCATACCCTAATTTGATTTTTAGGAGATAAAAAGATCTAAGAAGCATTATTGCTCCAAGTAAAGAAACCTAAAAGAAAAGGTCTAAACAAACTCTGGACTACGGTCTTTGACCAAAAAGATAGTTACAAATGTGGGATTAGCAACTGTGGCAATTATATACATATGTGCCATTGGAAAAAGGAGGTAACTGGAGTGGATGGTAAAAGTCACAAGATCAAAAAGTTTATAAACTGTGGTACTTCTCATGTCATTTATGGTCTCCTCTGCCCCTGTGGACTCATTTACGTTGGACGTACTTCACGACCTATGAGGACAAGAATGGGGGAGCATAGGAGTAGCATTACAACAGAGGACAAATACTCAGTCCCACGACACTTCAAGGAGGTCCACAATAACAGTACTAGTTGGGCTAAGGGTCTTTGCAATAGAGACCATAACCAATGACTTAAATAGTGGCAAAAAATATAAAATACTACTTACAAGAGCTGCTTTTTGGATCTTTCCCCTGGGATATCTTGCCTCCAAAAGCCTCAATGAAGAGATTGAACTACATAATATAGTCTAGCCCCCAACACTTCTTTGAAAGTCTCCATGACTGCCTTGTCCTGACATCTTGCTTCCCGTCATCTTGGCTTTCCCCTTCCTCCCTCCCCCATTAGAATTAATTTGTTACGGTAACTTTGCTGGGCATTTCTAGATAGATATTCAACTTCAACACTAAAAGGTAGCATTTTTAATATTTCACCCACACTTGTCTGATTAGACATATCGGACTAAAGTGAAATCTGGGTTCATCCAGGAATAATGGGGTCCACCATTCCCTATTCTTTATATTTCTTTTTTTATTGGTTTTATTGACTGGTAATATCTATCCATTTTCCCTCTAGTTTACCGCTTTTAGAATATGATCTACTACAGGATCATATATAGCAGCAAAAGCGTGACCAATATTTAGCTATTATGTTAATTTACATGAGCATTTCACATCCAGGGGTTTGCTGGTACCTCATGAGCCACACACTTTTCTTTGCGACATGTCGGTAGGTTCCTGAGAGATAGGATGCGACCATAGATCACTAGGCAGTCTTACTCTGGCTGTCATGCCATTTCGCGACCAGTACATGGGGGCGGTGATGCTGCGGAAGCAAGAGAGGTGGCAGCTCTTCCCTCATGGACTTTTGAGTCACTAAAGGGAGATGGGTTCCCCACACGCAGCCAGAGTGTCTACTGACAAAACTGCCATGCCAGAGGGAACCTCATGCTGGAAGTGACACGTGGGACAACCAGAAGTGGCGGGTGGAATGCAAATGCACTCACACAGGAGGTTTGAATTCCGTGTGCCTGCCATACCATCTGTGTGATGGCCACGCTGCGGAGTACACACTTGCTGGCCACTTACCAGCATGAGGAACCCAAAGATGATAAACATCGTTGTATAACAGGTCATAGTAATACATTGTCCCTAATGGTATTTCTATTACAATGTATCTAGTGGCTGCATTATTGTTCCATGCTGCTCCTTGTATATGGTATGAGGCTGTTATATCTCACCCACACGCTGCAACTATTGCCATATGTAAATAGGGTGGATATAAGATACTGGTGTCTGGTACACACCTTTTATTTGTCAACATGATAGGTAGGGCCTACTAGGATAGGTGTGGTAGGATCCTGTGGGCGTACACCTAGGTACATGTATGTGTATTTATAGAGGTAACTAGAGGAAACCAGTCATTCATTGCTTTGGCTCTGAGGAAGAGGATCCTCCCTTGAAGCATGTAAGCCACACTGCAATATCGGCTGGTCCTCCATTTATTTCCGGTCCAGGTTGCAGATTTTAGAGGCACGGTCCATACTGCTGTTGCATTGACAAATGTACTTATTACATTTGTATGTGAGTATGATCATTGCAGTTACACTTTAAAATAAATGTTATTGCTGGTAATGCACAAGGTCCGTGTGCCCTCCTTTCTTTTCTATATGTTTTGGCCCCTCACAGTGGCACAGGAATGTCTGCCTCTCCTTGTTAGCCTCCCAGACATGATGGGGGGGCTTGTTACTGAAATGTAGTAGAGACAGGGAAATGTGTAATTGGATTCAACGGAAAAGTGTTTGGTGTACTTTAACTTGAAGATTGCTGCTGACAGATAACATGCAGCAACCAAAAAAAAGGGTGGGTGTACGGCACGAAATGTTGTGTAATGGGATGTAAAACACTGCACTACACAGACACACTCCACTGACTCACTACAATATACTGCGATAAGACTGCACTAACGCACTACAAAATACTGCAGTAAAAGTGCACTGATGTACTACAATATAATGCTGCAAAAGTGCACTGACACACTACAATATACTGCAGTAAAAGTGCAATGACACACTATCATATACTGCAGTCAAAATGCAGTAAAAGTGTACCAACGCACAATATACTGCTGTAAAAGTGCACTGATGCATTGCAATATGCTGCTGAAAAATTGCACTGCCGCACTACAATATTATCTGGTAAATGTGCACTGACTGACTACAATATAATCCGGTAAAAGTGGACTGATGCACTACAATATAATGCAGTAAAAGTGCAATGACACACTACCATATACTGCAGTGAAAATGCAGTAAAAGTGTACCGACGCACAATATACTGCTGTAAAAGTGCACTGATGCACTACAATATATTACAGTAAAAGTGCACTGATGCACTGCAATTTACTGCTGAAAAATTGCACTAAAGCACTACAATATAATCCAGTAAAAGTGCACTGATGCACTACAATATACGGCAGTAAGAGTGCACTGAAGCACTCCAATATAATGCCGTAAAAGTGCACTGACACACTTCAATACACTGCAGTAAAACTGCTCTAACTCACTCCACTGGCACACTTCAATTTACTGCAGTAAAACTGCCCTGATTCACTCCACTGTCACTTAGGTAAAAAAGAAGGCCGCCCTACACTGATGCTGTACTATCACTATATTCACACTAAACTAACACTCACAATAGAATCATAATAGCACACTAACTAACTTGTAGCAATGAACAGAGCCCTATTCTATCTATCTCCACTCCAACATCACACTGCAAATGGCTCTTCTAGTAAGGAACCTTTTAGAGTGGGGGATGGGTCTATGAGCAATGAGCCATGATTGGGCACAGTCATCATTACTTACTCCAATCATGGCTCTGACAGTGCTCTGTGCACTGATTGGGCAAAGCCTTCATTGCTTCAGCCAATCGGGGCTTAGAATGCACTGTGCGGCAGGCAGTGCATTGTGGTGTGGGGGGGTCAAACACCCTGACAATTCCTGTGTTTGCCAAACGGTGAACAGACAATGTTCGGGCCGAGCGTAAGTTCGCCCAACACTAGTGACAAATATCAAAGGTAGAGTGGAAATATTTCCACTTATTTCTTGTTGTGTCTCTGGATATAGGAAGTGCAGGGAAATCTCCCTATTGGAGACAAAAACTCTATCCAAGTAATCAGAAATAAAAGTTTTGGCTGGCAAAATTAAAAAAAAGACAACAGACATTTCAATTGAACAAGATTAAAGCCCAGCTCCCTCTTCCCTAAATTAATTCTCTAGATACATAAAAAAAATCCTTGCATACATAACTTAGACCTAGGTTTCTCCCAGCAGGGCATGTGGGGTCCCTCCTCTTTTTGTATAGTGGTTTTAAATAACGCATACAGCAGTGATTAGATAGTGAGGTTAGCTGCTTTCTCTGCAGCATTATACATTTAGTCCAGGTCAATGGAGTGACGCAACCAGGAGATGTATCCAGGGACTATTGGGCTCACAGGAAGTGAGTTGAATGATGTTGAGTGTCACTCAACCCGGTAGAAGACAAGCAGCAAGATATTGGAGCCAGCGAGAAAGTGAGTATTGCAGTCAAAGTTTCAATTGTTTTTTATTTACAGGTATTAGGCCATTTGCTATAAAATGATTTACTAAAGCTGGAGTTTTTTATTTTATTTCTTTTTACCCTGTTTATGCCTGGCTTTCTTTTCTAACATAGTCAAAGTAATCAATGCCCATGACAAAAAGTATAATGTATTATCTGAATTTAATACAAAACCTGACCCTTTTCTTGAATTTTCAGTAGTATGGGTATTTTATATTTAAGATTTGAAATATCTAAAATATATTGTGAAGGATTGCTAAAAGAATTATGTTTCATTTAATAATTATATATTCACTTCTTCATCCGCCCTATGTCACATGCTGTCATTTATCACACAAAAAAGATTGGTAGGAGGATTTAATAATTTTCCATTTCATAATATCTTCCCACATTGGACTTTTTAAATTGTGTTGTCTTTTTTTGACAGCTTCTGATGACAAAAGATATTTAATACATTTTAATAATGATGATTTTAGTATAACAAAGTCTGAAACATTTTCTATACATATTAGGTTGACCAACCACATTTTATATAAAAAAACCCGTGTTGATTAGTTTTGTATTTCTGATGCAATATATAGAGAAAACCTTTTTCTCTTTCCTTTAAAGGGTAACACTACTTTTGTGGAGAAAAAAAATAGCAAATACAAAAATAATAATATAGCGTATACATTTGCGACACAAGTCATATTGTAATTGAATGTTATAAAACATTACCTTTGTTTTGCAATCTGCAGCTCTGTAATTTTCTGCAAAGTGTAGTAGTAGTGTTCTGTATACCTTAGACAGAGGTGTCTCTAGGATTTGTGAGGCCTTAGGCGTAACTTACACATGAGGCCCCAATCACGCCCATAATGGTAAAAAAATTCAAGCAATAAAAATGGCTGCAAAAAGATGCACAAATCTAGCACACAGTTCATCGGCACCACTTCCAGGGCACCCTCCTCACCCATCAGACATATGCAGCCATTAAAACATCTGGTGCCCAGCAAGGTGGCAACCCCTCGAAGAATTTCCCTAGTCTTGGAAGAATGGGAAGGGAGTGTCCTTGAGTCATTCCACATCCACAGAGGAAGTAGAGTGGGGGGATCCCAGCACAGCCCAGGGGGGGCAAGAGAGGGGGGGAGAGAGAGGTGGTGAGAGAGAGGGGAGGGGGAGCGAGGGGGGAGCAAGAGATTTTGAGCGATAGGGGGAGGGAAAGAGAGAGAGAGAGGGGAGAGGAGCAAGGCATTGTGAGTGAGAGGGGGAGGGAGAGTGGGGGAGCTAGAGGGAGGGAGAGATGGGGGTGAGAGAGGGGTAGAGAAAGGGTGCACAAAAGGGGGAGAGAGAGGTGGAGAGAGGAGAGAAGAGAGGAGAGGAGGGGGGAGAGAGAGAGAGGGAGGGGAGGGGGAGAGAGGGGTAGAGAAAGGGTGTGCAAAAGGGGGAGAGAGAGGTGGAGAGAGAAGAGAAGAGGGAGGAGAGAGAGAGGGGCAGGAGAGAGGGAGGAAAGGTAGGGGGGAGAGAGGGGGAGGGGAGAAATGGAGAGACAGGGGGAAGGAGAAAGAGAGGAGGGAGGGAGGGAGTAAGAGAGAGGAGTTTTGTGAGAAAGAGAAAGAGAGAGGGGGAGAGAGGGAGTGAGGGGAGAGAGAGAGGAGTAAGAGGGGGTAAGAGAAAGGGGGAGGTGAGAAAGAGGGGGGTGAGGGAAAGGGGGCGAGAGAAATCTAGAGATCTGTCCCTGTCTTCAGCCCCTCCTGTGCCCCACGTCCAAGTCTGTGAAGGCACTGGGGGGGGGGGGGGCAAAGAGCAGGGAGGAGCTGGAGTATGCTGGGGGGTGGGGGCTGGAGAGTGCTGGGGGCCAGAGAGTGCTTGGGGTGGGGGCCGGAGAGTGCTGGGGGTGGGCACCAGAGAGTGCTGATGGGTGGGGGCCAGAGAGTGCTGGGGGTGGAGGGTGGAGAGTGCTGGGGGTGGGGGCTGGAGAGTGTGGGTGTGGAGAGTGCTGGGGGGTGGAGGCTGGAGAGTGCGGGGGGTGGAGGCTGGAGAGTGTGGGGGGTGGAGGGTGGAGCGTGCAGGGGGCCAGAAAGTGCTGGGGGTGGAGAGTGGAGAGTGCTGGGGGCCAGAGAGTGCTGGGGGTGGAGGGTGCTGGGAGGTGGGGGCCAGAGAGTGCTGGGGGTGGGGGCCAGAGAGTTTTGGGGGTGGAGGGTGGAGAGTGCTGGGGGGTGGGGGCCAGACAGTGCTGGGGTGGAGGCCAGAGAGTGCTGGGGTGGAGGCCAGAGAGTGCTGGGGGCAAAAGACTGCTGGGGGGTGGAGAGTGCTGGGGGGTGGGGACCAGAGAGTGCTGGGGTGGGGGCCAGGGAGTGCTGGGGGTGGAGGGTGGAGAGTGCTGGGGCCAAAGAGTGCTGGGGGTGGGGGGTGGAGAGTGCTGGGGGGGAGGGCGTACAGTGCTGGGGCAAAAGAGTGCTGGGAGTGGAGTGTGGAGCCTGCTGGGGGTGGGAGTCAGAGAGTGCTGGGGGTGGAGGGTGGAAAGTGCTGGGGCAAAAGAGTGCTGGGGGTGGGGGGTGAAGAGTGCTGGGGGGTGGGGGCCAGAGAGTGCTGGGGGTGGGGACCAGAGAGTGATGGGGTGGGGGATGGAGAGTGCTGGGGGGAGCTTGAGAGGGCAGGCAGAAAGAATTGGAGAGCAGGGGGGTGCTGACGAAATGGGAACGGAGCCAGGGAGGACAAGGATGGGCTGGAGAGCAGGAGGGGCAGAGCCAGGGAGCTAAAGGAGGGGCTGAAGAGCAGGATGGGCGGAGCAAGGCAGTACAAGGAGGGGCAGAGCCAGGGAGCACAAGGAGGGGCTGGACAGCAGGAGGGTGGAGCTAGTGAGCACATGGAGGGGTGGAGCCAGGGAGCACAAAGAGGGCTGGAGAGTACGGGGATGCAGAAAAAGTTAGATAGGAGTGGTGGGGAGACTGCACATAATGGAATTGATTTTTCCATATTACTCCATGCAGCCGCTGAATGATCACTTCTCCTCCTCTCCTCCCTGCAGACATTCAGTGGCTGCATGGAGTAATATGGAAAAATCAATTCCACAATGTGCAGTCTCCCCACCGCTCCTCCTATTCAGGCACACAGGGAGGCTGCACGGCATGGACACTCACCTTCTCTCCGGTCGCCAGCATAAGCCCTTGTACAGACGGTCAGACATTCCGACAACAAAATCCGTCCGATTTTGTCCGACGGATTTTGTCCGAAACTTGTGTTGCATACACACGGTCGGACAAAGTTGTCGGAAAATCCGATCGTTCAGAACGTGATGACGTTATTTCGTTTCGACGGGACTACGTTCAGGCTAGTAGCCAATAGCTTTGGTCTAGGAATTTGATCTGAGCATGCGTGGCACTTTGTCCGATTGGAATTCTCTACACACAATCAGACAAAGTCCGATCGGATCACGTTGTCGGAAAGTTTTATAGCCCAGCTCTAAAACTTTGTCGGTCGGATATTCCGATGGAAACAGTCCGATGGAGCCCACACACAGTCGGATTATCCAAGAACACGGTCCTTCGGAGACAGGTGCAGAGGAGAGATCTGGTGAGCGGCACAGGCTAAAGGAGAAGACTGCGGGTCCACCATGGACGTGACGCCCGCAGCCGGGTCTGTCACCCAACCGTTGCGCCACCTAGAGGCCTCTACTGTCCCACTCCCTGCACTTGCTGCCACCAGACCAGGATGAGACCTTGACAACAACTGTGAGTGATCACAGGCAAATTAATCGATTGTAAGGCCCCTGTGACTGCTGGGCCTTAGGCGATCACCTAATTTGCCTAATTATAGAGCTCTAACCTTAGCCTCTGACCTTAGAAAAAGGTTCCTGCACTATTTTTGGGTAAGATTTCAATACGACATGGTTTGACTTCTGATAAAGAAGTCATATGTATGCCACGATGAAGTCATGCAGCGATGTCGGATTCAAAGTCGTGCGAAAGCCACACAACTTTGAAGTTGCAGCAGTGTGAACCAGGCCAAAGGGATGCAGACCCTGCCATTTTCCACAATAGAGCCCTGCAGGTGCAGCAGCTGGCTGATAATTATGAAACCACTCCTTTACAGATTAACTTTCCACATGGACACAGGCAAACAAACAGTGATTTCTTCAGAATAACAAAAGGTAGGAATCTGTAACAAAGTTTGTTAACCGCTTGCCGCCTGCCCATCGACGGGGGCAGAATGGCACTCACACATGTTTTCAGAATCAATGGCGGCAGAATGGCACCCCTGCACGAATTGCCATAGCTGGAGCTTTAAGGAGTATGAGGGGGCATACATGCGCCCCTGCCATGTCCCTAAGGAGCCGATGCACATGCTCACACCTGGGATTTCTCCTGACAGAGCGAGAATGGGGTTTTGTGTGTTTAAATACACAAATCCATGTTCTGTCAGGAGTGAGGAGACTGATCTGTTGTTCCTAGTATATAGTATATCTCCTCCTCAAGTCAGTCCCTTCCCCCCACAGTTAGAACACACACTAGGGAATAAATTTAACCCCTTGATCGCCCCCTATTGTTAACCCCTTCCCTGCAAGTGACATTTATACAGTAATCAATGCATTTTTATAACACTGATCGCTATATACATGACTATGGTCCCAAAAGTGTTTCAAAAGTGTTTGATCTGTCTGTCACATTGTCGCAGTCCCGATAAAAATCTCAGATCGCCACCATTACTAGTAAAAAAAAAGGCCATAAATCTATCCCCTATCTTGTAGAAGCTATAACTTTTGTGCTCACCAATCAATATATGCTTATTTTGAAATTTTGTTTAACCAAAAATATGTAGAAGAATATATATCAGACTAAACTGATTGATTGATTTATTATTTTGGGATATTTATTATAGCAAAAAGTAAAAAATATTGTGTTTTTTTTTTCAAAAATTGTTGCTCTTCTTTTGTTTATAGCGCAAAAAATAAAAAACGTGCAATTATCAGTTAAAACTACGCAGTGCCGTATCGCAAAAATGGCCTGGTCAGGATGGGGGTAAATCTTTCCAAGACTGAAGTGGTTAAAATTCTTGCACTGTACACAGATCACCCAGAGGGGAATTTTTTTCTCAACAAAGGTGGAGTTACTCTTTATATAAACCTCTTTATCATAGCAGTTACTTGAACATTTTTGGGAACATTTAAAACTTCAGAGGCACTGGGGTTCATTCACTAAAGGCAACCAGACTGTTCACTTTGCAAGGGTATTTTCCCAAGAGTTTTGTAAATGAGGTAAAGCTCTGATGATTTTCATCTTTTACTCGTGTGCAAGTATAAATCCATTTTTTCAGTCTGACACACCGCAACTACGATCTCGGTAAAGAGTCTCTGACAGAGACTCTTTACCATGTGATCAGCCATGTCCAATCACGGCTGATCACAGTGTAAATAGGAAGAGCCGTCGATCGGCTTTTCCTCACTCATGTCTGTCAGACACGAGTAGAGGAGAGCCGATTGACTGCTCCTCTGAAGGGGGGGGTCTGTGCTGATCGATTATCAGCGCAGCCCCCCCCCCAGGATGCCCACACTGGACCACCAGGGACGCCACCAGACCACCAGGGATGGCCAGCACCAGGAATGCCAGTCAGTGCCCACAATGGATGCCAATCAGTGCCCACAATGGGCATCACTGATTGGTATGCATTATTGTTTGGCACTGATTGGCATCCATCGGTACAATACTGTACACTACAATGCCGCCTATCAGTGCCCATCTGTGCCGCCTATCAGTGCCCATCCGTGCCGCCTATCAGTGCCCATCCATGCCGCGTATCAGTGCCCATCCATGCCTCCTATCAGTGCCCATCCATGCTCATCCATGCTGCCTATCCATGCCCATCTGTGCTGCCTATCCATGCCCATCTGTGCTGCCTATCCATGTCAATCCGCGCCACCTATCAGTGCCTATTTGTGCCACCTATCAGTGCCTATCTGTGTCACATATCAGTGCTGCCTATCAGTGCCACTACATCATCGGTGCTCATCAGTGCCGCCTTATCAGTGCCCGTCACTGCACATCAGTGAAGGAGAAAACGTACTTATTTACAAAGTTTTGTAACTGAAACAAAAAAAACATATTTTTTTCAAATTTTTTTGTCTTTTTTTGTTTATTTAGCAGAAAATAAAAATCCCAGAGGCAATCAAATACCACCAAAAGAAAGCTCTATTTGTGGGAACAAAATGATAAAAACTTAGTTTGGGTACAGTATAGCATGACCGCGCAATTGTCATTCAAAGTGCGACAGCACTGAAAGCTCAAAATTCATCTGGGCAGGAAGGTGTATAAGTGCCCGGTATTGAAGTGGTTAAGGTTGAATCTGTCAATTGAAGGCTTATAGGGGGTTATTTACTAAAGGAAAATCCACTTTGCACTGCAAATGCACTTGAAAGTAACGTCGCTGCAGATCTGAGGGGGGCATGCAAGGAAAATGAACAGCATTTTAGCTTGCACATGATTGGATGCTAAAATCAGCAGAGCTTCACCTCATTTCAGATCTACCCCTTAGATTTAGAGTGACTGCACTTCCAAGTGCACTTGCAGTGCAAAGTGAATTTGTGTTTCGTAAATAACCCCCATTGTGTCTAAGAAGATTCGACGAAGCAGCTAAAGTAAACTGTACGACGCCGCGATTGTACATTTCCGGTCGAATGCTCCACCCACAAGCTATAGTAGAATTCTAATGTTATTTGACTTGTAATATTATATTTATTATTACTAGTTAAAGAACATTAGAATTCTTCTATAGCCTATGGGAGGAGCATTTGATCGTAAATTTCTGTTCGTGGCGATTGTATGTTTTTAGCTGCTTCGTCGAATCTTCATGTCGAACGGTACTACACATATTTTTGTTTTTTTTCGAATGATACGACACTTGTTTGTTTCTGTTCATGAAAGGGTCTACACCATGGGTCTTCAAACTATGGCCCTCCAGTTGTTCAGGAACTACAATTCCCATCATGCCTAGTCCTGTCTGTGAATGTCAGAGTTTTACAATGCCTCATGGGATGCGTAGTTCCGCAACAGCTGGGGGGCCGTAGTTTGAGGATCCCTGGTCTACACCAACAGTCAGCCAATGGAATTGCGTTGTATCAAAATTCAAGCAAATAACTTCCTTCCTGTTCGCTCTGCGCTCCTAACGGTCCTGGTTCAAGTGCGATGGCAGCATCCGACGGTGGCTCCAAGCAGTCCGACCCCATGGAGGTTCCTGGCCCTTCTATAGAGGCCACAGCAGCACCATCACCACCATCAAAAAAGTGCAAGAGGGGGACACAAGCTGCAACCAGCAGGAAGCATAACCTTATGTGGACGCACATTGAGTCCCAGGTCCTTGTAAGGGAAATGCTTCCTTGCTGGATGCAGCTGTGTGGCACCCGCTCCAGTGGAGTGGAAGCGGGAGTGGGAGGAGATCTCCCGAAAAGTTGAGGAGATGCAGCACCATCAACATGACCCATCTGCCTGTTGTAAAAAAATGTGGCGACATAAAATGGTAAGTAACGTGTCTGATTATTTGTATTTTTTTACATTTTAAAAATCCCATATTATGCACAAAAACAAGTCCCCCACCCCCCGCACACAGTCAGTAACGTTAAGTGAATTTTTTTTTTTTAGGAAAAAATCATTTTCAAATCATCCCCCTCCTGTGAAAAACCTAATTTGCACATAGATACATACATACACACAAAAGCATAGTTTGCACATGTTACATTTTATCGCCACGATCGCTGTGAGAGGAATATTTCCATGGCCGTTATTTGTTCTTATCACTAAACTGATGAGCAGTAAGTGCTTTTAAGTTCTACTTGACTACCTGTAGGTTATGCCCCCTTTAACTTTAACTTACAATTGCACGCTCCTGCGATGTACTACCCAAATGAAATTTATGCCCTTTTCCAACCACATATAGAGCTTTTTTTGTGTGTATTAGATCACTGCTGGGTTTTACATTTTTTGTTATTGAAACAAAAAAAAATGTAAATATTTAAAAAAATAAAAATAAATGTTGTGTTACGGTGACTGCACTTATCCAGCTTGCAGACCCGCCGTATGTTTACTATGGATGGGTCCACATCCGCAAGTGGTTAATGCTTTGCAAAGGAAAAAAGAAAGGAAATTTACACCATACATAGTTCATACAAGCGCGTAATTAAAAAGGGGAACTGGACACAATCAGGCACAATCCTGTCTTTTACATTTTTCCAAATATTTGGGTGTCTTATTGTGCACCAAAAAGCATACGTTTTTGGTTTTTCCAAAAATAGATTGGGTTAATAAAAAAATTTTGCAAATCTTGTGCTACATGAAAAAAATGCGTCTAATCCAAAAATTCAATTTGCATTGTTTTATTCTATGGGTTCATTATACATTTGTTTTATGTGTTGATGTCATTTTCAGATTACAATTGTAGTTTAATTATGTAACCCGTTTCTCTTTTGTTTTGCAGCACCATAGCATGTAAATGTAGGCAGATGGGGTGCAGAGCTCCTAGCAGGTGTAGTGGAGGACAAGATCACCCAGCTCCTGGCTCATCGAGATTGATGTCAGCATTGCATTGTGCAGGACATAGATGGTGTAATACAGTCTTCCATTTCTTAAAAGCACTTACAAATCATGTGTAAAATACAGCAGGTTACAGCGCAGCTTTGAGAGAAGGCAGGGGCCGGTCCATCACTGGTGTGTGATACGAGAAGCGCGGCGTGTGTCTCAGCTGTCTCAATGGAAGCGGAGAGCTCCTGTACCAAACGTGTCAAGCCTCACTTTCAGGCTCAATGCATTTGACGCTCAAGCGCGCATCATCAGGAAAATGGCATTTTGCTGATTACTATCTATGCCTCTCTGTGGCTCATTAATGGTGGATCCAAACTTTGCAGATTAAGTGGAAGGGAGCTGTGGATACATATTCAAGAGTTTATTTTGTTTGAAGATTTTACTATCTCATACCATTTATAATTGGAGTGAAGCCTACGCTAATTCTTGGAAGCAGTAAGAAATGTCTATGTGAAGCTTGACAGAGTATAGCCAATGGAGGAAGGACTCCTTTCATTTTCATGCCTGGTGGTCACTTTGTGGCCAAAGATATCTGGTGAACACAATTATATATCACTGCGGGTGAATCACTTTTTTGCGTTGAAGCACGTTGCCCTTTAGGAAGCATGGTGTTGGAGCTTATATAGAAGACCTGAATTATTATATTATATTTGTTTTATATGATATACATATATTTTTTGTTTTTTGTTTGGGCTGTTGACACTTATGCACTTTAATAATTAGCATATGTTCCACTTGCACCATTAATCATTATTTTTCAGAAGGTGGAAGAGACCTGCCCTGTAGAGGCCGATGGGGATGTGGAAGATGGCAAGCAAGATCCAGGGAGTAAGTACATTTTTTTTGTATTTTCCAGGCAAAAATAGTATTTTAAATATGAAATGCTGCATGCTGATGGCACACCTTGCCTAGAAATGGTTGTAATTTATTCTGCAAGGCTTCGATTTAGCTGGAATTATTAGTCCCCCTCTGCAGCGGATTCCAGTCTCCTGCCTCTGTTTACCTGTGCTTGTTATTTCCTCAATGTCACTTCCCTGGTCATGCCACCTTCTTGCTGCAGTTCTGATTCCCAGTCTGAGCCAATCACTGTTAATCATTGTGAATAACACAGCAGGCTGTAGGGGGTGTGTCAGACAAGAATCTCCATCTATTGGCTGGCAGTCCCTGGACATGTTCAATATCTGGCATGCCCCTGCTGCATGCATTAACACTTTCCTCGTGATGTCTGGTGCCTCCTCTTAGGCATCCTCTAAAGCAAAACATTCTAAATTATCCTGTGACCTCATAGATCTTTGCAGGCAAATATCTACAAAAACTTGAGTCTTTAGGCTATAGTTCAGACTCCAGAGTGTGTTGTGTTGCACATTGGCAAGGATATTTACTGATATATTTACATGTGTTTGTTATCATTTGATGCTAACGGTTTCTATAGCCACGTACATACGTAGCCGTCTATCCGACGTACTTAGTCTGGCGGACTTCCCGCCAGACTGTCCGTCGGACTTTCCGAACGGGCTACTTGCTCACACACGGCACTTTTTCAGCGGACTAATACGGCGTACTAAGTCCGCCGTACTATCCGCCCTACTTTTGAAATGAACGGACTCGCCCACACACGCGGAGGAAAGTCCGCTCATTTCGAGCGCGTTTCCAGGTAGGCGGGGCCCGCAAAGGATACGTCGCTGGCCCCGCTGCCTGGTATGGACTTAAAGGGGAACCCCAACGCCGGAAAAAATCGGCGTGGGGGGTGCCCCCAAAGTCCACAACAGACCCTTGTCTGAGAACGGTATCCGGTATTATTAAAGGGGGCTCCAGGATTCCGATAAGCCCCCAGCCCGCAGACCCCGACAACCAACGGCAAGGGTTGTGGGGAAGAGGCCCTTGTCCTCATCAACATGGGGACAAGGTGCTTTGGGGTGGGGGGGCCGCGCGGCCCCCCCTTCCCCAAGGCACCCCCCATGTTGAGGGCATGCGGCCTGGTACGGCTCAGGAGGGGGCGCTCGCTCGCCCCTCCTTTCCTGGCCGGCCGGGTAGCGTGCTCGGACAAGGGTCTGTTGTGGACTTTGAGGGGACCCCCACACCGATTTTTTCTAGCGTTGGGGTTCCCCTTTAAGTCCATACCAGGCGGCGGGGCCAGCGACGTATCCTTCGCGGGCCCTGCCTACCTGGAGACGCGCTCGAAATGAGCGGACTTTTCTCCGGGCGGGAAAAGTCCGTTCATTTCAAAAGTACGGCGGACTGGCATACACACGGCCCGGATTGTCCGCCGAAATGCGAGTCCGGCGGGAAGACTGGAGTGTAAAACTACATTCTAAGTCCGCCGTACTTTCGGGTCAAAAAAGTATGCCGGAGGCTACACACGGGGGGATTGTTTGGCGGACTTGAGTTTGCCGGACTTTTCCACCTGCTTGTTTGATCGTGTGCATATAAGAACATTGGGTTATCAGTTTGTTGCTGTTTCCAGAGTTTTAAAAAACTGTTATGACTTTATGATGAAACAAGTTAGAGACTCTGTGAGCATCCAGCTTTGCTCAGATTCATAATAATGTCTAAAAATAAGTTTTCTGTGTATGTGACAATCATTTACTGTTTTGGAGACACTGAATACTTTTTAAACTGTTGTATAAATTGTGCCAAACACATACAACAATATAAAAAAGAAGACTATGTTGTACAGTCATTTTATTTTATGTAATTGCTAAGTTCTACTTGCTAAATTCTCTTATTGGTTCTTCCCCAGTGACATCACACCTCCAGAACACAGATCGGTCTTTCCACAGTAAGGGTAGGTTCAGATCTTTGCATGTCAGGATCTCATGAAAATAGCATGTTTTCCCTACACCCAGAGAAACACACTGCTCCATAGCAGACACACAACACCCAGATAGCAAGCAATTGTGCTGCAAGTTTGAAAATTACTTGCTAAACTATTGCTTGACTTGCCAGCCTTCACATGTTTTTTTCACAATTGCAGAAAGTCTGCTTTGCATGACTCCAGGTCAACTTTCTTTTCAAACATTCTGCAAGTCTGCTGCAAGTTCTGGTTCAGTTATGTTGTGCAATAGTCATCCCACCATAGGGATTCCTGTGGCTGAATTCTCATGCTGTAGACTTGCAGAACTCTTGCTATAGACTCACCACTGCAACTTTGCTCGTGCCAGAGACTTGCCACTAGGGATGAGCCGAACACCCCCCGGTTCGGTTTGCACCAGAACTTTCGAACGGACCCCAAATTCGTACGAACTTTAGAACCCCATTGAAGTCTATGGGACTCGAACGTTCGAAATTAAAAGTGCTAATTTTAACGGCTAATATGCAAGATACTGTCCTAAAAAGGGTTTGGGGACCTGGCTCCTGCCCCAGGGGACATGGGTCAATGCCTAAAATGTTTTTAAAAATGGCCATTTTGGCGGGAGCACTGATTTTAATGACGATTAAAGTGAAAAAAAATAGTGAAATATTCCTTTAAATATGGTGCCTAGGGGGTGTCTGTAGTATGCCTGTGAAGTGCCACGTGTTTCCCGTGTTTAGAACAGTCCCTGCACAAAATGATATTAAACGGAAATAACATCATTTAAAACTGCTTGCGGTTTTAATGTTATATCTGGTTCCTGCAATATGGTTGAAAATCATTGAGAAAAATGGCATGGGTAGCCCTCCCTGCCCATTACCAGCCCCTTTGGGTCTTGTACGCATATTAAGGGGAACCCCGTACCCATATTAAAAAAAGGAAATGCGTGTGGCCCCCAGGCCCTATATACTCAGAACAGCAGTATACAGGCGGTGCAAACAAGACAGGGACTGTGTAGGTTTGTTGCGTTAAGTTGAATCTGTTTGTAATTTTCAACTGGTACATTTTTAAAGTGTAGCTCCAGTCAAAAAAAACTATTTTTAAGCTTTTTGGAAAACATAGGGAAGGGTTATCACCCCTGTATAATTTGTTTTGTCGTCCATCTTTTTTCATCTCACTTGCTGTTGTCTCCTTCCGTTTGCAAGTAGGAGATGTTTGTAAGTTGGATGTTTGAAAGTAGGGGCCTGCCCTATATGCTCTGCAGAAATGGCGGAACAAGGTGTTGGTTTTGCCACAACATTGTAAGCCCTCAAAGTGACTCTTGGTGGGCACTGGAGCGCCCTGCTGTGAACGATTATATCAAGAATTGTAATTACACACACACTATAAGTCCTCACAGTTACTCTGGGTGGGCACAGGAACGGGCCCTCCTGTGAAATATTATATCAAAAATTTTAATTAAATGCCCCTGTTAAACAGGGGCAGAAAAATTGGGCCTTAGGCACTGGTGCTGGTGCCACGACACTGCAACCTCTCCCATATACTCTAGTTTTATTGCAGAAATTAGCCCTGCTGCAAAGCATTGCATCAAAAATTGTAATTAAACGCCCCTGTTAAACAGGGGCAGAAAAATTTGGCCTTAGGCACTGGTGCTGGTGCCACGACACTGCAACCTCTCCCATATACTCTAGTTTTATTGCAGAAATTAGCCCTGCTGCAAAGCATTGCATCAAAAATTGTAATTAAACGCCCCTGTTAAACAGGGGCAGAAAAATTGGGCCTTAGGCACTGGTGCTGGTGCCACGACACTGCAACCTCTCCCATATACTCTAGTTTTATTGCAGGAATTAGCCCTGCTGCAAAGCATTGCATCAAAAATTGTAATTAAACGCCCCTGTTAAACAGGGGCAGAAAAATTGGGCCTTAGGCACTGGTGCTGGTGCCACAACACTGCAACCTCTCCCATATACTCTAGTTTAATTGCAGGAATTAGCCCTGCTGCAAAGCATTGCATCAAAAATTGTAATTAAACTCCCCTGTTAAACAGGGGCAGAAAAATTGGGCCTTAGGCACTGGTGTTGGTGCCACGACACTGCAACCTCTCCCATATACTCTAGTTTAGTTGCAGGAATTAGCCCTGCTGCAAAGCATTGCATCAAAAATTGTAATTAAACGCCCCTGTTAAACAGGGGCAGAAAAATTGGGCTGATGGCATCACCCAGAACCAGAAATGTTGTTCCAACATATCAGCGGAGGAGGAAGAGGATAGACAATCAACATAACAGGACAGTCACTCAGCATCAGCATAGGCAGTCTTGAAGGGATGTGATATTTCCCAAAAAAATATTTGGTTACATCAGCTTCAGGTGCTTGGTAGCTGTGGGTTATCCAAGACTGATTCATCTTGATGAAGGTCAGTCGATCAACTGATTCGGTGGACAGGCGCACCCTGTGATTGGTAACAAAGCCACCAGCAGCACTGAAGGTGCGTTACGAAAGAACGCTGGATGCAGCACAGGCCAATAGCTCAATTGCATACTGTGCAAGCTCTGGCCAGTGATCCATCCTCAAGACCCAGTAAGCCAGAGGATTTTCGGTGGGAAAGGTGTCCAAGTCTGACCTTGCCCCTAGGTATTCCTGCACCATGTAAATCAGACGCTGGCGATGGTTGCTGGAACCGATCATACCTTGGGGCTGCAGACTAAAAAATTGTCTGAAAGCATCAGTCAGACAGCCACCTTCTCCACCGCTCCTTCTGACCGATGCCTCAGCAACACGTTGTCCAGGACCAGGAGTTTGTAACCTCCCAGTTTCTGGGAACGCGTTGCACAGACCTTTCTGCAAGGCCTCCCGGAGATGTCTCGTCCTCTGCTCCCTCTACGATGGCAAGATAAGGTCGGCAACCTTACCCTTGTACCGTGGATCAAGGAGAGTGGCCAGCCAGTAATGGTCCCTCTCCTTGATCCGAAGAATACGAGGATCCTTCCGCAGGCTTTGCAGGATCAGGGAGGCCATGCAGCGTAGGTTAGCTGAGGCATTCGGTCCGGAGTCCTCTGGGTCACTAAGGACAACATGATCCGCAGCTACCTCCTCCCAGCCACGTACAAGTCCACGGGTTTCTTGGGACTGTAAATCATCCGTACAAGACTGCTGCTGCTGCTGATGCTGAGTGCCAGCCTCCACCTCCATGCTGACACAATCATCCTCCTCCTCCTCTTCCTGTGTGATGTGTGGCACAGCAGGAACACTGTCTGGATAAAGGGGGCCTTGAGAGGCAAGGAAGTCCTCCTCTTCCTGCCTCTGTTCTGCCTCAAGTGCCCTGTACATTATTCCACGCAGCGTATGCTCCAAGAGGTGGAAAAGAGGTACAGTGTCACTGATGCATGCACTGTCACTGCTCACCATCCTTGTGGCCTCCTCAAACGGTGACAGGACAGTGCATGCATCCCTGATCATGCCCCACTGGCGTGGTGAGAAAAAACCAAGCTCCCCTGACCTTGTCCTGGTGCCGTAGTCGCACAGGTACTCATTGATGACCCTCTGCTGCGTGTGCAGCCGCTGCAGCATGGCCAACGTTGAGTTCCACCTGGTGGGCATGTCACTTATAAGGCGGTTCTTGGGCAGGTTCAACTCCTTTTGGAGCTCAGCCAGCCGAGCACAGGCATTAAATGATCGGCAGAAATGCACACAGACTTTCCTGGCCTGCTTCAGGACATCCTGTAAGCCCGGGTACCTGCCCAAGAACCGCTGCACCACCAGGTTAAGGACGTGAGCTACACAGGGCACATGGGTCAGTTGTCCCTGTCGGAGGGCGGAGAGGAGGTTGGTGCCATTGTCGCAAACCACCATTCCTGGCTTAAGCTGGCGTGGCATCAACCACCTCTCGGCCTGCCCCTGCAGAGCTGACAAAACATCCGCCCCAGTGTGGCTCATGTCCCCCAAACAAACCAGCGCAAGCACGGCATGGCATCGTTTTGCCTGCGTACTTGCGTAGCCCCTGGAATGCCTACGGAGCACCGCTGGTTCTGAGGACAGAGCACTGGAAGAGGCCATGGAGGAAGAAGAAGAGGAGGGGGTGGAGGAGAGAGGTGTGTCACAACCAATAGTAGCATTTTGGAGGCGTGGTGGCGGAACAACCTCCAACACTACTGCACCTTGTCCTGCATCCTTCCCAGCTGCCAGAAGAGTGACCCAATGGGCCGTGAAAGACAGGTAACCTCCCTGTCCATGCCTGCTGGACCATGAGTCAGCGGTAATATGCACCTTACCGCTGACCGCCCTGTCCAGCGAGGCAAGGACATTGCCTTCCACATGCCGGTAGAGAGCTGGAATCGCCTTCCGTGAGAAAAAGTGGCGTTTGGGGACCTGCCACTGAGGAACCGCACATTGTACAAACTCACGGAAGGAGGCCGAGTCTATCAACTGAAAAGGCAGCAGTTGAAGTGCTAGCAATTTAGCCAAGCTACCATTCAACCGCTGGGCATGTGGATGGCTGGGAGTGAACTTCTTTCGCCGGTCCAGCAGCTGGGGCAGGGACATTTGCCTGCTATAATCGGACGTGGGTGTACTGCTAGCAGAGTGCCCGGAAGCACTTGGCTGTGACACACCTAATTCTACACCTTCATTCCTCTCAGAGCAGGTTTCAGAGAGAACTGAAGGTCTAGTGGGGTTGGAGATGCCAGCTGATGAGGAGCAAGGAGAGGTCCGCTTTGTTCTTTGGTGTGGGTCTTTGAGGTACGCTTGCCAACGAGCTGCATGGCAGGTCAACATATGTCTGGTCAAGCATGTGGTGCCCAAGCGGCTGATGTTTTGGCCACACGATATACGCTTGAGACATATGTTGCAAATAGCAGCGGTGCGATCTGATGCACTCGTCTCAAAAAAGGCCCACACCAAAGAACTTTTAGAATAACGCGCAGAGGCAGCGCCCTGCACAGGCGGAGCTCTGCGGTGTGATTCAGTCGGTGTGCTGCCCCTAAGCTGGCCCCCGGAGGGCATCCTGCCTTGTTGAACATGTGCCTCCTCCTCCTCCTCCTCTCTCCTATCAGGCACCCACGTGGAGTCAGTGCCCTCATCATCCCCTCCCTCTTCATCGCTGTAGAAAACCTGGCAGTATGCTGCAGCTTGTGGAACATGACTGCCAGATTGCTGTCCTTCTTTAGCATCCCCTCTCTCTGCATTCACGCTACTGCCTTCCTCTAGCTGAGTGTCATCATCAGAGCCTACAAAACACTGGGCATCCTCCTGGAGCATGTACCCAACACTGTGCTCAAAGAGTTCAGGAGACTCCTCAGGAGGACGTGGTGGGTCTAGGGAAGGAGTCACTGATGATGACATTGAGACGAGGGAAGACGATGCGTTGGCAGCTGCTTTGCTAGTACCCTGAGACTGGGTGAGAGAGGATGAGGAGGATGAAGAGGGCTTGGTCATCCACTCTACCAAGTCATTGGCATGTTGCAGGTCAACATGTCCAGCTGATGAAAAGAAGGACAAGCGTGTCCCATGGCCACGTGCTGATGACGATGCACCGCGTCCATGACCAGCACTGTTGTCTCTAGTCACAGAGCCTGCTTGTACTCTTTTATCGGCTCACTCCTGTCTGCCTCTCCTTGCTGGCCTTCCAGACATGGTAATGGCCTGAAGGGAGTTGGGTAAAACAGCAATTGGGTAGTGTATATTGTGCTGGAGGCACACAACACCCACTAACTCCTGCAGATGCCTTTATTATAGAACACCAGCAATAAAGGGTAGATAAAGGGGTATACTGTACTGGAGGCACACAACACCCACTAAGCCCTGCAGATGGCTCTATTAGAGAACAGCAATAAAGGGTAGATACAGGTGTATATTGTGCTGGAGGCACACAACACCCACTAACTCCTGCAGATGCCTTTATTATAGAACTCCAGCAATAAAGGGTAAATACAGATGTATACTGTGCTGTGCTGGAGGCACACACCACTTCCAATAACTCCTGCAGATGGCAGATAGCTCAAATAGAGAAGAGCTATGTAGGTGGATATAGCGGTCTGTACTGGGTACAGAGCACGCAGACAGCACGCACAAGCTCCTAACACTGACTGCAAGCTCTATTATAAAAGATAGATATATCGCTAGCTATATAGGTGAGGTGAATATAGCGGTGTATACTGCAGTCAGGGCACGCAGACAACAACCACTACAGAAGAGCAAGATCGAAAAATCGACCGATAACGATCGGTGTATGCTGTGTTGAAGGTACACAGAACACCCACTAACTGCTTCAGACGCCAACACACTACACAAGGCCGCCGCGCTGGCGGCCTTATATAGTGTGGGGCGTGTACTACACAGCCTGAGCTATGATTGGCCACAGGCATCTTGCCTGTGGCCAATCATGGCTCTCCTCGCTGCCGGCGCTGTGATTGGCCAAGCATGTGGGGTCACAGTGCATGCTTGGCCAATCATGAGCCAGCAATGCACTGCGCCATCGCAGTGCATTGTGGGCCATGAGCGCCACACGAATTTGGCGCGAACGGCCCATAATGTTCGGAATTCGCCGAACGGGCGAACAGCCGATGTTCGAGTCGAACGTTTGTTACAAAACTGGAAAAATGTGAACTAGAACTTGTGCTCCAAGTGCTTTGCAAGTGTAAAACTTGCCAGTGAAAATGTGCAACAAGTTAATAGACATGTGTATTTCGTTTCGTTCCGAATCGAAATTTGGACGAATTTTCATTATTCGGACATTCGGATGCATCCGAATTACCAAATTACAATGCTAACGAATTCAAACGAAATTCTAATCAAATTAGAAAACTTACATTTTGCGACCCGAATTTGGGGCCACGTATCTCGGCCACTTGCAGCTAGAAACCCCAAAGAAAATTTGGTATGCAAACACAGTAGAACTAGCACTACAACCTCCCCAAATTTGGGGTTTCTAGCTCCAAGTGACCCCGAGTTACAGGGCCCCAAAGTCGGGTCACAAAATGCAAAGCACTTTTCTGCAGCAGAGAATGACATTTTGTGATCCGAATTTGGGGCCACGTATCTCGGGGTCACTTATAGCTAGAAACACCAAATTTGGTATACAAACACAATAGAACTAGCACTACAACATCTCCAAAGTTTCTAGCACCAAGTGACCCCGAGATACATGGCCCTAAATTTGGGTCGCAAAATATTTTCGAATCCGGTTGAAATCGTTTCAAATGTGGTTGAAATAATTTCGAATCATGTTGAAATCATTTCAAATCCGGTAGAAATATTTTGGAATTTGGTTGAAATAACCCAAATTTGTCATTTTGTAGTGCTAGTTCTACTCTGTTTGCATACCAAATTTGGGGTTCCTAGCTACAAGTGGCCCCGAGATGCATGGCCCCAAAGTCGGGTCGCAAAAGCTCATTCTCTTCTGCAGAAAAGTACTTGTCCATATCTCGGGGTCACTTGGTGCTAGGAACCTCACAACTTGTGGTAGGTGACGTGGCAAGTGGACAATCCACAACTTGGTCATGTGGCAGGACACGTGGCACTCGTGGCAGGTGTCATGGCAAGTGGACAATACACAACTTGTGGCAGGTGATGTAGCAAGTGGACAATACACAACTTGTGGCAGGTGACGTGGCAAGTGGACAATGACATACAGCACTTGCCTTGCGATCAACATCCGTGACTTCTTCAATCAGGCATGCTGACAAATTCATTGATGTAATAAATATAAATATAAATGAAATGAGATGTGTGTGTTTTTTTGCACTGGTACACTGCAAGTATGAGAAGCAGATGTATATAAGTAAGTAACTAACCATCTTCCAAAATTTCTAATTTAAATAGAAAAGATTAGAACAAAAATATAATTTACTAGAATAAAATAAAAAGAATATACAACCATTTTCTGAAATTCAAACTTCAAATAGAATAAATTAGAATTAGTTATAAATGCGGTTGAAATAATTTCGAATCATGTTGAAATCATTTCAAATCCGGTAGAAATATTTTCGAATTTGGTTGAAATAACCCCAATTGGTGATTTTTTAGTGCTAGTTCTACTCTGTTTGCATTCCAAATTTGGGGTTCCTAGCTACAAGTGGCCCCGAGATACGTGGTCCCAAAGTCAGGTCGCAAAATGTCATTCTCTGCTGCAGAAAAGTACTTGGCATATTGCCCATATCTGGGGTCACTTGGTGGCAGGTGACGTGGCAAGTGGACAATCCACAACTTGGCCATGTGGCACTCGTGGCGGGTCACATGGCACTCGTGTCAGGTCACGTGGCACTCGTGGCCGGCCATGTGTCAGGTCACGTGGCACTCGTGGCCGGCCACGTGGCACTCGTGGCCGGCCATGTGGCACTCGTGGCAGGTCACGTGGCACTCGTGGCCGGCCATGTGGCACTCGTGGTAGGTCACGTGGCACTCGTGGCAGGTCACGTGGCACTTGTGGCAGGTGTCGTGGCAAGTGGACAATACACAACTTGTGGCAGGTGATGTGGCAAGTGGACAATACACAACTTGTGGCAGGTCACGTGGCAAGTGGACAAATACAATACACAACTTGTGGCAAGTGGACAATGACAAGTATGAAAAGTTGATGTGGCAGATATATATAAGTAAGTAACTAACCATCTTCCAAAATTTCTAATTCAAATAGAAAAGATTAGAACAGAATAGGAAAAATATATAATTTAATAGACTAAAATAGAAAGAATATACAACCATCTTCTGAAATTCAAATTTGAATAGAATAAATTAGAATTTCGAATAGTATGAATTCAAATTTTTAAATTAATTAATTTAAAATTTGGATAGAAAAGATTATAATAAAATAGAAGTAGACTAGAAAAACGATAGAACAGAACAGAATAGAATATATTATATTTTATTCTGTTCTATTATTTTTCTAGTCTATTCTTTTATATTCTATTAAAAACTTTTCTATTAAAATCGAAATCATTATATACTAAATTCGAATTTTGGAAGATGGTGGTTTTATAACATATATATATATATATATATATATATATATATATATATATATATATATATATTTCTTTCCAACATTCAAATTTCGTATAGGATGAATTTGAATAGAAAAGATTTGAAAAGAAATACAGAATAGACTAGAAAAACAATAGAACAGAAAACAATAGAACAGAATAGAATATAGATACTATCTATTTCATTTTTAATTTCTTTTGCAGATTACTATTTGTTACTATTAGACTATTAGCATCTATTTCATTTTTTGCAGATCTCCTGCAGACTATTGGTATTTATTTCGTTTTCTCACCAGATCTCCTGCAGGATGTTTCATTTTTTTTGCAGATTACTATTTATTTCCATCAGATCTCCTGCAGTATATTAACATCTATTTCATTTTTTTTGCAGATCTCTTGTAGACTATTAGCATCTATTTCATTTTTCTTTTCTTATTTTGCATTAGAGCAACCATTTCCTTTATTTCAGCAGATCTCCTGCAGACTATTAGCATCTATTTCATTTATGAATGGAGGAACGGTATGAGGAAGAGACAACAAGAAAGACATCACCGCTTATATCTCTATACACAGGGAAATGGCTGCTAATAGTCGGTAGGAGACCAGCCAAAAATAAATAGATGCTGATAGTCTGCAGATCTGATGAGAAAATGAAATAGATACTAATAGTCTGCATGAGATCTGCAAAAAATATATATAAATGCTAATAGTCCGCAGGAGATCTGATGGAAATAAATAGTAATCTGCAAAAAAAAATTAAATAGATGCTAATAGTCTGCAGGAGATCTGCTGAACTAAAGGAAATGGCTATTCTAATGCAAAAAATAAAAATTAAATAGATGCTAATAGTCTGCAGGAGATCTGCAAAAAATGAAATAGATGTTAATATACTGCAGGAGATCTAATGGAAATAAATAGTAATCTGCAAAAAAGAAAAATGAAATTGATTCTAACAGTCTGCAGGAGATCTGCAAAAAAAAGAAGTGAAATGGCTGTTAATAGTCTACAGGAGATCTGCTAAAAAAAAAGAAATAGATGCTAATAGTCTACAGGAAATCTGGTGAGAAAACAAAATAGATACTAATAGTCTGCAGGAGATCTGCAAAAAAAATGAAATAGATGCTAATAGTCTGCAGGAGATCTGTTGAAAAAAACGAAATAGATTCTAATAGTCTGCAGGAGATCTGCAAAAAATGAAATAGATGCTAATAGTCTGCAGGAGATCGTATTAAAACAAATGGTAATCTGCAAAAAATGTAAAATGAAATAGATAGTATCTATATTCTATTATGTTCTATTGTTCTAGTCTATTCTCTATTTCTATTCTAATCTTTCTTATTCAAATTCTAATTCATTCTATACGAAATTTGAATTTCGGAAAGAAATATATATATATATATATATATATATATATATATATATATATATATATATATATATATATAAATGTAACTTTACAATCCCTTTAAGAGTTTTTCATTAGCTCCCATTGTGTTAACAAATATTGGTATCTCATTTGTATCCTTCTTCCAGTAAACACATCACTCCCCAGTATACATACCAGCAATAAGATGCCCTTCCAGTAAACAGAGCTTTCTGTTAATAGTGGGCATATGCTACAGGTCCCCAACCTCAAAGATGAGGGGGATTGTGATCTTCTGTCACAGTTAGAAATGTTGGTGAGATAGGGCAATGTTATTATAATAGTGGACTGCTATTATCCCAATATTTAAGGCTTGTCAGTTTTTAAATGTCTTGAATCATTTCATGTGCCAATTGGATGCCCCAACTAGAAAAAAGAAATAGCTAGATCTACTAATTACAAATAACACAGATTTAATTGCAGATGTGGAAATATGGGATAACACAGGAAACAGCGATCACAGGGTAATTTAATTCAATGTAAATCACAGGAAAAAGAGATACACTCAAAAGAACCAATTTTTCTAAGCTGCACTTAATACTACAAGATATGAAATGGGATCAATTTCTAGAAAAAAAGAACTTCAAGAAAAAATGGGACTGGTTTACAAACATATTAAATAATAGCATTAGCCAGTGTATTCCAATGGCCAACAAATATAAAAGAGCAAAGGGTAAACTTGGGTGGCTAAATTTTAGCATAAAAAGGCATATAAACAAGAATAAAATTGTCTTTTGTCATTGTTGGCATTCCAGCACTACAAAGAAAAAAAAAAAATAAGAAGAAATGTAATACATTCAGGGAAGCTCAAATAGATCACAATAGACACATAGCAGAGGAGAGTAAAAAAAATCCCCCAAAATGTTTTAAGTAAAATAATAGTAAGAAAGCAAGGTCAGAGCGTATTGGCCCCATAAAGGATTATCAGGGAAAGTTGGTTACAAATGACAAGGAGAAGGCAACCATATTAAATGCATTCTTCTCTTCATTCTTACAAAGTAAAAGAGGGGTATAATAATCAAAACTGTATTGTTAGTAGCATAATAAAGAATGTACCCCTGTGGCCAGGGCCGCTGATAGGGCAGTACAACCAGCCCTGTTGTACCGGGCCCGGCCAGCAGGGGGGGCCCGAGCAGCTTTTAACTTCTAGCTAAAAAAAAAAAAAAAAAAAAAAAACGAAATAACTATATTAATCTGCACCCACTTGATTACTAACATATATAAGGAATATATATTCATTTCCTGGGCCCCATCAGGTTACCAGAGGGGCCCAGGAGGTGAAAGCAGAAGAGGGACTTTTTTTCCATTTTCGGGTGCAGGGATACAATTCCATGCCGCATGCTGCTCTCAGTATACCTGCACAAACTAAAGTTCTTCCTGCTCACTGTATGCCTCTCCGGCGGATGGATATTACTGTTATACGGCTCCCTTCATCCAGTAAGTGCTGCAGCTTGAGGGACTTATCACTGGGACGGCTGAGACAGACAGAGCAGCAGGAGTAATCTGGACAATGGCAGTGGTGCACAGGCAAGCAGTCCCCTGCACACACACACACACACACACACACACTGACTGACAGGTCACACTTTTGTAGCATGTGCAGTCCCTAGACTCTGTGTGCTCATGGTTATTATCATTATGATGATCAGGGCACAGTAGGTGCTGTATGGCTCTGTCAGTGTAACATGACTGTGTGGTGCTGACTTTCCTGATATATGGCTGTACTGTGTGTTACAGACTATAACTCAGCACAGCCATAACAAAGTCAGCATCACACAGTCATGTTACACTGACAGAGCCACACAGCACCTGCTGTGCTCTGATCATCATAATGATAATGACCATGAGCACATAGTGAGATGCTACTTTTACACATGTGATGGGGGAAGGGACAGTAAAAATACATAGCCAAGCTGCATTTTTACCACCCCCAAACCAATCTCCTTTCATAACCTTTCACCCAAGCTTTGCAATTAGGTCCTTTTTTATGCAGACCTGATTGAAAGCTCCGTATGAAGACACAAACTGAATGGGCACAGATGTCAAAACACTGACATCTCTCCCATTCAGATGCAGTTATGATTGGTGGGGCGCTGTAAATGTTAAATGTTCCAGCTCCTGCCTCCTGCCCTGACAGCGTGGAGGCAGGGGTGGGGTTATGGGCGGAGCCAGGATGGGTTGTGGGCGGGGTCAATGGGGCCCCGTCAGGTAGGCTGTATGGGGCCCCATGATTTCTATCAGCGGCCCTGCCTGTGGCTAACATAAGCAACTGTCCAAAAAGACTTGAAAAACGTAATGTAACTAAATTACCGGGACCCGATGGTTTACACCCGAGAGTCCTCAAGGAACTTAGCCAGGTTATAGGCAGACCATTATTCCTAATTTTTACAGCATAGTGACTGGAATGGTTCCAGCTGAATGGCAAAAAGTCAACGTGGTACCAGTATTTTAAAACGGGCTAGACCTGGAAACTGCAGGCCAGTCAGCCTAACATCAGTAGAATGTAAACTATTGGAGGGGAGGGTAAGGGGCAGTATACAATAATTTACTTATGAAAACAGTATCAGTAGTAGTAACCAGTAGGGATGAGCTAAGTGTTCGCGTCAAACCCACGTTCGACCCGAACGTTATGGGCATTATGGGCGATAGACGGAGAGACAGTGTCTTAATTTCCTTTGAAGCTATTGCAATTACAGTCATATTGTCCCCCTGCACAATGTACATCTGAAGCTACCCCAATTGCTGGTGTTGTTCTGGTCCTATACCACAGGCAGCTGCAGCAGTTACAGTCGGTGTATTGTGCCACCTGCACAGTGAACACCTGAAGCTACCCCAATTGCAGGTGCTGTTCTGGTCCTATACCACAGGCAGCTGCAGCAGTTACAGTAGGTGTATTGTGCCACCTGCACAGTGTACACCTGAAGCTACCCCAATTTCTGGTGTTGTTCTGGTCCTATACCACAAGCAGCTGCAGCAGTTACAGTCAGTGTATTGTGCCACCTGCACAGTGTACACCTGAACCTACCCCAATTGCTGGTGTTGTTCTGATCCTATCCCACAGGCAGCTGCAGAAGTTACAGTCAGTGTATTGTGCCACCTGCACAGTGTACACCTGAAGCTACCCCAATTGCTGGTGTTGTTCTGGTCCTATACCACAGGCAGCTGCAGCAGTTACAGTCAGTGTATTGTGCCACCTGTACAGTGTAAAACCTGACAATACCCCAATTGCTGGTGTTCTGCTGATCCTATACTGCAGACAGCTCCAGTAATTACAGTCGGTGTACTGTGTCATCTGCACAGTGTGCACCTAAAGCTACCCCAATTGCTGGTGTTCTGCTGATCCTATACCGCAGGCAGCTCCAGTAATTACAGTCGGTGTACTATGTCATCTGTACAATGTGCACCTAATGCTACCCCAATTGCTGGTGTTCTGCTGATCCTATACTGCAGGTAGCTCCAGTAATTACAGTTGGTGTATTGGGTCATCTGCACAGTGTGCACCTAAAGCTACCCCCAATTGCTGGTGTTCTTCAGATCCTATACCACAGGCAAGCAGCTGCAGTAATTACAGTCGGCTACCCCAATTTCTGGTGTTCTCATCTCCCTGCAGGCCATTAGTATGTTTGGAAGGCCAAAAAGGAGAGGCAGACAGCCACGAGCCAATAAAAGAGAGCAAGCAGGCTCTGTGTCTAGAGGCAACAGTGCTGGTCATGGACGCAATGCATCCTCATCAGCACATGGCCATGGGACACGCTTTTCCTTATTTTGAGTGGTTGGATGTGTTGAGCCACAACATGCCGAAGACTTGGCAGAGTGGGTGACCAAGCCCTCCTCATCCTCCTCATCCTCTCTCACCCAGGATACTGGCAAAGCAGCTGCCAACGCAGCCTCTTCCATTGTCTCAATGGCATCAGTCACTCCTTCCCTAGACCCACCATGTCCTCCGGAGGAGTCCCCCGAACTGTTTGAGCACAGTGTTGGGTACATGCTCCAGGATGATGCCCAGATAGAGGAAGGCAGTAGCGTGAGCCCAGAGAGAGGGGATGCCCAAGAAGTACAGCAATCTGGCAGTCATGTTCCACCAGGTGAAGCATACTGCCAGGTTTGCTCCAGTGATGAGGAGGGATGGGATGATGAGGTCACTGACACCACGTGGGAGCCTGATAGGAGAAAGGAGGAGGAGGAGGCCCATCTCCAGCGAGGCAGGATGCCCTCCAGGGGCCAGCTTAAGGGCAGCACACCGACTGAATCACACCGCAGAGCTCCGCCTGTGCAGGGTGCTGCCTGTGTGCATTATTCCAAAAGTTCTTTGGTGTGGTCCTTTCTTCAGATGAGTGCATCAGATCGCACCACTGCTATTTGCAGCATATGTCTCAAGCAAATCTCGCGTGGCCAAAACATCAGCCGCTTGGGCACCACATGCTTTACCAGACATATGTTGACCTACCATGCAGTTAAAGACCCACACCAAAGAACAAAGCAGACCTCTCCTTGCTTCTCATCAGCTGGGATCTCCAACCCAACTATACCTTCAATCACAGTCAAGTACTTGCGGGCAATCTGCTAGTGGTACACCGAAGTCTGATTTTAGCAGGCAAATTTCCCTGCCCCAGCTGCTGGACCATCGAAAGAAGTTCACTTCTAGCCATCCACATGCCCAGCAGTTGAAAGCTAGCTTAGCTAAATTGCTAGCACTTCAACTGCTGCCTTTTCAGTTGGTAGACTCGCCCCCCCTTCCATGAGTTTGTACAGTATGTGCGGTTCCTCAGTGGCAGGTTCCCAAACGCAACTTTTTCTCACGGAAGGCGATTCATGCTCTCTACCGGGATGTGGAAGGCAGGGCGGTCAGCGGTAAGGTGCATATTACCGCTGACTCATGGTCCAGCAGGCACGGACAGGGACATTATCTATCTTTCACCGCGCATTGGGTGACTCTTCTGGCAGCTGGGAAAGATGCAGGACAAGGTGCAGTAATGTTGGAGGTTGTTCTGCCACCACACCTCCAAAATGCTACTACTGGTTGTGACACACCTCTCTCTTCCACCCCCTCCTCTTCTTCCTCCATGGCCTCTTCCTGTGCTTAGTCCTTGGAACCAGCGGTGCTTCGTAGTCGTTCAAGGGGCTACGCAAGTACGCAGGCAAAAAGATGCCATGCCATGCTTGTGCTAGTATGCTTGGGGGACAGGAGCCACACTGGGGCAAATATTCTGTCAGATCTGCAGGGGCAGGCCAAGAGGTGGTTGATGCCACGCCAGCTTAATCCAGGAATGGTGATTTGCGAAAATGGCACCAACCTCCTCTCCATCCTCCGACAGGGAAAACTGACCCATGTGCCCTGTGTGGCTCATATCCTTAACTTGGTGGTGTAGTGGTTCTTGGGCAGGTACCTGGGCTTACAGGATGTCCTGAAGCAGGCCAGGAAAGTCTGTGTGCATTTCTGCCGGTCATATAATGCCAGTGCTCGGCTGGCTGAGATCCAAAAGGAATTTAACCTGCCCAAGAACCGCCTAATCTGTGACATGCCCATCAGGTGGAACTCAACGTTGGCCATGCTGCAGCAGCTGCACATGCAGCAGAGGGCCATCAATGAGTACCTGATGCATGTGCTGTCCTGTCACCATATGAGGAGGCCACAAGGATGGTGAGTAGTGACAGTGCATGCATCAATGAGACTGTACCTCTTGTCCACCTGTTGGAGCACACACTGCGTGGAATAATGCACAGGGCACTTGAGGCAGAACAGAGGCCCCCCAGACAGCGCTCCTGCTGGCCCAACGATCACACAGGAAGAGTATGAGGAGGAGGATTGTGTCAGCATGGAGGTGGAACCTGGCACTCAGCATCAGCAGCAGTCTTTTAGGGATGATTTACAGTCCCAAGAAACCCGTGGACTTGTACGTGGCTGGGAGGAGGTGGCTGCGGATCATGTCAATCCTGCAAAGCTTGCGGAAGGATCCTTGTATTCAGCGGATCAAGGAGAGGGATCATTACTGGCTGGCAACTCTCCTTGATCCACGGTGCAAGGGTAAAGTTGCGGACCTTATCTTGCCATTGCAGAGGGAGCAGAGGATGAGACATCTTTGGGAGGCCTTGCAGAAAGGTCTGTGCAACGCATTCCCAGAGACTGGGAGGTTGAAAAATGTCAGCCCCTGTTTAACAGGGGCATGTAATTACAATTTTTGATGCAATACTTTGCAGCAGGGCTCATTCCTGTTCTCCAACTAGAGTTTCTTATGCCGCGTACACACGTAGCCGTCTATCTGACGGACTTAGTCTGGCGGACTTCCCGCCAGACTGTCCGTCGGATTTTCTGAATGGACTACTTGCCCACACATGGCCCTTTTTCAGTGGACTAATACGTCGTACTAAGTCCGCCGTACTATCCGCCCTACTTTTGAAATGAACGGACTCGCCCACGCGCGCGGAGGAAAGTCCGCTCATTTCGAGCGCGTCTCCAGGTAGGCGGGGCCCATGAAGGAGACGTCACTGACCCCGCTACCTGGTATGGACTTAAAGGGGAACCCCAATGCCGAAAAAAATCGGCGTGGGGTCCCCCCAGGTCCATATCAGACCCTTGTCCGAGCACGCTACCCGGCCAGCCAGGAAAGGGGGGGGACGAGCGAGCGGCCCCCCTCCTGAGCCGTACCAGGCCGCGTGCCCTCAACATGGGGGGTGCCTTGGGGAAGGGGGGCCGCGCGGCCCCCCACCCCAAAGCACCTTGTCCCCATGTTGATGAGGACAAGGGCCTCTTACCGACAACCCTGGCCGTTGGTTGTCGGGGTCTGCGGGTGAGGGGCTTATCGGAATCCGGAAGCCCCCTTTAATAAGGGGGCCTCCGGATACTGGCCCCCCACCCTATGTGAATGAGTATGGGGTACAAGACCCCCGAAGTCGGAAGAAGGGCGGCAGCGAGGAAGAAAGCCGGGCTCCTCCGCTAGTAAAAGGGCTACAAGAAGAAAGCGGAGGAGTCCGGCGAGAAGACCCCCGAAGACGGAAGACCCCCGGAGCTGTGTAATAAACTATTTTATCTTGTGTGTTGTGTTTTTTTGTACTTTATTTTTCAGGTGATGTACCCCATACTCATTCACATAGGGTGGGGGGCCGGTAAGGGGGGGCCCCCGGATTCCGATAAGACCTGCCAACCAACGGCCAGGGTTGTCGGGAAGAGGCCCTTGTCCTCATCAACATGGGGACAAGGTGCTTTGGGGTGGGGGGGCCGTGCGGCCTGGTACGGCTCAGGAGGGAGGGCTGCTCGCTCGTCCCCCCCTTTCCTGGCCGGCCGGGTAGCGTGCTCGGACAAGGGTCTGATGTGGACCTGGGGGGACCCCCACGCCTCCTTTGCGGGCCCCGCCTACCTGGAGACCTGCTCGAAATGAGCAGACTTTTCTCCGGGCGGGAAAAGTCCGCTCATTTCAAAAGTACGGCGGACTGGCATACACACGGCCGGATTGTCCACCGAAATGCGAGTTCGGCGAGAAGATTGGAGTGCAAAACTACTTTCTAAGTCCGCCGTACTTTCGGGTCAAAAAAGTATGCCGGAGGCTACACACGGGGGGATTGTCCGGCGGACTTGAGTTTGCCGGACTTTTCCACCCGCTTGTTTGATCGTGTGTACGCGGCATAAGAGGTGTTGCAGTGTTGTGGCACCCGTGCCTAAGGCCCCATTTTTCAGCCCCTGTTTAGCAGGTGCATGTAATTACAATTCTTGATATAATATTTGACAGCAGGGCCCGTTCCAGCACCCACCGAGAGTAACTGTGAGGACTTACAGTGTTGTGACACCAGCAACACCACCACCACCACCAAAGGCCCAATTTTTCTACCACTGTTCAACAATTGCATGTAATTACAATTCTTTATATAATAGTTCACAGCAGTGCGCTCCAGTGCCCACCAAGAGTCACTTTGAGGGCTTACAGTGTTAACTTGTGGCAACATCAACACCTTAGGCCCAAATTTCTGCAGAGCATATAGGGCAGGCCCCTACTTTCAAACATCCAACTTACAAACGTCTCCTATTTGCAAACGGAAGGAGACAACAGGAAGTGAGATGAAATCTACCCCAAGGAAGGGAAATTCTCTCCTGTAAGAGTTGATATGGGAAAAATGTGTCTCCTCTCCACTGATGCTTTATCCCAACCCTTGTTTTACTAAAAACCCCAATTTTTCAAAAAACATTGGTCATTGGGACAGAAAGTGAGGTGAAATCTTCTGAAGAGGTGCACAGACGGAAAAAAAATGTTACAGGGGTGATAACCCTTCCCTATGTTTTCCAAAAAGCTTAAAAATATATTTTTTGACTGGAGCTACACTTAAAAAATGTACCAGTTAAAAATTATAAACAGATTCTACTTAAAAAGAAACCTACACAGTCCCTGTCTTGTTTGCATTGTCTGTATACTACTGTTCTGAGTATATAGGGCCTGGGGGCCTAGCGCCTTTCCTTTTTTTAATGTATAAGGGGTTCCCCTTACTATCTGTACAAGACCCAAAGGGGCTGGTAATGGGCAGGGGGGGCTACCCATGCCATTTTTCTTAATGATTTTCATCCATATTGCCGGAACCAGACATTACATTAAAACCGCAAACAGTTTTAAATTACTTTTTTTCCATTAGAAATGTCATTTTGTGCAGGGACTGTTCTAAACATGGGTGCCACTTCACAGGCATACTATAGACATCCCACAGGCACAATATTTAAAGGACGATTTCACTTTTTTTCACTTTAAGCATCATTAAAATCAGTGTTCCTGAAAAAACTGCAGTTTTTAAAACTTTTTTTGCATTGATACATGTCCCCTGGGGCAGGAGCCGGGTCCCCAAACCCTTTTTAGGACAATAACTTGCATATTAGCCTTTAAAATTAGCACTTTTGATTTTGAAGGTTAGAGTCCCATAGATTTTAATAGGGTTCTAAAGTTCGCGCAAATTTTCGCTCCATTCACAGGTTCTGGTGTGAACCGAACCGGGGGATGTTCAGCTCATCCCTAGTAACCAATATGGATTTATGAAAGATCATTTTTGCCAGACCAATTTGTTAACATTCTATGAGGAAGTGAGCTGTCATCTAGATAAAGGAAGGTTAGTGGACATGGTGTATCTGAATTTTGCAAAGCATTCAATACAGTTCCCTATAAACGCTTAATTTACAAATTGAGGTCTGTTGGCATGGACCTTAGGGTATGTACCTGGATAGAAAACTGGTTACAGGAGTGCGTCCAAAGCATGGTGATGAAGAGCATGTACTCAGAACGGTCTGGAGTTGTAAGTCTCTGTCCTGGGACCAATTTTGTTTAATTTATTCATAAATGATACAGAAGTTGGTATAATTAGGGAGGGTCAAGGGATACGAAGGGTAATAACTGTAGGGGATGAGCTGATGAAAAAAATAAAAGTGCAGTTGTTAGGTAGAGGCAGAGTAAGCTTCTATTAAGAGAAAAGTTTTCAGGGATTGCCTAAAAGTAGATAGATTTTCAGATAGTCTAACAGATTGGGGCAATCTGGAAATCGAACAACAATAGTTGTATAGTGTGTATCCTGCTCAAGCGTTTGCTGATGATACAAAGCAAAGCAGGGCAATAACTTCACAGCAGGATATAGAAAAGTTACAAGAAGACCTCAATAAAATAAAAGGGATAGATAGCTACATGGCAAATGAGTGTCAGAAATCAGCAGCTGGGAGACCAGATGCATGTAAGTAAGATTTATTTACAGTAAACAATAACCACACCAATAGCAATAAACATGATAATGCATGAAACTCAAAACTGAATAAACAAAAATACAGAAACCTAACAACTAGCTAAATATACAAATATATACACAGGAAATTAACAAGTTAGGAAGAAAACTGGGGGAGCGGATGAGAATAAGGGAAACAAGACTAAGAAAGAAACAAGGCAACAGGGTACTGGATACAGGGAAAGATCAAGGATAAATAGCAACAGAGTCAGGCAGGCAACACAGTAAACACGGAACAAGGCAGGAGCAACCAAAACACTGAGGCAAAAAACCATAGCAGAAGTGAATAATGGCCACACAAAAATATTGACACTTTGGGCCCAATTTGGACATTTTCGCTTAGGGGTGCACTCCCTTTTGTTGCCAGCGGTTTAGACATTAATGGCTGCGTGTTGAGTTATTTTGAGAGGACAGCAAATTTACACTGTTATACAAGCTGTACACTCACTAATTTACATTGTAGCAAAGTGTAATTTCTTCAGTGTTGTCACATGAAAAGATATCATAAAATATTCACAAAAATGTGAGGGGTGTACTCACTTTTGTGAGATACTGTACGTGTAAATTTATAGGGAACATTTGAATCATCTTGTATTTGTGTTCTGAGTCCATCCTGTAATGGCCGGAAAACATAAACATGTAATAATTCATAAAATGCTCAGTCAAGGAGATTCCAGACCAGAGGAGCGTTCCCCCCAGAGGAAATGTTGATTCAATTATGCTCACAGGTGGGAGGTGGGGGATTAGTACGCAAACGCTCATATACTGACCAGAAACCTGGACAATGGTGTCTGCTTAACTCAACCCCAGCCGACAATGGTGAATTGATGGTTTGAAGTCTGGATCTCAAAAGTCTTTGATCAAAGAAAGTCCATGTCAAACAAGCCCCATTGTTTTAAGAACAAGGTTGCCTCCTCAATAGTGTTGATTTACCTGGCCCCAGACAATGGCAGAGAGACGCCTGGTTTATTATACACCAGAAGGGCCCCAGCCACAAGTTGAAACAGAACTAAGAATATATGTATATATATTATATATATCTATGGATATATAATATGTTAAATTACAATGTTGCAACGCATTTTGTAAGAATCAATGTGTACTGTAGTCATCCATGTATTTGACAAGGAGTTGGCACCAGTCTGTTATGGTTAAAAGGTGATGTTGTTTAATTCCATAAATCTCTGTCAATCTCAATATATTTGGTTAGGTAGAGATTTCTTATAGCCAGCAAGGTACATGAGATGGGGACAGAAAAAGGCCGGCAATTGCCGTATTATATTAACATGAAACATGATTAAAACACATTTCATAATGACACCATATTCTGATTACATCTTTACTGTGATCATAGGTGGGCAGGTGAAAATCGGGGCAGTTACCTCCCATATTTTGACCCACCCAACCACGAGATGGTAAACATGAAGTTAGGGAGGTAACCATCCAAGAATTTGCACTATACAAAAAGGGAGACACGGATGATTCAGGGGACAGAGGACCACAGACCCACATGCAGGATACACTCCCTAGATCAGTGATGGCGAACCTTGGCACTCCAGATGTTTTGGAACTACATTTCCCATGATGCTCTGGTACCTTGCATTGTAGTGGAGCATCATGGGAAATGTAGTTCCAAAACATCTGGGGTGCCAAGGTTCGCCATCACTGCCCTAGATGAACAAGAAGCCTGCTGATAATTAACCCCTCCCCACCTTGCTGGACTTTGCTACTGGAACTAATCAAATGTACTTGTAATTTGTTGGATATCTTCCCCTTTTAAACTGTAGTAAGATACAGACCATATGGATATTAATTAACCTTTTCTCCCAAAATTGTAGGGATTAATCATTTCCCACATTATTTGTCTAGGTTGTGTGTTGAAGCCGTTTGTGGGTGAAATTAGGCATAGACCCGCATTACAACAAATTTGGCTACTGTGGTCCCAGGGAAATTATTTATCCCACATTCAATCTGGTAGCTATATTAAATGAATATCTCCTTCAAATTGATAATATAATATCTACCTGTTGACTCCACGAGACATACTTTGTATTCCTTACGGCCGTAGAAATTCAGAGGATTGTTTTCCCGAGCGTCAGGAGATATTGTGTTTTTGAACTTAAGGTGCGATTACAGCAAATATTTCTTTTACATGGTCATTTGGGCTTATTTGTCAAATATTAAGAAAACATTTTTATTGCCATGTTGATGTCTTTTGTAGGGTGTATGAAATATTAATCACCAGAAATCTCGGTTCTGTATGAAGTTGTATAATTATACTTGTAAATGAATAAAAATGATTTATGTATTCATTTTATTGGGAGATATTTATACATTGGTAAGAATTCCCCATAGATTAACAAACTCAGGAAATGATTGTGATATGTTACTGATTAGGTGAGCAAAGTTCAAATTTTTACTGTAAGGTTGGAGGCACTGAGCAAAACACTAAGATCTTAATAATTCAAATTCCCCATATGTATCATTAAGATTCCATACCACACTCACAACAAACCTAAAGTATAGTAAAAGGAAGAGTGAAAACATCATGGCCCTGAGAGGTTAGCGGAAGTAATAGTTCTGAACATACCTGAACCAAAGGCTGTATTTCACTAAGGGAGAATCTGCCCTCATCAACTAAGGAATGTGCTGTCAGCATGCTTCCCAACAGTTCCCCATCAGCGAGACCCTGCCAAAATGAGCGACAAAAGTTCTAATTTCCCATTACAAATTGCACACGACAAACAACCTTTGCTTTAAGCATCTTGACAAAAAGGGAAGTAAATACTCCAAGCAAATGGCTCCCAGGTTTCGTTGATCTGGTCATTAGTTAAGAAATCAGCAGCTGGGCAACCAGATACATAGAGCTACACACAGAAACTAAGACCAGACCATGTACTGTATGCATATCTTTAAAGTTCCATTTATTTACAGTGAACAATAACTGCCAGGGCTGCTGATAGAAATGATGGGGCCCCTTTCAGCCCCACACTCAACTCCACCCCTGGCCCCACCCCTGGCCCCACCCCTGCCTTAAGATCCAGTGAAAGGGCTGAGATAGGTGGGAAGGGGTTAATGATGACAAGAGGTTCCCATGTCTTACTTTGTAAACTTAAAATCTGTTAATTTACTCTATTATTATATTAAAGTATGCTGCAAAGTCAGTATAACTGGCAGAAGATGCAGATATGTGGGCTCTCACAAGTGTTTTGCTATAAGACAGGGCCTCTAAAATAATTCATTATTTACTTAGGGCCCCTCCACCATGCCACAATGCTGCAGTACAGTTACAAAACACCCTACAAAAACCTGTGGGCAAAAAAAAGTTAATTCATTTGCTTAAAAAAACGTACTAAACCCCCAGCTTATATGTGCTCCTCCACTCATGATAAAGTCCGGCTCCTTCTGCTCCCTGTGAGCTACCTCTCCCTGCTGCCGGCGCCGCTGCCCACCTCTCTCTCTCGGCTGCTAAGCTTGGAGCAGAGGAAGATTACTCCGCCAGGGAAGGCAATAGGCAGCCAGGACTTCAGCTGTCAGAAGAGCAGCCAATGCCCATCTGCAGCCTCACCATTGCTCATCAGTGCCCATCTTCAGTCTCACCATTGCTAGTTATTGCAGCTTGCTCATTGCCCATCTGCAGCATCGCATTTGTCCATCAATGCAGCCTCACCAGTGCCGGATTACACAGAGCCTGGATCTCCTGTGTACTCGGCTCAGCTCGGCGTCACTCACAGTCCCGACTCCTATGATAGACTTAACACCGGTCCAATGCTGGGACAACTGTTGTAAAAGCTAGGAGCCATCCAGGAGGCAGAACTTTCTGTGACTGCTTGCCAAGCCAAGTCAAGCTGAGCTCAGCCTATGCATACTATATATATATATATATATATATATATATATATATATATATATATATACGGCGGCAAGGTGGCTCTGCTGCGCTGGATCACATATCTAGTACGTGACCCAGCACTTCTGGGTTAGGGGCGCACCAGCAGCAGTCTGCTGCTGCTGTGATTATTCACAGCAGAAACCGATCAGTGGGTACAGCGGACTTGATGTCCACCGGCACCCACCGATTATTCATTACACAGCCAGAACGACAGTCTGCCTATGTAAACAAGGCAGATTGCTGTTCTGTCAGCGGGGAAGATATTTATCCTGTATTCCTGATAAGCAAGAACATGGATATCTGTGTTCCCCTAGTACAAGCACCTCCCACAGTTTAATAAAGCACTTTGATCATCCCTGATGTTAACTCCTTCCTTGCCAGTGTCATTAGTACAGTGACATATTTTTTAATCACTGTATTGGTGTCACTGGTCTCCAAAAAGTGTCAAAAGTGTCAGTTAGTGTCCGGACTGTCCACTGCAATATCTCAATCCTGCAATAAGTCTCTGATCACTGCCATTACTAGTAAAAGAAAATGTAAAAAAATAAAAATTCCATTAAAATATTGCATAGCGTGTAGACGCTATAACGTTTGCGCAAACCAATCAATATACGCATAGTGTTTTTTTTTTTACCAATAATATGTAGCAGAATACATATAGAATATATATCACGGCCTCTGAGGAAGACATTATTACAAAACACGTAGACCCGTGTCCATGCAGCTGTCTTGTGTAAAAGCCTCAACGTGAGTCATCCTGGGCCTCACCGATTCCAATCAACACCTTCGGAAGCGGTGAAATTTGGCTGATCGCGGCTTGGTACCTACGTACATATTTTATTGCTGGTTGATACGTTTTACAATGTAAGCATGTTTTTATTGTGTGTGGAGTTGACTCTTAATAAAAACGGTATTATACTATGAGATTCTCCCTTCTTGTCTCTGCATGACCACTGTGGTGAGCAATTTTTAAATCATAACCATGGTCCATCTAAGAACAGGATCTCAGCCCTTATTAGAAAAACAGATTCCGGGTCTATCTACCTAGGATTTCTATGTCAGGGAGGATTCCAGTTCATGGCACCAACATCAGTTTTCTGTGGGGATTCTTAAAGGCTCAATGTTAACTCTTTAGGGGTAAGTGCATTACTAAAGGGGGCCCCTTCGAGCACGAGGTTTCTTCTTAAGGTGATGGTATATAGCCTGTGAAGGAATTTTATGCCTTTGAGGGTTTACGGAGCACTTTATGCACTTTATGGACTCATTTTTTGGGACTTTAATATATTATACATGAATTTCATATAATTGTGTGGTGCATGTATGGCATTTCTGGCACTTTTTCGCACTTTATACGTCTGTGGTTAGAGGTATTTTAAGCGCGGTTAATGCCAGGATTTTTTATTTATATTTTTATTTATAATTTATCTTTGAATATTTTTTAGAATACATATTGGCCTAAATTGATGAAGAAATGTATTTATTTTTTTTTACATTTTTTTATTGGATAGTTTTTATAGCAGAAAGTAAAAAATATAGTTTTTTTTTTCAAAATTGTTAGTCTGTTTTTGTTTATGAAAAGAAAAATATATTTATCGGATAGAACTATACTATCCAGGTGTAGGGATGAGCTTCGTGTTCGAGTCGAACGTACATTCAACTCGAACATTGGCTGTTCGGCCGTTCGGCGAAATCCGAACTCTTGGTCCATTCGCGTCAAAATTCGTATGGCGCGCACGGCCCACAATGCACTGCGATGACGCAGTGCATTGCTGGCTCATGATTGGCCAAGCATGCACTGTGACCCCGCATGCTTGGCCAATCGCAGCGCCAGCAGCGAGGAGAGCCATGATTGGCCACAGGCAGGATGCCTGTGGCCAATCATAGCTCAGGCTGTGTAGTGCATGCCCCACACTATATAAGGCCGCCTTTGAGGCGGCCTCGTGTAGTGTGTTGGCATCTGAAGCAGTGGGTGTTCTGTGTATCTTCAACACAGTTATACACCGATCGTTTTTGGCTGATTTCCTATCTTGCTCTTGTGTAGTGGTTATTGTCTGTGCCCTGACCGCAGTATACACCACTATATTCACCTCACCTATATAGCTAGTGATCTATCTTTAATAATAGAGCTTGCAGTCAGTAGTGTTAGGAGATAGTGCGTGCTGTCTGCGTGCTCTGTACCCAGTACATACCGCTATAATCCACCTACATAGCTGTTCTCTATTTGAGCCCAATTGCCATCTGCAGGAGTTATTGGAAGTTGTGTGTGCCTCCAGCACAGCACAGTATACATCTGTATATACCCCTTTATCTCTGCTGTTTTCTGGTTATTGTCTGCGTGCCCTGACCGCAGTATACACCACTATATTCACCTCACCTATATAACTAGTGATCCATCTTTAATAATAGAGCTTGCAGTCAGTAGTGTTAGGAGATAGTGCGTGCTGTTTGCGTGCTCTGTACCCAGTACATACCGCTATAATCCACCTACATAGCTGTTCTCTATTTGAGCCCAATTGCCATCTGCAGGAGTTATTGGAAGTTGTGTGTGCCTCCAGCACAGCACAGTATACATCTGTATATACCCCTTTATCTCTGCTGTTTTCTGGTTATTGTCTGCGTGCCCTGACCGCAGTATACACCGCGATATTCACCTCAGCCTAAGGCCCAATTTTTCTGCCCCTGTTTAACAGGGGCGTTTAAGTACAATTTTTGATGCAATGCTTTGCAGCAGGGCTAATTCCAGCAAAAAAACTAGAGTATATGGAAGAGGTTGCAGTGTGGTGGCACCAGCAGCAGTGCCTAAGGCCAAATTTTTCTGCCCCTGTTTAACAGGGACATGTAATTACAATTCTTGATATAATATTTCACAGGAGGGCCCCTTCCTGTGCCCACCCAGAGTAACGGTGAGGACTTATAGTGTTGTGGCACCAGCACCACAACCACCAAAGGTCAATTTTTCTACCACTGTTCAACAATGGCATGTAATTACAATTCTTGATATAATCGTTCACAGCAGGGCGCTCCAGCGGCCACCAAGAGTCACTTTGAGGGCTTACAATGTTGTGGCAAAACCAACACCTTGTTCCGCCATTTCTGCAGAGCATATAGGGCAGGCCCCTACTTTCAAACATCCAACTTACAAACATCAGACAGCAGCAAGTGAGATGAAAAAAGATGGACGACAAAACAAATTATACAGGGGTAATAACCCTTCCCTATGTTTTCCAAAAAGCTTAAAAATCGTTTTTTTGACTGGAGCTACACTTTAAAAATGTACCAGTTGAAAATTACAAACCGATTCAACTTAACACAACAAACCTACACAGTCCCTGTCTTGTTTGCACCGCCTGTATACTTCTGTTCTGAGTATATAGGGCCTGGGGGCCACACGCATTTCCTTTTTTTAATATGGGTACAGGGTTCCCCTTAATATGCCTACAAGACCCAAATAGGCTGGTAATGGGCAGGGAGGGCTACCCATGCCATTTTTCTCAATGATTTTCAACCATATTGCAGGAACCAGATATAACATTAAGACCGCAAGCAGTTTTAAATGGTGTTATTTCCGTTTAATGTCATTTTGTGCAGGGACTGTTCTAAACACGGGAAACACGTGGCACTTCACAGGCATACTACAGACACCCCCCAGGCACCATATTTAAAGGAATATTTCACTTTTTTTTTTTCACTTTAATCGTCATTAAAATCAGTGCTCCCGCCAAAACGGCCGTTTTTAAAACTTCTTTTTGCATTGACCCATGTCCCCTGAGGCAGGAGTCAGGTCCCCAAACCCTTTTTAGGACAGTATCTTGCATATTAGCCGTTAAAATTAGCACTTTCCATTTCGAACGTTCGAGTCCCATAGACTTCAATGGGGTTCTAACGTTCGTAACGAACGTGAGGTCCGTTCGAAAGTTCTGGTGCGAACCGAACCGGGGGGTGTTCGGCTCATCCCTATCCAGGTGTCAATGAGGTGCCACATCCCAATGATGCTAGAAGAAAGGGAAACATTGGAAGAGACTTTGGAGGCACCAAAAGACACGTCATTATAGCCGCGAGTGCTTTTAAATGACCTTTTTTCCTGAAAAAATTACATTTTGTGCAGGGACAGTTCTAAGCACAGGAAACATGCGCCCCTTTACAGGCATACTATGGACACCCCCCCCCCCCCCCAGGTATGAAATTTAAAGGAATATTACACGTTTATTGTATCACTTGCATATAAGCCTTTAAAATTAGCACTTTAGATTTCTCTCATAGACTTTTACAGGGTGTTCCACGGCTTTTCGAATTTGCTGCGAACACCCCAAATTGTTCACTGTTTGACGAACAGGCGAACAGGCAATGTTCGAGTCAAACATGACTACGACTCGAACTCAAATCTCATCCCTAGTGGACTGCAAATTTGGCTTCAAAAATAATCCAAGAAACAAGAAACCATTCAAAAAAAGGCAGCCTAACATATAATGAAAATTGAATCAATATGAGATGTATAGCCGCACCCCTACAGCAGAGCGCGGGGTGCAGGGGACCTACAACTGGTAAAGAGTGATATGTACAAAGCTGAATCCTTTAAAACAAGTACTCCGGTCATCTTATCGCAGCCGTCAGTATGACGGAGCAGATTGGGTCCTCTACACTCTGAGACAAGGAGCCAAGGGAGATAAAGATGTCCCCCGCTCGGCTCCATCTCATTGGATGACGGAAGCCAAGGAAGAGGAAAAGAAATAGGCAAAATCAAAGAGAACTCAGGACACGCAGGACATAGTTAATGTCAGTCAGTGAGAATAGGGATGGCTAAACTAGGCAGGACATGAAGGTAGTTAATCTTACCAAATTCCCACTGAACCAACATCACATCTGCCTACTTCAAAAAGGACTCTCATTCTCACCAAAATCAGTCATGAATGAGTTTGTGGTATACAAAGATGTCAGCCTTTTCCTGCGCAAAGCGATATTTAGGTACTGGCATACAGAATGCCATAACAAAACTAAGGTTAATCAGAAGAAGTAGAAGGAACATGTACGTGATCTGCCATCCTTTGCCCAAGATACCCAAGATGTTTTACATCCATTAGACACCATCACTCTCCTGGTGGGAGCTATACTCATGGGGATCGACATGGATTCGATCCCGCATGACTGGGGACTAAAGGGAGTACAGTACTTTACGGAAAATACGTTTCCGCTCCTTGGGGCTCAAAATTAGTTCATTATCAACACTATTGAATTTACGTTGGAACACAATTGTTTTAAATTCTTGGGTGCCAACTAACAACAAATCAAGGGGACATCGATGGGTGCTCCCTGGGCCCCTTCATATGCCTGTCTCCACCTTGGTCTTTGAGAGGAGGAAACTGTATACTTGTCGTCACTGTACCTCAGCCACAGCATTCTGACATTGATGACGTGTTGATGATCTGGGGGGCTTATCCCAGGAACTAATTCAATTCATTGATAAACTGAATCACAATAACAGAAATATCAAATACATTTTTTCCTATCACCATAAATTTCATGTGGTGTACTTTCTTTTGTACTACCCTACTTTTGTACTACCCTTCTTGGATTTGACTATAGGGGTAAAAGATAATAAGATCATGACTAAGACCTACCATAAGGAGACAGCAGCTAATACGCTATTACAAGCTACAAGCCATATCCCTGATCACTTTTCCAGGGAATACCAGTTGGCCAATTCCTTAGAATTAAAAGAAATTGTTCACAGGAAGACGAATTTAGGATTGAAGTAAGGGAACTGTATGGCATGTTCAAAGAAAGAAGATATTCGCATACATGCATCAGAAGGGCCAAAAATAGAACTTTACAGGCAGATAGAAGAGATGTACTGGATAAAACTAAAAGTACAAGACATGAAACCCAACAACAGACTCCAATCAGGATAATCACAAAATATGGGGCACAATGGGACCAGATCAAAAGTGTCCTTAGCCATCACTGGTGTATCTTGTCAGAATCCTTTCTTTTGGGTGAGATAGTCTATGATTGACCCCTAATGACAGCTCGGCGTTCTTAAAAAACCCTAGGGACAGTCTTACTCACTCTGAATACCAAAGATCAATAAAAACCAATTAGCTGACTGACCTCCCATATTTGAAGGGTATGTACCCCTGTGGTAGATGTACTGTCTGCAAACATGTAGACAAAATGGTGTTCGCCAGCTCTGATGGCAAGAGAACTTTAAAATCAATAACTTTATCAACTGTGCTACTACACGTGTTGTCTACATGTTGACTTGACCATGTGGTAAGATCTATGTAGGCAAGACCAAAAGACAATTGGGGGTCAGGGTTGGGGAACACATCCAGAGCATTCTTAAGAAATATGATGAGTGTCCTCTCGCCCTCCATGTTATTAATTTCCATGACAGTAATCCCAGGGGACTCTCTTTTAAAGGCATCTATAAATTTAATTTACCCCTAAGGAGAGGTGACTTTGACAGAATTCTTTATCACTCTAAATAATATGCAGCCCCTTGGGCTCAATAATAAATACAACTTGTCTGTGTTTCTTGAGCCCTAGGACTTATTATGTGTCTGGTCCTGTCAACCTCTCCCCAACTGAGACCAATATGAGTTTAAACAAAGAAAATCTCTAAGTGAAACAATATACTTAATGTGGTCAACCTGCATTAAGGACTCATATTTGGCTGCTGCTCCCTTTTCTTAGTTTACATCTAGAGGTACTCTCTACTCTGGCACTAAATTTATTCCAGTAGTGACCCTATTATGTACCTAACCAAGGAACTACTATGGTATGGTTTTGAATTCCCATGTCCTTAACCACTTCAGCCCCGGACCATTTTGCTGGCCAAAGACCAGACCACTTTTTGCGATTTGGCACTGCGTCGCTTTAACTGACAATTGTGCGGTCATGTGACGTGGCTCCCAAACAAAATTGACGTCCTTTTTTTCCCACAAATATAGCTATCTTTTGGTGGTATTTGATCACCCCTGCGGTTTTTATTTTTTGCGCTATAAATAAAAATAGAGCGACAATTTTGAAAAAAACACATTATTTTTTACTTATTGTTATAATAAATATCCCCCAAAAATATATAAAAAAAACATGTTTTTTCCCTCAGTTTAGGCCAATACGTATTCTTCTACATATTTTTGGTAAAAAAAATCGCAATAAGCGATTATTGATCGGTTTGCGCAAAAGTTATAGCGTTTACAAAATAGGGGATAGTTTTATGGCATTTTTGTTAATATTTTTTATTTACTAATAATGGCGGCGATCAGCGATTTTTATTGTGACTGCGACATTATGGCGGACACATTTGACATTTTTGACACATTTTTGGGACCATTGTCATTTATACAGAAATCACTGCTATACAAATGCAGTGATTCCTGTGTAAATGACACTGGCAGTGAAGGGGTTAACCAGTGGGTGGCAGTGTAGGGGTTAAGTGTTCCTAGGGGTGTGTTACTAACTGTGGGGGGCTGGGCTTTGTGTTAGTGAACACTGATCTCTGCTCCAATCACATGGAGCAGAGATCAGCGTCACTTGTTGCTAGGCAGAACGGGGAGATGCTGTTTACAACGGCATCTCCCAGTTCAGCTGCCCTGTGAGACCGGGGTCCCGACCAGCATGCGAGCACGCCACCGGCGGTGCATTCGCGATAGCAGGGCGGCATTTAAGATTGGACGTACCTGTATGCCAATATTCCTGCCCGTGCCATTTTGCCAACGTACATCGGCGTGCGCTAGTTGGGAAGGGGTTAATGTCATTTCAATACTTTATATTTTATTTTTTTATTTGTTTTATTATTTATTTTTCATTTTAAATTTTTTATTATTTTTTAGTTTTTATTTATTTCTCTGCACGATTACTATCTTCATCCTTGTTTATTCATACTTTATGACCTGTTTGGAGCTCTGCTGCATTCCATGGTCGGCCATTGTTACTGTTAGAAACAAGGAAGGAAATCAGGCGGAGAGATCAAATACTGGAAAGCACCTCATCCCAGAGTTGGTAAATTGGAGAAAGGGAAGGTAGAGGGAATGGGATTATTACGGTGCCTATCAATTTAGCAGACAAAAAAGGGTGAGTATTGTTGTTGAAGATTAAATCAGCATTGTAGAGTACAGAGAGAAAGAGAAAAGAATACCATATAGTAAAAAGAAAAAAGTTTTATTTGTTTATACAATTCATAAAAAGGTAGTCAAAATGACACACAGGCCCCATTGATAGGTTTGTACATTAAAATTCATATCTATTCATTCTGCTTGGTCAGAGTTGTGTTGGCTGGTTCGAAAGTGTCCCGACATGTTTCGCCTTTACAAAGGCTTCTTCAGGGGAGCCAGTATTAGTGATGGCCGAACGGTTCGCCCGGCGGTCGTTTCGCGGCGAATTTCCGACATTCGCGGTCCGCACGTTCGAACGCCTTTTTCCGTCGTTCGCCGCGGCGGACTTACGTGTTTAATGTATACAAGAACTTTAACCTTTGGTGACACGTTTATCATGTGATACAGGACAGCCAATTGAGACATGACAGCACATGGACACTTGTACATTCCCCCTAACCTATAAATACACCCGATCCGGTGGCCATTTTACATTCTTTCTTCTGTTACGATAGGGACAGGTTCCTGTGTGGAGTAGGGAGAGATAAACCACTAGCTATTTGGTACACAAAAGTTCTTTTCAGGACTGGTATAGGTGTTAGGTGTTGATAGGTTTGCTGTGCTGCTGATTCTTGCAGCAGCCTGAGTGTCTTTTGTTAGTTTAGAGAAAGGGAAAGGACGGTGTATGCTACAGGGACAGCCAGATTAGTCTTTCATCATCATCATCATCATCATCATCATTAGCTGTTACTATCAAGGTCCACAAAAGAGCTGTTCCAGTAACCACTAATCGTTCTCTTTTTTTGCCAATTTGTATAGGGACAGGAAGGAAGCAGTGTTGTCAGGCAGTGAGGGTAATTTTAAAGACTTGCTGTTATTATTAGTTCCACAAAGGTTCTTTTCAGGACTGGTATCAGTGGTACAGTAATAGGCTTGTACATGTATAATATTCTTTCTTCCAAATATAGAAAGGATATTATACTTGACTGCTGCCCTTCTGCTGCAGTCTGCTAAACATTCACAACTCACTTGTTCCACAAAAGTTCTTATAAGGACTGGTAACTTGGTATAGGGTGCTACGGTACATAGGCTTGAGTGCGGTACAGTCTGCTGTTCTGTAAGGACCGCTATCGGTCCACAATAGATAGGGTTGACGTGCACCACTGCTGACCGCTGCCCTATACTGCAGCAGTCCTTCAGCGGTATAGGGACTGACGTACAGTCTGCTAATCACTAACACACAACCTGCTTGTTCCACAAAAGTTCTTATAAGGACTGGTAACTTGGTATAGGGTGCTACGGTACATAGGCTTGAGTGCGGTAAAGTCTGCTGTTCTGTAAGGACCGCTATCGGTCCACAATAGATAGGGTTGACGTGCACCACTGCTGACCGCTGCCCTATACTGCAGCAGTCCTTCAGCGGTATAGGGACTGACGTACAGTCTGCTAAACACTAATACACAACCTGCTTGGTCCACAAAAGTTCTTATAAGGACTGGTAACTTGGTATAGGGTGCTACGGTACATAGGCTTGAGTGCGGTACAGTCTGCTGTTCTGTAAGGACCGCTATAGGTCCACAATAGATAGGGTTGACGTGCACCACTGCTGACCGCTCACCTATACTGCAGCAGTCCTTCAGCGGTATAGGGACTGACGTACAGTCTGCTAATCACTAACACACAACCTGCTTGTTCCACAAAAGTTCTTATAAGGACTGGTAACTTGGTATAGGGTGCTACGGTACATAGGCTTGAGTGCGGTACAGTCTGCTGTTCTGTAAGGACCGCTATCGGTCCACAATAGATAGGGTTGACGTGCACCACTGCTGACCGCTGCCCTATACTGCAGCAGTCCTTCAGCGGTATAGGGACTGACGTACAGTCTGCTAAACACTAATACACAACCTGCTTGGTCCACAAAAGTTCTTATAAGGACTGGTAACTTGGTATAGGGTGCTACGGTACATAGGCTTGAGTGCGGTACAGTCTGCTGTTCTGTAAGGACCGCTATCGGTCCACAATAGATAGGGTTGACGTGCACCACTGCTGACCGCTCACCTATACTGCAGCAGTCCTTCAGCGGTATAGGGACTGACGTACAGTCTGCTAATCACTAACACACAACCTGCTTGTTCCACAAAAGTTCTTATAAGGACTGGTAACTTGGTATAGGGTGCTACGGTACATAGGCTTGAGTGCGGTACAGTCTGCTGTTCTGTAAGGACCGCTATCGGTCCACAATAGATAGGGTTGACGTGCACCACTGCTGACCGCTGCCCTATACTGCAGCAGTCCTTCAGCGGTATAGGGACTGACGTACAGTCTGCTAAACACTAATACACAACCTGCTTGGTCCACAAAAGTTCTTATAAGGACTGGTAACTTGGTATAGGGTGCTACGGTACATAGGCTTGAGTGCGGTACAGTCTGCTGTTCTGTAAGGACCGCTATCGGTCCACAATAGATAGGGTTGACGTGCACCACTGCTGACCGCTGCCCTATACTGCAGCAGTCCTTCAGCGGTATAGGGACTGACGTACAGTCTGCTAATCACTAACACACAACCTGCTTGTTCCACAAAAGTTCTTATAAGGACTGGTAACTTGGTATAGGGTGCTACGGTACATAGGCTTGAGTGCGGTACAGTCTGCTGTTCTGTAAGGACCGCTATCGGTCCACAATAGATAGGGTTGACGTGCACCACTGCTGACCGCTGCCCTATACTGCAGCAGTCCTTCAGCGGTATAGGGACTGACGTACAGTCTGCTAAACACTAATACACAACCTGCTTGGTCCACAAAAGTTCTTATAAGGACTGGTAACTTGGTATAGGGTGCTACGGTACATAGGCTTGAGTGCGGTACAGTCTGCTGTTCTGTAAGGACCGCTATAGGTCCACAATAGATAGGGTTGACGTGCACCACTGCTGACCGCTCACCTATACTGCAGCAGTCCTTCAGCGGTATAGGGACTGACGTACAGTCTGCTAATCACTAACACACAACCTGCTTGTTCCACAAAAGTTCTTATAAGGACTGGTAACTTGGTATAGGGTGCTACGGTACATAGGCTTGAGTGCGGTACAGTCTGCTGTTCTGTAAGGACCGCTATCGGTCCACAATAGATAGGGTTGACGTGCACCACTGCTGACCGCTGCCCTATACTGCAGCAGTCCTTCAGCGGTATAGGGACTGACGTACAGTCTGCTAATCACTAACACACAACCTGCTTGTTCCACAAAAGTTCTTATAAGGACTGGTAACTTGGTATAGGGTGCTACGGTACATAGGCTTGAGTGCGGTACAGTCTGCTGTTCTGTAAGGACCGCTATCGGTCCACAATAGATAGGGTTGACGTGCACCACTGCTGACCGCTGCCCTATACTGCAGCAGTCCTTCAGCGGTATAGGGACTGACGTACAGTCTGCTAAACACTAATACACAACCTGCTTGGTCCACAAAAGTTCTTATAAGGACTGGTAACTTGGTATAGGGTGCTACGGTACATAGGCTTGAGTGCGGTACAGTCTGCTGTTCTGTAAGGACCGCTATAGGTCCACAATAGATAGGGTTGACGTGCACCACTGCTGACCGCTCACCTATACTGCAGCAGTCCTTCAGCGGTATAGGGACTGACGTACAGTCTGCTAATCACTAACACACAACCTGCTTGTTCCACAAAAGTTCTTATAAGGACTGGTAACTTGGTATAGGGTGCTACGGTACATAGGCTTGAGTGCGGTACAGTCTGCTGTTCTGTAAGGACCGCTATCGGTCCACAATAGATAGGGTTGACGTGCACCACTGCTGACCGCTGCCCTATACTGCAGCAGTCCTTCAGCGGTATAGGGACTGACGTACAGTCTGCTAAACACTAATACACAACCTGCTTGGTCCACAAAAGTTCTTATAAGGACTGGTAACTTGGTATAGGGTGCTACGGTACATAGGCTTGAGTGCGGTACAGTCTGCTGTTCTGTAAGGACCGCTATAGGTCCACAATAGATAGGGTTGACGTGCACCACTGCTGACCGCTCACCTATACTGCAGCAGTCCTTCAGCGGTATAGGGACTGACGTACAGTCTGCTAATCACTAACACACAACCTGCTTGTTCCACAAAAGTTCTTATAAGGACTGGTAACTTGGTATAGGGTGCTACGGTACATAGGCTTGAGTGCGGTACAGTCTGCTGTTCTGTAAGGACCGCTATCGGTCCACAATAGATAGGGTTGACGTGCACCACTGCTGACCGCTGCCCTATACTGCAGCAGTCCTTCAGCGGTATAGGGACTGACGTACAGTCTGCTAAACACTAATACACAACCTGCTTGGTCCACAAAAGTTCTTATAAGGACTGGTAACTTGGTATAGGGTGCTACGGTACATAGGCTTGAGTGCGGTACAGTCTGCTGTTCTGTAAGGACCGCTATCGGTCCACAATAGATAGGGTTGACGTGCACCACTGCTGACCGCTCACCTATACTGCAGCAGTCCTTCAGCGGTATAGGGACTGACGTACAGTCTGCTAATCACTAACACACAACCTGCTTGTTCCACAAAAGTTCTTATAAGGACTGGTAACTTGGTATAGGGTGCTACGGTACATAGGCTTGAGTGCGGTACAGTCTGCTGTTCTGTAAGGACCGCTATAGGTCCACAATAGATAGGGTTGACGTGCACCACTGCTGACCGCTCACCTATACTGCAGCAGTCCTTCAGCGGTATAGGGACTGACGTACAGTCTGCTAATCACTAACACACAACCTGCTTGTTCCACAAAAGTTCTTATAAGGACTGGTAACTTGGTATAGGGTGCTACGGTACATAGGCTTGAGTGCGGTACAGTCTGCTGTTCTGTAAGGACCGCTATCGGTCCACAATAGATAGGGTTGACGTGCACCACTGCTGACCGCTGCCCTATACTGCAGCAGTCCTTCAGCGGTATAGGGACTGACGTACAGTCTGCTAAACACTAATACACAACCTGCTTGGTCCACAAAAGTTCTTATAAGGACTGGTAACTTGGTATAGGGTGCTACGGTACATAGGCTTGAGTGCGGTACAGTCTGCTGTTCTGTAAGGACCGCTATCGGTCCACAATAGATAGGGTTGACGTGCACCACTGCTGACCGCTGCCCTATACTGCAGCAGTCCTTCATCGGTATAGGGACTAAGAGTTTTGTCACAGGGTCATTTAAAAAATGACAGGCAGAGGAAGAGGCAGGCCCTTCCGCAGGGGTGGTAGGGGTAGGGCAGGAGCAACAGGCTTGAGCCAAAGTGGGAAGTTGCAGAAGGTGCGTTCAATTACTTTAAAGGATGCACCAGACTTGGTTGAGTGGCTCGCTCAGCCTTACTCTTCTGCACCCTCCTCATCCTCTCGATCTGCACCCTCTTCTTCACTCTCTGCTATGTGCACCCCCAAAGACACTACCACCAACAACACGACCACCACCACCACCACCACATACCTTCCGCTTGAGTCACTGGAATTATTTTCCGATCCATATCAAGAGGACATTTCTGATGCGCAGCCACTCTTGGTATTGGATCAGGAAGAGGAGGTAGCAACAAGCGCTACTCAGCAGTCTGACGCCAGTACCCAGATCAGCCCAAGGAGGAGGTTGGTCCCCGGTGTTGCTGCCTACTCCGAGATCTCTACTTATAGCGGTGGGGAAGGTGACGTTGATGATGACGTGTCTAGTGATGTCACGTGGGTGCCCACAAGAGAGGAAGAGGAGGGGAGTTCAGAGGGAGATATGGACCAGCAGATAGGGAGGAGAAGCAGCAATGACTTACATTGCACAGCAGGGACAAAGCAGACTGCAAATGTATCAGGAGCGAGTCATCGACCATGTACGGTCACATCTGGCGCTCCCAGGACACCGGCACATGGCTCCGCAGTGTGGGCTTTTTTTAACGTGTCCGCTGCTGACAATAGCGTTGCCATCTGCAATCTTTGCAGTCAACGCGTTAGTCGCGGTAAGCCCAATACTCACCTAGGGACGACCGCCTTAAGAAGGCACATGAGCAGCCATCACCGAGCCCAGTGGGAGCAACGGAACACACAAAGCCACACTGCAGGCTCTCACCGTCCAGCCTCGTCTTCTACTTCTCCTTCTCCTCTCTCCTCACAATTGTCCTCCACTCCACCTTCCATCACGCCAAGCTCACATTTTTCTGCAAAAAGGCAGGCTTCCGTGGGCCTAATGTTTGAGCGTAAAAAAATGATGACGCCGGATAACCCTCTTGCCCAACGGTTGGCGGCTGGCTTGTCAGAACTCATAGCCCGCCAACTACTGCCATATAAACTGGTGGACTCGGAGGCCTTTCGCAAATTTGTGGCCATTGGAACACCACAATGGAAGGTCCCAGGAAGGAAGTATTTCTCAGAGAAGGGCATCCCAGAGCTATATGGCCATGTTCAGCGGCAAGTGAATGTATCTCTGGCACACAGTGTCGGTGCCAAGATACATCTGACCACAGACACGTGGTCTAGCAAACACGGGCAGGGAAGGTATATCAGTTTTACTGCCCACTGGGTGAACCTTCTGACGGCCGTCAAGCATGTAACCCGTGGCACCCGTGTAGATTTGGTTTTACCGCCACGGATTGCATGCAGGCCTGACTCTTCTTCTCCTCCTCCTACTCCATCCTCCTCCCTCTCCTCCTCAGCTGCCTCCTCCTTTTCCGCTGCTAGCGTCTCTTCCACTGCACCGCCCAAGCTCCCCAGAACCTATTCCACATGCCAGGTGAGACGTTGCCATGCCGTGCTGCGTCTGTTGTGCCTGGAAGCAAAGAGCCACACTGGCCCGGCACTCCTTTCAGCTTTGCGTTCACAGGCAGATGAGTGGCTAACACCGCTCAATTTGACAGTTGGTAAAGTGGTGTGTGACAACGGTGCCAATCTGCTTAGCGCATTGAAACAGGGCAAAATCACGCACGTGCCGTGCATGGCACACGTCTTAAACTTGGTCGTGCAGCGATTCCTTGTCAAATACCCTGGGGTCCAGGACATCTTGCGGCAGGCAAGGAAAATCTCGGCCCATTTCAGAAGATCTTACACGGCCATGGCTCGCCTTGCTGACATTCAGCGGCGACACCATCTGCCGGTCAGACGTCTTATTTGCGATTGCCCGACGCGATGGAACTCAACCTTCTATATGCTTGATAGGCTGCTCCAGCAGAAACGTGCAGTTAACGTCTACCTGTATGAACTCTGCGAAAGAAACGGTTCTGGGGAGCTGGGTTTTTTTTCACCGCGCCAGTGGCTGCTCATGCGCGACACATGCAGACTTCTGCGGCCATTTGAGGAGATCACCAAACTGGTCAGTCGCAGCCATGGCGCCATCAGTGACATGGTACCTTATGCCTTCTTTCTGGAGCGTGCATTGCGTCGTGTCATTGATCAGGCTGTGGAGGAGCAGGAGCGGGAAGATGAGGAAGTCGCAATGCTGGATGAATTCCCAGGGGGGGCTACTCTATCTGAGACAAGTCAACAACAGGAGTCTGATGAGGAGTCAGAGGAGGATGGTGCCGGGGCGGATGAGCAGGAGCAAGAAGAGCATGCTTTAAACCTTTCTGGGATCCCTGTTGTGCGAGGATGGGGAGAGGAGAATGAAGAGGACGACATTATCCTGGATGATGAGCAGGAGCCAGGCCACCACACCGCTTCCACTTTAGTGCAAATGGGGGCCTTCATGCTCCAGTGTTTTAATAGGGACCCCCGTATAAAAAGCATGAGGGTCAAGGACCAGTACTGGGTGGCAACGTACTTAGACCCCCGGTACAAACACAAAATGGCGGAAATGTTACCGCCGTCGCAGAGGGCTGTCAGAATGCAGCACTTCCAGGCCTTGCTTCGAGAAATGCTGCATTCTGCTTTTGCGTGCGCTGGCAGAGGAGCAATTCCCACTCCCAGAGAAGGATTTGCGGGTACCAATCCAACAGCGCCTGCAAGAAGAGGCCGGTTTGAAGATGTGTTGGTGACTTCGGATATGAGGTCATTCTTTCAGCCGACCCATCGACAGGTGTCATCCGGATCCAGCATCAGGGAACGCCTAGACCGTCAGGTGTCCGACTACATTGGGTTAACGGCCGATGTGGACGCTCTGAGGAGTGATGAACCCCTAGACTACTGGGTGGGCAGGCTTGACCTCTGGCCAGAGCTTGCCCAATTTGCAATCGAACTGTTGGCTTGCCCCTCATCCAGTGTCCTGTCCGAAAGGACGTTCAGCGCAGCAGGGGGGATTGTGACCGATAAGCGTACTCGCCTAGCTCACCACAGTGTTAACTACCTCACATTTCTAAAAATGAATGAGGCATGGATCTCGGAGGAATTCAACACATGTGACCAGTAGACCATGTATATGTCTATAAACTATTTTTTTAATCAAGCACACAGACCTTCTTAATTCATTTGGCTCACTTCCTTGACCCAAAAAAGCACACCGTACTATATGCCCCTACCCTCCTCTTTGAAGAGGTTGAGCGGTGTCATATTTCTACTGGGGCTGCTTATGATATCCCTGTGCTGTGCTGACTTCCTCCTGGGGGTTCTTATTATGAAGGGATCACACTATCCCTGTGCTGTGCTGACTTCCTCCTGGGGGTTCTTATTATGAGGGGATCACACCATCCCTGTGCTGTGCTGACTTCCTCCTGGGGCTGCTTACGGTGCTGCTGTCAGTGCTGTATGTCACGGTGCTGCTGTCAGCGCTGTATGTCACGGTGCTGCTGTCAGCGCTGTATGTCACGGTGCTGCTGTCAGCGCTGTATGTCACGGTGCTGCTGTCAGCGCTGTATGTCACGGTGCTGCTGTCAGCGCTGTATGTCACGGTGCTGCTGTCAGCGCTGTATGTCACGGTGCTGCTGTCAGCGCTGTATGTCACGGTGCTGCTGTCAGCGCTGTATGTCACGGTGCTGCTGTCAGCGCTGTATGTCACGGTGCTGCTGTCAGCGCTGTATGTCACGGTGCTGCTGTCAGTGCTCTGTATTACGGTGCTGCTGTCAGATGCCTCTATCACGGTGCATGTGTCATTCCGGTATGTCACGCTGCTGGTGATCATCTCCTGCACCCTCTTCTTTGCCTACCCTGGTCCCTGACCTTCCCTCTCCTCCATTGCCTTCATTAGCTCCATAGTCCTGAATTGTTAGAACAATTTCCCAAATAAAATAAAAATGCTTGTAGTTATCGATCCCAAATTCACCTCATACATGTATTATGTCATTGTCCAGATGGTGGGACTACGTTTTACCCCCTAATAATTACCACGTGGCCGCAAATTCGACATGAAGGTTTGCAAAGTTCGCCTCCCATTGAAGTCAATGGGGCCCGCGGCGAACGTTCGGTTTCGCGAACGTTTGGGTCCGTTCGCATTTCGCGTTCGCGAAACGTCCCGTCGGAAGTTCGTCCATCACTAGCCAGTATTCAACACCAAGAGAATTCGACAAAGTTAACTATAGACATAACAAGAAAAAATAGCATAACTATAAGACAGAGCTCATAATGTGGTGTAGCTAGGTCCCCCCCCCCCCCCATCAAATTCCAAATACCAATTTGTAGAGAGAGAAAAAAATAAAAATAAATTAATAGTCAGATACCTACCCCTGCTATCCGACCATAAATACTGCCACAGGTGACTGCAGGGGATAAATAAGATGGCCAATTACCCACTGGCCCTTGAATATTGAGAGCCCTGTGTAGCCCTTAACCACTTGACCACTGGGCACTTAAACACCCTTAATAACCAGACCAATTTTCAGCTTTCGGTGCTCTCGCATTTTGAATGACAATTACTCAGTCATGCAACACTGGACCTATATGAAATTTTTGTCCTTTTTTCACACAAATAGAGCTTTCTTTTGGTGGTATTTAATCACCGCTGGGTTTTTTATTTTTTGTGCTATAAAAGAAAAAATACCGAAAATTCTTTAAAAAAATGAATTTTTCTTTGTTTCTGTTAGAAAATTTATCAGATTAGTAATTTTTTCTTCATAAATTTTGGCCAAAATTTATACCACTACATATCTTTGGTAAAAATAAGTACAAATTGGTGGATATTATTTGGTCTTTGTGAAAGTTATAGAGTCCACAAGCTATGGTGCCAATATCTGAAAATTGATCACACCTGAAGTACTGACGGCCTATTTCAATTCTTGAGACCCTAACATGCCAGAAAAGTACAAATACCCCCCAAATGACCCCTTTTTGGAAAGAAGACATTCCAAGGTATTTAGTAAGAGGCATGATGAGTTTTTTGAAGTTGTAATTTTTTCCCACAATTCTTTGCAAAATTAAGATTTTTTTTACTTTTTTTTTTTTTTCACAAAATTGTCATATTATCAGGTTATTTCTCACACACAGCATATGCATACCACAAATTACACCCCAAAACACATTCTGCTATTACTCCCGAGTACGGCGATACCACATGTGTGAGACTTTTACACAGTGTGGCCACATACAGAGGCCTAACATGCAGGGAGCGCCATCAGGTGTTCTGGAGCACCCAGGACAATTCTGACATTTCTCTCCTACATGTAAAAATCATCATTTATTTGCTAGAAAATTACATAGAACTCCAAAACATTATATATGTTTTTTTAGCAAACACCCTGGAGAATACAATGGTGGTCTTTGCAACTTTTTATCTCGCACGGTATTTGCGCAGTAATTTTTCGAATGCTTTTTTGGGAAAAAAAACTGTTTTGTGGTTAAAAAAAAAAAAAAAAAACACAGTAAAGTTAGCCCAATTTTTGCATAATGTGAAAGATGAAGTTACGCTGAGTAAATAGATACCTAATATGTCACTCTTCAAAATTGCACACGCTCGTGGAATGGCGCCAAACGTCGCTACTTAAAAATCCCCATAGGCGGCGATTTAAATTTTTTTTACTGGTTATATGTTTTGAGTTACAGAGGAGGTCTAGGGCTAGAATTATTGCTCTCGCTCTAACGTTCGCAGCGATACCTCACATGTGTGGTTTGAACACCGTTTTCATATGTGGGCGGGACTTAAATATGCGTTCGCTTCTGCATGCGAGCACATGGGGACAGGGGCGCTTTAAAAAAAACATTTTTTTTTATTGTTCATTTTACTTTATTTATTTTAGTTTGACATTTTTTTCCCCAAAAATAATTTTTTTGATCACTTTTATTCCTATTACAAGGAATGTAAACATCCCTTGTAATAGGAATATGGCATGACAGGTCCTCTTTACAGTGAGATGTGGGGTCAATAAGACCCCACATCTCACCTCTAAGCTGGGAAGCCTGAAAAAAAAAAAGATTCTGGCTTTGATCGTATTAGCGATTCGGTAGAAGCACCGGAGGGCGGAGAGGCGGCGGGAGGGGGGGGATGTCTATGTCTGGGTATTGCAGGGTATCACCGACTATGGCTGGGTATCTCAGAGTATGGCTGGGTATCTCAGAGTATGGCGTTGCAGAGTATTGCGTTGCAGAGCATTGCAGGGTATTGGCGGGTGTTGCAGAGCATTGCAGAGTGTTGCAGGGTATTGGCGGGTGTTGCAGAGCATTGCAGAGTGTTGCAGGGTATTGGCGGGTGTTGCAGAGCATTGCTGAGTGTTGCAGGGTATTGCAGAGTGTTGCAGGGTATTGCAGAGTGTTGCGGAGTGTTTCGGAGTGTTGCGGAGTGTTGCAGGGTATTGCAGAGTGTTGAGGAGTGTTGCAGAGTGTTGCGGAGTATTGCGGAGTGTTGCAGGGTATTGCGGAGTGTTGCAGAGTGTTGCAGGGTATTGCAGAGTGTTGCAGGGTGTTGCAGAGTGTTGCAGAGTGTTGCAGAGTGTTGCAGAGTATTGCAGAGTGTTTCAGAGTGTTGCAGAGTGTTGCAGAGTATTGCAGAGTGTTGCAGAGTATTGCAGAGTATTGCAGAGTGTTGCAGGGTATTGCAGAGTGTTGCAAGGTATTGCGGAGTGTTGCAGGGTATTGCGGAGTGTTGCAGGGTATTGCGGAGTGTTGCAGGGCATTGCAGAGTGTTGCAGGGCATTGCGGAGTGTTGCAGGGCATTGCGGAGTGTTGCAGGGCATTGCAGAGTGTTGCAGAGTGTTGCAGGGTATTGCAGAGTGTTGCAGGGTATTGCAGAGTATTGCAGAGTGTTGCAGGGTATTGCAGAGTGTTGCAGGGTATTGCAGAGTATTGCAGAGTGTTGCAGGGTATTGCAGGGTGTTGCAGGGTATTGCAGAGTATTGCAGTGTATTGCAGAGTATTGCAGAGTATTGCCGAGTGTTGCAGGGCATTGCGGAGTGTTGCAGGGCATTGCAGAGTGTTGCAGAGTGTTGCAGGGTATCGCAGAGTGTTGCAGGGTATTGCAGAGTATTGCAGAGTGTTGCAGGGTATTGCAGAGTATTGCAGAGTGTTGCAGGGTATTGCAGGGTGTTGCAGGGTATTGCAGAGTATTGCAGTGTATTGCAGAGTATTGCAGAGTATTGCAGAGTGTTGCAGGGTATTGCAGAGTATTGCAGGGTATTGCAGAGTATTGCAGAGTGTTGGCAGGGAATTGAGGGGTTACATTTCGGTGAGCAGCGATGTGGGCACTGCAGATGCAGCCCACATCGCTGCTGACACCGATCTCTTCCCCCTCCGCTGTACCGATTGGTACAGAGAGGGGGAGGGAGGAACCGGCGTTCATTTGACGGAGCGATCACGTGGTAAACGGCCGTGATGAGCGGCCGTTTACCGTGATTCGTGATGCGCCGGGTCCACTGGACCCAGCGGTCACGGATGCTCTCGTGTGCGCGCCCCAGGGGGCGCGCGAGAGCAGAATTCTGGGAGGCCGTTAATTAACGGCCTCTCAGAGTTAAACAACCGCCCTGAAGCCGTTAATCGGCAATGGGCGGTTGTTAAAGCGGGAGTCCACCGGGACTCCGCGTTTTTTTTTTTTTTTAAAAGCCAGCAGCTACAAATACTGCAGATGCTGACTTTTAAAATAGTGACACTTACCTGTCCAGCGCGCCCGCGATGTCGGCACCCGAAGCCGATCGCTAGGTCGTCTGTCGGGTCCTGCCGCCGCCATCTTGGGTATGGGAATCAGGAAATGGAGCCTTTCGGCTTCATTTCCCGGTTCCCTACTGCGCATGCGCGAGCCGCGCGGCGCAATCCGGACGGCACTTGCGCAAAGGGGCGGGCAGTTGCGGAAAGGGGCGTAATCTACGCCCCTTTCCGCAGACAGCTATCCCGGAAGTGGGTGCAGTTACCTGGATTATCCAGGTAACTGCACCCCCCTCCCCCCTGAAAGGTGCCAATTGTGGCGCCGGAGGGGGGGGGGGATTCCGATGAGCGGAGGTCCATTTTAGGGTGGACCTCCGCTTTAAGTGGTTAATGGAACAATGACTACAATGTATTAGAAAGGCTTGGTATCCTTAAATACATACCTTAGTTGCAGTGCTATAGTAGGTTTAGTCATGTAACAAGACATCGCTGTTGGAGACAATAAAGCCCCAAAGATAGTGGTGTCAGCCAACCTGTGTGTACCAAACATAGCAAAGTCTCATGTTGAAGATTAAAGTGTAAAAAATCCTTTCCTTTTTGAAAAAGTAGAAATTATAAGGTAGCATTATGCTTTATATTATACTAATGTTACAAATGGGCTTACCTAGTCCCAACAGTAGTTGAGAGTATAACATGAACATCCACACGGAGCGTGACACACTGTGCAGCTGAAAAGCTGAAGACAGTATGGAGTGTGCCGCTGAACACTGTGTCAGACTGGACAAATCCTATCAGAACAAGATATAAAGGGGACATAACCCCCAAGTTAGATAATCCAAACATAGGGAAAAGCGTAGAAAGTGTGGATCAATCCAAGCTAATTCCCTTCCCTAACCTTAGTCCGATAGTTTCCATACAGCAGCGTCTCTTCATCACGTGATGTGATGTCACGCGTAGGGACGGGAAGGAAGCTGACTGTGGAGGCACTTTCTGCTGATTACTAGAAAAAGGCTTTTTTCTATCTTTGAATGTGTGAGTACCCTGTGTATGAAAATTTTTAATAAATGCTATTTGTGAAATACTACACTATGGTATTCCCTCTCTATTAATCTATTGGGTCCTCTGGAGCAATAAGAATAAAATTTAAAGGAGAAGGTGACCGAATTTACCAGGAGAGAAGACATATAAAGAAATCTATATACCTCTATGCGAATCCCTCCTTGCTATAGGTAAGGGGCCACTGCCCACTAAAGTGTGATCACAGCGGGATTAAGCACTGGGAGATCTACACCTCAGTTGAATTTGCACAAGTTTGCACAAAGCACTTGCACTTAAAGGAGACTGTTGTTTATTTATGGACTTGAATATTGATATCTTTTTCTTTTTTTTCTTTTTGATGGATTTCAATATGTATATTTAATTTATAGAGGCCGGATTCATTCTGATATAACATATGTTACAGCTGACTCTGTAGTGCGTTTACTACTATTTATATTTTTTGTTTAATTCTAAAGTTTATTTCCATGTGATCAGGAGAGGGTACCCTATTTTTGGTCTAGGTATACTCTTTCTTATTTTCTTATATATCATTTGTTTATTATTAGGGTGGTTCACTTATATCACCTCTGGAGAGTGTTTACTTATTTGCACATTTATAAGACGCACTTGGCACTTTATGATCAATTCACTGTGTTTTGGCTTTGCACTCAATTGAAGCAGTTGTGTTTCCGTGGAGGTTTCCAATTGACTCTGTAGTGCGTTTACCTTTTTTTTTTTGCATTTTTTTTGCATTTTTTTTGCATTTTCTCTGCACTTTATCAAAATAGTAATTTTTAAGAGACTGTTTTTAGTTACTTACTTTTGTTCACTTGATTTTCATTTATTTGAATTCTATCACCTCTGTGGTGTGTTTATTTTATTGTATTTAACCACTTTCAGACCAGACCAATTTGCTGGTCAAAGACCAGACCACTTTTTGCGATTCGGCATTGCGTCGCTTTAACTGACAATTGCGCGGTCGTGCGACGTGGCTCCCAAACAAAATTGACGTCCTTTTTTTCCCACAAATAGAGCTTTCTTTTGGTGGTATTTGATCACCCCTGCGGTTTTTATTTTTTGCGCTATAAACAAAAATAGATGGACAATTTTGAAAAAAACGCATTATTTTTTACTTTTTGTTATAATAAATATCCCCCAAAAATATATAAAAAAACATTTTTTTCCCTCAGTTTAGGCCGATACGTATTCTTCTACATATTTTTGGTAAAAAAAATCGCAATAAGTGATTATTGATTGGTTTGCGCAAAAGTTATAGCGTTTACAAAATAGGGATAGTTTTATAGCATTTTTATTAATAATTTTTTATTATTTTTTTTTTTACTAGTAATGGCAGCGATCTGCGATTTTTATTGTGACTGCGACATTGTGGGGGACCCATCGGACATTTTTGACACATTTTTGGGACCATTGTCATTTATACAATAATCACTGCTATATAAATGCAGTGATTCCTGTGTAAATGACACTGGCAGTGAAAGGGTTAACCAGTGGGTGGCAGTGTAGGGGTACAGTGTTCCTAGGGTGTGTTACTAACTGTGGGGGGGTTGGGCTTTCATTTAGTGTACACTGATCTCTGCTCCAATCACATGGAGCAGAGATCAGCGTCACTAGTTGCTAGGCAGAATGGAAAAATGTTGTTTACACAGCATTTCCCCCATTCGGCCGCTCCGTGAGACGATCGCGGGGATGCCCGAGGCGATCGAGTCCGCGGGTCCCGCGACCGGACTCACGGGGGTCCCGACCAGCGCGGGAGCGCGCCGCCGGTGGCGCGCTCCCGATGGCAGGGCGGCATCGAATATTGGACGTACCTGTACGCCAATATGCCTGCCCGTGCCATTCTGTCGACGTACATCGTCGTGCGCTGGTCAGGAAGTGGTTAATGTAGCACTTTGCACTTTTTGATATTATTCAGTAGACATTTATATATATATTTTTATATTACACTATTGATTTATGTAACTAGTCCCTCAAAAAACTGTTTCAGTTCATCCCTGGTGCCTGTCCAAAAAATAAGGACATCGTCAATGTAACGATGCCAGCCCAAAATGTGTCTGGTTAAATTCTGGGGTTGATCATTTGAAAAGATTTCTCTTTCCCACCCCCCCCAGGTACAGGTTGGCATAAAAAGGGGCACATTTAGTGCCCATAGCCACACCCTGTACCTGGAGGTAGTGGAAATTATCAAACATGAAGGTATTATGAGTAAGGATGAACTCCAATAACTGCAGGACAAATCTACCATATGCTTCAGAAGATGAGCCTCTTTCACTTAAATGAGACTGAATAACTTGGATCCCTTTGTCATGTGGGATGGAATTATAGAGGCATTCAACATCTAAAGCTACCAGCCAAGTGTTCAAAGGGAGCTGATTACCATCCAGTATACGTAACAAATCAATAGTGTCTTTAACGTATGATGGTAGAGACAATACGTGTGGAAAAAGGTATTTATCAATTAATGCACTAGTATTTTCAGTTAATCCCTGGCACCCCGACACGATAGGTCGGCCAGGGGGGTTAGTAAGGAACTTGTGCAGTTTAGGTAGTGAGTGAAAAGTAGGAGTCTTAGGATTTTTCACATTAAGGTATTTCCAAGTATTCAGATCAATGATGCCCTGCTGGTAGGCCTTAAAGATAAGTTGGTAATATTTTGTGTTGAGGTTATCCACTATTAGTTTGGAGATGGGGCGGTACCAACGTCTGTCAAAAAACACCAGTACCCCCCCAATGAACTTCCAGCCTCCAACTGAGTATGGGTATACACCTTCCGGATATTAATATCTGTGGCCTTTTTAGGCATGAACCCAGTCTGATCAGGTGATATTAAATGATCTATTATTTTCATTAACCCATTGGCCAGCATTTTTGTAAGAATTTTGAGGTTCATATTAAGCAGTGCTATGGGCCTATACGATGAGCAGGATAAAGGGTCTTTGTCAGGCTTAGGCAGCAAGACCACATGAGCCTCGTAAAAGGAGGTGGGTGACGAACCAGTTTCTATACATTCGCTATAGAGGTGCAAAAGTCTAGGGGATAGAAGTTCCATATATTGTTTATACCATTCCGCGGGAATCCCATCCGGGCCCTGCGACTTACCATTGGGAAAGGAGGCAACAGCTGTTGCCAATTCCTTTTCGGTAAAAGGTGCATCTAAACTAGTCGCAGCCTCAAGTGGCAGCACCGGGATCCGGAGGGGATCCAGCAGATCTATCAATATTTGATTGTCATACGGCGGGAGCGGGGTGTACAGTTTAGAGTAGTAAGAGACAAATGCATGCTTGATGCCCTCCCCATCCCTGACCAAGGTGCCCTCAGATGTGTGGACAAGGGATCGCAGTGTGCATCCGGGCGTCAGCAGTCAGATAGGCTAAGAGCTTTCCATTTTTATCCCCTTTTTCAAACAGCGTTTCGGCTCTAGTTTTAAAATTACATTGAGTGAGACTTTGGAAGTGCACCAATAGTGCTCTTCTGGCCATCTGCAACTCCACCAGCGAGGAAGGGGAAGGTGTTTCAGCATGAGTCTTTGCACAGAGTGTTTCATAAACCTGGAGCCTGTCAGTGGTGTTTTTCTCAGCCCTTGCAGCCTTGATGGCCAATACATACATCCCCCTGGCGGATGTTTTAAAAGCATCCCAAACCACAGGCCCATCCGCTGTTCCTTCATTGTGATCCCAGTAGTCTTTTAGCTGTGGTGAGACCGAAGCCTCTACTGAGGGTTCCGCCGCCCAACCAGGATGTAGCCTCCACACCCCCCTGCATCCACCTGGGGCCAGAGTTAATGTGACCTGTAGGGGAGTATGATCTGAAATTCCCCCAGCCAGGTACGAGACCTCAGTGACCTGGGGCAACAGAGCAGGGCCAGCAAATGCGAGATATATGCGAGAGGATGAGGTGCTAATGTGAGAAAGGTAGGAGTAACCTCTTTCTCCAGGGTGCTTCCACCGCCACACCTCCTCCAATGTCGCTGAATCTGCCCAATGTCCGAGCTCCAGGTTGTGCAACCGGTTCAAGGTTAGAGGTGTCCAAGGAATAGTCTAAAATGTTGTCGAAGTCCCCAGCCACAAATAATTTTAAAGGGCCAAAGGTGGCAACTTTCTCAAAGAGAGTGTACAAAACCTCACACTTAAAAGGGGGTGGGACATAGATATTGACTAATGCCATCAGTTGGGATTCGACTTCCAGAACCACCACGACATAGCGTGGGGATCACAGGGGATCTATAACCACATGTTCCACTGAGCAGGTCAGCTGCTTGTGGATAAGGATAGCCACCCCTCTAGCATATGAAGAATGAGTGGAGTGTATGGCTCTCTGAATCCAACTCCTGTTTAGGGAGAGTATCCTGTTCCCAGTTAAATGAGACTATGTGCGGATTCTGATTTTTGAGGTATTGGAGTACCAACGATCTCTTAAATTTAGAGTTCAGGCCTCGTACATTCTAAGAGAGAATTTTGAGATTACTCATGAAGCAAATGGTTATAATACATATGGACAGGATGGATGCCGTAGTGAGGGGGGGTCAGGAAGGTAGGACCCAGACACAGAGAGCCACAACACACCACAGAACAAAAACATAGCAGCACAGACCGTACCAGGCAAAGAGCAAGCCCATACATAGAGTTCCTCAGGGCAGAGCTTAACAGAAAGAAAAAATTATACAAAAAGGTTGAAAAAATAAAAACAAAGAAAAAAAACAACAAAAATTCAAAAAAGAATTCAACAGCGTGAGGATCCTGCGATTGACGTATAAGTAGTCCCGGACTCCATAACACTGTTCACTTGGTAATTAAAATACTCAACTTAAAGGAGCAAGTTACCGCCCAATGATCATATTCGACACAAACAATTCCCAGCCAACTTCTTCAAGCAATGGAATCCAACCAGTCTACCGCCTCTGCAGGGGAATCAAAGAATTTAGCGGATCCATTGTGAATGACTTTGAGACGGCTAGGATATAACATGTTGTAGACTAGGCCCTTGTCCCTCAGGCGCCTGCGGACATCCTTGAAGGAGCACCGTTTTTTTCTGGAGAACCGGGGAAAAATACGGATAGAGGTGTATAGCGGCATTGTCATATCTGAGTTCAGGATGCTTGGGTGCCTCCGCTAAGATGAGATCCCTGTCCCTAAAGTTCAATAGGCGAACCAGGAACGCCCTCGGCCACGCACCAGCAGGCCTCCGGCCGGAGGGCACCCTGTGTGTGCGTTCCACTACATAAACGGGGGACAGGTGCTGGAAAAAATGCTTCAGCGAAGACCACAGGATTAGACCCCTCCGTCCCTTCCGGGAGTCCGACTACCCGGACATTATTGCGTCTGAGTCTGTTCTCAGCGTCTTCCGAACGCACCATTAGGAGTTTTACTTGTTGCTGCAGTTCAGCCACAGACTGCATAGTGGTGGCAGAGCTATCCTCGACCTCAAATATGCGTTGTTCAGCCTCGTGAAGGTGGCCTTTAAACTTGTCCATGCCCTGCCTTATCAAGCCACATTCTATGGACAGGGTATCTATCTTGCTTTCAACAGAGGATTTGCTGTCTGCTATTGCTGCCAGTATCATAGCAGTGGAGTGCTCACCCTGGAGCTCAGCATCCCCCTGACTGCTGGCAGAAGAGCCCACAGTGGCCAGGATAACAGGCACCACCATGGAAGGATCTGTCTGTGTCTCTGATGAGACAAATATGCAGGGGCTGACAGGCAAGTTGGCTGCCGCTCGTGTGCCCGGCGGGACATTCCGGGACCTCTGAGGAGCAGAGTTTTTAGGCGTTTTGCCTTTCCCGGGCATCGAGGGGACCAGGGGGGCTTCCCAGACCCCCAGGAGGTACCTGTGTTTCAGGGTAGGTGTTAAAAGTCTGGATTTCGGTGGATGTATAGGACGGATGGCAGGAGCCTATGCTGGACACGTTTCCCTCCTCTCACATCGCGGCCACGCCCCCACTGTTATCGTCTTTAGTTGTTTTGTTTCTTGGAAAGCACATGATTTTGAGGAATCACTAGTTTCACTTTTGTAATAGATTCTATTTGTATATGATTGGATAATTTGTATGACACGTTCAAAGGGCGGTACTTTCTTAAAGCCCCCTTTAAATATTCACACTAAAGAATAAAGATTAGATTTGTTCGGAGAGACTTTGTTGTTTTGTGTTATTGTCTCAATGGGCTAATCTCACAGGCCTGTGGGGGATTGATCGTCACATCTTACCAGAGATAACTGAAGGGTTCAATGACCTCTAGACAATCTACATTCCTTTCAGTACCCTAGTTTGTAGATGCTATAACCAATAAGTATATGCTTATTGACTTTTTTTTTTACCAAAGACATGTGGCTGAATACATTTTGGCCTAAGTGTATGACTAAAATTGAGTTTATTTGGATTTTTCTGATAACAAAAAGTAGAAAATATTTTTTTTTTCAAAAGCTCTATTTGTGGGGAAAAAAGGGCGCAAATTTTCTTTGGGTACAACATTGCATGACCGCGCAATTACCAGTTAAAGCAGCACAATGCCAAATTGAAAAAGTCCTTAGGCAGCCAAATGGTCCGGGGCTGAAGTGATTAAAGAGAACCTGTCATCACAATGTTGTCCCCGTGTGATGAAAAAAAAAGCAATAATAATAAGTGAGTAATAATTAATTAATAAGTAATAAAAAATGTTAAAAAAATTACACCCCAAAAAGAGAGACCTACCTATTCGCACATACATACACATACAAACTTAAATGTACCTATGCATGAAAACATTGGTTGTGCTACATATATTACATATCGACATGCACACCAGAGTAAGATCAATAATTCTAGACCTAATATTTACAGTTACCATATTTATCGGCGTATAACACACGCCAGCGTATAACATGCACCCCAAGTTTAGGAGGGAATTTTAAGGAAAAAAACGTTTAGGAGGGAAGTTTAAGGGAAAAAAAAAAAACTTACATTTATATGCCCATCGGTGTCCATCTGCAGCCTTGTCCACCATTGCAGCCTTGTCATGCAGCCTTATGCAGCCTTGTCCACCATTGCAGCCTTGTCATGCAGCCTTATGGAGCCTTATGCAGCCTTGTCCACCACTGCAGCCTTATGCAGCCTTGTCCACCATTGCAGCCTTATGCAGCCTTGTCCACCATTGCAGCCTTATGCAGCCTTGTCCACCATTGCCGCCCCCAGTCTATTTAATTTTTAAAAATGCCGCCGCCGAGATACAGAGCCGGATGTGTATCTCGGCGGCGTGCGGTAGTTCTCGGCCGAACGGCCGAAGGTGGCCAGAAGCCACCGCGAAGAGCCGAAGGCAGCCGAGAACGGCCGAAGGCGGCGGAAAGCTGCCGAGAGCGGCCGAAGGCGGCGGAAAGCCGCCTTGAAAAGCCGCCCAGAGGCTCAGAACTGTGGGGGATCGGCGTATAACACTACATTTTACTCATCTGTAATATCATGTGCAGCCAATTATTGGAAAAATTTGTATTTTCCTATGTTGCCCATTAAACCACAAGCAAAGGACTCGCTCCCCGCTGAACTGGATTTTTAATAAGATTTTTTTGCATTAGTACATATCCTCCATGGTTGTGTCCATCTCCTCATGCAATTTATTTCAACTATAGCTTGCCTATTAGCCTTGAAAATAGTCAGAAATATAGCTAGTTTCACTTCCTATGGACTTTAATGTTTTTCGCCACTAAGTTCAGAATTTGCAGACTTACCACAAAGCGAACCAGAGCAAAGTCATTCATTAGTTGACATATCAAATATGTAAGAATTGTTTTGTCTCTTAGATATAACAGCTACAGATAGGGGTTCAACCTAAGCTGGAGGAGGCCTGGGCCTTAGTACCTCATGAACCTTTCATGGTGTCTGCACCCAATGAACTTGTTTTCTCCTTAACCACTTCAATACTGGGCACTTCCACCCCCTTCCTGCCTAGGCCAACTATCAGCTTTCAGTGCTGTCACAGCTTTAATGACAATTGCACGCAACCCTGTCCTCATATGACATTTTTATCATTTTTTTTTCACTCATAGAGCTTTCTTTTGGTGGTATTTAACCACTTGACAACTGGGCACTTAAACCCCCATCCTAACCAGACCAATGCTCAGCTTTCAGTGCTCTAACTCTATGAATGAGTATGGGCAAGATTCTGATAGACAGCACTGATTGGCACTGATAGGCAGCACTGATGGGCACTGATAGCACTGATGGGCACTGATAGGCACTTATTGGTACTGATGGCGCTGCACTGATAATCATGGCACTGATGATCAATGCCATGACCATCTGTGTACATGTCCCCTGTCACACTTGTCAGTTACTGGCTCTCCTCTCCTCATGCTATGACAGCGTGTGAGAAAAGAAATGCTAATAACTGACAAGTTTGTTTACGTGATCAGCAGTGATTAGACACAGCTAATCATATGGTAAGGGGCCGCCAGGGGGCACGATAGGGGCATGGATGCACTCCTAGAACAACAGAGCAACGCTGTAGCTGTCCTTTGGCTATAACATGGGTCTGACGTGGTTAAACAATGCATGATACAGGAAAGCACAGTATCCACACACATATACAGCCTGTGTAGACTGATAGTATCACAAATAGGTCAGAAATGGTGTTACTCATTCCAGGCCTCGAGATCCAGCTTAGGCTATCTTGCCTGAAGGGTTTTGTTTAAGCAAACTCTATAACCACAACAATCTAAATGACTCCAGGGATGGTTCACAGGCTGACCATGATTTCTAAATAGCTGATTAAAAAGTTCTGATATCTCTTGTTGTTTTACCTCTTAAAGTATAACTTAAGTCAAAACTTTTTTTTATTTTTTTTGGATAGAGAGGAGAAGGATTAGTCCCTGTCAGTTTTTTATTGCTGTCTGTGCCACTGTTAAGAAGATTTGCCATGTTTATATGTCCTGTTTACCATTATCATTGAAAGTGAAAGTAAAAGGAAATCCCACATTTTGGGTTGTCCTCAGAAATAAAAGAGGGGAAATCTTCCCATGGGGACACTAGTTCTAATGACCTGTGGGTCCTCAAGAAATTCCCTTAATTTACAGGGATTTCCTCTCACTTCCTGTTTGACTATGGGACAGGAAATGAAGGAAAATCTCTGCAACGGGGCACAGATGGCAAAATAAACGTTACAGGGCTTATAACCCTTCCTTGTTCTATCCAAAATGAAAAAAAGGTTTTGCCCATAGTTATACTTTAACTTTCATAGTTTAACAAAATATAACATCTACACCAGTTTATAGGAACCTGTGCTTTGTCACTGAGGTACCCAGTGCTACATAGGCTTGCGCAATGGTGTGCCAGGTGTATCTGGGAACACCCTAATCACTCTGTATGGTGCAGTTCCCCCTACTGCCCCCGCTTCACCCTATGTTGCTCCCCCCCGTGTTTCTGGCTTCCTTCCTCTTCTCTCCTATCCCTTCGGGTGCTGCAGGGGAAGGGGCTAGTCAACATGCCATTTACGGGCCCCTTCCTTTTCTAAATGAACCCAGTGAACACACTCACTTACTGTGTTTAAACATACCTGAAGCATAGAAAACGTTTTACTATGATTCCGTTAGTGAATGAACAGGAAGCTGCTCAGCACAGGGCACTTCCCATTCATTCGCTGTCCAGTGCAGCTGAGGCTGCAGAGAAAGTCATGCATGTTTGAGCTTTGGGGTATACACTCTAATGCAATAGACTGCGCACACCTATGCAGTGCTATTACATGGTGGTACAGTGCCTTGAAAAATTATTCATGCCCCTTGAAATTTTGTAATGTTACAACCAAAAATGTAAATGTATTTTATTAGAATTTTATGTGATAGACCAACACAAAGTGGCACAATTGTGAAGTGGATGGAAAATGATAAATGGTTTTCCATATTTTTTACAAATAAATATGTGAAAAGTGTGGAGTGCATTTGTATTCAGCCCCCCTGAGTCAATACTTTGTAGAACCACCTTTCACTGCAATTACTGATGCAAGTCTTTTTGAGTATGTCTCTACTAGCTTTGCACATCTAAAGAGTGACATTTTTGCCCATTCTTCTTTGCATAATAGCTCAAGCTCTGTCATATTGGGTGGAGAGCTTCTGTGAACAGCAACTTTCAAGTTTTACCACAAGTTCTCAATTGTATTTAGGTCTAGACTTTGACTGGGCAACACATGAATATGCTTTTATCTAAACCATTCCATTGTAGCTATGGCTGCATGTTTAGGGTCATCCTGCTGGAAGTTGAACCTCCACCCCAGTCTCAAGTCTTTTGCAAACTCTAATGCCGCGTACACACGATTGGAATTTCAGATGGGAAATGTTCGATGTGAGCTTGTAGTCGCACAGTCTGACCGTGTGTATGCTCCATCGAACATTTGCTGTCGGAATTTCCACTCACAAATGTTTGAGAGCAGGTTCTCAAATTTTCAGACATCAAAACTTGTTGAAAATTCAGAGTGTGTGTGTACACAAGTCCAACGCACAAAATTCCACGCATCATCGGAATCAAGTACGAGATGGAAGCGCTCGGAATCAAGTAGTATTCGTAATGGAGCTAGCACATTCGTCGTGCTGCAAATTTTTTAAATCTTTCAATGCAGCGCATTCTCTTCTTTATAATGCTAGAATAATGAAGTTGCTTTGCTGCTGATATTCACAGTTCTGACAAACTGAGTTTTTATTATTTCTCGTGAACTCCTGAATAATCTTTGTTTTTGTTTTTTGTTTTTCTCAAGATCTCCAGAATAATATTTTATTCTATTTTCTTCTAGTGATCTCCTTTTTTTTCTGCTGATCTCCAGAATTATTATTTTTTATAGTGATCTCCATAAAATAGTTTTTTGTCATTTTGTGTGTCAAGTTACCACAACATTATTATCTTGTATTTTCAAAGAGGTTGGTTGGTGTTGGTGTCCCTTGTTAATTTGACATTGTATTTTTGAAATGTACCTGCCTACTCACAAGAAAACTGTCCTTTTTGAATTAAAACACATAGCCAAGTATTTGTCAAAACAAAAATGAAAAATGTATTAGAGGTCATAACATAATAAAGAGGAAAGCAACGCTGGAGAAACAGTTGGAATTGGTGAAGCCTTTGTACCCTAGGGCAGACATCAGTTATTTGACAGGCAAAATTGGTAACCTGAGAAATCCATTTATTAGGGAGCACAATACAGTCCAGGACTCCAAGAGATCAGGAGCAGCAGCAGATTACATATATGTCCTCAGGCTGTGGTCTTATAACAGCCTGCGTTTTTTGCCAGATCACACCAAACCCAGGCCATCACTCTCAAGACTTCCTTCCACGCTTCCTTCCAGGCTGCTGCGGTGGGTTGGGTGGTGTTGGAGGTGTTGCTGGAGGTGGTGGAATAATATGGTCCAACTCACAGACGTGGCTTTTATTGGTGAGTTGGCCCCTCTTATTTAGGGCCTCGTGGGCACTAAGGGTGGTTGTGAGGACCGCAGTAGTCTGCCAAATCAAAGTAGTCACTGACTCCTCCATGTTCCTTGCCTTCCTGGTCCTTTTTTTGGAAGGTGGAGTTCAGGAACCTGGTATTCGGACAGGCTACTGGGCACAGTCACCTCCTGGCTGCTACTTCCCATGGCCACCTCCTGGCTGCCACTTGCCACGGCCTCCTCCTGGCTGAGACTTTCCTGTGTATGAAAATGGGACATAGTTTTCGTTTTTTTGTCATCAATCACACAATTTTGAGCTCATGACTGTTGCAAATTGAATGTTAACAAATAGAAACGACTATCATTCTGACCCCAGCATTTTTCATTCTTGTCCCAATCATTTTTGCCTACTACTGTCTATTGATATGTAAACCACTTTGTCAAATCAGAAATTAGTGATCAATATTAACATCTAGTTTGCATCATTTATTTTTTGACAAAAAATATGTTGAACAATGCTATAACCGGCTCAAGCTGGGCTCCTCCACACCTTCCTGGGTGGAAGGCCCAGGTTGTATGTCGGAAGCCTCAGCTGATGTGGAAGGAATTGTGGAAGGAAGGGTTGAGAGTAATGGCCTGGGGTCGTAGTACCAGAGCCTGGGGGCATAAATGTCATCTGCTGCTGCTCCTGCTAAAGGACTTTTGCAAAGGTGTGTGGGTGTTTTTTAACATTTTTTTACACTTTCTTTGTGAAATGGTAGGGGTACTTTTGTACCCCCTTACCATTTCAAATGGGGGGCTGGGATCCGGGGGTCCCCTTGTTAAAGGGGGCTTCCAGATTCTGATAACCACCTGCCAGGGTTGTGGGGATGAGGCCCTTGTCCTCATCAACAAGGGGACAAGGTGCATTGGGGGGATCCCAAAACATTCTCCCAATGTTGAGGGCATTTGGCCTGGTACGGTTCAGGAGGGGGGGTGCTCTCGCGTCCCTCCCTCTTTTCCTGTGGCCTGCCAGGTTGCATTCTTGGATAAAGGGTCTGGTATGAATTTTTGGGGGGAACTCCACACCATTTTTTTTAAACTTGGCATGGAGTTGCCCTTAATATCCATACCAGACCTGAAGGGCCGGGTAATTGAATTTGGGGGAACCCCACGCTTTTTTTTTTTTTTATCAATGACTGTTATCTGTATTATGGGTAGCCGACAATTCATTATAGCCACGAGTGCTTTTAAATTACTTTTTTTCCTGCAGAAATTACACTGCACCCATTTACAGGCATACTATATACACCTCCCAGGTACGAAATTTAAAGGAATATTACACTTTTATTGTTTCACTTTAAGATATTATCAAAATCTCTGCTCACGAAAAAACGGCCGTTTTTAAAACTCTCCATGTCCACATACAGAAACTTGTACATCGCCGACACCATCGCCAACAACACTATACTATTATACCCCTTATAAGTATAATAGCAGGACCCCGAGTTGGGGGGTGGGACGATGTGGACGTGCTTCCCATCTATTGCCCCTATTGCAGTGGGAAGTCCCACTGCTGGGCAAACTGGGAGGCCACAGTCTGCCATTCCTGTGGGTTTGAAGGAAACTGTGGAGTCAAAGAAGAAAAACACATAACATTGCAAGCAGATTAGACACAAACATTCTTGGCCAACATAAGTAGAACATTTCTTGAAATTAGTATTTAAAGTAAAAAGTATAAGGTGCACTTATCAGATTCCTCACCCCCTCTGATGGCCCAGTGTAAAAATTTTAGGGGGGAGATGTTTTGGACAGGTAACTGTCTCCAATTCACTGAGAGCTGAATGCATAAATAATGTGTGTTACTTTAGCCAGGCCCTCCTTACTTACACTAATGGCAGCCCACTGGACAGGTAAGAAGAGTCATAATACAAAAATATGAATACACACTGTACAAACTGAAGCACATTTTTACATTCTGCAATTACCGATCAAGATAATAGGAGAACAAAACTTGAAACAGTACCACTTGAAAGTATTCAGGCAGGCCCTTGCACTACATGCTTTGGTGAATTCATCCATAAATCTAACCACAAAAAAGGTAGGTATAGTATATATGGGTTGGGCAAAGTCAGCAGATTATTGGTATCAGTTGATTTAGCGGTTGGGGGGGAGGGAGAGTTCCAAATGAGTTTGGGCCCCCCAAAAAACCTCTTGCGCTCTGCCTGAATTTAAGGACAAATACTAAAACATTTGGACACATTTTAGGGGGTGTTTAGGGTAAGCACTACAATGGAGCTGACAAAATACATTGTTAAGTGACTAGGCTAGATGTGTATGGGCCCAGGATAGCGTGCTGGGGAGGTAAGTGCAGGCAAATATGCATGAAACATGGCTTGAAAATGGTCAGCTAGTCAGAACAAACTAACAGAATGCACTGAAAATCAGAAAGAACCTCAGAAGAATGGGCTGAAAATCAGAAAGAGCGGACAAGAACGCACGGAAAAACAGAAGCAAACTATTAAATAGAACGCACTGAAAGACAGTAACAAACTGACAACACGCAATGAAGAACAGGTACCAACCCACAAGCACAAACTGAAAAGCAGAAACAAACTGAAAAACAGGGGGCAGAAAAGCGCAAATCGTCTCTCACCTAACTTCTACTAACACAAGATAAACATGAGATTAGCAGCAGGAGCCCAAAAGGTGGCACACTGGTTATTGAACTTCCTTTTTATAGTCCCGTTGTAGGTGTTGTACGTCACAGCGTTCTTGTCGTTCTCAGAATTTCTGATAACATTTGTGTGACTGTGTGTATGCAAGACAAGTTTGAGCCAACATCCTTCGGAAAAAATCCACGGTTTTGTTGTTGGAAAATCCGATCGTGTGTACGCGGCATAACAGGTTTAATTCTAAGCCCTTGTACACATGGTCGGACATTCCGACAACAAAATCCGTCGGATTTTGTCCGATGGATTTTGTCCGAAACTTGTGTTGCATACACAGTTGTCGGAAAATCCGATCGTACATAACGTGATGACGTTATTTCGTTACGACGGGACTACGTTCAGGCTAGTAGCCAATAGCTTTGGTCTAGGAATTTGATGTGAGCATGCGAGGCACTTTGTCCGATCGGAATTCTCTACACACAATCGGACAAAGTCCGATCGGATCATGTTGTCGGAAAGTTTTATAGCCCAGCTCTAAAACTTTGTCCGTCGGATATTCTGATGGAAACAGTCCGATGGAGCCCACACACAGTCAGATTATCCGACAACACAGTCCGATCGGACATTTTCCGTCAGAATGTCCGACCGTGTGTACAAGGGCTTAGACTGTATTTGGCTCCATCCATCTTCTCATCAAGTGTGACCAGCTTCCCTGTCCCTGCTGAAGAAAGCACCCCCACAATATGATGCTGACACCACCATGTTTCTCGGTAGGGATGGTGTGTTCAGGGTGATGTGCAGTGTTTGTTTTTCACCACACATAGCGTTTTGCTTTTAGGCCAAAATGTTACATTTTAGTCTCATCTGACCAGAACACCTTCTTCCACATGTTTGCTGTGTTCCCCACATGGCTTCTCCCAAACCAAAAATAGGACTTCTTATGGCTTGCTTTCAACAATGGCTTTATTGATTTGTGGAGTACATAACTAACAGTTGTCCTGCAGACAGATTCTCCCACGTGAGCTGTGGATCTCTGCAGCTCCTCCAAAGTTACCATGGGCCTGCTTCTCTGATTAATGCTCTCCTTGCCAGGCATGTCAATTTAGGTGGATGGCCATGTCTTAGTAGGTTTTCAGTTGTGCCATACTCTTTCCATTTTGGATGATGGATTGAACAGTACTCCGTTAGATGTTCAAAGCTCGGGATATTTTTTTATAACCTAACCCTGCCCTCCACAACTTTATTCCTGACCTGTCTGGTGTGTTATTTGGCCTTCATGGTGCTGTTTGTTAACTAAGATTCCCTAACAAAACCCTGAGGGCTTTGCAGAACAGCCATATTTAAACTGAGATTAAATTACACACAGGTGGACTCTATTTATTAATTAGGTGACTTCTGATGGCAATTCGTTCCACTAGATTTTAGTTAGGGGTATTAGAGTAAAGGGGGCAGAATACAAATGCATGCCACACTTTTCAGATATTTATTTGTAAAAAAATTTGAAAACCGTTTATAATTTTCCTTTCACTTTAGAATTATGTGCCATTTTGCATTGGTCTATCACATGAAATCCCAATAAAATACATTTACCTGATTGTTTGCACCATGACAAAATGTTGAAAATTTCAAGGGGTGTGAATACGTTTTCAAGACACTGTAGGTAGGGCTCAGTCCTTTATAAGCTCCAAGACATGACCTGGATGGGCCCTTAAGATGCATTCATTTATCAACCTTTTTTTGCATTATTTATTGAGTCGTAAGCAGTTTTGAAACAGAAATGTTGAATGTGATCCTTGATAACTGCATCTCTAAAGATGGTTAATACAGCTGCAACCAAAGCATATAAGCTATCAAGCCAAGCTCTTGTATCCTGGAAAAAGAGATTTATGTAGTGGATGGAAGTGATAAGGGAAAGAGGTTTACATAATCCATTTTATTGTGCTGCAATTAACTTGAGCAGCTCAAATGGCTTTTATTGGCAGTGGAAATTGGTAAGCAGTCCCTTTCTACGTAGGTATGTTAATATGAATACTGTGCACTAAAACAGTACACAGAAGATTTGCAAGTGCAGTTGTTCACTCATGTAAGTTCAGGGCAAGCTGTCTACAGACTACGTGTTTACATGTCTGGAGAAGTGACAGCCTGGAACTGAGGGGAACCATCTGCAGACTAAAAGTTTAAATAAATGGAGAGGTGCCAGACTGGTACTGGAGGGGAACCTTAAACTTAAATCAGGTGTAACAATTTCAGAAGGAAACAACTGTGATTCTAGCAAATTTTACAACCTGTCGTTCAATACGTTTCTATCAATAATGGCCAACTGGCAGGGCCCAAGACTCTCCATATAAAAAAGACAATTGCCTAATCCAGCCAAAAAAGCTGGAACAGGTAATTGTCATCTCATGTATTTGGTTACTATAAAGCAAGAAACGTTTTGTATGGCTTGTGATGTGTACAAGTTACCTCTAATCATACGTATCCCAGGTTTGGGTCACTGCTGTGTAAGGTAAAAATTGTAGTTTCAGTAATGCCAAAAACTACAGCTTGCCCTATACTTCTTACATTGTGGATATGAGAGCTGCAGCTCTCTTACTGGAAAGCATTCCTGTTGTTTACCCACCCTTTTCTTATTTCCTGTCTATTTACAGAAAGCATTTCCCAGCTCTCTGAGCTCTTGTTTGCTTATTATTATGTGTATTCTGTGTCTGACTTCCCATGTACTGACCCCAGCTGTTGTACTCTGCACATGCAAGTGGTCTCTGCATCCTCAGCTGGGTGTACCAGGGGGCTGGGTGGACCTGGTTCTAGCTTACTGCAAGTTCATCCCCACCATCAGGGGCCATGGTGAAGAAGCAGGCTGGGGCTTAGACTCCACGCCCTGGAGAACTCCAAGCTTGTCACCTACAAGCGCTCACTATCACAGACACCTAACACTTGTTGCTTGTTATAGCACCAAATAAATGCTTTACTTGTTTAAATCCATTTAACCCCAATTGATCAGCAATTGGTGGTGAACACCAATTAGATAAAGGTCATCCCAGTTTGGTTCCAGTTCAGGCAAACCAATTTGCTAATTGTGATGGACCGCCTGTCACCCCGCCTGGATTTCTCTACCAAGATACAGCTTCCTCCACTCTGGAACCAGGAACCAGGTATTATAGATGAGAATTGCATCCAAGAACTAGACAATACTAGCATAGATGCAAACTGGAACTCTTTATTGACAGTATGTATACCACACAAATTCAGATAAGAGTTTGATCACATTATCCTAAACAATGCAAACTTTAAACAGTAATATAATCAGTACATCTAACATTACATCTAACGATCAGCTAGCAGCTAACAGTAGCCTATTTTAACAGTGATCTAATTAGCAATAAGCTAATCAACAACACAGGCACCCAGACAGCTTTGATTAGCCAGGGAGTGCCCATCCCAGACTGTCCTGCAACAATTCTCCATCATTCAAGAAGACCCAGGGCTGTCCAAATCTCATTAGAAAAAAGAAAGGGCAGTAACACCCCAATAAAGGGTCAGAGGGCGCTGGTCACCCCTAATATATAAAGAAAAAACTAAAAGATATCCCCTGGGTGGGGTTTTTAACAGCATATATTACCTGTAAGAGCTGATATAAATACACAGTAGAAATAACTACTGAAATGACGCGGATAGTTTGTAATACAATTATTTATTGATAAAAGAATTAAATGGGTGACACGGTGGTCAGGAAATTGAACTCCACTTGGTGAATAATGGTACATGTATAGACAGGGAAATTACATCATATGAACCCTATTACATCTGTATGCACAGTAAAACATAGATAAAAATAATCCTTTACGTGTTTCGACCCACTCGGGGGTCTTCTTCAGAAGGTTTATCTATTGTAAAAGAGAGGACAAACATAAATATATATCCATACATTATACATTGTGATATATTGGAGGTAGCCTACTATAGACAGAGTGAATGTCTGATATAGTGATATTGTACAAATATCGGTTACTATATATCACAGGTGAATACCTGTATAATCCACAGTGGAGATCCTCTTTAAAAGACAGGAATATGCTCAAACACATCCCTCATATCAATCATTCATTGATGTGCCACAGCTCATCTAGCTGGTATAGGTCGCTGTGTCCTGCCATCAAAGGAGGGCAGGGAAACGGAATCCAATAAACGGGATGGCTTGCGAGGGATCACATCCCTGATTCCACCTCCTGTGTATAGGTTGGAGGGGAGTATAGACGTGGGCAGCCAAGGGTCAGAGGCGACACCCTGCAGTAGGACAAAATATACAGGTAATAAAAAGATTTATATGTATAAGTGTATATAAGGTACACTAATTGGGTACTATCCAGTCTATAAATGGAGAGCGCAGTTCCCACCAGAATAGTGTATAAATATAGGAAAACTTGTATATGGATTCCCAGATAGATCAGCACACTATGAAGCCAAAAAGAGTGAACAACCATAGAAAAAACACCTGTGAATAACACGGAAGTGTGGAGAAACAATGACCGTGGGGGCAAAGAAGCAAAACAAGGGAGAAAAAGAAAAAAAGAAAAAAAGGGGAAGGAAAAAGAAAAGCCAAATATATCACATGCCACAGTGAGCACAGATCAGAAAAGGCTAAATGAAAAGGTGAAGCTGTCTGTGTAATTACCTATATAATCTTGCAATACGTGCTCATGTGTTGAATGAGCCCAAAAGAAGGCAATATATTAAAACAGAAGAAAGAGGTCTTGCAAATTTTCGCAGGTCCACCCCTTTCTATTCAGGAACTGTGCAAAAACAGGGGGAGACTTTCGTCTACAAATAGATAAAAATAATAAAGAGTGAGCTATACAACCACCCAATTGTATCAGAAAGAAGTTGCAGTGTCAGCAAAGGCAGACCAGTAGCTTACCCTCAAGCATAATGTCAGTGTATCAGGTGTCCTGTCACAGATGGAATGAATTCCTTATCCATGAAGGTGAGGTATAAATAATTGGTTCAGCTGGCTCCATTACAAGCCCAGCTGAATCAGTTGTAAGCCTTATCAGGGAGTCCCGCCCGTCTGCCAGTCTAATAGTTCGGTCGCCATCTTGGGCGACCAGATGTGGTCCCCCCGGCGTTCTGGAAATGACCCTTCCAACATGTCTTTATTTGATATAGTTTCATTTAACATGTGCTCTTTTTACTTGCTGACAGGATGTCCAGACGCACCTCTCCTTTCTTTCCTCTAGATGGTGCCACCTGTTGTGCTCTCTTGGCGTCGCTTATAGGGCGGACCCCTTTGGCATGGCTTCCCGGCCAGAGGAGGGGCGGGGCATATGTGCGCGCATGCCCCTCCCCTGTGGTCCCAGGTATGAGCGGGGAGGTACCACCCGCCCCCCTGGGGGATTGTATCTGGCCGGCGACATTCTGGGACAGCTTTGGACGCGGCGCTTCACTGCGCACGCGCGGTCTACGCGTGCGACATGACGTGCCGACGTCACGCCGGTGCGACGAAGCTGGGTACCCTTCCGCCATGTTGGAAGGGTCATTTCCAGAACGCCGGGGGGACCACATCTGGTCGCCCAAGATGGCGACCGAACTATTAGACTGGCAGACGGGCGGGACTCCCTGATAAGGCTTACAACTGATTCAGCTGGGCTTGTAATGGAGCCAGCTGAACCAATTAGATACAAGGTATTTATACCTCACCTTCATGGATAAGGAATTCATTCCATCTGTGACAGGACACCTGATACACTGACATTATGCTTGAGGGTAAGCTACTGGTCTGCCTTTGCTGACACTGCAACTTCTTTCTGATACAATTGGGTGGTTGTATAGCTCACTCTTTATTATTTTTATCTATTTGTAGACGAAAGTCTCCCCCTGTTTTTGCACAGTTCCTGAATAGAAAGGGGTGGACCTGCGAAAATTTGCAAGACCTCTTTCTTCTGTTTTAATATATTGCCTTCTTTTGGGCTCATTCAACACATGAGCACGTATTGCAAGATTATATAGGTAATTACACAGACGGCTTCACCTTTTCATTTAGCCTTTTCTGATCTGTGCTCACTGTGGCATGTGATATATTTGGCTTTTCTTTTTCCTTCCCCTTTTTTTCTTTTTTTCTTTTTCTCCCTTGTTTTGCTTCTTTGCCCCCACGGTGATTGTTTCTCCACACTTCCGTGTTATTCACAGGTGTTTTCTCTATGGTTGTTCACTCTTTTTGGCTTCATAGTGTGCTGATCTATCTGGGAATCCATATACAAGTTTTCCTATATTTATACACTATTCTGGTGGGACCTGCGCTCTCCATTTATAGACTGGATAGTACCCAATTAGTGTACCTTATATACACTTATACATATAAATCTTTTTATTACCTGTATATTTTGTCCTACTGCAGGGTGTCGCCTCTGACCCTTGGCTGCCCACGTCTATACTCCCCTCCAACCTATACAGAGGAGGTGGAATCAGGGATGTGATCCCTCGCAAGTCATCCCGTTTATTGGATTCCGTTTCCCTGCCCTCCTTTGATGGCAGGACACAGCGACCTATACCAGCTAGATGAGCTGTGGCACATCAATGAATGATTGATATGAGGGATGTGTTTGAGCATATTCCTGTCTTTTAAAGAGGATCTCCACTGTGGATTATACAGGTATTCACCTGTGATATATAGTAACCGATATTTGTACAATATCACTATATCAGACATTCACTCTGTCTATAGTAGGCTACCTCCAATATATCACAATGTATAATGTATGGATATATATTTATGTTTGTCCTCTCTTTTACAATAGATAAATCTTCTGAAGAAGACCCCCGAGTGGGTCGAAACGCGTAAAGGATTATTTGTATCTATGTTTTACTGTGCATACAGATGTAATAGGGTTCATATGATGTAATTTCCCTGTCTATACATGTACCATTATTCACCAAGTGGAGTTCAATTTCCTGACCACCGTGTCACCCATTTAATTCTTTTATCAATAAATAATTGTATTACAAACTATCCGCGTCATTTCAGTAGTTATTTCTACTGTGTATTTATATCAACTCTTACAGGTAATATATGCTGTTAAAAACCCCACCCAGGGGATATCTTTTTGTTTTTTTTTTTGTCCAAATCTCATTAACCAACTTTTTTTTCACTTCTATCTTCTCACTGAGTTTTAAGTTGGCAGAGACCATAATGGCTTCCTTGACTGTTAAATCTGTAAATAACATGTCGTCTTGCATTATATAACAGGACATCTTCCCGAATGATTGTAGTCCCCTCAAATGCCTGGGCCGATAGTCAGAAGGGAAAAGGCTACCCTGCAGTCCCCTCCAAAAACCCCTGTTCCTTTTAAGTCTGTCACACTAATCACTTGTATTTATAATACACTGACATCTTTATAGGTGAATACAAGGCAAACAACTAAATACAAAAAGGAAATACTCCAATTTACAAAGTCCTGCTACACAGCCCAGCTAGGTTGATGATCTTCAATGTCTCTACTGCAGTTAAGCAATACAGCTTGTTATTTGCCTGCCCACAGCTAGGGATGAGCCAAACAACCCTCGGTTTGGTTCGGACCAGAACATCCGAACATGCAAAAAAGTTTGTTCAAACACGCGAACACCGTTAAAGTCTATGGGACATGAATGTAAAAAAATTTAAAGTGCTAATTTTAAAGGCTTGTGTGCAAGCTTTTGCCCTAAAAAGTTTTTAGGGGCCCAGGTCCTGCCCCAGGGGACATGTATCAATGCAAAAAAAAGTTTTAAAACAACCGTTTTTTCGGGATCAGTGATTTTAAGAATTCTTAAAGTGAAGCAATATAAATGAAATATTCCTTTAAATATTGTTCCTGGTGGGTGTCTATAGTATGCTTGTAAAGTGGTGCAGTTTTCCCATGTTTAGAACAATACCACAGCAAAATTGCATTTCTAAAGGAAAAAAGTCATTTAAAACTGCTTGCGGCTGTAATGGATTGTCGGATCCCGGCAATATACATGAAAATCATTGAGAAAAATGGTATGAGTCCCCCCAGCCCATTACAAGGATCTTTGGGTCTAGTATGGATTTTAAGGGGAACCTGCACCCAATTTTTTTTTTAAAATGGCGTGGAGGGGCCCCCAGGCACTATTTACTCTAAACATAAGTATATATACTATATGGCCTGCCCTAAATACTTTGCAGAAAATTGGGCCATAGGTGTTGGAGGTGCCAGAACACTGTAACCCCTGACAGTTCCGCTTATTGGGTGCAGGAACAGGCCCTGCTATGAAATATCATATCAATAATTGTAATTACATGCCCCTGTTAAACAGGGGCAGAAAAATTGGGCCTCAGGCAGTGGTGGTGGTGGTGCCTGTCATAAAAAGGTCCACCCGTTGGTGGCGCTGTTGATCTTTTGGATTGCAGTGCCAGTGTCCACCAGCGGGTGTCTTCTAACACCCAGGGCCTGTAATAAGAGGACCTACCTCTTGGTGGCACTATCGGATCCCTGGACTGTAGTACCGGCGCTCACCAGCGGGTGTACTCCGGCAGTGTGGAGCAGACAGCATCTGCTCCGATCAGCTGTTACGTGAGGGTAATCATCAGTCTTGTATATACCCGGCAAGCTCTAACATGCTTTGCCTTGGTATCACTCTATGCAAGTGCCCTGACCGCTGAAACCTGAACCTGAACCTGAACCTGATCCTGAACCCGAACCCGAACCCGAACCCGAACTACTGAATCCTGTATCTACCTGACCTGTCCCCATCCATCCGTCCTTACCCATCGACTGATTCCCCGGTGTATGACCTTGGCCTGGCTTTCATTGACGTCTCCGGTAGTTCCCAGTTATTGTGTGTGTGTGTGTGTATATATATATATTTCTTGCTGTTGTGGTTGGTTGTGCACTGTATGTTTTCACTTTCCTTTTATTTATAATAAACGCTTGTTATTTCACTCACATTCATTCTGGGTTTCCTCTGTGCAGTCCACACAGTCTGGTCTAATAATTCCCTGATAGTATACCAAGGCCATCCCTGACCAGACGTGGCTGCATTGAGGAACCATCCCGACCTGTTAGTCGGCCAATATGGATTTCAATGAAATCTCATATTATTCTCTGCTGGCAGGAGAAGATGGTGAATATTGTCGCCAGCTTCTAAAAGGGTGGACTAGTGACCAGCTGATGGAAACCATCCGATCAGCTCATTCCCTGGTGGATCAGGGCTACATGTCATTTGAGGATGTGCAGCCCTTAATCCAATTATGTGCAAAGCCAGCCCTGTCATGTTATCCCGAAGGAAGTGATGATTTTTCTCCCCCCTTCAATTTGGGCCAAGTTGAATCTCTGGTATGGTTGTTAGAGGATGATCCAGCATATTTCATGGAATGTTATTCCTCTTGTCCACAGCAGGTGTTGTCTGATTGCATCTATTCAGTGCAATCTCTGGTTAGTCAGGCTGTGTGTGAATCAGTGTTTGTTCAACCTGTACTACAAGCATGGTCAGATCTCCTGCGTTTAGCCAAGCCACAACCTTCCAGCCCTGTCATTAACCACCTGCCTTCCCAAGTATCTATCTCCCCATTGCCTATGGCAACCTCAGCTACAGCCCAGTCTAGTCCACTTCCTACCAAATACTATTATCCTGTCACCAAGTGTTGCACCTATCCTGCCTTCAATCCACCTTCCTCTTCTCCTCCACCTGTAACAGTCCCACAAAACCCTCCTCCTGCCACTGTTCCTTGGTCTTCCTTTTGCCCAGATACTTTCTTTTCTTACAGCCCTGCACCTACCTACAAAGCTGCAGTGGCTAAGTCAAAAAAGAAAAGAAAGTTCTTTCCGACCCGCACAATCCTGCCATTAACCCAACCCGCCTCCGCACCAACCAACCCAGTCCCAGCCACCCAGCCTGACGTCCCAGTTTCTGCTACCCAGCCTGACGTCCCAGTTTCTGCTACCCAGCCTGACGTCCCAGTTTCTGCTACCCAGCCTGACGTCCCAGTTTCTGCTACCCAGCCTGACGTCCCAGCTACCCAGCCTGACGTCCTGCTGCCTACCTTCCAGTCTAATGTGACAGCCTTCCAGTCTGATGTCTTGCTGCCTACCTTCCAGTCCAACATGACAGCCTTCCAGTCTGATGTTGTGCTGCCTGCCTTCCAGTCTGATGTCGTGCCAGCCTTCCAGTCTGATGTCGTGCTGCCAGCCTTCCAGTCTGATGTCGTGCTGCCAGCCTTCCAGTCTGATGTCGTGCTGCCAGCCTTCCAGTCTGATGTCGTGCTGCCAGCCTTCCAGTCTGATGTCGTGCCGCCAGCCTTCCAGTCTGATGTTGTCCAGCCTGATGTCCTACTGTCCGCCTTCCAGTCCGACGTGCCAGCCCTCCAGTCTGATGTCCTGCTGTCAGCTTCCCAGTCTGATGTGCCAGCTTCCCAGTCTGATGTGCCGGCTTCCCAGTCTGATGTGCCGGCTTGCCAGTCTGATGTACCGGCTTGCCAAATTGATGCCCCTGCTTTCCAGCCTGATGTCCCAGCTTTCCAGCCTGATGTCCCAGCTTTCCGGTCTGACGTTCCAGCTTTCCAGTCTGACGCCCCAGCTTTCCAGCCTGATGTTCCAGCTTTCCAGCCTGATGTTCCGGCTTTCCAGCCTGATGTCCTTGCTTGCCAGCCTGATGTCCTTGCTTGCCAGCCTGATGTCCTTGCTTGCCAGCCTGATGTCCTTGCTTGCCAGCCTGATGTTCCAGCTTTCCAGCCTGATGTTCCAGCTTTCCAGCCTGATGTTCCAGCTTTCCAGCCTGATGTTCCAGCTTGCCAGCCTGATGTTTCTGCTTGCCAGCCTGATGTCTCTGCTTGCCAGCCTGATGCTCCGGCTTACCAGCCTGATGTTCCGGCTTGCCAGCCTGATGTCTCTGCCTCCCAGTCTGATGTGCCGTATTTCCAGCCTGATGTGCCAGCTTCCCAGCCTGATGCTTGGATACTGGTGTTCCAGTCTGAAGTGCCCATGTCTCAGCCTGAAGTTTCGGTGTCCGCTACCCAGTCTGCGGAGTCGGTGCCCCCTGTCTGCCCTGACGTGCCCCCTGTCTGCCCTGACGTGCCTGCTGTCTGCCCTGACGTGCCCGCTGTCTGCCCTGACGTGCCCGCTGTCTGCCCTGACGTGCCCGCTGTCCGATTTGAAGTGCCCGGTACCCAGCTTGACGTGCCCTCATCCATGGTGTGGTTTGAGGCCATTAACCTGGGACAATTACACCTAGTTGGAGCGTCCGGAGGCCGCTCCTTTGAGGGGGGTACTGTCATAAAAAGGTCCACCTGTTGGTGGCGCTGTTGATCTTTTGGATTGCAGTACCAGTGTCCACCAGCGGGTGTCTTCTAACACCCAGGGCCTGTAATAAGAGGACCTACCTCTTGGTGGCACTATCGGATCCCTGGACTGTAGTACCGGCGCTCACCAGCGGGTGTACTCCGGCAGTGTGGAGCAGACAGCATCTGCTCCGATCAGCTGTTACGTGAGGGTAATCATCAGTCTTGTATATACCCGGCAAGCTCTAACATGCTTTGCCTTGGTATCACTCTATGCAAGTGCCCTGACCGCTGAAACCTGAACCTGAACCTGAACCTGAACCCTAACCCGAACTACTGAATCCTGTATCTACCTGACCTGTCCCCATCCATCCGTCCTTACCCATCGACTGATTCCCCGGTGTATGACCTTGGCCTGGCTTTCATTGACGTCTCCGGTAGTTCCCAGTTATTGTGCGTGTGTGTATATATATATATATATATATTTCTTGCTGTTGTGGTTGGTTGTGCACTGTATGTTTTCACTTTCCTTTTATTTATAATAAACGCTTGTTATTTCACTCACATTCGTTCTGGGTTTCCTCTGTGCAGTCCACACAGTCTGGTCTAATAATTCCCTGACAGTGCCACAACACTGTAACCTTTCACAGATACGCTTGTTGGGCGCAGGAACAGACCTTTCTGTGAAAAATTTGATTAAAAATTGTAATTACATGCCCCTGTTAAACAGGGGTAGAAAAATTGGGCCTTAGGCAGTGGTGGTGCTGGTGCCACAACACTGTAACCCCTGACAGTTACACTTGTTGGGTGCAGGAACGGGCCCTGCTATGAAATATTTGATCAAAAATTTTAATTACATGCCCCCGTTAAACAAGGGTGGAAAAATTGGGCCTTAGGCAGTGGAGGTGGTGCCCTAAACCAAAAATATTGTTGGAAGCTAGCATCATCAAGATTGAGGAGGAATAGGATAGTCACTCAGCATAAGCAGTTTTCAAGGGATCCCACATCCATAGAAAAATCAATCAGTTACATCAGCATCAGGTGCTTGATACCCGCTACTGATCCAAGACTGATTCATTTTTATGAATGTGAGCCTTTTAATGGAGTCTGTGGACAGGTGCACTCTATGATCCATTACAAACCCTCCAGCAGCACTGAATGTGCATTCAGAAATAATGCTGGATGCAGGACAGGCCAGTAGCTCAATTGCATATTGAGCAAGTTCTGGCCAGTGGTCTATTCTCAAGACCCAGTAACCCAGTGGATGGTCTGTTGGAAAGGTCTCCAAGGTCTGCTCTTGCCCCAAGATATTCCTGCACCATGTAATGCAGAAGCTGGCGGTGGTTACTTGAACCGATCAGACCTTGGCACTGAGGACTTAAAAATTGTCTAAAGGCATCGGTCAGCCAGTCACCTTCTCCACTGCTCTTCCTCTAACTGACCGAAGCCTCAACAACACGTTGTCCAGCACCAGAAAATTGTAACCTCCCAGGGTCTGGAACCGTATTGCACAAACCTTCAAGGCCTCCTGAAGATGTTTTATCCTCTGCTCCCTCTGCGAAGGCAGGATGAATTCTGCAACCCTACCCTTGTAACGTGGATCAAGTAGGGTTGCCAGTAATGATCCCTCTCCTTGATACCATGAATCCTAGGGTCCTTTCGCAGGCTTTGCAGAATCAGGAAGGCCATGCAGCATAATCAGGAAGGCCATGCAGCATAAGTATGCAGACGCATTCGATTGTGAGTCCTCTGAGTTACTGAGGATGATGTTGTCAGGAACTACCTCCTTCAAACCATGTATAACTCCTTGGGTTTCTGAGGACTGAAAAATATCCCTTGAATACTGCTGCTGAGTGTTATCCTCTAAATCCATGCTGACACAATCCTCCTCCTCTTCCTCCTCCTCTTCTTCCTGTGTGTTTGGCAGACCCACAGGAATGCTATCTGGATAAAGGGAGCCTTGAGAGGTAAGGAAGTCCTCGTCTTCCTTCCACTGTTCTGCCTCAAGTGCCCTGTCCATGATTCCACAAAGTGTGTGCTCCAACAGGAAGACAAGAGGGACAATATCACGGATGCATGCATTATTGCTGCTCACCATCCTAGTGGACTCCTCAAATGGTGACAGGACAGTGCATGCATCCTTGATCAGTAGCCACTGGCGTGGCAAAATAAAAGCCAAGCTCCCCTGACCCTGTCCTGGTGCCATACACAGGTACTCATTAATGGCCCTCTGCTGTGAGTGCAGCCGTTGCAGCATTGCCGACGTTGAGTTCAACCTGGTGGGCATGTCACAAATGAGGCAGCTAGTGGGCAGGTTGCATTCCCTTTGAATGTCAGCCAGCCGAGCACTTGCATTGTATGACTGGCAGAAATGACCACAGACTTTTCTGGCCTGCCTCAGGAGATCTTGTAAGACTGGGTACCTGCTCAAGATCAGCTGCACCACCAAATTCAGGACGTGTGCCATACAATGGACATTGGTCAAGTGTCCATGTCAGAGGGCAGAGAGAAAGTTGGTGTCTGTCGCATACAACCATTCCTGGCTGAAGCTTGCATGGCGTCAACCACCTCTGAGTCTGTCCCTGCAGAGATGATAGAATCTCTGCCACAGTGTGGCTCCTGTTCCCTAAGCAGACCAACTCAAGAACCGCTTGCCATCTTTTTGCCTGAGTGCTTGCGTAGGCCCTTGACCGCTTACGGAGCAAGGCTGGTTCAGAGGAGAAATCAGAAGATGAGGCCATGGAGGAAGAAGAAGAGGAGGGAGTGGAGGAGAGAGCTGTGGCAGAACGACCACTAGAATTTTGGAGGTGTGGTGGTGGAACAAGCTCCAACAATACTGAACCCTGTCCTGCATCCTTCCCAGCTGCCAGCAGATTTATCCAGTGCACTGTGAAGGAAAGGTAATGTCCTTGCCCATGCTTGCTGGACCATGAGTCAGCAGGAATATGCACCTTACTGCTGACCGCCCTGTCCAACAAGGCCAAAACATTGTCTTCCACATGCGGAGAGAGGCGGAAATGGCCTTCCATGAAAAGAAATGGTGTTTTGGAACCTGCTACTGAGGTACAACACATTCCACAAATTCACAGAAGGGGACAGAGTCTACTAGCTGAAAAGGCAGCAGTTGCAGTGCTAGCAATTTGACCAAGCTAGCATTCAGACGCTGAGCATGTGGATGGCTGGGACCAAAATTATTTTTACGGTTTAGAAACTGGGGTAGTGTCATAAACCAGATGTGACCAGAACTGTGTGACTGCGACAGAGTAAACCAAACATAAGTAGGTGAAAGTAAGTGATTTTATTAAGATAAATGCATATAATGTGAATACACCACCAATACCAAACAGAGTGAGAGAATAACAGTGACAACCAATCAGGATATATAACAAAGGGGATTCCAGAATCATAGTCAAGCCAGGCCAGGTTCATAAACAGGAGGTCAGCAGATGGGGGGACAAGAAGAAAGGGATCAGGTAGCAGGACAAGGTTCTAGGGATGCAAGAATGGACAGGATCAGGTACAACAGGATCAGGATCAGGATGCAGGAACCAAGGTTCGGGATCAGGGTAATGGGTAACAGGTCAGGGCTCAAGGACAAAACCAAGGAAAACATGTGAATGCTTGCTGGCTATTTATAGGCCTGTGATTGGCCTCAAGTGACACCTGATTGCAGGAAGTGCTGTCTGCTCCACACTGCCCGGATCCATCCACTGGTGGATGCCAGTACTGCAGCCCAAAGATGACATAACATCAGCAGGGAAAAGCTCTCCTGACAGTTCCAAACTGCCAGGAGACACCTGCTGGTTGACCTCAGTATTGTACCCCAAAAGACAGATATTATCAGTGGATGGAACATTTCCTGACAGGTAGGGAAATGTGCCTGGAGGTGTACTGATAGCAGATTGGCTGAAAATACTTGGGACACCTATTACTATACCTTCATTCCTCTCAGTGAAGGTTTTTGAGAGGACTGGAGGTATAGTGGGGTTGGAGATCCCAGATGAGGAGCAAGGAGAAGTCTGTCGTTTTCTTTGATATGGGTCTTTCAAGAGCTGTTGTCTGAGTTGTATGTCTGGTCAAGCATGTGGTGCCCAAGATGCTGCTGTTCTGGCCACGCTTGATCCGCTTCAGACATAGGTTGCAAACAGCAACAGTACGATCTGCTGCACACGTGTCATAAAAAGCCCACACCAAGGACATTTTCAAAATCATCGGGGAGTCAGCAGTGCCCTGCACCTGCGGAGCTCTGCGTGTGATACAGTGGGATTGCTACCCTTAAACTGCCCCCTAAAGGACATCCTGCCTCATTGGAGTTGTGCCTCCTCCTCCTGAATGAATGAATTAATGAAATACTTGTATAGCGCACAATGCGAACTGAATCGCCTCTAGGCGAACTGAATCGCCTCTTTTCTATCAGGCACCCAAGTAGAGTCAGTGACCTCATCATCCCCTCCCTTCTCATCACTGGAGCAAACTAGTTGGCAGTATGCTGCAGCTGGTGGAACATGACTGCCAGTTTCTAGTCCTTCTTGGGAACCCCCTTTCTCTAGGCCAGGGGTCTCAAACTGGCAGCCCTCCAGCTGTTGCAAAACTACAAGTCCCATCATGCCTCAGCCCGTGGGAGTTATGCTTGTAACTGCCAGCCTTGCAATGCCTCATGAGACTTGTAGTTTAGCAACAGCTGGAGGGCCGCCAGTTTGAGACCCCTGCTCTAGGCTCACGTTACTCCTTTCCTCAACCTGGGAACAAACATTGGAGCCTTCCAATCGCTGCGCATCCTCCATCAGAATGTACCCGACACTGTAAAATAGTTCGGGGGACTCTTCCATGTATGATGTTGGGGCTAGGGAAGGAGTGTCTGTGGAAAAGGAGCCAGTGGAATAGGCCACTCTGGCATCTGCAATGGAAGGCAAACTACTCTTAGCTTGGGTGACAGAGAATAGGGAGGATGAGGATGGCTTTGCTATCCACTCCACCAATTCTTCTGCATGTTCTGGCTCAATAACATGGCCAGCAGCAGAAAAAAGGACAAGCGCGCCCCACGTCCACCTGCAGAGGATGCACCATGTCTGCGACCAGCACTGTTGACTGTAGTCACAGAGCTGCTTGCACTCTTTTAGTGGCTTATGAGCATCTGCCTCTCCTTGGTGGCCTTCCGGACATGATGTATATTTTGTTTGGCAAACCCACGCTGCACTGTATTGTGTGCTGTGTACACCACCAAGAAAGCAATAGCAACTGCACTATGGCTGCACTGTATTGTGTGCTGTATACACCACCAGAAAAGTAGTAGCAACTGCACTACGATTGTACTGTATTGTGTAATGTGTACACCACCAGAAAAGTAGTAGAAACTGCACTACGACTGCACTATGTATGATGCGTACACCACCAGAAAAGTAGTAGCAACTGCACTATGGTTGCACTGTATTGTGTAATGTGTACACCGCCAGAAAAGTAGCAGCAACTGCACTACGGTTGTACTGTATTGTGTAATGTGTACACCGCCAGAAAAATAGTAGCAACTGCACTATGGTTGCACTGTATTGTGTGCTATGTACACCACCAGAAAAGTAGTAGCAACTGCACTACGGCTGCACTGTATTGTGTGATGTGTACAACACCAGAAAAGTAGTAGCAACTGCACTGCGGCCACACTGTATTGTGTAATGCATGCACCACCAGAAAAGTAGTAGAAACTGCACTATGGTTGCACTGTATTGTGTAATGCATACACCACCAGAAAAGTAGTAGAAACTGCACTACTATTGTACTGTCTTGTGTGCTGTGTACACCACCAGAAAAATAGCTGCTACACTGACTGGATATATATATATATATATATATATATATATATATATATATATATATATATATATATTAAATACACTGCCACTAACTGAATAACCTGCCTGCTGAAATTTAAATCAAGCTATGTCTCCATCCATGCCAACAACACTACACAGGGCCACCGTGCAGGCAGCCTTATATAGTGTGGGGCATGGACTTAGTCCCCATAAGTCATGATTGGCCAAAGGCACCTGCAAACGTTCCATATTATTCGATATTCGGCAAACCCCCAATGTTCGAGTCAAACTCATTTTTGACCCAAACATCAAGCTCATCCCTACCCACAGCCTATGATGGGACAACTAGACATGTGCAAAAGGAAAAAAATTGTTTAGTTTAGTTTAGTTTAGTTTAGTTTTAATTTGTTAATTAATTAATTTCATTTAGTTATATTCGTTAAATTCCTTAAATTCGTTTTCGTATTTCGTTTAGTTTTCTACCGAATTCGAAAAATCGGTCACATTCAAAAATATTTCAACCAAATTCGAAAATATTTCTACCGAATTCGAAATGATTTCAACGTGATTCGAAATTATTTCAACCGCATTCGAAACTATTTCAACCGCATTCGAAAATATTTTGCCACCCGACTTTAGGGCCATGTATCTCGGGGTCACTTGGTGCTAGAAACCCCAAATTTGGATATGTTATAGTGCTAGTTCTATTGTGTCTGCATACCAATTTGGTGTTTCTAGCTATAAGTGACCACGAGATATGTGGCCCCAAATTTGGGTCGCAAAATGTAATTCTCTGCTGCACAAAAGTGGTTGACATTTTGTGACCCACATTTGGGGCCATGTATCTCGGGGTCACTTGGTGCTAGAAACCCCAAATTGTGTTTGCATACCAAATTTGGTGTTTTTAGCTATAAGTGAACCCAAGATATGTGGCCCCAAATTCGGGTCGCAAAATGTCATTCTCTGCTGCAGAAAAGTACTTTCATATTGCCCATATCTGGGGTCGCTTGATGGCAGGTGACGTGGCAAGTGGACAATCCACAACTTGGTCACATGGCACTTGTGGCCGGTCACATGGCACTCATGTTAAATCACGTGGCACTCGTGTCAGGCCACATGACACTCGTGGCCGGCCACATGGCACTCCTGTAAGGTCACGTTGCACTCGTGGCCGGTAACGTGGCACTCGTGTCAGGTCACGTGGCACTCATGGCCAGTCACGTGGCACTCGTGTCAGGCCACGTGGCACTCGTGTCAGGCCACGTGGCACTTGTGGCAGGTCACGTGGCACTCCTGGCAGGTGCCATGGCAAGTGGACAATATACAACTTGTGGCAAGTGATGTGGCAAGTGGACAATACACAACTTGTGGCAGGTGACGTGGTAAGTGGACAAATACAATACACAACTTTTGGCAAATGGACAATGACATACAGCATATGCACTTGCCTTGCAATAGACATATGTGACTTCTTCAATCAGGCATCTTGACAACTTTATTGATACCATAAATATAAATTAAATAAGATGTGTGTGTTTTTTTTTTTGCACTGGTACACGCAAGTATGAAAAGTTGATGTGACAGATATATATAAGTAAGTATAAGTAACTAACCATCTTCCAAAATTTCTAATTCAAATCGAAAAGATTAGAACAGAATAGAAAAAAATTATTTAATAGAATAAAATAGAAAGAATATACAACCATCTTCTGAAATTCAAATTTGAATAGAATAAATTTGAATTTCAAATAGTATGAATTCAAATTTTTTTATGAATTAATTTTAAATTTGGATAAAAAAGATTATAATAAAATAGAAAATAGACTAGAAAAACAATAGAACAGAACAGAATAGAATATATTATATTTTATTCTGTTCTGTTCTATTGTTTTTCTAGTCTATTCTTTTATATTCTATTAAAATCTTTTCTATTAAAATCAAAATCATTATATAATAAATTTGAATTTCGGAAGATGGTTTTATATGTATATATATATATATATATATATATATATATATATATATATTTCCGACATTTGAATTTGAATGAATTTGAATTTGAATAGAAAAGATTAGAATAGAAATAGAGAATAAACTTGAACAATAGAACAGAATAGAATATGGATACTATCTATTTAATTTTTAATTTTTTTGCAGATTACCATTTGTTTTAATAAGATCTCCTGCAGACTATTAGCATCTATTTCATTTTTTTGCAGATCTCCTGCAGACTATTAGTATCTATTTCGTTTTTTTTACCAGATCTCCTGCAGACTATTAGCATCTATTTCATTTTTTTGCAGATCTCCTGCAGACTATTAGCATCTATTTTTTTTTAGCAGATCTCATGTAGACAATTAACAGCCATTTCACTTCTTTTTTGCAGATCTCCTGCAGACTATTAGCATCTATTTCATTTTTATTTTTTGCATTAGAACAGCCATTTCCTTTAGATATAGATGCTAATAGTCTGCAGGGGATCTGCAAACAATGAAATATATGTTATTATACTGCAGGAAATCTGATGGAAATAAATAGTAATCTCCAAAAAAATATGAAATTGATTCTAACAGTCTGCAGGAGATCTGCAAAAAAAAAAAGAAGTGAAATGGTTGTTAATAGTCTACAGGAGATCTGCTAAAAAAATAGATGCTAATGGTCTGCAGGAGATCTGGTTAGAAAACAAAATAGATACTAATAGTCTGCAGGAGATCTGCAAAAACTTTAAATAGATGGTAATAGTCTGCAGGAGATCTTATGGAAACAAATAGTAATCTGCAAAAGAAATTAAAAATGAAATAGATAGTATCTATATTCTATTCTGTTCTATTGTTTTTCTAGTCTATTCTCTATTTCCATTCTAATCTTTTCTATTCAAATTCGAATTCATTCTATACGAAATTCGAATGTCGGAAAGAAATATATATATATATATATATATATTATAAAGCCACCATCTTCCGAAAATTCGAATTTAGTATATAATGATTTAGATTTTAATAGAAAAGATTTTAATAGAATATAAAAGAATAGACTAGAAAAAAAATAGAACAGAACAGAATAAAATATAATATATTCTATTCTGTTCTATCATTTTTCTAGTCTATTTTCTATTTTATTATAATCTTTTCTATCCAAATTTAAAATTAATTAATTAAAAATGTTGAATTCATACTAATCGAAATTCAAATTTATTCTATTTGAAATTTGAATTTCAGAAGATGGTTGTATATTCTTTCTATTTATTCTGTTAAATTATATTTTTTTCTAATCTTTTCTATTTGAATTAGAAATTTTGGAAGATGGTTAGTTACTTACTTATATACATCTGTCACATCAACTTCCCCAAAGTCGGGTCGCAAAATGTCAAGCACTTTTCTGAAGCAGAGAATGACATTTTGTGACCCGACTTTGGGGCCCCATAACTCAGGGTCACTTGGAGCTAAAAAATGGATATGTTGTAGTGCTAGTTCTACTGTATTTGCATATCAAATTTGGGGTTGCTAGCTATTAGTGGCCCCAGGATACATGGCCTCAATTCGAGTCGAAAAATGTAATTTTTCGAATTTGATTCGAATTTCGTTTGATGCATCCGAATGTCTGAATAATGAAAATTCGTCCAAATTTCGATTCGTAACGAAACTAAATGCACATGTCTAGGGACAACTAGGGAGCAACAGTAAACAGATAAGCCCCATCATTCTGCTCTCTCCTGCTGTGAGAATCTACTCTGTATTTCCAATTTGCATGCATCAGGACCCCAAAGATGTCCTTCTCCTGATTTAAGCTCTAGCCTACCAGGGATAACTGGTGTAGCCGACAGTGGACTACAGTTATCTGGCACTGCAGACTTTCCCTCTCCTTTCTTAGCCCTTGTACACACGGTCGGACACTCTGCCAACCAAATCCGTTGGATTTTGTCCGATGGATTTTGTCTGACAGATTGTGTCCGAAACTGTTGCATACACATGGTCGGACCCAGTTGTTCGGATTTTGCGGTTGCCAAGAACGCGGTGACGTAAGCCGTGTACGGCGGGACTAGAAAAGGGAAGTTCAGCACCACGTCCGTCACCCTTTGGGCTCCTTCTGCTGATCTCGTGTTAGTAGAAGTTTGGGGAGAGACGATTCGCTCTTTTCACATTAGTGATTCAGATCGCTACTGCTCTTCGGTTTCTGCTTGTCTTTGCGTATCTGATAATCAGTGCGTGCAGTCATTAAGTATTTGTTTCTCATTGTGGACTATATCTTGGTATAGTACGCTTTGAAAGGCATTTTTTATTGTCTGCTCGCTTCTGCTATTCAGGTCGTTCTTTCAGGCCTTGCTGTTTATCGGTGCTTTCTGGTGTCCGTTCTGACCAGCCGACCATTTTCAAACCCTTGTTTTGTCTACGTACTCATCGTAGAGTTTGTGCTGTGCAGGGGCTTTGTGTTGGGGTTCTTACTTTGACACAAGCCCGGTCCATGAACAGGGAGGGGAGGCGTTTGTGGACCAAGAATTGGTTGCGCCAGTGTGACCAGTTCTCGCACATGCCTTTGCTCCGTGAGATCCGCGAGAATAATCCTGATCATTTCAGGAATTATCTCCGGATGACGGACCCCGTTTTTCACCGTCTGCTGGCTTTGCTGACCCCTTATATCACCAGGCAGGATACCTGCATGCGGCAAGCCATCACTCCGGAGCAGAGGCTCATCGCCACGTTGCGCTACTTGGCGACAGGGAGAAGCCTTCAGGACCTCAAGTTCTCTACAGGCATCCCCCCCCAGGCTCTGGGGATCATTATTCCAGAGACCTCTTCTGCCATCATTCAGGTCCTGCAGAAGGCATATATGAAGCTAAGTTTTATCCTTAAACATCACATTCTATGTATTTCATGATTGCTAATGTCTTGCATTTCTTTCCTCATTCCCTAATTACCATCATTGCAATATGCTCTAATTCATATGTTCTGCCCCACCATGCTCTTCTTGGCCCATAAAACTATAGTCTAGTCACTTAACAATGTTTTTTGTCAGCTCCATAGTATTGCTTTCCCCTAAACACCCCTAAAATGTCTACAAATGTTATGTGTGTGCTTCAATTCATGCAAAGTGACTTTTTAAAAATTTTTGGGGTTGTGCCAAACTCATTAGTAACCCCCCTCCCCCCAACTGCTAGCTCAGCTGATAGCAATCCTTTATCAGATGACTTCACCAAACCCAATACACACTATACCTACCTTTTTGATGGTCACATTTATGGACAAATTCACCAAACCATGTAGTGTAAGGGCCTGCCTCAATACTTTCAAATGCAATTTTTTTTTTTAACAGATTAATTTTCTTGATATGTAATAGCAGAATGTCAAAATGTGCTTTAATATTTAAATACTCAGTTCCCAAAATGTTATACTAATTTTGACCAAAAATGTGGATGTCTAATCTGCTTGCAATGTTGATTTGTCAAATTACTAATTTTTGTTCTTTTTTCACTACACAGTGTCCTTCAACGCCACAGGAATGGCAGACTGTGGCCTCCCACTTTGCCATTTTTTTTGAAGTTGTGCCTTTTTCACTTACAGTGCAAAACCAAGTTCAAAGCGAGATGAGGGGACAGTCTCTTCTTCAGCTAATATAATAATGTTGTGGGTCTGCTACACACACACCTTCTTTTTGTAACTAATGTGTATCCAAAACAGAGTTTAATCAGAATTTTGTTTCCTTGTTGTTTTTGTGTAAACAGGCATGTATTAAACCGTTAAAATTCTGAACACAGGAACTTACAAAGTTCAACTTTGAAAAGTGAAGACAATATCAGACCTGAGTATGTACAAACTGGGCTGATATTGCCTTCATCACATGGGGTGTCACCCCTGAAAAAAACTAATTTGGAAGATGCAGACAATGTGTCAACATGTGTTATCTCCCATCATGGGGGATCAATGTACATGCTTTGGGGCTGCAACCCTTTAATCTCAGACACTTTCCACAAAACATGTACATTGATCCTCCATGATGGGCGATAGCGCATGTTTACAGACTCTGTGCATCTTTCAAATTTGGAATTTCGATAAATACAACATTTTGTTTTTAAAATACCAAAAATAAAACCCTATCTAGTTTTTGTTGTTTCACACTCTCCCCAAAACATCAATGATGTTCTTCATTTTATTTTTTACATCATTGATGTTTTGTTGGATAATTTCCAAATCACGATTGCACCCCATTATCTCCCTGATCAAGATCTGGGCACTTTCACTGGTAAAACGTGAATCTTCTTCCACATCACCTACAAAACAAAGCAAAAAAACACACCATGTAATAAAAATATGGTGATATACATTGCTGAGCTTACCGGAAGCTGTGTTCTCCGACACTCACCTGTTGTGGTGACAATTTGCCCAACCTCTACGATCTCTCCTTCCTCCTCCTCCTCCTGCTCCTGCTCCTCTGTTTGTACATTTGGAAGTTGGCCTTCTTTGGGAGGGGTGTGGTCCCTGGTGTCCTCGTACTTGCCGAGTCTTCTCTCCCCTATGAGAATATAAACAAAGAATAATTAGCACGCAGAAATAGGAATTTGAAACATTGCTTGGAAGTGTTGTACAATTGTGTTTTTGGGCCGAGTTACAAGGTGAGAACATTATTGGGTACACCTTGTTAAGCTGGAATACTTCCCTGCAGAATGATGTTTCTTACGAACGAATGAAACCATGATGAAATCAAAGCACATGGAGCAGTATGCAAGCAAGAATAATCATATGAACACACGACAACTACTTACTTTTTTTAAGAACACGCTTAATCCTTAGGTACTGCTCGTGCTCCCTCAGTTTCAGGTCTGACAAGCGTTTTCTCAGTTGATCCTTGGATCCGCGTACCCCAAAATTCTTATGAAGACTCTTAACAACTTTAGTCCGGATCTTGGCCTTTCTGATATTTGGGTTTGGGTAAGGGCCATACTTCCCATCATAGTCGGTCCTGTTCAATATGTCGACCATCTCCAACATCTCTCCAAAAGACATATTTGAGGCCTTAAATCTTGTCTTCCTGGATCGGGACGTTTCAGGCTCCGGCTTTCCTCACCCTCCTCCTCGTTAGTGGAACTATTATTAGTGCGCACCTGCATTCTCTCCGCCATGTGCTCTCCCCACTGCGCTGGAAGCGAAGGGGCGGGGAATAGTCTAGAAAGAACGTCAGGGGCAGGCGGAGTTTCACGCATGCGCACTCTATATAAAATGCAACACGCGTGTAGCGTCCGTACGATCTGGAAAGAGAGTGAGGCGCGGACGTGACGAACATGAAAACGAAGGTAACATTTTTAACTTGGTGCTTCACTAGACTAGACTGCTTCTATATAGGCCGATGTTGGGACAAGATTAGGAGGGTTTTTAATGGCATTATTAGTATTTGAGGGTTTGTCTTGTGTTGTGTCGTGCAGACAATATGGATCCATTCCAAAATGAAAATTTTATGGGGCTATTCCTAGAACTCTACAAGGAGATGCCCTGCCTGTGGCAGTTCCACAACGAGTTTTATGCCGACATAACAAAGAGGAACGCAGCGCTGGAGAAACTGCTTTCTTTGGTGTGGATCATGGTCCCCACGGCAGACATGGCCTATTTGAATAGGAAAATTGGTGCCATGAGGATTGCATATTTCAGGGAGAGAAAGAATCACCTGGAGTCCTTGAGAGCAGGAGATACAGATGCCGTTTATTACCCCAGGATGGTTCACTTTGACAGGCTGCATTTTCTGGTAGACCAGGGGTACCCAGGCCACCACTCAGGCCACCACTCTCCAGTCTTCCTTCAAGGTATCCTTCACCCCCAGCTGAGGCTTCTGATGTCCAACCTGGGCCTTCCAGGCAGCAGCATGTGGTGGGTCCAGCTTGAGACAGGTATTGCATTGTTGAACATATTTCTTGTGTTACATTTAATGATGTTAACTAGATGTTATTATTGATCAGTAAGTTGTGATTTATCAAAGTGGTTTACATCTCAAGAGACAGTAGTGACCAAAAACGATTGGGACGGGAAAGAAAAATGCTGGGCTCAGAATGATAGTCTGTTCTATTTGGTAACATTCAATAAACAAAAGCCAGGAGCACAAAATGGTGTAATTGATGATCAAAAAACTAAAACTATGTCCCCTTTTCATACACAGGAAGACCTCAGTCGGGGGGAGGCTGTGGCAAGTGGCAGCCAGGAGGTCGACCAACGCCCTCCTCCTCGTGCCCGAACTACAGGAGCCCAGCCACAGCCTCGAAGGATGCCTGGAGGGAAGTGCCCAAGGAAGATGAATAAGTGATGGCCTGGGTTCAGTCTGGTCTGCCAGAAGATGCAGCCTCTTGAAGATCCACATCCTGGGGACATAAATGGCATCTGATTTCCTGTTTTCTAGGACTTCGGGACCAGACTTCTCTCCCTGAGATATGTACTCCTCAGGCCACCAATTTTTTATAGTCTAATTTGTTCATGTCTGCCCTGGGGGCCAAAGGCTGCACCAAAGTAACAAGTTTCTCCAGCGCTGCATTCCTCTTTTTAGTTTATTGCGACCAAAATAAAGGTTTTTTTGATTGATGAAATACTTGTGTGTGTGTTTTCCTTCCAAAAGGCCAGTTTATTTGTGAGCAGGCAGGTACATTTCCCAAAAAATAAGTGAAATGAATAACAAGGGGTACCAACACTAAACAACCTCCTGTAGATTAAAAAATAAAAACAAAATCTAAAAAATACAATAATGTTGTGGTAAGTTTACACACACAAAACACCCCAAAAAAAGGATAAATGAGCAAACTGTCTTTAACGGAGATTTTTAGGGAATCCAAAAAAAAAAAAACATCCAAAAAAGAATAAACAAAATCTAAAATTGTGTAGATGTGACGCAAACTAAAATTGTATTGCGGAAATGGTTAAAAAAAGAGTAATGAAATACGTTCGGGAGAAGTGTGTGTGACTATGAGCATCAAAAGAAGTTCGTTCTTGCAGCATTGTAAAGAGCAAGAGAATGCGCTTGATGAAAGAATTTTTAACATTGCAGCGTGACGAATGTGCTATATCGCTTACGAGCAGTAGTTTTACCTGAACGAACACTTCCGTGTCGGAATTTGAATGTGAGCATGCTTGGCTCCTTGTCTGTCGGAGTAGACTACACATTATTTTTAGTATGTCCGATCGGACCAGTTTGTCAGAAAATATTTCCAGCAAGTTGGAAAACTTGGTCCGACGGATATTCCGACGGAATCAGTCCGATGCATACCACACACAGTCGGATTATCCGACAACACGGTCCGATAGGACACATTCCGACGGATTCTCTGACCGTGTGTACAAGGGCTTAGACTTTCTCTGTGTTCCTCTAGTGCTTGGATCCGATTACATGCATCACATTCCTGAGTCAAGCAAAGAGCATTGTGGGAACTGTAGTCTCCTGAACAGACATTCTTGATCTGCAGAACTATCCATGAACTACATCTCCCAGCAAGCCATCTGCTCCAGTGAGAATTCTGGGGAGGCTATAAAGGGATCAGCCAACCAGGGCCAAGCCCTCTTGCTTCCCGGATCTCATCAAATAAACACCGCCTTCACTATTGTGCTAGAGGACTGTGTCAGTGTGTTATTTAACCACTTAAGGACCGCCGCATGGCAATGTACGTCGGTGCAATGGCACCGACAGGCACAAGTACGTACATGTACGTGCTCGCCTTCCAGCGGGTGGGGGGTCCGATCGGACCCCCTCCCGCTGGATGCGGCAGTCTGTTTCGCTGCAGGAGCGATCCGGGATGAGGGGATGGCCGTTGGTTTCTGGCCATCCCCTCTCGATAGCTAATAGTAAACACAGGCAGGGAGGAAGTGATGTCATTCTCCTCGGGGCGGTCTTTTTGACCGGACTACGAGGAGAAGAGTGAAAGTAAGTGTGCACCAACACTACACTGACATGTAGGTACACATAGGCACAAAATGGTTTTAACCCCCTGATTGCCCCTAGTTAACCCTTTCACCCCCTTTTGCCAGTGTCACTAAGCAATAGTTTTTCTGATCGCTGCATTAGTGTCACTGGTGCCGCTAAGTAGCTAGTTATTTTTTCAGGTTCACCGCCAGGTTTTTATAGCGCTAGGGACCCCGATATACTACCCAATAATGGTTTTAACCCCCTGATTGCCCCTAGTTAACTCTTTCACCCCCTTTTGCTAGTGTCACTAAGCGATCATTTTTCTGATCGCTGCATTAGTGTCACTAGTGTCGCTAGGTAGCTAGTTATTTTTTTAGGTTCACCGCCAGGTTTTTATAGCGCTAGGTACCCCGATATACTACCCAATAATGGTTTTAACCCCCTGATTGCCCCTAGTTAACCCTTTCGCCCCCTTTTGCCAGTGTCACTAAGCGATCATTTTTCTGATCGCTGCATTAGTGTCGCTGGTGTCGCTAGGTAGCTAGTTATTTTTTTAGGTTCACCGCTAGGTTTTTATAGCGCTAGGTACCCCCATATACTACCCAATAATGGTTTTAACCCCCTGATTGCCCCTAGTTAACCCTTTCACCAGCGATCACCGTATAAGTGTCACTGGTGATGCTGGTTAGCCAGTTAGTTATTTAGGTTCCCCGTCAGGTTTTTATATAGCGCCAGGGACCCCCATATACTACCTAATAAAAATTTGAACCCCCTGATTGCCCCTAGTTAACCATTTCACCAGTGATCACCGTATAAGTGTTACGGGTGACTCTGGTTAGTTAGTTTGCTTTTTATAGCATCAGGGCACCCACCATTTATTACCCAATAAAGGTTTAACCCCCTGATCACCCGGCGGGTGATATCAATTAGGTTTTAGGGTCAGGGTCTGCGTCGCCCCAGGCAGCGCTAGGTTAGTGCCAGTACCGCTAACACCCACGCACAAAGCATACACCTCCCGTAGTGGTATAGAATCTGAACAGATCAATATCTGATCTGATCAGATCTATACTAGCGTCCCCAGCAGTTTAGGGTTCCAAAAAAACACATTGTTAGCGGAATCAGCCCAGATACCTGCTAGCACCTGCGTTTTTGCCCCTCCGCCCAGCCCACCCAAGTGCAGTATCGATCGATCACTGTCACTTACAAAACACTAAACACATAACTGCAGTGTTCGCAGAGTCAGGCTTGATCCCTGCGATCGCTAACAGTTTTTTTTGGTAGCGTTTTATATTTAAATCCGGAAGGCAGTACTTTTGGCATTTTATGGCCTTCGAAACTGTAATAGGTAGTGAGGAGTGAAATCAAAAATTTGCACCCTTAGAAATCCTGAAGGTGGTGATTGGTTTTCGGGGTCCCGTACGTGGCTAGGCTCCCAAAAAGTCCCCCACATGTGGTATGCCCGTACTCGGGAAAAGCAGCAGAATTTATTTTGGGGTGTAATTTCACTTATGCCCATAGCATGTGTGAGCAATATATCATTTAGTGACAACTTTGTGAAAAAAAAAAAATTTAATATTCCTGCAACTTGTGGCAAAATATAAAATATTTAATGGACTCAACATGCCTCTCAGTAAATAGCTTGGGGTACGAACTTTCCAAAATGGGGTCATTTGTGGGGGTTTTGTGCTATTTTGGCATTTTATGGCCTTCGAAACTGTGATAGGTAGTGAGGAGTGAAATCAAAAATTTGCACCCTTAGAAATCCTGAAGGTGGTGATTGGTTTTCGGGGTGCCGTACGTGGCTAGACTCCCAAAAAGTCCCACATATGTGGTATCCCCGTACTCATGAGAAGCAGAAGAATATATTTTGGGGTGCAATTCCACATATAACTATGGCATGTGTGAGCAATATATCATTTAATGACAACTTTTAGTAAACTTATTTTTTTTTTGTGTCATTATTCAATCACTTGGGACAAAAAAAAATATTCAATGGGCTCAACATGCCCCTCAGCAATTTCCTTGGGGTGTCTACTTTCCAAAATGGGGTCATTTGGGGGGGGTTTGTACTGCCCTGCCATTTTAGCACCTCAAGAAATGAGATAGGCAGTCATAAATTAAAAGCTGTGTAAATTCCAGAAAATGTACTCTAGTTTGTAGATGCTATAACTTTTGCGCAAACTAATAAATATACGCTTATTGACATTTTTTTTACTAAAGGCATGTGGCTGAATACATTTTGCCCTAAATGTATGACTAAAATTTAGTTTATTCGATTTTTCTTATAACAAAAAGTAGAAAATATCTTTTTTTCTCTAAATTTTCGGTCTTTTTCCATTTATATCGCAAAAAATAAAAAGCGCAGAGGCAATCAAATACCATCAAAAGAAAGCTCTATTTGTGGTAAGAAAAGGACTCAAATTTCGCTTGGGTACAACATTGCATTACCGTGCAATTACCAGTTAAAGCAGTGCAGTGCGAAATTCTAAAAAGACCTCTGGTCCTTAGGCTGACAATTGGTCCGGGGCTGAAGTGGTTAAAGGTATACACAACATGTCTGAACCTAGAGTGTAAGAAGGGCTGGAAAGTTCACAGGGTCAAGGTGGCACAGACAAAGCTCTAATTATAAGCAACCCCCAAGGGGGCAGTGCTACACTGGTATTAAAATGTAAGTACTTGCCCTAACTGTATTTAAAAATGCATAATTGAATTAATTGATGTTTTATCTGCATGTAACGTTTCTTTGTATTAACATATGAGTGCTTGCTGTATAATAATTTCTTGAACCACACTAGCCACCTAGAAATACTAACAATGCTAAAACATGGAATTAATTAGACATACTATTTGTAAGGAACCACACACTGTAGTATTGTGTTAAATGTATAAAATAATACCCTACATGCACTACAGAACTTACCATGAAGTGAGGTTTGGACATACAAATTTTAACTAAATCTTTGTGGAGAGAAAGCTAATAAAGTATGAACCTGTTTTATAATAGATACAGTTGAAACTCTCTGCATACAAAACAAAACATCAAAAGAGTTTAAATCTAGATTTTAACATGACAAAGCTTCATGTGCAATTAGCTGCAATTGCTAAGCGTTCTCTTTAGTTTAACTATTTATTACCGGCCTGATTCACTTTTGACATCCCAGTGTTCTTTCAGATATCTAAGATATTACATTCTCTTATTCTTTTAAAACACTCAGTAAACCTATTCAATTGAATTCCACCAAATGACAATGTATTATTATAGCATCATATTCAAATATTCTATTCTTTCTTATGCTTACATTTTTCTACATTTTTTTTACATTTTTTTAGATGTAGTTAAAGACATGTGTAATTTTAAAGATGAAAAGCCTTTTAATTTATTCTTAAAGAAAATCCTTACTCTGTTAGGGTTTTATTTATTTTTTTACTAAACAGAAGTTTTTTCGGCACAAAATTATATAATCTTTCAAAGAGTGGTAAGTGAACAAAGTAGTTGAGAGGGGTAAAGTGCCATCTCTAAGTTAGTGTAGTGCAAAGTACTTCTTTGTCATATTTCCTAATGGTGGCTGGACTGCCTTGTAGGCATAATTGAAGGGTGAACACCTGGTAGGGAAAGGCTAATCTGTGATTTTGCATCTAAACCTGATCTTCCATTGCCAGCTTTGCTGACTCCTCAACTCTTCTTTGGCACCTCCTGGTCTGCTGTTTCACTTCTGTGCTGACCCTTACTTGCTCCTGACTATGATTTTTGCCTGCCACTCTGGTACTTCACGGCCCACAAGTTGTTGATTGGCTTTTTTCTAACGCTGACTCTTGCTGACTTACACTTTTTCCTTCTCACTGGTGACCTACAGCTCTTGTCACCTGCAAGAGCTCCAGTGTTATCAGTGGCATTTCCATCTATCCATCAGTGTATCATTATCCACCGACACTCATGCCACTTTGTTCCAGCACTCTCTCTTATTACTCAGGGGTGCTTGGACTGAAGCAATAAGTGAGATTGTCCTCATCACCTTAAACTTCCAAAAAGCTATGTGGCAGGGATTCATGGCAAAATAAGGCACCAACTCAGACACTTGTCTCTTATGCCCCATACACACGAGTGGATTTTCATCAAAGTTTTTTCCGACGGAATTCCCCTCAAGCTTGGCTTGCATACACACGGTCACACAAAAGTTCTCTAAACTTTCGACCGTCAAGAACGCGGTGACGTGTAACACTACGATGAGCCAAGAAAATTAAGTTCAATGCTTCAGAGCATACGTCGATTTGTTTCCGAGCATGCGTAGGAATTTTTCATATCGGACTTGGTACAGACGATCAGAATTTCCAATCGGAACTTTTTCCGACCGAAAAATTAAGAACCTGCTCTCAATCTTTTGCTGGCGGGAATTCCGATGGAGCATACACAGGGTCGAAATTTCCGACCCAAAGCTCACATCAGACTTTTGCTGGCGGAATTTCCGATCGTGTGCACAGGGCATTAGAGATGATGGCTTCAAGATATGTCCCTTGTGAGTGAGAGAAGAGATAGGAATGTCTCCAATGGTAAAAAAATGGCTTTTTAATGAGAGGCAAATGGTCTTTGAAACAAGATAGAAAGGGCAGATACAAGAGTTTTGATAGCTCTGGTCCAATCCCACTAATTTTCACACCCACCAACAATAGTTTTTATGTTATGTAGCGCCGGCTCCTGAAGAGCACGCATTATGTTTTTTTTTTATTTAATGTTACCCTTAAACCGCAGTTTTGTTTGGGTTTGATTACTCTAAATTTGGACTTCAGCATCAGTCTGACTGGACTGCAGGGTATTCTGCCTGGCCATAGGGGGCACTGTCACTTTTAGCAGGCATGGAAACACAGTCTAGTTGGGTGCATTAAGGTTACTTTCTCTCTGAACCATTCCAGTGGGAGTGTCACTTTTGCTGTGCCTTCTGGGAGAGGGTACTTAAGATGCGGAGGTCACGTGTTTTGGGGTTCTGGTCCAAAAGCATCTTCTGACTGTGTGGTCCTGGTCCTTTTGACCAGCCCCCAGGACTTTCATTGCCTGGGGTGCGGATCCACCCGACTTTACATTTCAGGGCTGGCTAGCCCAAGGCGAGGGAACTGAAAAAAGGATTCGGAGGTGGTCCGGTGCTGTCTCGGGTAGCGAAGAGGCCCAGCAACTGTGAAGTTATTTGGGGAGGACCCTTCGGGAGAAGCCCACGTAAGGGTTGGCTTCTCAACAAAAAGCTGGAAAAGATGAAGGACCTAAGCGAATCCAATCTTGTGTGGTATCGCCGGACCGGCTGCAAGATACTGGTATCACACGAGTGTTCTACAAGTTTTCAAGTTTCCCTCACGTGTTCTATAGCAAAGTCTGTGGCAGAGACTTATATCTAACTCGAGTACCCTGTTGGCTGCTAGGCCTGGTGAGAGAAGGAGTATGCAATTAAGGTGAGGATCCAGCTGTGAATGGCTATTCTCTGGATTTATGCAAAGTAAGAGATTTCTTTTCATATTGACTTTGACAATAAGACTACCTGGACTTTTCAGAAGTAGAAAAGATGTAGCTGGATAACCGCACTCCGAATTATTCAACTTTATTTCAAAAATATAATTAAAATCATAGCATCTAGGCTGGTAAACAGACTAACTGCACAGCCGCTGACATGTTTCACACCGAACACGGTACTTAGTCATAGCTACCTGGACTTTTCACCTAAACCCTCTGATCCTATACTGAGAGACTGTTTGTTGATTACTTTTGCAAATAATTATCTCTTTAAGTGGATCTGCCGTTAGTCTCTGCGGTTCTTGGGCCATCTACCTCGGGAAACCCCTAGACGCATACGAGGTGAAGAAGGTAACGGTAAGCCCATTAAAACCAGCCGCTCCTTCGGTCAGTGCTACAGTTATTTATTTGGAGCAAAATTGTCAAAATTTACATTTATTTATTGTTTTAAATGTTTAGCATGTTTGTTATCAATAGCCTGGTCAAGCAAACAATGGGTAGGAAAGGACAGGGCTAAATAAAATGCTTATAAGCAATCACATTCATTAATTTTTGTGTGTCAATGTTGAATCACTTGTTGAAGGCGACTTAACATGCCCTCTTTGATTCCCTGCAAAGGTAAAGCATAATGGACTACTATGCATCGCATAGTAGTCTATTATGTGTCACTTACCTGACACAGGAGCCAGCAAAGTCACCGCTGTCCCCTTGTGTATGGAGCCTCCTTCTTCTCGATGGGTCTCGCTGCTTCGGCGCTGTCATTCGACGAAGCCGCGATGACGTCACTCCCGCGCATGCGCACGGAAGCCGACACTCGTGGCATATCGCCATTGACAGCAGTGCCTGTGTTTTCGCAAATATATCCTAAACCGTGTAGGTTTAGGAGATATTTCTTGCGATAAGAGGGGCTGTCAATGGGTCAAAATATAGTGGTGGGTTGGTCCCATCCCTGGTAAACTACAGAAGGAAAAGAAAGCCCCCCTATTTGGATAGGATTTTGAGAAGACCACCGACACCAAAGACAATGAAAACATATAAAGACTTTATTAATGATTACAGGACAAATACAAAGTGAAACCAAAGAGACACATATAAAGCCAATGTCTCTATAACATGTCTACAAATGTACAAATATATAAATTGATATTTTAAGCCAACCAATAAATGATTAAAATACTCTTCTCTATAGCCCACACCCGATGTGTTTCTAGTTACTGGTTTCACAGAACTTTCGTCAGGGATGAAGAGCAAGAACTTGATGGCATATTGGTATTTCTACAACATAAAAAAAACTATCTATTAAAAACACATTAAGTAAATGTAATGAATGGGGAGAAGAAAAAAAACAATGTAAGAGAAAGAAAATAAATGTTATATGTCCTTAAAATGTGCTCAGGTTCTAATGTGCATAAAATAGCAACAAAAGCCCACCTGGAATATAGCATAAATGATGAAAAAAGCCGCATACACACGATCAAACAATCGGGTGGAAAAGTCTGGCAAACTCAAGTCCGCCGGACAATCCCCCTGTGTGTAGCCTCCGGCAGACTTTTTTGACCCGAAAGTGCGGCGGACTTAGAAAGTAGTTTTGCACTCCAATCTTCCCGCCGGACTTGCATTTCGGCGGACAATCCGGCCGTGCGTACGCCAGTCCGCCGTACTTTTGAAATGAACGGACTTTTCCCGCCCGGAGAAAAGTCCGTTCATTTTGAGCGGGTCTCCAGGTAGACGGGGCCCACGAAGGAGACGTCGCTGACCCCGCCACCTGGTATGGACGACAGCGGCAACAGAAGACCGGGCCACCTCCTGTAAAAGAGCTAGAAGAAGGCGCGGTGGCCCGGCAGAAGAACCGAAGAGGGGGACAAGACCCCCGAAGTCAGAAGAAGAGGCCGGCGGCGAGGAAGAAAGCCGGACTCCTCCGCTAGTAAAAGAGCTAGCAGAAGATAGCGGAGGAGTCCGGTGAGAAGACCCCCGAAGACGGAAGACCCCCGGAGCTGTGCAATAAACTATTTTTACCCTGTGTTGTGTTTTTTTTGTACTTTTTTTCACAGGTGAATGGGTAGGGGTACATTGTACCCCATACTCATTCACATAGGGTGGGGGGGCGGTATCCGGGGGCCCCCTTATTAAAGGGGGCTCCCGGATTCTGAAAAGCCCCCCGCCCACAGACCCCAACAACCAACGGCCAGGGTTGTCAGGAAGAGGCCCTTGTCCTCATCAACATGGGGACAAGGTGCTTTGGGGTGGGGGTGCGTGCGGCCCCCCTTCCCCAAGGCACCCCCCATGTTGAGGGCACGTGGCCTGGTACGGCTCAGGAGGGGAGGGCGGACTCCTGGCCGGCCGGGTAGCGTGCTCTGACAAGGGTCTGATGTGGACCTGGGGGGGACCCCCACGCCGATTTTTTTTCGGCGTTGGGGTTCCCCTTTAAGTCCATACCAGGTGGCGGGGCCAGCTGAAAAAGTGCCGTGTGTGGGCAAGTAGCCCGTTCGGAAAGTCGGACGGACGGTCCCGCAGGAAGTCCGCCAGACTAAGTCCGCCGGATAGTCGGCTACGTGTGTACGCAGCATAAGTGCGTATCGCTCATAGATGTGGATGTGTCACAGACTAATGTTTGGGTAAATGAGTGGTATGGTACCGGTCGACACTGTCTTTAATAGAAGAGGCCAAAGAACCACTTCATCAAGATCCACTATGCCTAAACCAACAAATAAAACATCATATAAAAGTTTTAGCCCTTGTACACACGGTCGGAGATTCCGACGGAATGTGTCTGATCGGACTGTATTGTCGGATAATCCGACTGTGTGTGGTCTCCATCAGACTGTTTCCGTCGGAATATCCCACGGACCAAGTTTTCCAACTTGTCTATAAAATTTTCCGACAACATGCTCCGATCGGACATACTCCGATCATGTGTAGCCTACTCCGACGGACAAAGTGCCACGCATGCTCAGATAAAATTCCTAGACCAAAGCTATTGGCTACTAGCCTGAACGTAGTCCCGTCGTAACGAAATAACGTCATCATGTTATGTACAATCGGATTTTCCGACAACTTTGTCCGACCGTGTGTATGCAACAGTTTCGGACAAAATCCGATCGGACAAAATCCAACGGATTTGGTTGTCAGAATGTCCAACAGCGTGTACAAGGGCTAAGAAAGCATCTTAACCACTTAAGGACCGCCGCATGCCAATGTACGTCATCACAATGGCATGTACAGGCACAAGCACGTACATGTACGTGCTTGCCTTCCAGCGGGTGGCGGGTCCGATCGGACCCCCTCCCGCTGGATGCGGCGGTCCGGTTCGCTTCAGGAGCGATCCGGGATGAGGGGATGGCCATTGGTTTCTGGCCATCCCCTCTTGATCGCTCCTGGCGAATGAGAAGCTTCCTCCCCTGTGTATGTGTAAACACAGGCAGGAGGAAGTGATGTCACACTCCTCGTGTCAGTCTTTTTGACTGGACGGCGAGGAGTGAAGACATCCAAGTAAGTGCACCAACAGTCCACTGACACATAGGTACACATAGGCACACTTTTCACCCCAGTCACCCCCCGATCACCCCCCCGATTGGCCCCCGCCTCCCCCCCCCAGTCACAGTGTCACTGATTGCAGTGATCATTTATTTACTGATTGGAGTAAAGGCAGGAAAAATCGCGCTACCACCTATATTAAAAAATTACAAAAATTGTGCACACATAAAAAACTGCTGCAGTTCTATTATATACCAAAAATTATATATAAATACTCGAAGAAAAATGTCCCAAAGGAAAAACCGCGCTGTCCTAAGTATAAACGGTTTATACTTATGACAGCGCGGTTTTTCCTTTGGGACATTTTTCTTCATTTATTTACTGATCACTGCATTTAGTGTAAGTTGTGACTGTAAAAAGTGTCAGGGCAGCTAGTGTTAGGCCCCTTTAGGTCCAGGGTAGCCCCCTACCCCCCCAATAAAGGTTTAACCCCTTGATTGCCCTCCCAGTTAACCCTTTCACCCCCTTTTACCAGTGTCACTAAGCGATCGTTTTTCTGATCGCTGCATTAGTGCCACTGGTCCCGCTAGGAAGCTAGTTTTTTTTTAGGTTCAACGCCAGGTTTTTATAGCGTTAGGTACCCCGATATATAACCTAATAAAGGTTTTAACCCCTTGATTGCCCCTAGAGTTAACCCTTTCACCAGCGATCGCTGTATAAGTGTCACTGGTGACGCTGGTTAGCCAGTTAGTTATTTAGTTATTTAGGTTCCCCGTCAGGTTTTTATATAGCGTCAGGTACCCCCATATAAATACCCAATAAAGGTTTTAACCCCCTGATTGCCCTTAGTTAACCCTTTCACCAGTGATCACCGTATAAGTGTTACGGGTGATGCTGGTTAGGTTGTTCGCTTTTTATAGCATCAGGGCACCCGCCATTTATTACCTAATAAATGTTTAACCCCCTGATCACCCGGTGGGTGATATCAATTCGGTTTTAGGGTCAGATAGGGTCTGCGTCGCCCCAGGCAGTGCTAGGTTAGTGCCAGTACCGCTAACACCCACGCGCAAAGCATACACCTCCCTTAGTGGTATAGAATCTGAACAGATCAATATCTTATCTGATCAGATCTATACTAGCGTGCCCAGCAGTTTAGGGTTCTAAAGAAACACACTGTTAGCAGGATCAATCCAGATACCTGCTAGCACCTGCGTTTTGCCCCTCCGCCCAGCCCAGCCCACCTATTTGCAGTATCGATCGATCACTGTCACTTACAAAACACAACACACATAACTGCAGCGTTCGCAGAGTCAGGCTTGATCCCTGCGATCACTAACAGTTTTTTTTGTAGCGTTTTGATACAGTCGCTGACAGCCTAGGTGCTTTTTTACCTGTGAGTCTCACTAGCGTACCCCTAAATTTAGAGCCCAAAATGGCAAAGCGAAGGTACACTAGTGAAGAGGCCTACACGTTTCTGAGCATGACAGATAGTGAAGAGGAAGACACTGATCTGTCAGATTCAGGCTCAGGATACGAACCTGTAGAAGACAGCGGCTCCATGACAGATAGCTCTGACGACGAAGATGAGGTCCCTGCTAACGTCAGGCGTACCCAACCCCGATCTTCTGATGTTGTTGAGGTGCAGGAACCGCAGGTCCCTCGTATGGAGCAGAGAGCCAGTACTAGCGCCGCTCATCCTTTTGGTGAACTTGCAAGCACCAGCGGCCTAGTACACCCTGGACGTTCATCCAGCACTGCAGTATCACGTGGGGACATGGCGAGTCCCATAAGTGCAGTTCAAGCTGGCGAGGTGACAAGCACAAGTAGTGTCCCGCTGCCACCAAGAAGAAGACAAAGGCAGGCCCGTCGTTCCCATAGTGCCCTTCCTGCAGAATTCGCCAATCCTGATTGGGTGCCCACCACTTCTGCAGCACCAGTACTTCCCCCATTCACTGCCCAACCCGGTATTCAGGTGGATACAGATGATTTTATGCCACTTGATTTTTATTCTCTGTATTTCACGGAAGATCTCTATAGATCTATTGTGGACCAAACCAATTTATATGCTGGTCAACACATCGCCGCTAATCCCCAGTTGCCTTCCCTTGCCAGAGATTGGAAACCAGTTACGGTTTCCGAATTTAAGACCTTTCTGGGCCTTTCCCTCAACATGGGCACACATAAATTCATGACGTTGCGGGCTTATTGGTCCACGCATCCGACTGACCACATGCCCGTGTTCTCTAACTCCATGTCCAGGAAACGATACGAGCAGATCTTGCGGTTCATGCACTTCAGTGACAATGAACTTTGTCGTCATCGTGGAGACCCTGAATACGATCGGCTCTACAAAATTCGGCCCCTCATAAACCACTTCAACCAACGTTTTGCAGACTTGTTTACTCCCCATCAAGTTGTCTGCGTTGATGAGTCCCTGATTAAGTTTACTGGTCGCTTGTCATTCAAACAGTACATTCCCAACAAGCGTACCAGATACGGGGTCAAGCTCTATAAGTGCTGTGACAGGGCCACAGGCTATGCATGGAGCTTTATGGTTTATGAGGGTAAAGATAGTTACGTAGAGCTGGAGAACTGCCCTGACTACATAGGAAGCGCTGGCAAGATAGTGTGGAACTTGGTGTCACCCTTATTCGGAAAGGGGTACCACTTGTACGTGGACAATTATTACACCAGCGTGCCACTGTTTAGTCACTTGTTTGATCATCAGATTGGAGCATGTGGCACCGTGCGACCTAATCGCCGGGGCTTTCCCCAGCGGCTTGTAGATTCCCGTCTTAGGCTGGGGGAGAGAGCCTGCTATCGGTGTAATAATTTGCTCGCTATGAAGTGGAGGGATAATAAGAATGTTCTCGTTCTTACCTCCCTTCATGCAGACACGACGGTCCAAATTTCTACGGCGACTGGTATTGTGGAGAAACCCCTCTGTGTCCATGAATATAACAAAAATATGGGAGGGGTGGACCTCAATGACCAGTTGTTGGCGCCGTATCTAGTTTCCCGTAAGGCCAGACGCTGGTACAAAAAAGTGTCTGCCTACTTATTTCAATTGGCTTTGCTGAATGCTTTTGTGCTATGCAAAGCTTCAGGCAGGACTTTAACCTTTCTTTTGTTCCAGAGAGAGGTTGTCACAGAGCTTCTGTATCCAGACGGTTCTGCATCTCACCATTCCCAACCAAATGCAGTAAGCCGGCTTCATGAGAGGCATTATTCTTATGCCATCCCGAGTACCCCAACCCAACGAGTCCCCCAAAAAAGATGTCTTGTCTGTACCAAGCGCGGATATAGGCGTGACACCCGTTGTTATTGTCCACGCTGTCCTGGCAATCCTGGTCTTTGCCTTGGTGAGTGTTTTGAACGCTACCATGAACTAGTGAAGTATTAGCATAGGGTACAGCATTTCACAGGCTAGGCACACTAACACAGGGTCTCCCAAGATGCCATCACATTTTGAGAGACCCGAAATGTTACAGTTGTTACAGTTTACAGTTCAAAAAAAGTGTATAAAATAAAAAAGAAGTAAAATAAAAAAAACAAAAAAAATATAAAAACCAAAAATAGTTGTCGTTTTATTGTTCTCTCTCTCTCTCTCTTCTCTATAATTTTTTATACTTTACTGTTTACTGTGTTTTATTGTTAACCATTTGCTTGTTTTCAGGTATGTCATTCAGCTGCAGCGCGGATTTATTTATCTTGACAGCAACAGCGTTTGCTCCCACGATACATAAAGCCGTGACTTCAGTGCTGTAGGAGGTGATTTCACCACCACAGTTAAAAAAGAGCATATATGCCGAATCATGGGGGCAGCAGGGGAGGAGGAGAGATTTTGCTCCTAATGCCGCGTACATACGGTCAAAATTCCGATGAAGGGCTTGCCTGTGGAAAAGTTTGCCCGTATGCACGCGGCATAACTTTTTTGCGGGAGGATGCCCCCATGCTTCGGCATATATATATTTTAGGCACAGGTTGTGTTAAAAAATGTTTTATTTTTTACTGTTTTTTTTTACATTTGCTTTGCAGGTATGGTATGGTAAGGTTTTACTGTTATACTGTAATGTTACTTTGTTTTAATGTTAACCATAATTTGCTTAGCAGGTACGCCATTCAGTTGCAGCGTGGATTTATTTATCTTGACAGCAACAGCGTTTGCTCCCACGATACATAAAGCTGCGACTCCAACGCTGTAGGAGGTGATTTCACCACTACAGTTAAAAAAAAAAGAGCATATATGCCCGAAGCATGGGGGCAGCAGGGGTGGAGGAGCGATTTTGCTCCTAATGCCGCGTACATATGGTCAAAATTCCGATGGAGGGCTGGCCCATGGAAAAGTTTGACCGTGTGTACGTGGCATAACTTTTTTGCGGGAGGATGCCCCCATGCTTCGGCATATATAAATGGTGCATGTATGTCCATCATTAGAAGTGGGTGGATGAAGGGAGGTATTCTAATGATGGGCATACCCACCGATCAATCTCTTTTTTTTTGTTCAGCCAACATGACTCTCAGCAAATAGCTTGGGGTGTCTACTTTCCAAAATGGGGTCATTTGGGGGGGTTTTGTGCTATTTTGGCATTTTATGGCCTTCAAAACTGTAATAGGTAGTGAGGAGTGAAATCAAAAATTTGCGCTCTTAGAAATCCAGAAGGTAGCGATTGGTTTTTGGGGCCCCGTACGCAGCTAGGCTCCCAGAAAGTCCCACACATGTGGTATCCCCGTACTCAGGAGAAGCAGCAGAATGTATTTTGGGGTGCGATTTCACATATGCCTATAGCATGTGTGAGCAATATATCATTTAGTGACAACTTTGTGCAAAAAAATAAAGTTTGTAATATTCCCGCAACTTGTGGCAAAATATAAAATATTCCATGGACTCAACATACCTCTCAGTAAATAGCTTGGGGTGTCTACTTTCCAAAATGGGGTCATTTTGGGGGATTTTGTGCTATTTTGGCATTTTATGGCCTTCGAAACTGTGATAGGTAGTGAGGAGTGAAATCAAAAATTTGCACCCTTAGAAATCCTGAAGGTGGTGATTGGTTTTCGGGGTGCCGTGCGCGACTAGGCTCCCAAAAAGTCCCACACATGTGGTATCCCCATACTCGGGAGAAGTAGCGGAATATATTTTGGGGTGCAATTCCACATATAACTATGGCATGTGTGAGCAATATATCATTTTTTTTTTGTCATTATTCAATCCCTTAGGACAAAAAAAAAATATTCAATGGGCTCAACATACCCCTCAGCAATTTCCTTGGGGTGTCTACTTTCCAAAATGGGGTCATTTGGGGGGGTTTGTACTGCCCTGCCATTTTAGCACCTCAAGAAATGAGATAGGCAGTCGTAAATTAAAAGCTGTGTAAATTCCAGAAAATGTACTCTAGTTTGTAGACGCTATAACTTTTGCGCAAACCAATAAATATACGCTTATTGACATTTTTTTTTACTAAAGACATGTGGCTGAATAAATTTTGCCCTCAATGTATGACTAAAATTTAGTTTATTCGATTTTTCTTAAAAAGGAAAAAATAACACAATAAGGGAGCCCCCAAAGCTGCATAACCCATAAGTATACAACAAAAACACAGGAAATTTCCCCAGGGGTTTTTTAGCAGCAGAGAGTTGGTGTGAAAATAGTTGATGTAAAAAAATATAATTTATTTGACAGACAATAGTAATTCCAAATGAACAATAATACATCATCCATATAGGTAGTGCGACAAATACAAACATGGAACATCACTCATAGCAAAAAACTCTATGTACAAGCATGGTTTGCCAATTGTATTCGTAACATATGTATCCACATGAAAAACCCCGATGCATTTCGACCCTTGCGATTTCCGGTCTCTTCAGGGGGATTTATATTCTAGGGGAATGTCAAAATATCTAATTAAAGACTTTAGACAATATAAAAATATATATAGGTATAATATTTCAAATTAAGCAAAAATATGTCTCCATGCATATAGAGGTATAGTTACCAATGGGTGTATGAGGACATGAGGATGTGTCGCATGAACCGGCATTGCAGGATTATAACCATCCAGTGATCCCATCGCTGCCACATGTTCCCCTCGCGCCCTCTGGGTGGGTGCATAGTCCACTGAGCTTACAGGGGGCCATGTTATGGGACCCAGAGAGGAGGATGGGGGGTAAAACACCTGCAGATGGACATGCAAAAAACTTTTTGTAGGTCATCATTAAAAATTAGAGGGAGTATATAGAAGTGCTTGGCAGTTATAGGCTTATTACTTGGTAATTAATGAATTCATATTGTAAAATAATTAAATTAGTTATATATAGCATGGCGTAGTTTCTTCATTAGTTATATTAATTATAAGAGGGATTAGCTGACAGTGAGAAAAGGTGGGTGAGGGATAGGGTGTGGAGATGTGATGGGTGAAGTGAAAATGCATGATGTGAGGTACACTGATGATGGGACAGGGGGGGTGTGAAAGTGAAAACAAAACCAAACTACTGAAAAAGAAAACTGAAACAAACAACAAAATTGAAAGTGTGAAAAGAATGATGCATGCGTGTATGTGTGTGAGAAAAAAAAGAAAAAGGTGGACAATTGAATAAGATGGTGAAAGTGAGGTGGATCAAGGTGCCAAACACGAGAGATATGACACTGAATGCTGTCTGCATGAAGTGAGGGAGTAGGATTATGATTATATTACTAAGAAATAATATTGTGTAGGTTAGGTAGATTTTTCTTATAACAAAAAGAAGAAAATATCTTTTTTTTTCAAAATTTTCGCTCTTTTTCCATTTATATCGCAAAAAATAAAAATCGCAGGGGCAATCAAATACCATCAAAAGAAAGCTCTATTTGTGGGAAGAAAAGGACGCAAATTTCATTTGGGTGCAATATTGCATGACCGCGCAATTACCAGTTAAAGCAGTGCAGTGCGAAATTGTAAAAAGACCTCTGGTCCTTAGGCTGTTAATTGGTCTGGGGCTGAAGTGGTTAAGTAACCTCCATACCATCCACACACACGTCTGTGTCAAAGAGTGGACAATTGCCAAAACGGTATGAAGGTGCTTATAAATATAGCCACCGTGAACCTAAAAAGAATCCAACCACCTGCGGGGGGGAGGATTGTTTTATATATATGCAAATATCTCTGTTCCCTTTGTGACGACTCTTAAAGCGGGAGTCCGCCGGGAGTTCCACCGTTTTTTTTTTTTAAAAACCAGCAGCTACAAATACTGCAGCTGCTGACTTTTAAAATAAGGACACTTACCCGCCCAGCGCGCCCGCGATGTCGGCACCCGAAGCGGATCTCTCGATCGTCTCTCAGGTGCTGCCATCTTGGGTATGGGAATCAGGAAGTGGAGCCTTTCAGCTTCATTTCCCGGTTCCCTACTGCGCATGCGCGAGTCGCGCTGCGCAATAAGGATGGTCCCGCTGCCTCTGGGATTTGTGTGTTTCCCAGCAGGCAGCGGGGGACTTTCGGAAAGGGGCGTAGATCTACGCCCCTTTCCGCAGATAGCTATGCCGGAAGTGGGTGCAGATACCTGTACTGTACAGGTACCTGCACCCCCCTCCCCCCTGAAAGGTGCCAATTGTGGCGCCGGAGGGGGGGAGGATTCCAATGAGAGGAAGGTCCACTTTAGGGTGGACCTCCGCTTTAACTAAATAGTAGATGTCCTCACTAGACCAAGCATATCCTCATCCCTCCTCCAGGAATGGACCAAAGGGGGGGCTAAGAGTAAAGCCTGTGGACCTGAATACCTACAGGAAAAAATCCAAAGTTTTATCCTCCATTAATAGACTAAAACCTGCTGACAGGTTTGCCATGTATGTACTTACAGGTGAATGGGCGTGCCGTCGTAAGAGGCGTGTGGGTATCGCCTCGTTTGTGGCAGGTGTTGGGTTTAAATAGCCCAATGGCCCCCAGGTATTGGCTCGTCTTAATCATGTGTGCGGAGGTGTGACAGATTGGGAGGGCCCTCCTGCCACCCAATCAGCGGCCGTCTTGCCATGCCGCCACGGCAGCCTTCAATCCCTACACCAGGACAAAAGAGCCCCGACGCTTGCAAGGGTCCCTATCCCTAAACTCGCCTGCATATTCACTCTTTACTAGGCGATATTTCAACGATCTAGAGCACCTAAAGGTGATTGATGGAATTTTGGGGATGAATTGTCTGATTGCCGGGTCAATGAAAAGAACGTGCCAATGTTTTTTCACAATTTGTTGTATGGACATATGTTGTTTGGTGCATGTCATGACTAACCTGGTTGGTTCAGATCTCTCCTTTTCACCTTTAGTTCTTTCCTTGGAATCCCCCCTTAATAGTTGACCACTGTCACCAAGAATGAAAGTAAGGGGGAAATCTAAAATTTTTGAGTTGTCTCCAGAACAAGAGGTACATGAAAATCTTCCAATGGGGAGACCTGATCAGAAGACAGTGAAATAATGGAAAAGGGCCTTCGCGCGAGACACACCGGAGGAGAGAGTCTCCCTCAAGGAGACCCCCACAAGAGCCGTATCACTCCCCTATAAGAAGAATGGAAAGCGACAGGGTGCGAGACAGCCCAGAAAGAAGAGAGGCTGTAGAGCGGGAAAGAGAATCCAAGCGCAAAAAAGAGTGATTGGTGAGGGAGTCATTAATCTGAGTGGCACCTCTATCTCTCCAGAGGAACTTGCTGTTCTTGATAAAGGCCTCAAACATGCCCCTATAAAAAATCTCAACAAGTTCGACACGTATATAGGGATTCAAAAATATATTAGGAAGATTAACATCAAAAAATACATTATGAATAACCTTATTAACTCTACCCATGGGACACTCAGTAAACAAAATCCTGTACAACATAGTACATTACGCAATAATTCGGTATTTAATCCACAGTTGGCCAATAATCAACATGTTGAAGTTTTTAAAAAACTGATGCTTGATGATTTGGAAGCTCTGCGGATTAAAAAAGTGTTTGATCCAGGACATATTAGGAAAGGCATTAAATCATTGACACAGAGAAAGGATATCGTTATTCGGCCAGCTGATAAGGGAGGAGCAGTTGTTATACAATCCAAGGAAGCATATTCATGTGAACTGGATCGACAATTGCAAGACGGAAACACATATATTAAACTATTAGGTAATCCTACCCTTAAATACAAGAAGGAATTGGAGCAATTGGTACATTTAGGAAGTAAGATGTCTATCCTCAATAAGAAAGAAAGCAAATATCTTATTTCTGAATCATGTAGAATACCTATTATCTACATTATTCCTAAGATTCATAAGAATAGACTGAATTCGCCAGGTAGACCGATTGTGAATAGCATTGAGTCACTCACATCTAGAATGGGAGAATATTTAGACATCTTCATTCAACCAGCAATACAGAAAACCAATGCATATTTGAAGGATACAAAGCACACATTACAATTACTGGAAACCGTTACAGTGTTGGAAGGAAGAACTTTTCTGGCTACGGCAGATGTGTCATCTTTATACACTATTGTAGCACATCATGAAGCGTGCACAGCTATAAAATGGCTTTTGAAAACTTTCACGACACTGGAATGTAAACAAAGGAAGTTTCTGATTAAGTGCCTTGACTTTTGTTTGAAACACAATTATTTTTGGTACAATCAAACTTATTACAGACAAGCTATTGGTATAGCTATGGGTGCTAAGTTTGCGCCTAGTGTGGCCAATGCCTTTATGGCACATTGGGAGAAGGAGACTGTTTATAAAAATATGCCTGCAGAGTTGACTCTTTACAAAAGATACATCGATGATGTCATCATCGTTTGGAATGGTAGTTCTGATGCATTGGAAAAATATCTGGTTGGTTTGAATAATAATGATAAAAATATTCATTTAGAATGGAAAATTGATGGGAAGTCAATTAATTTTTTGGATTTAAATATCTCCCTTGAAAGAAATGAAGTCATTACTAAAACTCACTTTAAAAGCGTCGATGCTAACAGTTATCTTTCTATAAATAGCTGTCATTTCAAGCCTTGGTTATACAATATACCCAAAGGACAGTTGGTTAGAATAAGGAGAAATTGTACCAAGGTTGATGACTACCTGGAACAGGCTAATCTTGTTGCTGCAAGATTCAAGGAAAAGGGATATGAAGATTCCCAGATTAAAATGGAAATTGAACAAGTGAAATGTTTGGATAGAAATATGATGCTCCAACAGAATAATAGAGACAACCGGTTTAACCATGAGGTCCCTTCCATAATATTGGACTACAACGTACAACATAAAGAAATATCTAGATTGGTTAGTCTCCATTGGCATGTCCTGAAAAAAGATAGGGATTTGGGAAATATCTTACCAGAGAAGCCGAATATTATTTATAAGAGGGCCCCTACTTTGAGAGACATTATTGCTAAATCTGTGGTAGAACCACCACCCAGAAAGGGGTACACCTTTTTTACGGGGAAGGGTTTCTACCCATGTAAAAACTGTTTTGCATGTCGACAGTCTAAAAAATTTCAGAGTAAAAGAATTGAATTTGTATGCACTACTACTGGACAAACATACTCCATCCGTGATTTTATAGGATGTCATACCAAAGGGGTTGTATACTGCTTGCAATGTAGCTGTAATTTACAGTACAAAGGAAGAACTATGAGAGCATTAAAAGTTAGACTAAAAGAGCATATACAAAACATTCTTAAAGGCTTTCCCTAGACATTTTGACCAGGTACACAATAGGGATCCTTCCCATTTACAATTTTGGGGTATTGAAAGATACAATCCATCGTGGAGAGGCAGTCATAAAATTAGAACGATTAGCCAAAAAGAATCCAGGTGGATATATGCGATGAGATCTTTCCACCCCGATGGTCTTAATGTTGATTTTGATCTAAACAGTTTTTTAAGTAATTTTTAACATTATTTTTAACATTATAGGCATATATATTTTTTTCATTTTCATTTTATATTATATGCTGGAATTTTTTATATATTATTGTATTTGTCTTGTGATGCCTATTTGCAACTAATAGATGTATTTTTTGCATATGTAAAGTCCTGCTTCATTTTCGGTATGCGATTTTACATGGGTTTTATATATACGTTTTTTACGTCGCTATTTCTATGGTATTTTAATATATTTGTATATTCCTGATTATAATTTGTCTCATTTTAAGGATATGGTCGTGATGTTTTTCAACACCTTAGGCTGATATGGCCATATTTTTAGTATTATTTTTTCTAGCTATCGCATATTTTTTATTCTGCTACTTAGCTATAATTCAATTTTGTGCTGTATGCCATTTACATATTGTAATCTATATATATAAATTGGCGTTTTTTTGTTTATTTTCTACAGAAGGTACATGGGGATTGTTATCTCCTTTTTAACGCTAATGCTTTGTTGTTTAGTATTTTTTAATTATTGATTTCCATGTGTTTTTCCTTTATTATCGTTCCGTTTCTGCTATGAGCACTAAGATGGCGTGGCTCATAATTCCGGTTGTATTTAACTGGAGTAGCAAGATGGCGGAATCTACACTTCCGGTCTACACTTGTTTACTTCTTGAATACCACTAATAAAATGGCCGATTTGGCATTTCTGGTTTTGTTATATATAAGGAGTGATACAGCGGCCAATTATAATCCCCTGAAGAAGTCACGTGATTGACGCAGCGCGTAGGGAGTGGCCGTATGACGTACCGGAAGTGAAGTAGGACTGGCAGAAGACGCCATACCACCATTTTTACTTCTTGTGCTGTTGTTTACTTGTTTTAATGTGAGAGTCTGATTTGCTTTTCTTTTATTAAACCATCATTTATTCTAATTACTACACTATTGGAGCCTCCCTTCTCTCTCCTTATCTTTTATTCTCATTTGAGCTGCATATTACGGAGATTATCTTCCTGGTTACCACAGTAGTGTGTACATGCAGTATATGGCCCCCTAGTTGCCCGGTATGGAGACCATAGCCGTGTAGTCTGCCACAGTAAAGGACCCCCCTGGTGGTTGGAGACGAGGAGTGGAGTGGGATAGCTTTTCTCTGATGTGATTTTTCTTCTTTTTGAGGTGACAGTTCTGAGAGCCCTGAATCCTGGGATTTAACACCACTGTTTCCATCCACTTATTTTCACCATTGGTGCTCGTGATCTATATTATATGGACTTTTAATATAGTTTTTTGCTTTATCTATATATATTTATTTGTTTATTAATTTTGCACTTAGCTGTTCCAAGGACTATTTTTTGGCATATTTGCGCAGGACGTTCTTACTTTTGTCACTGATCAGAAGACAACTGTTATGAGTGGAATTCCCCTCACTCTGCAGGAATTATTTTAGCATCTTGTTGAATCTCTGGTACAGGAAGTAAGGGGAATTTTCTATACATACTATTGAACCTTTCCCTTTGAAAGAAGGTTTTGGAATGGCTGCCTCTATTTCGTTCCTACAACAGTAGCTGATGAACTGACAGTAAGTCAGGGAAAAATTCAAATCATCAAGTTAAAAAATGGCAGTAAAAAGGTGGTGGAAAAATGCAGGCTAGGATTCAGCTATGGAGACAAATGGGGTTGTAGTGCAGACAGAAGGTCAGGGCTGGAAGCAGATGAATCTGACTGAGAAAGCTAAGCTGTTTTCAGGATAACAGATCAGGACCTAGATACCAATAAAACCTGCAGGACACTGGGACATGTCCCCCTCACATAAGTCACACTGGCATATCACCTCTCTCACCCTTCTGCTTCTCCTAACTTCAAATCCTGGACCACCATCATTTACCTTCGGCCAACATACCCAGCACCCCCCATCCTCTGATAGCATTTCTTTCTCATTTCTTTTCCTCTTCAACCTAGAACCAGCCTCCCCTTCTCCTGTACCCTTTGGAATGCCTGCTCTATTTGTAACAAACTCACCACCATCCATGACCTATTTATCACCAACTCCCTGAACCTACTTGCAATTACTGAGACCTGGATTCAAGAATCTGACCTTCCTTTTCCTGCTGCACTCTCCTATGGTGGCCTCCTGTGGACTCACTCTCCCAGGCCTAGTGGATGGAAAGGAGGTGGTGTTGGAATCCTCCTATCCCCTCAAAGCACTTTTCAGGTTCTCCATCCACCCCCTCTCTGTCCCTCTCCTCATTTGAAGCTCACTGTATTCGACAATTTTCTCCATTTTCATTGAGAATTACTGTGATCTATCGGCCCCCTGGACCAGTATCAAACTCCCTTGATGACTTCTCTGCCTGGCTACCCTACTTTCTCTCTTCTGAAATTCCAACGATCATTCTTGGTGACTTCAACATCCCTGTTAGTCTTAACACTCCTGCTACTTCTAAGCTGCTGAGCCTAACCTCCTCTTTTGACCTAAAACAATGGACGAGCACTTCTACTCACTCTGTTGGCATGCCTTGACCTCATATTCTCCTACCTATGCACGCCACACAACCTCAGTCTCCAATATTCCTTTTTCTCTCTCTGATCACCACCTTATTAGCTTCACTCTCTCCTTGTCTGCCTCCTCCTTGCCTTCCAACTACCAAACTATTACCCGTAGAAACCTTTGCCATCTTAACGCTTCTCTTCTTTTTTTCTGCTACAGATTGTCTCTATGACAAAATCTCATCCTTGTCCTGCCCCAACTTGGCCACTTCTGTCTACAACAGTTCACTGTCATCCACCCTGGATAGATACCTTTGCCCCCTTACTGTGCACAGAATCAGGCTCTGCCAACCACAACAATGGCAGACAGACAATACCAGAAACCTCAAAAAACATAGCCACGCTCTTGAGCGTCTGTAGCGTAAGACTAAGTCACAGCAAGATTTCAGCCAATATAAATCTGATCTCCATAAAGATCATTCCTGCCTCCACAATGCCAAACAGGCCTACTTTATCATTCACATTAACACCCTCTTACACAGTCCCCTTAACTATTTTCTACCTTTACCACTCTACTTCTTCCTCCATTACCTCCACCCACTAACTTACTCACTGCCCAGGAGATTTGTAATCACTTAACAAAAAAGATTGAGACTATTTGTCTCGAGATCTCCACTCTACAAATATCTCCTTCACTTTAGAAACAATAATAAACTGCGCTCAAATAAAATAAATATATAAATAAAAATGAATAAATGATGATAGCAGGTGAATCAAAAGGCTGCAGCTCAAAGTGGGATACACACACAGAACAGCATAAGAGAAAGACTCAAGAGCTGCGCCACATAGAATGATTAGTGACTAAATTAATATTATTAAATGTAATCAAAAAATAACTATATATCGGAATTAAGTAAATTGCATAAATAAAAATATATAGTAAAAAACTGTGATCAATTATTTTAAATCCTCTTAGTGTTCCCATCAGTCAAAATTTATTTACTGAAAGTAACTCTTATAAGGCAACAGTTCATCCACAAGAAAGGAAAAAAGTTGCAGAAACACAGTCCTTTATAATAGTTCTTATCAGGACACCACGGTGATTCCACACAAAAATAGCAAGCAAGTGCCCGTCACCGTGAAGTGAATGCTCTTACCAGACGTCAAAGCGAAAGAGGCTTTTAAATGTGAACTATCCGTAACATTAATCGTACACCGGGACTCAGGAATCAGCCATGAACTGGACCTCTACGGTGTCACGTAAATCTCCCAAAGTACTCCAAATGTCAAAAATAGTGATGGATGAACTTCAGACAGGATGTTTCGCGAACGCGTTCCCACAACATGCATGGACACTGACATAACTAAAGTATTAAGTGAATCTGGGATCGTCAACGACAAGCATTCTTTTTTTATCTGTGAAATTTTGTCAATTCAGGAGCGCATGAAGGCCATGGGGGAAAGGCAAGGTCAGGCCAGGCTATGAAGGGGGTGCAGGAGATGATCAGTGCCACAGTCAGGGCAGCGCAGTCCTGTGCCAGTGTCCCAGTGTGCCAACCTGTGCTTGAGCCCCTGACCCCTCCCTCTGCCCGGCCCTTACCCCACCTATGCAGGGCTCCACTGCGGTGGTCCGGAGGTGCCAGTCCAGTGCTGATCTTCAGCCATGGTGCTGGCACTGCCTGCTGATTGGCTTCTCTGCTGCTATCTCCCTCACTGTCTGACACCAGCACTGAGATATAACACTGACACCAGCACCACGATAGAGACTGAGCACTGACACCATCGCTGTGATAGAGAGCACTGACACCAGCACCGAGATAGAGAGCACTGACACCACACCAGCAACGTGATAGAGAGCACTGGCACCAGCACCGTGATATAGAGCACAGACACCAGCACCGTGATAGAGAGCACTGACACCAGCACCGAGATAGAGAGCACTGACACCATCACCGTGATAGAGAGCACTGACTCCAGCACCGAGATAGAGAGCACTGACACCATCACCGTGATAGAGAGCACTGACACCAGCAACGTGATAGAGAGCACTGACACCAGCACCATGATAGAGAGCCCTGACACCAGCACCAAGATAGAGAGCACTGACGCCACACCAGCACCGTGATAGAGAGCACTGACAGACACCAACACTGAGATAGAGAGCACTGACACCACACCTGTCCCTACACTGAGAAACGACAGCTGCAGAATCAGTCAGCACTGCAGTGCACTATAATAATATGCTTTCTATATTTTAAAGAAAGTATATTATAAGTGTATTACAACTCTATATACTGTACACCTATACTAGTCCTTAAAAGGACCTTTGTGGACCTAATAGTAGTTAGCTAGTAGCTAGTGAATTACAGACTGTCCCTGCTCCAAACACCAAACTGTCCCTACACTGAGAAAAGACAGCTGCAGAATTGGTCAGCACTGCAGTGCACTATAATATGCTTTCTATATTTGAAAGAAAGTATATTATAAGTGTATTACAACCCTATGTACTGTACACCTATACCAGTCCTTAAAAGGACCTTTGTGGACCTAATAGTAATAGCTAGTGATTACAGACAGACTGTCCCTGCTCCAAACACCAAACTGTCCCTACACTGAGAAAAGACAGCTGCAGAATTGGTCAGCACTGCAGTGCACTATAATATGCTTTCTATATTTGAAAGAAAGTATATTATAAGTGTATTACAACCCTATATAATGTACACCTATACCAGTCCTTAAAAGGACTTTTATGGACCTAATAGTAATAGCTAGTGATTACAGACTGACTGTCCCTGCTCCACACAGCGTCCTTTCCCTACACTGACAAAAGACAGAATGTAAAATGGCCGCCAGATCAGGTCTATTTAAAAGGTAGGGGTTATGTCCTATGAGAAATGTTCTGAAATGTCTCAATTGGCTGTCCTGTACCCCATGATGGATGTGTCATGGGTAAAAGTTCTTCACAGTGTAAACGAATATGTCCGCAGCGAACAGCGACAGAAGTCCGACGGTTTGGCGAATCGCGAACGAGCAAAGTTCGTCGTGAACTGACTGCCGGACGAACCGCAAGGCCATCTCTAGTCAAAAAGATGTTGCACTATTGGTAACTCAAAAAGAGGAGGAAACCCCCATAGTATAAAATCGATTAAACATTTATTAAAATAAATAAATAGTTGCACTTACAAAAGAACTTGCATCAAACGCATATAACAAACAATCAAAAAGCCAGCCGGCGTTCTTTTTCGTGAGCCCGTCCTCCCCTAGTGTAGCATGGTGGCGTCACTGCATGCCTTTCCATATGCGTTTTGTCATAAATGACGTTGTCAATGAGGAACAGGTAGTGCAGCGAAGCACCACCATTTATAAACCAAACCTCGTTCTGAGATGCTAAGATCCTGCTATCGGCACCATTTTGGTCATGGGCAAAACAACTATACTTGCCCCATTTGGATGGTACAAGCATATGAATAATTAATTTGTCACCAATTACTATATAATACCCACCCAATAAGTACCAATACCAAGTAGGAACAAAGCAGCAATATACCCCCCTATTAACACTAAAGATTATTGGTAAGTAAAGGACAAAGGTATTATGATGACAGCGGAAATCACAAATATTACATCAATCTCCCAACTTAAATAGCTACCAAAGATGATAGTAATAATTACTATTAACAAAATAATTAATTATTCAAAAATCTAAATAAATATAAACATAACAATAACAATGAAAAATAAAATAAATAAAATAAAATAAAATAAAAATTAAATAAAAAAAAAATAAAAACATTTTTTATTTTTATTTTATATTTTTATTTTATATTTTTATTTTTATTTTTATTTTTATTTTATTTTATGGTTCACATTTAAGAGCCTCTTTCGCTTTGACATCTGATGAGCGCATTCACTTCTCGGTGATGGGCACTTGCTTGCTATTTTTGTGTGGAATCACCGTGGTGCCCTGATAAGAACTATTATAAAGGACTGTGTTTCTGCAACTTTTTCCTTTCTTGTGGATGAACTGTTGCCTTATAAGAGTCACAATTTTGACTGATGGGAACACTATGAAGATTTAAAATCATTGATCAAAGTTTTTTACTATATATTTTTTATTTATGCAATTTACTTAATTCCGATATATAGTTATTTTTTGATTACATGAAATAATATAAATTTAGTCACTAATCATTGTATGTGGCGCAGCTCTTGAATCTTTCTCCTATCTCCTTCACTTTACACTCTTTTTCCTCCTGCACAATCAATACTCTTTTAATCCAGCTACTATAGAGGAAGTCACTAAACTTTTTTCTAACGCCCACCTAACCTCCTGCCCCCTGGACCCTGTTCCTTCTCAAATACTATGGTCACAATCCGACACTATCCTACACTCTTTAACTCACTGGTCATCTCCTCGACTACTGCAACTCCCTCCTCATTGGATTACCTCTACATAGACTATCCCCCCTTCAGTCCATAACGAATGCTGCTGCAAGACTCATCCACCTTACCAACCATTCAGTGTCCCCCCCCCCGCCAATCCTTCCACTGGCTTCCACTCATCCAACAAATAAAATTCAAAGTACTAACAATAATTTACAAAGCCATCCTTAACTCTGTCCCCAGCTACATCTCTAACCTAGTCCCAAAATACCAACCAAGCCGCTCTCTTTGGTCCTCCCAAGACCTCCTGCTCTCTAGCTCCTTTGTCACCTCCTCCCATACTCGCCTCCAGGGTTTCTCCAGAGCTTCTCCCATCCTTTGTAACTCCCTACCCCAATCTATCCGACTGCCCCCTAATCTATCCATCTTTAGACGATCCATGAAAACTCTTCTCTTTAAAGAAGCCTATCCTACTTCTAAGGCCGCGTACACATGGGCGGACTGTATGGCCTACTTAGTCCGTCGAAACACATTTCAGCGGACAGTGCGCTTGTGTGTGGGCTTCAGCTGACTTTTTCAGCGTGCAGTCTGGCGTACTAAGTATTTCGGATTTTTCTAAATTCTGTCCGTCGTACTTTGGTTTCAGCGGACAATCCGCTCGTCAGTAGGCTAGTTCGACGGACTAAGAATGGCGCATGCCCAGAAAGGATTTACACGGCGGAAGGGTGCTTTGCTGTGTATTGGACTTCCTATTTCTAGTCCCGTCGTACGTGCTGTACACGTCATCGCGCAAGCTTTCGACGGACTGTTTGTGCATCCGTGTGTGGTCAAGTCCGTTCAGTCGAAAGTATGACGGACTGTCCGTCGGATTGTATGACGGACTAAGTACGCCATACAGTCCGCCCGTGTGTATGTGGCCTAACTAACACTGTTTTACTTACTCCATGAGCTCACCCCCCACAACTATTTCCTTTTGTATCAATTGACCCTTCCTTTTTAGATTGTAAGCTCTAATGAGCAGGGCCCTCTGATTCCTCTTGTACCAAATTGTAATGTAACTTTAATGTCTGCCTTTATTTTGTTAAGGGCTGCACAAACATTTGGCAATATATAAAACCTGTATAATAATAATAATAATAATAACGGACAGATTTCTTGAAGATTTACCGGGTCATATCAAATTAGATATCAGATCTCAAGGATTAACAGGTACCTTTGCTAACTCACTGTTCCAATGCCCTGTGTGTAATTTATCTTTGCAATCGGATGATATCACAAACATTCTGGAACACATGCAGCAGTACTCAATAAGGGTCATTATTTGGTTCATAAATGTGAACCAGTTGCTTTGCTCACAGGGGGTAAAGCAACAGGATCACTTTCTCCCTCCCAAACAGCACATAATCACCATTCTTTTTCTCCTGTGATGCCCTATCCAGGTAAAGACACGCAAGTTGCTCACTTCCATTTTCCCATGTCACAGTGCTAATGGACCAGTATTGTTACATGAGGTTAGTGAGAAAGTCCCCATCCTTGTGTTAGCCCCAGGTTGCAGCTTAAATTAATGCAGTATACTAAAGATACAAATCCAGTCAACAGCTAAAATCATTCAAGTGTCTTGCCTCTTGCCAGGCATTCTATACTATGGAACCTACCTACAAGCATCAATATCACTTTGCAGATAGGAACATCTATTCGATTAAAGAGATTTTTGTAACACCCCAAAACAAATGATACTGGTTACTTACATTTAAACTACAAATAAACAATAAAACATTTGAAAGTAGAGAAGGAGACTGAAATAAATGCATAAACTTGAAAAAACCTTGTCCTATAAATGTTTCAGAAGCATGCCTTCCACAAACAGGTGATAAATAATTTATTTATTAAACTATAAATGTTGAATTTGGGAGGCTATTAAAGTGATTTTTGCATTCCGGCAAACATACATTCTATTTACAAAGTTTTACCAGACTAACATTAATGGCTTATTTTGATCATAAGAATTTATACTTCTTACATAAAAGAGCCTTTTAAGTCATTTTCCAAATAAACATATTCGAAATGGCAGTGCACTGCTGAGGCTACACGAGAAAAAGTCACGGTATTGCCTTCATCATACTCATTAAACTTACTTGTGGCTGAGAATCAAAACTGATTTTATGTCCACTACTAGCATTTGTGTCTATCGCTAACTCCAAGGCAGAGTTGCAAGGATTCTTTTAGAAATTTTAGAAACCGCTGTAAAAAAATTTGTTTTCATAAAAAAGCCTTTTCTATATTGTTTTAGCAATAATGAAATCTAGAACATCATAACACACTATTCTGCATTGCACTTTTTTTATTTTGTTATTTTATTATATGAAAGATTTCCTAGTTAACATTTTTTTTTATGATTGTAGAATTATTGCTTTCATTTTACAGGTAGAATTAAATAAATGGAATGACCATTGTAACTTTTCATTTTGGTGCCAACGGTTATCAAGACAAAAGAGGGGTGAACTAACATGGGGTCCTAAGTATTCTCTATTATATCCAATACAAATTAAAAAAAATGCCTTTACATACTTTTTAGTTGATATGGTCAAAATTAGGAAAATTATAAAGTGGCTTGTGAAGTAACCCTTGAAACACCTTCTACGGAACGCTTTTGATTCTTCCTGATTTCCCATTTTTTAAGATTTATCTAGCCAGAGGGGCAGGTCCAACACAGCATTACTTTGTATGAGAAATGGTGTACACAGGACTTTGGTCAGCAGCAGGGCATATCTCTTATCTACAGGCTGCTTCTGGGCACACCTCCTAATCTTCTTATATGTTAGATTGGGAAAGGGATCTCTCAGAGGATAAGGATCTTGAAATATGGCATCAATGTTTTTTTACGATCATTTACCAATACCATTGTCTTAACAGAAGTTAATTTGAAGGATCTTACTGATATTTAGTTCCAACACGATTGGCAAGAATGGATCCCGCCACCTCTCCATTATGTTTCTAGAGGGTGTAATCTGTTGGGATCTATGTACAGTACCATGTATGGTGGAAATGTCCTAAGATTCCGATTGGAATGGTATCTTTGTTTTGTCATGCAGTCACAGGCATATTTGTTCAACAGACATCCTAAATTGCCCTTCTTAATGTTCCGAGTGAGCATATACCCAATAGTCTGCAATAATTGATAATTTTCATCTTGCTAGTGGCCAAAATGACTATTGCCAAATCATGGAAGCAGCCTTCTGTGTCTCTTGCGCAAGCAAAGAAAAAAAATAAGTGGATAATGCTACATGAAAATCTTGCAAGTGTCCTCCAGGACACTGTTAGGAAGTTTGAAAAGACCTAGGAACCTTGGGCCAGATATCAGCATATTTCATTTGAGACTTGATGTATACTTTTGGGCCTGTGGTGCAAGTGTCTCTTCTTACTTGGTCCACCTCTGTTGCTTTTCTCCTTTACTTTCTTCTTTCTTATAATTCCCCTTTTTCTTTTTGTTCCTTCTTGAATGATCCTAGCTTTCGGGGTAGTGGTTGGTACTTTCTAAGGGCCTTTGGCTGGAGGATCCATGTTGACTGCCCGCTACCCTATATGTTATTTCTATATGAGCTGTGTACATTGCATTTTGCATCATAGGCTCAGGACATTATTTTTGCATTGACTGTATCTTTTTGGCAAAGACAATGCACCCAGAAGAGGTATTTCCCTCTCTTGTCTTGTTCATGTACTTTTGATATAATTTTGATATCACTGCTGTTATACAGTTAAAAGGTTGTGTACTTTATTCTTATAAAAGACAACAAATATATTGAATGCAAAAAAATACAAAAGTGGAGGTTTATAACTGAACTAAAAATGGCATTGGTGCAGGAGCCCTTAACAACTGTGCAAGTATGTACAATAGTCATGCACATTTTAGCAGACTTGCTACCTAGACTGCCCTTCTCCTTTGGCCATTGGGCAGCCAATGATGATGTAATCTGCACATGCATACTGGAGTTACATTTGAGAATGGCCTGGCCATGTATATTACACTGCACTGTTCACAAACACACACACACACGCACAATACATTTCCAAGAGAAAGGGGAAGGATTTTTTCTGCAGGTGAAATATACAAACTCTCATATAACAATGAAACAAAGATAACTCCTAGAAATTTATTTTCAGCTTTAGATTAATTCCATCTTTTCTTAACCCTACTTTTGTTTTGTTTTTTGTTTCTTTACTGTAAAAAGCTTCTTATTTACAGAGCTTAACAGCGCAAGCTGAAATTTACAAGTTAAATAGTCAGGAGCGACCCATCCCCAATTGCATCCAAATTTTAAATAAGTGACAATGGTGTTGATTTACCTAAAGTGGAGAGTGAATAATCTGGTACAGTTGTACATGGTAGCCAATCAGCTTCAAACTTCAGCTTGTTCAATTAACCACTTGCTGACCAGCGCACGACTATGTACGTCGACAGAATGGCACGGGCAGGCAAATGGGCGTACATATACGTCCCTTTAAAGTTGCCGCCTTGCCATCGGGAGCGCGCCGCCGGCGTGCTCCCGCGCTGGTCGGGACCCCCGTGAGTCCAGTCGCATTACTAGTAAAAAAAAATAATAAAAAATTATTAATAAAAATGCTATAAAACTATCCCTATTTTGTAAACGCTATAACTTTTGCGCAAACCAATCAATAATCGCTTATTGCGATTTTTTTTTACCAAAAATATGTAGAAGAATACGTATCGGCCTAAACTGAGGGAAAAAATTTTTTTTTTATATATTTTTGGGGGATATTTATTATAACAAAAAGTAAAAAATAATGCGTTTTTTTTCAAAATTGTCGCTCTATTTTTGTTTATAGCGCAAAAAATAAAAACCGCAGGGGTGATCAAATACCACCAAAAGAAAGCTCTATTTGTGGGAAAAAAGGACGTCAATTTTGTTTGGGAGCCACGTCGCACGACCGCGCAATTGTCAGTTAAAACGACGCAGTGCCGAATCGCAAAAAGTGGTCTGTTCTTTGACCAGCAAATTGGTCCGGTCTAAAAGTGGTTAAGCTTTGACAAAAAAAAAAAAAAAACCTGGAAGATGATTGGTTTCTATCTAGAGCTGCTCCACATTTTGCATTCTCTAGTTTTAGTAAATCAACCCCACTGCATCATAAGCAAGATAACTACTTCTGTGCTCTTTTTATAGATAACTCACCAACATTTACTATACAAAAATAGACAAATGTAGCACCTCTGCAAGTATGTGCTTACTTTAAAGAGGAATTGCAGTGTGCTCACATAATTTGTAATAAAAACATCTGCCACTCTGAAGCTTCCCTCCAACCACTTTGCATATTATTTTATATATACTGTGATCCCGTACTTGCCAAATATTCTGCAAAAATCTCCCTCCACTAAGTCTGGCTGCAGCCATTTTAACTGTGGGCAGCCAAAGCTGCTGCCTGTTCAAATTATGTTTAAAGGATGTGTAGACTGTAATGGTACTGCTATGAATGATAACAGATGGGTTAATCTAAAAAAATGTTTTACTACACCAATCAGATAAAACATATACAAATATTGTGCCCTACTAGAGGCACTAAAAATGCTCTATTTTGATTGGATTGTTACACAGTGATACCAATATGTCAGGCATACCACATGCAAGCATCCAACAGGGGTGATCAGATCTGCTGGCTACAACTAAAGGAATCAGGACCAGATGAATCAGTAAACAATATGTTTATTAAGATAATGATACACATCCAGTACCAACACCAGTAAATCATAAACAAGCAAGTGGAAAATAAACATAACAATAAAAACCCTAAGTAAATAAACAAACTATACCTAACTAACTAAATACCAAGGATGAGCCGAACACCCCTCTGTTCGGTTCGCACCAGAACCTGCGAACAGACCTAAACTTCGTGTGAACTTTAAAACCCTATTAAAGTCTATGGGACTCGAACGTTTACAATCTAAAGTGCTAATTTTAAAGGCTAATATGCAAGTTACTGTCTTAAAAAGTGTTTGGGGACCTGGGTCCTGCCCCAGGGGACATGGATTAATGCAAATTTTTTTTTTTTAAAACTGATGTTTTTTCAGGAGCAGTGATTTTAATAATGATTAAAGTGAAACAATAAAAGTGTAACATTCCTTTAAATTTCGTACCTGGGGTGTGTGTATAGTATGCCTGTGAAGGGGCGCATGTTTCCCGTGCTTAGAACTGTCCCTGCACAAAGTGTAATTTCGCAAGGAAAAAAAGTCTTTTAAAATCACTTTCCACTGTCGGCTCCCGTAATACAGAGAACACTCCATGAGTGTTCTCTGTATTAGCCGACAATTCCTTCATTGATAAAAAAAAAAGCGTGGGGGTTCCCCTAAATTCAATTACCAGGCCCTTCAGATCTGGTATGGATATTAAGGGGAACTCTGTGTCAAATAAAACAAAAAATTGACGTGGGGTCCCCATAAATATCCATACCAGACCCTTTACCCGAGCACGCAACCTGGCAGGCCGCAGGAAAAGAGGGGGGGATGAGAGAGCGCCCCCCTCCTGAACCGTACCAGGCCACATGCCCTCAACATTGGGAGGATGCTTTGGGGGTCTGTGACCCCTTAAAGCACCATGTCCCCATGTTGATGAGGACAAGGGGCCTCATCCCCACAACCCTTGCCTGGTGGTTGTGGGGGTCTGCGGGCAGGGGGCTTATCAGAATCTGGAAGCACCCCTTAACAAGGGGTCCCCCAGATCCCGGCCCCCCCTGTTTGAAATGGTAAGGGGGTACAAAAGTAATCCTACCATTTCACAAAGAAAGTGTAAAAATTGTTAAATAAGACAAACACACTTTTGAAAAATTCCTTTATTAAAAATAAAAAAATAAAAAAAAGATTCCAGCGGTGCTAATCCACTCTTGCTATCCAGCGACGGATGATCATCTCTCCGGGGTCCAGCGATGGCTGATCTGATCCAGCGACGGGTGATTTTCAGTCCAGCGCTATCCATACATGCATCCGTCTTCTGTCTCCACTGCGGAGACACTGCGGTGATCCCAGCGCTGACGTTTCTTATATTAGGAGGGCGGGGCCACCCGTCACCTGACCCCGCCCCCTCTGACGCTGGTGAGGAAAGCCATGGGGTTCCCCAGTGACGTATGGGTGACCCCGCCCCCCTCTGATGTAACGCAGGCAAACAGGCAATGTTTGAGTCGAACATGAATTTTGACTCAAACTCAAAGCTCATCCCTGCTAAATACAAGTGGGGGGAACACACATGAGAAAGACAGGCAGAAACAAGAAACCAAGGGGAGCAGGAAGCCAGATAGTGGCAGCAGGGAGCAGATTCCAGGGGACATGTCTCTGGATCAGGGTACAAGGAACAGGAAAAGATCAGGCTCAGGCAGAGACACATTGCAGAATACTGAAGCACTGGATCTCAGTGCAAGGCGGCCTTATATACCCCTAGCAGTCGTATCAGTTGCAGCCTAATTACCTGTATGGTTCACCTGCTGGGAGACACCTGCTGGTGGCCACCAGAACTACTACTACTAGAACTACTACTTTGGTTCTAAAAACAACAGTGCCACCAGCAGGTGACCTAAGCAATGTCACAGGTCCTGACACAATAGCTGAATATTATGGTCTAATACATAGAGCAGGGATATGCAATTAGCGGACCTCCAGCGGTTGCAAAACTACAAGTCCCATGAGGCATAGCAAGATTCTGATAGTCACAAGCATGACACCCAGAGGCAGAGGCACGATGGGACTTGTAGTTTTGCAACAGCTGGAGGTCCGCTAATTGCATATCCCTGACATAGAGCTATTCTATTTCTTTTCAACATGTTTCATGGTGCTATCCACTTCCTCAGGAGTATTTTTAGAGAGCTGAAATATCTATAGAGAGACAATAAAGATTATGATAATAATGATATATAACATAACATATCATATATGATTGAACATTCAGGCCATTTTTGGAAAGTTTGCTATAAGCCTTACCAGTACTTTCTTATGGAAAAACACAAAAAAAAAAAATCTGCGAACTACTTATATCCAGCAGAAAGTGTTTTCTGGTGTTTTTTGTTCACCTTACAGAGCTCTTTTAGTTGTCATGGTTGCAAGAAAGCAAAATACTAATTCTAGAAAGTTACAGATTCCTTTCAGGATCATTTGGAAGATGTGAGATCCTTCTAAGAACATTTTGACATCCTTCACATGTGCATCTGACCTCCTTCTGACCTGCTTCTGACATCCTAAGCTGCATCAAGCCACATTTCAAATGAGAAATACAAACATGTGACCAAGTACACAAGCTCCTAATCAAAATTTAATGCTTTTTAATGGGAAAATAACTCGTTAACCAAACATTTTTTATTGTGTGTTATTAAGTTTTAGTAATTATTGAAATACAGTATATGGCAAGATGTTAACATTTTGTGTGCCTGAACCATATTTCCATTACTGTGTTACAGAGATGAAAATTCTCCTTCCTGTGGCAGGCTATATTAGGTAGAATCAGCGAGCCTCCCTGAATACCAACTGGTGAAAGAAATCTTAGGCATATAAAGAGTACATTGTTTTCTCTAAAACCTACCTAGTACAAATACTGTATGCTGAGAGACAGTATTAAGGCACATTCATTGTGCATTACTACTAAAAAAAAATAAAACCTGCATATCTAATGGTTCCTTTCACTGCTATATGCTGTAATGGGTGGAGGTCAGCTGAAGAAGCCCTATATGCCATGTGTAAACATGGCTGTACCTTTATGCCTGTTACACACATTTTCTTCACCCTCCATTTTGATATGTAGAGGGATAATTACCCCCATATTATATTTTTCCAACATTGGTATGATGTTCAATTGCTGTTGGCAACACTGGGCGTCTTTTGTGAATGCGCTCTGGCGGATTGGTGTATGGATGCATGGACAACTTGTTGCTATCCATGAGGAATCTTGCAATCTTGCAGCCAGCATGTATTTCCCCTCTTCATTTTAACCCCTTATGAGTCTATACATGTGAGTATTTGCACTTCCATACTTTGTGTAATGGCATAACAAGTTATAGATTGTGCTATGAGGTTTGACTTATGTTATTACACACACACACACACACACATATATATATATATATATATATATATATATATATACATACATTTACGACAAAACAAATTACAAACAATTTACCCAATTATATAAAACTCCCCTGGAGAAGGAAAGATATGTTGAGTTTTCAAAACATGCCGGGATGTAATTATCAGCTACCAATCCTTAACTTCGAATTCTACTTGAGGCTACAATTGGGATTGCTAGCTCTGGGTGATATGTATTGTATGTTCTAAATTTTACATCAACTCATTGTGTGTTTTTTTAAGATTGAGTTGTGTCTATTTTCCACAAAAATCTGTTTTGTATATTAATAAAGTTGGCACTATTGTGCATTTTATACTATATATACTCTCTATTAGGCCGCGTACACACGCGGGGACTGTTCGCCCAACTTTGTCCGCTGAACAGTGTTTCGGCAAACAGTCCGCTCGTGTGTGGGCTTTCAGCGGACAGTTTCAGCGAACAGTCCGCTGAACAAGGTTTTTCGGAAATTCCGAAAAACTGTCCGCTGAAACTTTGTTTCAGCGAACAGTCCCCTCGTGTGTAGGCTTGTTCGTCAAACTAAGTTCCGCGCATGCTCAGAAAGGATTTACACGCCGAAAGTTATAATGCAGTGTATAGGACGTCGTATTTTTCGTCCCGTCGTACGTGCCGTTCACGTCATCGCGCACGGTTTCAGCAAACTGTTCGTTCGTCGTGTGTGGCCATGTCCGTCCATGCTAATTTTGAGCGGACTGTTTGCCGAAACTGTTTGACGGACAAAGTTGGGCGAACAGTCCCCGCGTGTGTACGCGGCCTTACTCTCTTTTCTCTGCCCTTCAAAATTCAAGGGGGCGCCCCCTCCATACACCTTGTTGCAATTTTCTCTTTATAAATAAGTTTTACTTAGTAATTATTGAGATACAGTATATGGCAAGATGTTAACATTTTGTGTGCCTGTACCATATTTCCATTGCTGTGTTACAAATACAGAGATGAAAATTCTCCTTCCTGTGGCAGGCTATATTAGGAAGAATCGGCAAGCCTTCCTGAATACCAACTGGTGAAAGAAATCTTAGGCACATAAAGAGTGCATTGTTTTCTCTAAAACCTACCTAGTAAAAATATGCTGAGAGACAATATTAAGGCACATTCATTGTGCAGTACTACTAAACAAAAATAAAGCCTGCATATCTAATGGTTCCTTTCACTGCTATATGCTGTAATGGGTGGAGGTCAGCTGGAGAAGCAAATGAGACTGATAGGGGACCCAGAAAATCGACACTCCAGGAAGTGTGTGTGGGAGAGAGTAGGGAATATTTTTGATCTGTTGGGTGTTCATTGCTGTTTGTGTCCCCCTTGGAGAGATTTATTCTCTTTATTTGTATTGGTGACCATTGCCTCAAAGACAGAAAATGATGGGAAGACCCAACTTATATCGCTGTCAGTGGAACAGGCAGTGAAGGGAAATCTTACAATGGACAGACCTATTCCAGTGACAACTAACAGAGTATTTCACCTCACATTCCACTCAACTTCTGTTGTGTCTCTGTACCAGGAAGTGAAAGGAATCCCCCCCCCCCCAACAGGACACAGACATTATTTAAAACAAAACAAGGGTTTTAAATAATTACCCATGAAAAAAATACAATTTCCTCAGCTCTTTAAATGAGTATTTTACAAAGTAGTAGGAATTTCTAATCTATGAAGAAATGAATCCATGAAAAACATACCACCCTGCTGTGATAAGCCGATGGACACAAAAAAAAAATTATAATGAATATTGTTTTAGCTTCATTGTGTTCTACGAGTCCTGCTTTATTCTGTCTTAGCTTAACAAGCAGTATGTCTATTTCCCACTCTTTGTTATTACTGCAGTCCATTACTCAATGAGATGTGATATAGACCCAGAAGGTGTCTTATGGCACAAGACTCATTAGCAAATGTGGGTCAAACTATATGCCTATGTTGGGTTTAGATGGATATGGAAGCATTTTGTTTCACATTGCTTCTAATTGCACTTTAGAAGTGCTGTGTTTAAATCTCTTTTTTCCAAGTCTATAAAGAACTGTGTTCCTATGATTTGTCTTAGATAGACTTACTATTTTTAGTAAAAGTTTTATTGCTGGTTTTATGATAGACATTTCTATGTATACTTCTTGATATCAATTCCAATAGAGAAGAAACACTAAAGCATTTGGTGCTTTTTGAAAGGCTTTACATGTTTGATTGTATGTATCAAAGGTAAGTGCTATTTTCACTCATTAAGCCAATTTGGGGCTAAGCATCAAAGCTGATTTTTAGTGTTCTTTTAGCATTTTTATCATTCACTTTCCTACTGCTTTAAAAATGTAATAAATACAATAAACAGCTGTAAACACCTATACCAGAAAAAAGGGCACAAAAAGATCTCTTTATTGTTAAAACACCTTACATCTTTATTTTTCCATGTATCTTCCCTTTCACAATTCATAAAACATAACATCAAATAGTAATGGAGACATGGGATTTTTTAGGTATGACCTCTCAGCAAGTTAAACACACAAAAGGATAATAAAATCAATTTCTCTAGTTGTAAGTAAATGTTAAAATCTTAAACAAAATACATCATACATAACTGTAAATGACAATATTGATTCACACCCTATAGAGGCTACATCAATTATGCAGTGACTATGGTTTCGGAATAAATTACCCAATATCAATATAGTAAAACTTGTAACTTGATGGAAAGGTGCCTTGTATTCAATGTATTTCGCATCAAAGCTTCATCAGGAGTTGGGTGCTATAACAGAAAAAACACAATATAACAATACATAAGCAGTACAACAGTGTAATGTAAGAGATGTACTATTTATGTATAGGAAGAGCAGGATGTCAATCATATATAAAAGTACTAAAAGCACTCTTGTCAGAGGGTCCAGATATGTCACAGGTGTCCCACATCATAAAACATACCTTACCCATTGATTTACATAAATGTACAAGAAAACAAAGGAAATATATAAATGGCAGAAAAAGAAAGGAATAATTATTGTTCAGATCATGAAGAGTGCATTTTGCAAATGCAGATCATCAAGAATGCAAACAATACTGGGAGTATCAGGGGAGTCAGGCACTGCAATTTGAGCCGACCATAGATGGTTTGAATCTCGGCCTGTTCAGCAGGAGCCGGCCGAGATTTTAACCATTGATGGGCAGGCCAATTGTATCCAAGTTGACCCATCAATCGACTTGGGTACAACTAACATGTCAGATTTTTAGGATGAGATTATTGCTAGTGGCTAGAGCCACTGTGTCTTCTCGGCAGGGACAGCTCCCCACGCCCATTCTCTCCAGGAGAATACAATAGCTCTGCAAGAGGCATTCCCCCATCAGTACTGTGTTGATTGGGGAATTGATTATTTTCTTTCCTTCAACTCATGGTTGCAGGAAAGAAAACCATGTCATCCATGGCCGGATTAAAGCTGTCTGTATATTTTAAAGGGCAGATGAATGGGCAGCTGCAATGTATTTTCCTCTCCCCTGTTTTACAGTGGAGTAGTGGTTAGCACTAGCAGAAAAAGGGTTGCTGGTTCAAATCCCAATCAGCGATTTCAGGAATGTGGCTACTCACATCGTACACTTAAGAGGGCCAGGATGATTGCTGAATGTAAAACTAGGACCAATTTACTTTTATCCTAGAAGAGAAATACGGGTAAGGTGAATGAACCAATCAGGTTCATCACCCCCTATGGAATGCAATGGCAACAGGTATGTTCTATCCTTTCCGACCACTAGCACATCCTTACTAGAGCTGATACATTGAAAGAGAGTGTAGGTGACAGACCATTGATGGTGGCTAAAAGAGCTAAGAATCTAAGGGATGATCTGGTTGAATTGGAATACAGACGACCTGTAAATAGGAACTGGCTCACAGACATGCCCAGAGTGAAGGGAATGTTCCCCTGTGGACTGTGTGCAATGTGCAAGTTTGTTGATCGTACTAAAATATTCCATGACTCGGATTCAATTAGTGAATAGGAAATCAAATCATTCATTAATTGCAGTACATCAAGGTTATTGCACATGTTAGAATGTCCCTGCCATAAAACAAAACGCCAGCTATGAGTGAGGTTTGCTGAACATTTAAAAAGTATCAGACTAAAGGAAGAGATTCCAATAGCCCAACATTTTCTTGAAGTCCATCAGGGTAATACATTGGAACTTAGTGTGAAGGGCTTTTTTACCCTTAACCTTTCTAACTGGAGGGGTGATTTTGGCACGGTACTGGTGAGGAAAGAAAAATTATGGATATATAGGCTTCAGACCCTCCAGCCGAAGTGTCTTAATTTTGAGCTAAGTTTGAAAGTCTTTTTGGAACCGTAACTAGGATCCCTCCCTGCACGGCCCTCACCCTGCATTTGGCAGATTAGGCTTGGGCCATTGCGCTGTCATGGGCTGCACACAGAGTGGTCTCGATTGATCGATTGATGATCAAGTGATCGAGATGGATGCCATCTATCCCGAGGACTTGCCCCATTCTCCACATGGTGGGTCTAGCCTCTGCCATGCTATTTGCAAATAAACCCGTCTGTGGGTGATTTGTCCCATAGTGGAATTATATATAAATTTTGGTTGTCATCTGTTGTCTGGGTAATTGCCTCAATAAAATGTCAGAGAATATCTGAATGGAAGAATTGTAAGTACTAGTTTTGGCCTATATTGTCCTTACGGCCAACTGGGAACTTCTACCTGTCTTTTTTAGTGTGATTGACTGTAGCTCTATGTTGTCCCCACAAGATGGAGATATATAATGCAATGTGCGATTGAGATTCTGATTGGCTGCTAGGCCTTATTTAAAGATGGTGATTACAACAGCACAATGTCCAGATGAAGCGCTTGTTTGAAAGCATGAAACACATCGACATAGTGATGCTACAGACGCTGGCAGCCTCCCCCTTTGCTCCTGAGCGGGCCCACACCATTGACAGCAAGGTGATTCCTTGCATTGGAATAGCAAAATGCTGGTGCTGGTAAGGATCTAATAGAGAGCGCCCTCTGCTGGTTGAATATCAGTGGAGTGATCTTCACAGTGAACCGGATACAATTAGATCTAGTGCTTTCCATGCGGACAAGTGATCACTCTGCCCGATGCAAGAGATTTACCCCGATTACAGCTTGTCCCTGCCTGCTAGATTTGTCTATACCTGATGTGTGGAAGATGCCTTCTGATTAATTTCACAACAAAGGGAAGGGTAAGAACCCTGTGTGGACTGGTTTAGTTCCCTTACATTAGGCTCCACATCTGTTTACCATTTATAAACTTAGGGCTGTGCAGTGTGTAATGAGAAATGGCATCAGGGTCCATATGATCAGCATTGATCCTTGCAGTTTGTGGCACCAATTAAACCTTGCTTGTCTGGGTGCACTCTTTCTTTGAACATTTGGAGATCTTTTATGCTTAATTACATATGGATGAACCTGCACTGGACTGATAGTCATCACTACTATAATTTTTGTTGCCCTAGTAAAGCAGCTGTATTGAGCAATTGCTCCCCATTTGTCCATACTGACATTTTCATATGAGATCAACCAAGCCCTATTTAGGGCATATATCTCTACAAGTGATCTGGGATATTTTTAAGCTGTTTTGCTACATACAGAAGAGAGGACACTGCTCTCAGTTACCTAGCAATAGGCCTGCAACAATATAAGGCAGTTTAAAGCTTGGGGAAACTTGTTTTTTCTACAGTCTGTAGTGTTTTATTATTGTCGGTAGATATCTCGGAGGGATGGGTCCCACCTGTGTGGCCTTGTGCCGCATATGTGGGATACTTCTTAAGCATTGTGCATTTTTCAACAATCGTCAGAAGTTTCACCCAGTGGGCAGTAAAAGTGATATACCTTCCCTGCCCGTGTTTGCTAGAAGACGTGCCTGTGGTCAGATGTATCTTGGCACCGACACTGTGTGCCAGAGATACATTCACTTGCCGCTGAACATGGCCATATAGCTCTGGGATGCCCTTCTGTGAGAAATACTTCCTTCCTTGGGACCTTCCATTGTGGTGTTCCAATGGCCACAAATTTTCGAAAGGCCTCAGAGTCCACCAGTTTGTATGGCAGTAGTTGGCGGGCTATCAGTTCTGACAAGCCAGTCATCAACCGTTGGACAAGAGGGTTATCCGGCGTCATCATTTTTTTACCCTCGAACATTTGGCCCACGGAAGCCTGCCTTTTTGCAGAAAAACGTGAGAATGGCATGATGGAAGGTGGAGTGGAGAACAATTGTGAGGAGAGAGGAGAAGAAGAAGTAGAAGACAAGGCTGCACGGTGAGAGCCTGGAGTTTGGCTTTGTGTGTTCCGTTGCTCCCACTGGGCTCGGTGATGACAGCTCATGTGCCTTCTTAAGGCGGTCGTCCCTAGGTGAGTGTTGGGCTTATCGCGACTTATATGTTGACTGCAAAGATTGCAGATGGCAACACTATTGTCATTAGCGGACACATTAAAAAAGCCCACACTGCGGAGCCATGTACCGGCGTCCTGGGAGCGCAGGATGTGACCGTACATGGTTGATGCCTCGCTCCTGATACATTCGCAGTCTGCTTTGTCCCTCCTGTGCAATCTAAGTTCTTCCTGCTTCTCCTCCCTATCTGCTGGTCCATATCTCCCTCTGAACTCCCCTCCTCTTCCTCTCTTGTGGGCACCCACGTGACATCACTAGACACGTCATCATCAATGTCACCTTCCCCACCGATATAATTAGAGATCTCAGAGTAGGCAGCAACAGCGGGGACCAACCTCCTCCTTGGGCTGATCTGGGTACTGTCGTCAGACTGCTGAGTGGCGGTTGTTGCTACCTCCTCTTCCTGATCCAATGCATAGACTGGCTGCGCATCGGAAATGTCTTGATATGGATTGGAAAATAATTCCTGTGACTCAAGCGGAAGGTATATGGTGGTGGTGGTGTTGGTGGTAGTGTCTTTGGGGGTGCACACAGCAGAGAGTGAAGAAGAGGGTGCAGATCAAGAGGATGAGGAGGGTGCAGAAGAGTAAGGCCGCGTACACACGGGCGGACTGTTCGCCCAACTTTGTTCGTCAAACAATCCGACAAACAGTCCGCTCAAAATTTGCATGAACGGACTTGACCACACACGATGAACGAACAGTCCGCTGAAAGCGTGCGCGATGACGTGAACGGCACGTACGACGGGACGAGAAATACGACGTCCAATACACTGCAATGCAACCTTCGCCTTGTAAATCCTTTCTGAGCATGCGCGAAACTTAGTTTGTCGAACAAGCCCACACACGAGCGGACTGTCCGCTGAAACACTGTTCAGCGGACAAAGTTGGGCGAACAGTCCGCCCGTGTGTACGCGGCCTAAGGCTGAGTGAGCCACTCAACCAAGTGCGTCCTTTGACGTAATCGCACGCACCTTCTGCAAATTGCCACTTTGGCTCAAGCCTGTTGCTCCTGCCCTACCCCTACCAGCCCTGCGGAAGGGCCTGCCTCTTCCTCTGCCTGTCATTTTTTAAATGACCCTGTGACATACGTGTATGTCACCCCTATATACTGCACAGTCTCTAGAGAAGTGCAGTATGTATGTGGAAGAAGGTATATAACACCCGCTTCAATCTGTCATTTTTAGGGGCCACTGGTCTATCACCAGTTATAATACATTTTTTTTATTGCGTTTGTCACTCTTTGTAGTATCGCTGCAGAACCGCTCAGCAGTCACAATGCTGCACAGTGGAAATGCACTATACTATGCTTTCTATATGCGCAAGTATTTTATACGTGTATTACACACCTATGTAGTGCACACCAAATAGTATACCTATACCAGTCCTTAAAAGGACCTTTGTGGACCTAGTAGCTAGTGATTTGCAGACTGTCCCTCAGTCACTACACTGATAAAGGACTGCTGCAGAATAGGGCAGTAATCTGCAGCACAGCCCTGCACCAGCACCCTATATATTGTACGCCTATACCAGTCCTTACAAGGACCTTTATGGACCTAGTAGCTAGTGATTTGCAGACTGTCCCTCAGTCCCTACACTGATAAAAGACTGCTTCAGAAACCAGCAGTAATCTGCAGCACAGCCCTGCACCAGCACCCTATATATTGCACACGTATACCAGTCCTTACAAGGACCTTTGTGGACCTAGTAGCTAGTGATTTGCAGACTGTCCCTCAGTCCCTACACTGATAAAAGACTGCTGCAGAATAGGGCAGCAGTCAGCAGCAGTGCACCACAGCCCTATATATTGTACACCTATACCAGTCCTTACAAGGACCTTTGTGGACCTAGTAGCTAGTGATTTGCAGACTGCCCCTCAGTCCCTACACTGATAAAAGACTGCTGCAGAAACCACCAGTAATCTGCAGCACAGCCCTGCACCAGCACCCTATATATTGTACACCTATACCAGTCCTTACAAAGACCTTTGTGGACCTAGTAGCTGGTGATTTGCAGACTGTCCCTCAGTCCCAACACTGATAAAAGACTGCTGCAGAATAGGGCAGCAGTCAGCAGCAGTGCACCACAACCCTATATATTGTACACCTATACCAGTCCTTACAAGGACCTTTTTGGACCTAGCAGCTAGTGATTTTCAGACTGCCCCTCAGTCACTACACTGATAAAGGACTGCTGTAGAATAGGGCAGTAATCTGCAGCACAGCCCTGCACCAGCACCCTATATATTGTACACCTATACCAGTCCTTACAAGGACCTTTGTAGACCTAGTAGCTAGTGATTTGCAGACTGTCCCTCAGTCCCTACACTGATAAAAGACTGCTGCAGAATAGGGCAGCCGCCAGCAGCAGTGCACCAGCACCCTATATATTGTACACCTATAGCAGTCCTTACAAGGACCTTTGTGGACCTAGTAGCTAGTGATTTGCAGACTGTCCCTCTGTCCCTACACTGATAAAAGACTGCTGCAGAATAGGGCAGCAGTCAGCAGCAGTGCACCAGCACCCTATATATTGTACACCTATACCAGTCCTTACAAGGACCTTTGTGGACCTAGTAGCTAGTGATTTGCAGACTGTCCCTCAGTCCCAACACTGATAAAAGACAGCTGCAGAATCGGGCAGCAGTCAAGTATAATATTCTTTCTATATTTGGAAGAAAGTATATTATACGTGTACAACCATATATACTGTGCACCTATACAAGTCCTTAAAAGGACCTTTGTGGACCTAATAGTAATAGCTAGTGATTAAACTGACTGTCCCTGCTCCACAAAGTGTCCTGTCCCTACATTGACAAAAGACAGCTGCAGAATCAGTCAGCAGTGCACTCAGCAATCACCAGCACAGCAGTGCACCAGAACCCTATATACTTTACACCTATACCAGTCCTTAAAAGGACCTTTGTGGACCTAGTAGTAATAGCTAGCTAGTGATTAAACTGACTGTCCCTGCTTCACACAGCGTCCTGTCCCTCCCTACACTGACAAAAGACAGGCTGCTGCAATCACCAGCACAGCAGTGCACTGAACCCTACATACTGTACTACACCTATACCAGTCTTTAAAAGGACTTTTGTGGACCTAATAGCTAGCGATTTGTGTCACTACAGTCTCTCCCTGCTCCACACAGTCCCTGTCCCTAAACTGACATAAGACAGAATGTAAAATGGATGCCAGATCAGGTCTATTTATAAGGTAGGGGGTATGTCCAATTGTCCATGTGCTGAAATGTCTCAATTGGCTGTCCTCTACCCCATGATGACACCATGGGTCAAAGTTCTTTCACACTGTAAACACATATGTCCGCGGGGTGAACTGCGGCAATAGTCCGCCGATCGGGTGAATCGCAAACACGCCAAATTCGCCCCGAACCAACCGCCGGGCGAACAGTTCGGCCATCCCTAAATGTAACCATATGATTGATCAAACTATGTTGTAGCTTCTCCCTTTATTGCATTCCTGGGACCACTGTGGTCTCATTCCTTTCTTCTATGACACTACCTGTCTGGAGTTTGCATGTTCTCCCTGTGCCTGCCTGGGTTTCCTACAGGTACTCCAATTTCCTCCCACACTCCAAAGACATGCTGGTAGGTTAATTGGTTCCTGTCTAAATTGACCCTACTATGTGTATGTATGAATGTGAGTTAGGGACCTTAAATTGTAAGCTCCTTAAGGGCAGGGACTGATGTTAATGCACAATGTATATGTAAAGTGCTGCATAAATTGATGGCACCATATAAGTACCTGAAATAAAAATAATAAATAAAATAAATATCATTGGATAGGGTGAGGGATGAAGGTAGGGGGAGATAAGCAGCACAAGCACACTCTACTTATGTCACTTTCATGCGTTAAAACAATAGCAATCTGGATAGGTTTTCAAGCCTAATTAGTGTTTCTGTTTAAAGCTCTGGACTTGCAAGCGTCTCCCTGCCACCATAGACATTAGATTGTTCCCAGTTCAGATGAAGGCTGTATTGAAAGATTTCATCTCATGTCCATGGACAAAAGGCTATCTGAAACAGAAGCTTGTATAGAAGCATTCAAGTACTGCTAATTAGCTAAACAAGAGACAACTGCAGGTGCTAAGCAAAAATATATTTACTAACAGATGTTGTCAAAGGACACATGCCAGTTTTCTATCATATTATTTGTCTGTCCTCCTAGTGGATATTGCAGCAATTTTCCAAAGCACAGGGTGTCTTCAGCAGCCCAATAAAGGTGGACGTGCCTTGAAAACTTGCTGATTTCCACTGAAGTCAGCTTTTCCCACAAAACGTGTGAATCATTTTGGAGCATTACAGTTGACATAGTACTTTCCTTCACTAATATCTACTACGTTTAAATAAAGGCCCATACACATGATCAGACTTTTTGACAACAAACATGCAAATTAGCTGTTTTGGAGCAACATCCAACCGTGTGTACACTCCATCGGACAAATTTTTTCGGTTTTCATCTGACTTTTGTTGGCTGTGCGAATGGACAAACTTTCTGGCAACAAAAGACCGATGGAGCAAAGTCTGATCATGTGTACAGAAAACCATAGGACTTTTGTACAAAGTACAAACACGCATGCTCAGAAAAACCACATGATTTGGTGAAAGTTGGCTGAAAAAGTCCTGCTGTGTGTATGCAATACAAGTTCAGGGCTGAAGCCCTTTGCACAAAAATCCAAGGGAAAGTTTGTACAAAGTCCTATCGTGTGTATGAGGCTTTACAGAGGGATCAGGATCCTGCTAGTGTTTTTTGGGGTTTTGGTTAGCATGGGTCAAATCTTCTCTTCTGATTTTTTTACTTTGTGCCTTTGGGACTGACTATGGTGTACTGGATTCCTGAAAGAAATGTTAAGGCCCATACAAGCGATCAGACTTTTTGACAACAAACAGGCAAATTGCCTGTTTTAAGGCAACGTTCGACTGTGTATACGCTCCTTCGGATAAACTTTTTTGGTTTTCATCGGACTTTTGTTGGCTGTGTGAATGGACAAACTTTCCAGCAACAAAAGTCCGATGGAGCAAAGTCCGATCGTGTGTACAGAAAACCATAGGACTTTTGTACAAAGTACAAACACGCATGTTCAGAATCAAAAGAATGCAAAAGATCAGACAACAATACAGAAGTTGACCAAAGGAGGCGGTAAAGAGCAGAAAAAACACGTTATTTGGTGAAAGTTGTCTGAAAAAGTCCTGCCGTGTGTATGCAATACAAGTTCTCGCCGACAACCTTTGTACAAAAATCCACGGGAAAGTTTGTACAAAGTCAGATCGTGTGTATGAGGCTTTAGGGAGGATGATAGAGTTTTGTATGAGGAGCATACAGTACATTGAGAAATGTTCTAAAACAAAAACTGTACACAAGGACAAATAAAGGGGTGAATCTCCCAAGCTGAGAACAATTAAGGCTGAATTCATACTGACTTGCAGTAAAATACAGGCAAAATGGATGTACATTTCTATCCATTTCATGTGTTTTAACGCACGTTGATGTGTGTTAATGTACGTTTTAGCGTGCGTTAAAATGCTATGTATTTTGCATGTTTCCTGTCATATCACATCCTGTTCCTGGACAAAATTAATGGCAAGGCAAAGTTCTTTCTTTATTTGCGTTGTTCTGCGTTGATGTTCGTTTTAGATGCGTTGGGTTTCATTAAAATGCATACATGTTGCATTTTAACGCAACACAACGCAGAACAGCACACCATTGTAGTGTAAATAGGGCACATAGATGTAATTTGGAGCCTCTGTATGGGTTACCCAGAGCCCTGATTTTGGGAGAACGCCACTGCCCCCTTCACCTGGTGAAAGCGAACTTGGTTTTTTAAGATTATATACAGCTGTAAGAAATACTGATCATCCTATATATGAAAAATAAAGTATGTGACTCTCTCCCAGTATACCCCTGAAAAAAGGGTTGACCTCTTCTTGAAATGCGTTGAGACTGAGAGACATTGGGGGTTATTTACGAAAGGCAAATCCACTTTGCACTGCAAGTGCACTTGGAAGTGCAGTCGCTCTAAATCTAAGGGTTAGATCGGAAATGAGTGGAAGCTCTGCTGATTTTATCATCCAATCATGTGCAAGCTAAAATACTGTTTTTTATTTATCTTGCATTTCCCCCTCGGATCTACAACGGCTTTACTTCCAAACGCACGTTCAGTGCAAAGTGAATTTGCCTTTAGTAAATAACCCCCATTGCCATTACACTTATACAAAGTTTCATGCAATTTCAGCTGTCTTTGTTTTTAAGTAACTGTATGATCTATGTATTTTTAATGATTGTAATAAAATATATATTTTATAGAGATTTTACTTGGTGTCCAAGTTGCCTTTAAAGTTACATTGTACCTTTGGGGGTCAATCATTTTTCCTATCTATGTTTCTCGTTGATCTGCATTTTACAAGTGTACTAAAATGCAGAGCAACGCACTAGTTTAAATTAGCCTTAGAACGTAATAGATGGCTAACCCTTTCCCACTATCATCAAAGCTAAAAAAGTTTTTTACATTGTGAATAGCTGATTCTGAAAGTTTTTTGATTGTTTCCAGTTCTCTTTAAAAAAAAAAAAAAAAAAAAAAAAAAGGATTATATTTTCGTAGAGCTAAATTCAATGCTAACGCTTGTTTCATTAAATTGAACAGCACTTAGAAATAGATTTCAGTGTCTTTGATTGCAAAAACAAGTAGTACATCCTGTGTGGTATGATATCAGTTTTGAATGTATGACACGGTCATTTGTTCAATGTACCCCAAAGCCTTTTATATATTATTGATACACTTTAGTGTTTTGTTTCCAAGAGTACACAATAGCAACATTGATTTCAGATTAATAAATTGCATAGTCAAGATGTTTGTGGGAGTAGAGAATCATTGTGTGACGAGAAATGGTTATCATGTCCACTTCTTGAACATAAATGTTAAATGTTAATCTAGGGCAGATTGGATACAGCATGTGAGTTTGGTATTTCCAGTTCATTTATTATATTGACTATTTTATCAACAACTTCTAACAGCTTGGTAGAGGTCTACAGAAACTGCTAAGAGTAAAACAAATAACATGAAATTGATCTGAGAATGAGTTTAAACAATGCCAAGTAATTTTAAAGTAAAGAGAAAAAAATCTATTGAATTTATTATTGTTACGGCACAGGTAAAATTATTGTTGCATACAAAGCCAGATTAAATGAGAATCATAGTTTTTTAATGTGTTTTAACCACAAGTCCCTAGGCCTTTTTCTTTTTAAGTCCCAGAAATTTTTTTGTGTTTCAACAATTCCTCAATTCCACACATTATATTTTTTAGGTTTTGTAGTTTATCTTAGGCCGCGTACACACGCGGGGACTGTTCGCTCAACTTTGTCCGCTGAACAGTGTTTCGGCGGACAGTCCGCTCGTGTGTGGGCTTTCAGCGGACAGTTTCAGCGGACAGTCTGCTGAACAAAGTTTTTCGGAAATTCCGAAAAACTGTCCGCTGAAACTTTGTTTCAGCGAACAGTCCCCTCGTGTGTAGGCTTGTTCGTCAAACTAAGTTCCGCGCATGCTCAGAAAGGATTTACACGCCGAAGTTTGCATTGCAGTGTATAGGACGTCGTATTTTTCGTCCCGTCGTACGTGCCGTTCACGTCATCGTGCACGGTTTCAGCGGACTGTTCGTTCGTCGTGTGTGGGCAAGTCCGTCCATGCTAATTTTGAGCGGACTGTCCGCTGAAACTGTTTGACGGACAAAGTTGAGCTAACAGTCCCCGCGTGTGTACGCGGCCTTAAAGTGTTTGTTACCCCAACATTTCATATTCCTGATATGCCCGCTGTTCCATGTACTTGTGTAAAAAAGTATTCCGTTCTCTCTGTATTGCTTCCTTTGTGTAAAATCCCTGGTGACCACCCTAAGCAGGAGAACACACCGTGGTCAGTTCTCTAGCTGTGCTGGGAACTCAGCCTGCTCTCCTCCAATGATCAGACTTGTCCTAACATGATCCCCCCTGCACAGCCTTTCACTGGAAAGCTCAGTGTTCTGCTGCTTCTCCTCCCCCCAGCTCTTATGCAGCTGAGAACAGAGGAAATGTGATCAATTATAAATGTTTTTTTTTTTATATCTATACACAAATTTTTTGCCTTTCATTTCTATATTAAACTGAATGGACTGTTTTACAAGGTGATCGTTTACGACCACTTTAATGTATTAATTTTTTAAGACAAATAGTAATTTATTTATTTATTAACCACTTCCCGACCAGCGCACGGCGATATACGTCGACAGAATGGCACGGGCAGGCATATTGGCGTACAGGTACGTCCAATATTCAATGCCGCCGGCGGCGCGCTCCCACGCTGGTCAGGATCCCCGCGATCGTCTCACGGAGCGGCCGAATGGAGGAAATGCCGAGTAAACAGCATTTCTCCATTCTGCCTAGCAACTAGTGACGCTGATCTCTGCTCCATGTGATTGGAGCAGAGATCAGTGTTCACTAAATTAAAGCCCAACCCCCCCACAGTTAGTAACACACCCCTAGGAACACTTAACCCCTACACTGCCACCCACTGGTTAACCCCTTCACTGCCAGTGTCATTTACACAGGAATCACTGCATTTATATAGCAGTGATTACTGTATAAATGACAATGGTCCCAAAAATGTGTCAAAAATGTCCGATGGGTCCCCCACAATGTCGCAGTCACAATAAAAATCGTTGATCGCCGCCATTACTAGTAAAAAAAAAATAAAAAAAAATTATTAATAAAAATGCTATAAAACTATCCCTATTTTGTAAACGCTATAACTTTTGCGCAAACCAATCAATAATCGCTTATTGCAATTTTTTTTACCAAAAATATGTAGAAGAATACATATCGGCCTAAACTGAGGGAAAACATTTTTTTTTAAATATTTTTGGGGGATATTTATTATAACAAAAAGTAAAAAATAATGCGTTTTTTTCAAAATTGTCGCTCTATTTTTGTTTATAGCGCAAAAAATAAAAACCGCAGGGGTGATCAAATACCACCAAAAGAAAGCTCTATTTGTGGGAAAAATAGGACGTCAATTTTGTTTGGGAGCCACGTCGCACGACCGCGCAATTGTCAGTTAAAGCGACGCAGTGCCGAATCGCAAAAAGTGGTCTGGTCTTTGACCAGCAAATTGGTCCGGTCTGAAAGTGGTTAAATGTGTTTTCTGTAGGTTTTCCCCAGCACCCCTATATATTTACCCCAATGTTCTTTACTGTTGTGTAGCCGAATGGTAAAGTTCACAGTGAATATATGTATTATACTATAGGAGCTAATTTCATTTTAGATGCTGCATTACAACACATGCAAGAAAAAAGAAATGGTTGGCATAAAATGCATAAAAGCATGTGATTAACCCCTGGGTGCTGGCTGCACAAAAATATGTGGCCTCTCGGTGCCTGGGCCTTGGCGCAGAGAGCCCACATATTTGCGCGAATTGCGATCAATAGCGTTGTGCAGGAACGTGCGCCCTGCATGCTCCTGGCACAGTGATCAGCATCTAACCAAAAGCTCCTGATAACTGCATGAGATCAGGCATTTTTAGATCACATGACCGCCATGAAAGCCAATCACAGTGGTCACATGGTCTTAGGTAAAGACTGAACCGCTCCAGGTGGTGGACTGAAAATAACGCCCTCCTCGATGAGGAAGTAGCAGGTGCTGATTCAGTACAAAACAATCTTGGAGAAAGGAAAATCTGGACTCCAATTAACGCCTTAATAATGATCTTAAGCCACTTTCAGCCTCCCGGCATCTTAAACCTCTTAACCACTTCCCGACCAGCCGCCTCAGTTTTACTGCAGCAGAATGGCATGGGTGGGCAAATCGACGTTACCTTATGTCGGGCGTGCAGTCGCGATGATCGGATTAATTTTAGAACCGATCAGTCTCCACCGTATTAGTGTTACGGATGACACTGGTTAGCTGGTTATTTTTTTTTATAGCATCAGGACACCCGTCGCATATTACCCAATAAAGGTTTAACCCTCTGATCACCCGGCGGTTTTAGCGTCAGTCAGGGTCTGCGTCGCCCCAGGCAGCGTCAGATTAGTTCCAGTAGCGCTAACACCCACGCACGCAAAAATACACCTCCCTTAGTAGTATAGTGTCTAAACGGATTGATATCTTTGATCTGATCGGAACTATATTAGAGTCCCCAATAGTTTAGGGATCCCAAAAGGCTGCATGAAAAAAAGAACATTACAATATATGCCCAACAAGGACCAGCAACGTACGCTGGACTTTGAGTGGTTATACCAGAATGATGCCTGCAGGTTTAGGTATCATCTTGGTATCATTTTTTTCAGCCAGCGGTCAGCTTTCATGCAAAAGCAATCCTAGTGGCTAATTAGCCTCTAGAGTGCTTTTACAAGCAGTGGCAGGGAATATCCTCCCCCGCCATCTTTCATGGTTTATTCCAGACCTTCTGTCCCAACAGGGAACCCGAGAATGCAGCCAGTCGTTCCTCCAGCTGACCATAGAGCTTATCGGAGACCAGAATGGCTCCAATCATCTCTATGGCCTAAGAAAACGGAAGCTACGAGCATTTCATGACTTAGGTTTTGCCGGATATAAACAACGATACTGGGAAAGCATTTTATCACACCAATCTTGGTGTGGTCAGATGCTTTGATAGCAGAGGAGAGATCTAGGGTCTAATAGACCCCATTTTTTTTCAAAAAAAGAGTACCTGTCACTACCTATTGCTATCATAGGGGATATTTACATTCCCTGAGATAACAATAAAAATGGTAAAAAAAATGAAAGGAACAGTATAAAAATAAAATAAAAAAGCAAAATTATATAAAAAAGCACCCCTGTCCCCCTGTGCTCATGCACAAAGGCGAACGCAAGCGTCGGTCTGCTGTCATATGTAAACAGCAATTGCACCGTGCATGTGAGGTATCACCATGAAGGTCAGATTGAGGGCAGTAATTTTAGCAGTATACCTCCTCTGTAAATCTAAAGTGGTAACCTGTAAAGGATTTTAAAAGCTTTTAAAAATGTATGTAGTTTGTCGCCACTGCAAATTTGTGTGTAATTTTAAAGCATGTCATGTTTGGTATCCACGTACTCCGCATAAGATCATATTTTTTATTTCATCAAACATTTGGGCAATATAGTGTAGTGTATTAAAATAAAAAAAGTTTTTTTTCCCCCAAAAAATTGCATTTGTAAAATTGCTGCACAAATACTGTGTGAAAAAAAAATGTGTGAAAAAAAAATTGCAACATCTACCATTTTAATCTGTAGGTCCTTTGCTTTAAAAAAATATATAATGTTTGGGAGTTCAAAGTAATTTTCTAGCAAAACAAATATTTTTTCATGTAAACAAAAAGTGTCAGAAAGGGCTTTGTCTTCAAGTGGTTAGAAGAGTGGGTGATGTGTGACAAAAGCTTCTAATGTTGTGCATAAAATGCCAGGACAGTTCAAACCCCTCCCCCCCAAATTACCCCTTTTTGGAAAGTAGACACTCAAAGCTACCCGCTGATAGGCCTGTTGAGTCCATGGAATATTTTATATGTTGCCACCAGTTTCAGGAAAGTAACAAACTTTTTTTTTGCACAAAGTTGTCACTTAATGATATATTGCTCATTGGCATATGTAGAATTACACCCCGAAATACATTCTGCTACTTGGGGATACCACATGTGTGAGACTTTTTGGGAGCCTAGCCACGTACAGGACCCCAAATTCCAAGCACAAACTTCAGGTTTTCTAAAGGCGTAATTTGGTCAAAATGGGGTCATTTGGGGGGGGGGGGGGGGGTTTGCTATCTGGGCATTTCACTCCTCGCTGCCTATCACAGTTTCGGAGGCCATTAAATGCCCAGATAGCACAACCCCCCCAAATGACCCCATTTTGGAAAGTAGACACCCCAAGCTATTTGCTGAGAGGCATTTTGAGTATTTTGAAGATGTCACTTTTTGTCACAATTTTGTTTCAATTTTGAAAATTGAAAAAAAGGAAAAGAAACATTTTTCATTTCTTTCTTCATTTTCAAAAATGGACCCTTTAGGGGGTAGCTGATAATTTGACCGCCGTGATTGGCTGTAACAGCAGTCACATGATTGGAAAGCTCCCGATTACATGTATACACCAGGAGCTTTCCAGTATCCGCTAACTACTGTGCTAGGAATGCGCAGGGAGCACGCTCTCAGGACTGTAAGTTGATTTAGCAGGGCCACATATATGTGGCCACTTGGTTTTAAGGCCCTAAGGGTACTGATAATTATTTGCAGCTCTCTAGTATCATATGCTATTCAAGAGTGAAGTACTTGCTACAGTACCTGTTTATAGTACCTCCTGTGCAGTCGCAGGCTTATGGGATTGTTTTTTTTTTTTTCCATACTGGATTTTTCTAAAGATGTCCTTTTGTGATTTTACTATTAACCACTTCAGGACCGCCGTATTGCCAATGTACGTCAGCACCATGGCACAGGCAGGCACAATCACGTACATCTACGTGATTGCCTTCCAGCGGGTGGGGGGTCCGATCGGACCCCCTCCCGCTGGTTACGGCGGTCCGATTCGGTCCAGGAGCGCTCCGTGATGAGGGGATGGCTGTTGGTTTTCGGCCACCCCCTCTGGATCGCTCATGGCCAATGAGAAGCTTCCTCCCCTGTGTATTGTTTACACAGGAAGGAGGAAGTGATGTCATTCTCCTCGGGGCGGTCTTTTTGACCGGACTACGAGGAGAAGAGTAAAAGTAAGTGTGCACCAACACTACACTGACATGTAGGTACACACAGGCACACAAACCCCCCCCCCGATCCCCCCCCCGATCGCCCCCGATCCCCCCCCGCCCCCCCTCCCCCCCCCAGTCACAGTGTCACTGATTGCATTGATCATTTCTTTACTGATCAATGCATTCAGTGTCAGTTGTGACAGTAAAAACTGTCAGGACAGTTAGTGTTAGGTCCAGGGTAGCCCCCTATCACCCCCCAATAAAGATTTAACCCCCTGATTGCCCCTAGAGTTAACCCTTTCACCCCCTTTTGCCAGTGTCACTAAGCGATCATTTTTCTGATCGCTGCATGTGTCGCTAGGTAGCTAGTTATTTTTTTAGGTTCACCGCCAGGTTTTTATAGCGCTAGGTACCCCGATATACTACCCAATAATGGTTTTAACCCCCTGATTTCCGCTAGTTAACCCTTTCACCCCCTTTTGCCAGTGTCACTAAGCAATAATTTTTCTGAACGCTGCATCAGTGTCGCTAGTGTCGCTAGGTAGCTAGTTATTTTTTTTAGGTTCACCGCCAGGTTTTTATAGCGCTAGGTACCCCGATATACTACCCAATAATGGTTTTAACCCCCTGATTGCTGCTAGTTAACCCTTTCACCCCCTTTCACCAGCGATCACAGTATAAGTGTCACTGGTGACGCTGGTTAGCCAGTTAGTTATTTAGGTTCCCCGTCAGGTTTTTATATAGCGCCAGGGACCCCCATATACTACCTAATAAAAATTTGAACCCCCTGATTGCTCCTAGTTAACCCTTTCACCACTGATCACCGTATAAGTGTTACGGGTGACTCTGGTTAGTTTGTTTTTTATAGCATCAGGGCACCCACCATTTATTACCCAATAAAGGTTTAACCCCCTGATCACCCGGCGGGTGATATCAATTAGGTTTTAGGGTCAGGGTCTGCGTCGCCCCAGGCAGCGCTAGGTTAGTGCCAGTACCGCTAACACCCACACACAAAGCATACACCTCCCGTAGTGGTATAGAATCTGAACAGATCAATATCTGATCTGATCAGATCTATACTAGCGTCCCCAGCAGTTTAGGGTTCCAAAAAAACGCATTGTTAGCGGGATCAGCCCAAATACCTGCTGGCACCTGCGTTTTGCCCCTCTGCCCAGCCCACCCAAGTGCAGTATCGATCGATCACTGTCACTTACAAAACACTAAACACATAACTGGAGCGATCGCAGAGTCAGGCCTGATCCCTGCCATCGCTAACAGGTTTTTTGGTAGCATTTTATATTCAAATCCGGAAGGCAGTGCTTGGTTTTCGGGGTCCCGTACGTGGCTAGGCTCCCAAAAAGTCCCCCACATGTGGTATCCCCGTACTCGGAAGAAGCAGCAGAATTTATTTTGGGGTGTAATTTGACTTCTGCCCATAGCATGTGTGAGCAATATTTCATTTAGTGACAACTTTGTGCAAAAAAAAAAAAAGTTTGTAATATTCCCGCAACTTTTGGCAAAATATAAAATATTCCATGGACTCAACATGCCTCTCAGTAAATAGCTTGGGGTGTCTACTTTCCAAAATGGGGTCATTTGGGGGGGTTTTGTGCTATTTTGGCATTTTATGGACTTCGAAACTGTGATAGGTAGTGAGGAGTTAAATCAAAAATTTGCACCCTTAGAAATCCTGAAGGTGGTGATTGGTTTTCGGGGTGCCGTGCGCGACTAGACTCCCAAAAAGTCCCACACATGTGGTATCCCCGTACTCAGGAGAAGCAGCAGAATGTATTTTGGGGTGTCATTTCACATATGCCCATAGCATGTGTGAGCAATATATCATTTAGTGACAACTTGGTGCAAAAAAAAAAAAGTTTGTAATATTCCCGCAACTTGTGGCAAAATATAAAATATTCCATGGACTCAACATGCCTCTCAGTAAATAGCTTGGGGTGTCTACTTTCCAAAATGGGGTCATTTTGGGGGGTTTTGTGCTATTTTGGCATTTTATGGCCTTCGAAACTGTGATAGGTAGTGAGGAGTTAAATCAAAAATTTGCACCCTTAGAAATCCTGAAGGTGGTGATTGGTTTTCGGGGTGCCGTGCGCGACTAGACTCCCAAAAAGTCCCACACATGTGGTATCCCCATACTCGGGAGAAGTAGCGGAATATATTTTGGGGTGCAATTCCACATATAACCATGGCATGTGTGAGCAATATATCATTTAGTGACAACTTTTTGTAAAAAAATTTTTTTTTTTTTTTTGTCATTATTCAATCCCTTAGGACAAAAAAAATAAATATTCAATGGGCTCAACATACCCATCAGCAATTTCCTTGGGGTGTCTACTTTCCAAAATGGGGTCATTTGGGGGGGATTTGTACTGCCCTGCCATTTTAGCACCTCAAGAAATGAGATCGGCAGTCATAAATTAAAAGCTGTGTAAATTCCAGAAAATGTACTCTAGTTTGTAGACGCTATAACTTTTGCGCAAACCAAAAAATATACGCTTATTGACATTTTTTTTACTAAAGACATGTGGCTGAATAAATTTTGCCCTCAATGTATGACTAAAATTTAGTTTATTCGATTTTTCTTATAACAAAAAGAAGAAAATATCTTTTTTTTTCAAAATTTTCGCTCTTTTTCCATTTATATCGCAAAAAAAAAAAATCGCAGAGGCAATCAAATACCATCAAAAGAAAGCTCTATTTGTGGGAAGAAAAGGACGCAAATTTCGTTTGGGTGCAATATTGCATGACCGCGCAATTACCAGTTAAAGCAGCGCAGTGCGAAATTGCAAAAAGACCTCTGGTCCTTAAGGTATTTATTGGTCCGGAGCTGAAGTGGTTAAACAGATTAGGTAATTTTATTATATGGCTAAATTTGTTGACATCATGCCATCCAGTCCTGACCACCAGTAAGTAGAGTAAGTGGCTGAATCCTTTTGTATTTGTGCACTTTAGATTGGTAGATTAATCTACCACAGTGCACATGCTGCTAAAAAATAGGTCTGTTACTGGCTGATAATGAGGTTATGCTTATATATCAAACGGCAACTTACTTTTGTACTATTTTATTTAACAGTTAGTATAGTAGCTGCTGAAATGTTCCTGCTAAATAGCAGTGATTTTCTGGTGTAATGCCAGGACAAAAACATTGCACCAGATGTATCATCATTGAGAGAAATCCCAGGGAAAGCAGAGAGGGTATGTTATGTTCTTACATCTGATGCTGTTTATTTTTCCATTTACGCACAAGGGAATTTTTTGGTGCGCTGCCCATGTACAAATCCGCAAAACATATGATACTATTGTGAATGTACAAGAATGTGGTAGCCTAAATGTGAATTAATGAATCAGAAACATTGCAGCTGTAGCCAGTCTACAGCTGCTTACAGCATATTTTAAATGCTCAGTACGTATCTTGCACATGTGTACATACATAATGTGAAGAAGATATATTAAAGAAAATCTATAGCAGCATAGACCTTCATTTTACAACATTAGCAATGTTTTAGGAATACAAATAATATTTATTTTTGAAAATAATGAGCTTCCCTGCTGACAGCTGAATGAAAAACAAACATTGCATGTAATAGATAAATGTGAAAAAAAAAAACGTGGGGTACCAAACGCGTTGCAAGATTTGCAATGGTTGCTTTTCTCTACATCGAGGGTATATGCATTTACCGCAGGATGTAAAAACATCTGCAATTAATAAGCAAAATAAATTATATATAAACAAGTATACAGTGAGAATACAGATTCATAAAAAAGATTGCATATCATCACACCTTGTGCTATACACAAATATTGTTTTAAACAACTAATTGTATGACTGTTTGAAATGTCTTGCATCCAGATTAGTCAAAATATGCTGCGGCTGTTAGCCCCCTCGGCCCTTAGTTCAAGGAAGTGAAACAACACGCCAATCAGATTGCGGCTGGTCCCAGTAGGGGGAAAGGATTGGTCCCTCACAGAGGCACCCCGGCATGGCCCTCTGAGAGAATACCCTCTATGTAACCCCATAAAAAGAAAAGAGAAAAAGAGGAGGCTAGTTATCAAACTAATATGTGAACTCAATTACTGAACAACAGTAAACCTCAAAGGATTATGTGGATCAAAAATAGATAGATTATAACTAGAGGCCAGTTTCCATATGTATGGGAAAATACACATCTATAATAGTGGAGAGATGAAAAAATTAGGTAAAAAGAGGGGGGATATAGGGAATGTGTATACCACTATATCCATGTGTATATAGGGCATTAACATGCCACCAAAACAGTATATCTGTATATACATGAATGTTTGTAAAAAATGAATAGATAGTTTATATATACTTAACCAGGGGGGAGGCGCAATATGGGGGCGGGGAGAGAAAGATGAAAAAGAGAAAGGACCTACCAATACCATCCAAACCACGTAGTACACCAGGGAGCTTGAAAGGGCCAACAAGTGGCCAAACGGACAGCCTGCAATCTAATACAAAAAAAATAAGAGAAATTGAAACAAAGGTATAATTAGGTGAGGCTTAAAAACCTGGTGGATGCCATAGACAGAAGTGCGCAGGTAAAGTACATATACAGGACAGTCTATGGTCCACCAGGAAGAAGCAAGGACGATTGGATCATAACATCCAATTGTTCACCTGGTGTGTGTATGGACAAAGTTCGGCAGGTCCTCATTCAACCCACCCAAACAGCATCACAAACCAACTGGAAGGCAGATAGATTTTATGTGTATGATTGATTGGCTAACTGCCAATCAGAACACACACACATGCAGAGGGGCGGGGCTTGCCGGCGTGTCCGCGAGACGATTGGCACGCGGGCGATGCCTCCAAGCACGCTAGACCAATAGAAATTGTGTTGGCGATGGCAGTGACATCCTGCGCCAAAGATCAGGCGCAGTGATTTCATGCCCTGAGTCCCGGCCTGGAGGGCCGGAACTAGCATGCAGGCTGCGCTGTCCCATGCCACCCTCCCGCAGCTCATAAACAAAGGTCACGTCCTCAGTGAGAGGTCCGGACACATGACACCATGTAAACAAAAGGACACCCATGCAATAAAGACACGAGCGGCCCCCGTGTGCCGCATGGGGAACCAAAAGGAGAGGGAACCGGACGCAATGATGGCAAAACATGCCACTAACATTCAGAGGGGGCTAGAAACCATGGGACATGTAACCATGAGAGGACAAAAAAAAGGAAACAATAAGCAAAAAGGATATGTAATTAGTATCAAAGGAAAATACATAAATTCAAATGCATGGTTGATTAGCAACAAACAATCAGGGTAGAACATAAATATCTCAAGCCCAGGAAAGGGAGAGCGGGCTAGCACAACCCCAAACCATACCAGGTCACATGCCCCAAAGCACCTTGTTCCCATGCTGATGGGGGCAAGGGCCTTTTCCCTATAACCCTGGGCTGTGGGGGTCTGTGGAAAGGGAGCTTATCAGAATCTGGAAGCCCCCTTTAACAAGGGGGCCCCATATCTGCCCCCTCATGTGAATGAGTATGGGGTACATAGTACCCCTACTGATTCATCAAAATAAAGTGTCAAAAAGAAATAAAAGCACACACAGTCTTTGACAATTCCGTTATAAAAAAAAAAAAAAAAAAACAATGTTCCATGATGTAGATCCATCATCAATCACTATGCCCGCTGCACCGTCGGATCTGAAAAAAAGAAAAAAGAAAACGTTCCGTCAGCAACAAAGGCTAACTGCTGACTGCCTGCTCTGCAATTTGACAGTTCTTAAATAGTTAAGGGACGAGGCCACTTGGCGACTTTACCTGGTATGATGTCACACGAGGTGGTACCAGGTGGCTCCCCCCTTACATATTTAAGAATCGTCAGATGGTTGAGCAGGCATCTGAGAGTTAGCCTTCATCATGGGCAGAGCTTTTTTCATGGACCAGCGGTGTGGAGGGGTGGCTTTATGATGATCGATCTACATCAGGGACATTTTTTTTTTTTTTTTAATAAAAGAAATGTCAAAAACTATGTGTATGTTTTTATTTCTTTTTGATACTTTCTTGGTAAATTATTAAGTTCTATACACGGTACAGATGCTTTACATGCAGATTAAGGGCAGACCCCCCCCCCCCCCCCCAAGGCACTATATTTAAAGGAATTTTTCATTTCTATTGTTTCACTTTAAGCTTTATTAAAATCACTGCTCCTGTAAAAACAATCTTTTTAAAAAAAAATTTTTAGTTTGCATTGATAAATGTCAAACCCTTTTTATGGCCAATAACTTGCATGTAAGCCTTCAAAATGGAGACTTTTGATTTTTCAAGTTCGGGTCTCATAGACTTTAATAGGGTTAGGTTCAACTCTAGTTGTAAGTACTGCCTTTCTGCTGGCCACTGCTTTCCAAAACTTCCTGGATTCCCTTTATGATTTGCAGCTTCACCTCTGCTATTTACTTTTAATTTATAAAAACTATATATCCCATGGTACCTTGCTGTCAACAAGCAATAATTCCTGTATTGACTCCACCTCCTGACACTCCTCCTCTCGGGACCTCTGTAGGTCAGAAGGCAGCCTCTGTGAAATGTGTGACACAGCAGTGCCTACTGTGAATGTATGAGAATCTTCGCAAAGTAAGTTTACAAACTTTTAGATTATTTACAGTAACAGGAGCTGGATAGAAGTAATTTAAATACTAATAATTATATACAAATTATACAAATACTTGAAATAATTCAAATACAATGTAGAAATGAATATATGATTCTACATTTTGACCACATATATGATTTAATACCAGTTTCTTGAAGATGTTGGAATCTAGCTTAAGCAATTCTTTTGCATTTATTAACCTCCCTGGCGGTATGATTAGTTCTGGTTTTAGGTACTGAAAGCGGTACAATTATTTTGCATGGAAATTTGGCGTTTTATATTGCAGTCCTGTAATTCTTAGGAATAACTCTCTTAAATCTGTTCAAACCAGAGTCTAGCAGACATCCCCGGTATGATAAAGTTTATAATATAATAAATAATAATAAAAATTATTCAATAATGTAATCAAATCCAAAAACACTGAAATTTGCTCATTTGCAGAATTGTCGCTGTCATTAGATTTAGTGTTTGATGACGAATTTCCCCACAAATCGCTACCGCTCAATTCTGCAAGTGATTATAATTTATTATCTCTGTTTTCTAGTTGGTCTAAAACCATTCTTGACATAAAGGGACACTTTTTGGTTGCTATGGACAATCTCCAAATTCCAGGCAGAAAAAAAACTGTATTTATAATATAAAAGTGCATGCAGGGCATTGCACAGACCACTAGGGACAAAGGGGATGTGTATTTTTTTATACAGTACTGTAATCTGTAAGATTACAGTACTGTGTGTGTTTTGTGTGTTTTTACTTTTTTGAATGTAGCGCCGATCTCCGCTTCCATGCGCCGTAACGTCGCAGGGAACGGAGCTCTGCGGCATTCGGGCACTGTGTGAATCGGGCGGAGGACAGCTCGATCACAGAGCGCGGAGGACATCGCTGGATCCAGGGGACAAGGTAAGTAACTTCTCCCTGTGTCCTCCCTGTATCCAGCGATGTGATCCCGAGTCTGTCTCGGGGTTACCGCTCGTGGAACTAAACTCCCAGCCCGAGCCAGACTCAGGATTACCGATAGGGAGGTTAAACTAAATTCAAAAAGGATGCTCGCCCCTATACACATCAAACAGTGAAAAGTCATAATATTCTCTGTAAGAATAAATGATAAAAGTGAAAAAAATCCTTTAAATCCTTAAAATGTAATGAATAATTAGAATGCAAAAATGTGTTACATTTTAATAATAAAAATGCTGATGTGAAGTCTATTAACCAGCCAGTGTTAGCCAATCTCTGTGTCTATAAAGCGAATAAGACGTGTATAAGTGACTATTTTGTTCTTCCACACCCCATATGTTGTGCTCCACCACACCACTGCACTCACCAGAGCAATGTGCCAAACTTCTGTTTGGAGCTGATAGGGTTAACAGCCATTGACCAAAGGCTTGTTAATACCTGTTACCAAGTCACCAAATGCATTTATTATGCATTTAATTGATTTCCATTGACTCATATGGGCCTATCAAAGCACTAAAAAAATGCAGAAAAATGGACATGTTTTATTTTTAAAATAGGAATGTACTGCAGTGCTGAGATGGGAACAGACACTGTTTTTATCATGGTGGTATACATTGATATTTTAAATAAATGCATAACTGCTTTCATTGGAGTTTTTTTTTTTTTTTCTGCCTGTTGTTCAAAAGTTTAGCTTCAGTCTTATAGTTTTCTAAATGTCACAGCAATAAGCATACAATATATGAACGTACCCACCAGTTAATAAAACAGATTTTTTTTTTTTGTTTCTCATTTCTCGACACTTGACAGTATGTTGTTTAAAAAATAAAGGTAATAGGCACCCAATCATTGTCAACAGAATATGGAACTTGAAAATGTCTGCCACTCACTTGCCACCGTCTAAGGAGTTCTTAGCACAGCAGAAACAGCTCTATTGACAATATATCTCCTCTGGGAATATAAATATTTTAGAATGGATGAGCTGTCAAGACCTATTACATGTAATGCATTTTGACAGCAAAAATGAAACAAATTTCCAGCTTAGATTTTCTTTTTTGGAGTAGAAAATTGAAAAAAATAATATAAGGTGGCCAGAACTGGCCAGACTTTTGCATGTGTTATGGAGGTGATTGTAGCCATATTAGTGGACTTGCGACTGAAGCGATTGAGTACTGTCCTTGATACTTTTTTTATTTGCACTAAAATTATTTTTTTCAGGACAATCTTTTGCGGTATGTCCCCTTCTTCAAGGTTCAAGCAGTACTAATTCAACTAATTCACAAAGAATTTGGCAGAACGTTGAAAAAGACAAAGACAATCTTTGAGTGGAAAAAAAAACACACACAGACAAATGTACATGGCAATAGTAATAAAACTAGCATAGTTTGTGATATAAGATAGAGGAAGAGACTGGGTGTGGGGACGTCACAGAGGGGGTCTTAAACTGTTGGATAATGAGTAAGAAAACCCATGTCTAAATTCAGGCCATTATTTTTTGCGTGAAATAGAACTACCATTCTTAGTTCAAAAGTTTTCCTACCCTGAATAGTTTTGAAATTCCCTTGAAGAACTTAGACATTGAGGTCTTTCATATTGTGGTCCAGTTGTGAGAAATGATGTCCCACAGGTGTGCAAAACTCATCTTTTTTATGTTCTTTGATGGTATGTCTGTGCAAAGTCATCCCTGTTTGTAACTTCTGTCCTGTTTCACCAACATAAGATCCTTTCCTACATGTATTATCTAAAATTAGTTGAATTAGTACTGCTTGTACCTTGAAGAATCGGACATACCATGAAACCTTGTGTTGAAAAATTGTATGTTAGCGCAAATACAAGAAGTCATGGACAGTACCCGATGTGTTAAGGCAAAATCTAATATTGCTTTCCCAATTGTGAGGCTTACCGGTAGTTTTCACTTTCTGGTAAACCCTCAGTATTTATTTTCAATAAGATTTCTCTTATTTGTAGACATCCTTACCAGGCTTCTAACATACTTTTGGGGGCAGCTGCAGGGAGCTCAGTTCTGGAATAGGAATGCCCCCCCAGAATAATACCAATGTTATGGGTAAAATGTCAGAGGAGATGTGAGAGCAAAGAGAGGAAATGGTTATGAGATGGTTATGAATTTTACAGATTGTGCATTCATTAAAGTAAAGAAAATTAGGGATAGTGATTGAAGTGATGAGAATTTGCAGAGATATAACTTTTTCTCGAGATTCGCCTCTATCTCCTAAGAATAGAACCACATCATCTGCACATAATGCTTGTTTTTATATAGGTTGCCACTTATAAAGTCAGAAATCACAGTTTTTAATGAGGTACACCAGGGTTAGCAACAGCCAAGAGAAGGAATGACAGAGGCTCTCCTGTTTCATACATGATATAATATAAATGGGGCAGATAGCTAGTCTTTAACCCTAACCCAGGAAGAGTTGGAATAAACAAGCTTAATCCATTTTTATAAATGTTCTTCCAATAGATAATGTTGCTCAATGCTGTCAAATGCTGTTGCTACATCTAGTGACAGTAAAGCTCTGTAGTCTGAGTTTTCAATAGGAATTTGCAGGTTTAAAAAAAAAAGACAACTCATTTATACCAGTGGACTTAGACATAAAGCCTGTTTTGTAAAGATTTTACAAAAACATTATTTTAGTAATCACCTTTGATAATCCTGTCTGTTGATTTCATTTTAGTTAGTAATTTAACATCCATGTCAGTAAACTAATGGGGAGATAAGAGTTTTGGTTGCATTTTATCTTTAAAGCATTTTAATATCACCACTAAAATTATATATATATATGTAGAAAGGCCAGTATGGTGGCCTGAATTTATGGGAGGAGCCCGGAGGGTATTTAACCAGCCCGCTCGCCTGTAGTCTTTGTCGGTTTCCGGTGCGCGGCACGACGTCACTAGGCCGACTCTTCAAAACTCATTAGCGTCCGTGAGTTACTGTTTCGTAGTTGTTCGAGGTCCTCGTTCCCATTTGCAATTCACGTACTAACGCGTCGATTCGGCTGTCGCAGGTAGGGTTTTTCGGTTGACTTGTCATTTCATACATTGTAAATGTCTCGTCACTAAACCTCCATATCAAACTTACGAGTTATTCGTAAAACCCTACACACAGCCGCGACGTCTGTCTACTACTCGTAACGTTATCATACTAAACATTTCTTTTGTGTTTGTGTACCTCACACCGACGGAAAGACACAGCTTCGTTTAGGCGTGTCTCGCTGTTTTTGCTCCACAGACTAATCGATGTTTCTCGTGGATTTGATGGACACCGGTCAGTGCCATGTCAAGGCCGAACCATTTCAACCATTTCAAACCATTTCAGATCATTTCAAATCATTTCACTCTCACCTACCGCGCTCCGATTCGAATCCAGTCGCATCCACAATGCACCGATTCGTCCTGGTGCGCCCCAGTTGTTTTTTCGGCCTCATTTCAGTACATGCTCCAGAGTCCCATTTGTTGAGTCACCGACTCATGCCTCTGTCATGGTAAATCATTTCACTGTCACGTATCACGTTCCGATACGAATCCAGTCGCATCTATGATGCACCAATTCGTCCGGCGTGCCCCAGGTATTTTTCTGCCTCATTTCAGTACATGCTCCAGAGTCCCATTCGTTGTCAGTCGCAGGTTGCAGCGCACCGATTCGTGCCTCTGTCATGGGAAATCATTTCTCTGTCACGTATCACGTTCCGATACGAATCCAGTCGCATCTACGATGCACCAATTCGTCCCGGCGTGCCCCAGGTATTTTCGGCCTCATTTCAGTACATGCTCCAGAGTCCCGTTCGTTGTCAGTCGCAATCGCGGCACGACCGATTCGGGCCTCTGTCATGGCAAACTTTTGTCACTCATTTCACTGTCACTTACCACGATCCGATTCGAATCTAGTCGCATCCGTGATGCACCGATTCGTTCCGATGTGCCCCAGTTGTTTACGGCCTCATTTCAGTACATGCTCCAGAGTCAGGATTCATTATCGGTTGCAGGTTTCGGTTCCCTGATTCATGTCTCTGTCATGGGAAATCATTTTCACTGTCACGTATCACGCTCCGATACGAATCCAGTCGCATCGTGCAATTCGTCTCGGCGCGCCCAAGGTATTTCAGCCACATTTCAGTACATGCTTCAGAGCATGCACGATTAACGGACAGTCGCAACAGCGGCATGATCGATTCGTGCCTCTGTCATGGCAATCAAAATAATTTCACCGCCACGTACCGCGCTCCGTTTCGAATCTAGTTGCATACATGCACCGATTCATTACGGTGTGCCCCAGTGCTTTAGCCTCATTTCAGTGCATGCTCCAGAGTCCGGTTCATCATCAGTCACAGTCGCGGCACGACCGGCTTATGCCTCTGTCATAACAGATTTTTAATTAAATTGACCATCATATACCGTGCCCCGATTCGAGTCGGTCGCATCCGACATGCACCGATTCGTTCCGGTGTGCTCCAGTTGTTTTCATTCGTACGACCGATTCATATTGGATTCATTCCATACACATCTAAGAAACAACTTCTTGCAAATCGCTGCTAGCACGCACCTAAGCATACACTCCCTGCAATCATTGCAAACACATTCCCAGGCACAGACTTCTTGCAATCGTTGCAAGCACGCATTCAAGCATGGACGTCTTGCAGTCGTTGCAAGCACGCATTCAAGTGTAGACTTCTTGCAATCGTTGCAAGCACGCATTCAAGCATGGACGTCTTGCAGTCATTGCAAGTACGCAAACAAGCGTAGACTTCTTGCAATCGCTGCAAACACGCATCCAAGCGTAGACTTCTTGCAATCGCTGCAAGCACGCATCCAAGCATAGACTTCTTGCGAATCGTTGCAAGCACGCATTTAAGCATAGACTTCTTGCAATCGTTGCAAGCATGCATTCAAGCATGGACGTCTTGCAATCGTTGCAAGTACACATACAAGCGTAGACTTCTTGCAATCGTTGCAAACACGCATCCAAGCGTAGACTTCTTGCAGTCATTGCAAGCACGCATCCAAGCGTAGACTTCTTGCAATCGTTGCAAGCATGCATCCAAACATAGACTTCTTGCAATCGTTGCAAGCACACATTCAAGCATAGACCTCTTGCAATCATTGCAAGCACGCATTCGAGCATAGACCTCTTGCAATCGTTGCAAGCAGATGTCCAGGCACAAACTTATTGCAATCATTGCTAGCAGGCAGTTCTGGCTAGCTCAATAGATTGCTTTAGGAAAAGCCTGGATACTTTCCTAAATGTACATTATATTAAGGGGTACTTATATTTATAGGTAAAGTTGATCCAGGATAAAATCCGATTGCCTCTCGAGGGATCAGGAAGGAATTTTTTCCCCTGCTGTAGCAAATTGGGCTATGCTCTGTTGGGGTTTTTTGCCTTCCTCTGGATCAGCTGTGGGTGTAGAATTGGGTGTGTCGGGTTGTGCGATACTTTATTTATTTGATTTGTGGTTGGACTGGATGGACTTCTGTCTTTTCCGACCTGGCTACCCATGTATCCTACCATAACTACGCATCCTGGTGTAACTCCTTGCAATCGTTGCAGGCACGCATCCTAGCATAACATCTTGCAATCGTTGCAAGCACGCATCCAAACACACGTTCAAGCACAACTCCTGCAGTCTTCGCAAAGCACATGCGGTAACACGAATTTCTCACAGTCACTACGAACACATCTCCAGTGACAAACTCCCGTGCAATTGTCCCAAGCACACGTTTAAACACAACTTTTGCAATCATGCCAAGGCTCGCGACTTAGCATAACTTCTTGCAATCGTTCTTTTGCAAGCACATTCTCAGTGGCACACAAACTGGCTACACGTCGTTTTCAGCAGCACTTAATTGGCCACTTGTCTCCTGTGGCTTTTCTTACAAGCCACTCACCGTTTTCTGTCTATCTGTCTCTCCCTTAGGACAGTTGAGTGCAACTTCCGTCCTGCACCAGGATCATGTTGACACACGCAACTGGCTTCTTCCTGTAACATGCTCAGGCTATATCTAGCCAGCGTTCAGCATTTCTTATCCTTACAGGGCACGGAGAGCCATCTGTCTTTACGGCCCATACAGCAAGATCCCCACTATGAGGCATCCAGAGGCATCGGCCCATAGCCAACGGCAAATGTTCGCCCCTTAACAACTGCCATCTTTAGGGACATATAAAATCCTCGCATATTCCCCAGTCTAGTCATCCAAGCGGCCATCTACCTGGCCCTTTGTTGTTTTCCATGGCCTAGCCAATTTATTGTTAGTAGCACTGGCAGCCAGGTTCTACACAGACACCACCTGACGAATGTTCAAATCTGCAATACGGGCCATTCCCCAGGGTCGATCTTTATGTCACGCCTCCTGATCTTCCTCTCACGGACACAGGACCCCTCTCAGATCCTTAATTTAGATGCCGTGGCAACAGCAGACCTATCAATGACGGAAGGTTCCTTACTGCATGGATTGGTGTAGCGATGTTTAGACCATCTACGATGCCCCTGTCACCCCTGGTAGTAACAGATGCCGCAGCCTCCACAGGCTTCGCTGCAATTTTTGGCCACCACTGGTTTACAGAACCATGGCATCAGGGATACTCCTAAACCCCGGGTTTGCCTGGACTTCCTCCCTCTTCAAGCTATACCCGGTCATGACAGCCTCTCGACTCTGGGGTCATGTCAGGACAGGACAGGCCGTGGCTTTCACCACCGACAACTGGGCCTAGGTTCATCTTGTTGATGAAGCCAGGTCTGGACCGCTCTCGGTTGTGTCCTTCCTGTGCAGACTGCTGCAGTTATCTTGGCGGCACCAGTTTAATGTCCATTGTATGTTCATTCCAGGCCTTCAGCAATCCTGCAGGCCAAGTTCTGCATAGTCGTCACTTGGCTCGCTACCAACACCGTTTCATCCTCCACCTTGCAGTTTCTAAAAACCCAGCAATCTGGCTCCAGGATAGACGTCCATTTCTATAGAACAAGCAGTGCTTGGTGTCGAGTAATCATATTCAACTACCTACTGTCACTCCTACCGGAACGGGTAAACTCTAGTCCCCTATTGCCTTTTCGTGCTAACACTTGTGTACCTGCCAGTTTCCCAAACACATGGGGTTCTTCTACGCAGCCTACACCTCGACCCCGGTCCGTACCGTGGTCACTCTTTAGTATTTGAGCACCCTTGGCAGCATGTTGGCATGGGTCCCAAGTCACGTCATTGAGAGACTAAGCAGTTGGAACCCTGCCTACCTCACCCGGTACATCCCCAATCCTCGGGTGGAAATGGCACAAGCATTCACCAAACTTGCTCAACTAATTAAGCTAAAACTAATAAAACTACACCCCTACCTGAATGTTTTTGCCCCCTTATTTTGGTATACCGACCATCAGACCAGGGCACACTTCAGGTCCATTTCATGTTGTTAATCTTATGGTAAGTCTATTTGTTCATATCCGTATCGGCCATAGGGCTTTGACCATAAGTAGGAAGGCCAGTATGGTGGCCTGAATTTATGGGAGGAGCCCGGAGGGTATTTAACCAGCCCGCTCGCCTGTGGTCTTTGTCGGTTTCCGGTGCGCGGCACCCACCCTCCCATCCCAGTGGCGGCTGGTGAAGTTTTTGGATGGGGGGGCGCCAGACCCCGCCCATCATGACCCCGCCCATCATTTTGGCCCCTCCCACTTCTCATAAAACACGCCCTTTATGTAATCTGAAAAAAAAATTGGCATGGGTTCCCCCCTCCGAGGGCATACCAGGCCCTTAGGTCTGGTATGGATTCCAAGGGGAACCCCCTACGCCGAAAAAACGGCATGGGGGTCCCCCCAGATCCACACCAGACCCTTATCCGAGCACGCTACCCGGCCGGCCAGGAAAGGGGGTGGGGACGAGCGGGCGGCCCCCCCCTCCTGAGCCGTACCAGGCCGCGTGCCCTCAACATGGGGGGTGCCTTGGGGGAGGGGGGCGTGCGGTCCCCCCACCCCAAAGCACCTTGTCCCCATGTTGATGAGGACAAGGGCCTCTTCCCGACAACCCTGGCCGTTGGTTGTCGGGGTCTGCGGGCGGGGGGCTTATCAGAATCCGGGAGCCCCCTTTAATAAGGGGGCCCCGGATACCGGCCCCCCACCCTATGTGAATGAATATGGGGTACAATGTACCCCTACCCATTCACCTGTGAAAAAAAAGTACAAAAAAAACACAACACAGGGTTAAAATATTTTATTGCACAGCTTCGGGGGTCTTCCGTCTTTGGGGGTCTTCTCCGCTATCTTCTTGTAGCTCTTTTGCTAGCGGAGGAGCCCGGCTTTCTTCCTCGCCGCCGGCCTCTTCTCCCGACTTTGGGGGTCTTGTCCCCCTCTTCGGTTCTTCTGCCGGGCCACCGCGCCTTCTTATAGCTCTTTTACAGGCGGTGGCCCGGTCTTCTGTCGCCGCCGCCGCCGCCGCCCGTTCTTCTTCTTCTTCTTCTTCTCCTTCTTCTCCAGGAGATGTTGCCTCGACGATCTCCCTGGCCGGAATGCCAGGGACGCGCTGCGCTGCCACTTATATAGGGACAATGGGGCGGTGTCACATGGGTTGATGTCACATGGGTTGGTCACATGGGTTGATGTCACATGGCGACTGTGACATCAACCCATGTGACCAACCCATGTTACATCAACCCATGTGACACCGCCCCATTGTCCCTTTATAAGTGGCAGCGCAGCACGTCCCTGGCATTCCGGCCAGGGAGATCGTCGAGGCAACATCTCCTGGAGAAGAAGGAGAAGAAGGAAAAGAAGAAGAAGAACGGGCAACGGCGGGGGCGGCGGCGGCGGCGGCGATAGAAGACCGGGCCACCGCCTGTAAAAGAGCTATAAGAAGGCGCGGTGGCCCGGCAGAAGAACCGAAGAGGGGGACAAGACCCCCGAAGTCGGAAGAAGAGGCCGGCGGCGAGGAAGAAAGCCGGGCTCCTCCGCTAGCAAAAGAGCTACAAGAAGATAGCGGAGGAGTCCGGCGAGAAGACCCCCGAAGACGGAAGACCCCCGGAGCTGTGCAATAAAATATTTTAACCCTGTGTTGTGTTTTTTTTTGTACTTTTTTTCACAGGTGAATGGGTAGGGGTACATTGTACCCCATACTCATTCACATAGGGTGGGGGGGCCGGTATCCGGGGCCCCCTTATTAAAGGGGGCTCCCGGATTCCGATAAGCCCCCCGCCCGCAGACCCCGACAACCAACGGCCAGGGTTGTCGGGAAGAGGCCCTTGTCCTCATCAACATGGGGACAAGGTGCTTTGGGGTGGGGGGGGCCGCACGCCCCCCCTCCCCCAAGGCACCCCCCCATGTTGAGGGCACGCGGCCTGGTACGGCTCAGGAGGGGGGGCCGCCCGCTCGTCCCCACCCCCTTTCCTGGCCGGCCGGGTAGCGTGCTCGGATAAGGGTCTGGTGTGGATCTGGGGGGGACCCCCACGCCGTTTTTTCGGCGTAGGGGGTTCCCCTTGGAATCCATACCAGACCTAAGGGCCTGGTATGCTCTCGGAGGGGGAACCCACGTCAAATTTTTTTTCAGAAATTTGGCGTGGAGTTCCCCCTTCAGAGCTCATTCTCTGATTGGCCACGGCAAAAGTCGCCTGGCCTGGGGAAACCTTTCTGGCTGTGAAAGCTTTTTGCATTCATTCAGCTAAATGCATGAACATTCTCAACAAAGTAGAAACTAGAAAGCCTTTATGCGGTGACTCACCTGTCTCACTGTCTGGCAGCTCCGCTCGGGCTAAGGAACGGAGCTGCCGACGTCACTTCCGGGTTTTGTGAAGCAGCCGAAAGCCGGAAGTGACTGCCTGTCTAAGAATGACAATGCTCCCGCCCGTAGAATCACAGTGATTTTACGGGCGGAAGCTAGTCGGCGTTCTGCAGTGCGCCGCAAGGCGGGTTTTTAACCCGCAAATGAAGCGCCATGGATGCAATCTTGTGATTGCATCGACGTGGCGCTTCTCATAGTGCACTGTGACCGGCGCCACAGTACACTATGTCAAATTGTTAAATGACATTTTTTTTTTTTTAAATGTCTTAAAGGGCCCGTTTTTTTTTTTTTTTTTTTAACTTTTTTTTTTTTTTTACACCTAGGGAGAGGGGGGGGGGCGGCGCCCAGGCGCCCCCTATGGGCGGGCCGCCACTGTCCCACCCCCTTTTTCAGGGCATTTCTCAAATTAATTTCTCTTCACAAAATATTAATTTCTAATCTAGGGTATGCCCCCTTATTTTGGTATACCGACCATCAGACCAGGGCACACTTCAGGTCCATTTCATGTTGTTAATCTTATGGTAAGTCTATTTGTTCATATCCGTATCGGCCATAGGGCTTCGACCATAAATATATATATATATATATATGCATTTTATCTTTATATATGGAGGAAGGTAGCTGATTTGAAATTTGAATCAAACAAGGTATTAATGTTCTCCAGCAGTATGGTAAGAGTAGATTCTCAAAGAACTCTTTTGGCAGGTCATTACTGTGCTGTGTTTTACTGTTAGATACGCTGATCAGTGCATTCCAAAACTTAACAGCAGAACCGGGACCAGGGTGGGTAGGAGGGGCGGCTGCCCTGGGCACAGTGGTATTACTGTGAAGTGGGGGGACCCAAGGAGATTGGGGGAGAGGGGATTTGTGCTGGAAAGGGAATTTGGGGGGATGGCAGGGGTAAGTATTTTTCTAGGAGGGGAAATCTGTGCGTGTGTGCTAAGAGGGGAGATTTGTGTCAGGAGAGGGGGTGATAGGAACAAGATTTGTGCTAAGAGGGGGAATTTGGGGGGATTTGGAGTGGGGGAGAGAAGATATGTACCAGGATGGGACATTTTAGAGGTAGGGGATTTGTGCTAGGAGGGGGGATTTTTTTGAGGGGATGGGGCATTTGAGCTGAGGGGATTTGGTGGATGGGGTGGGATATTTGTGCTCGGAGGCTGGATTTCTGCAGGGGAGTGAATTTGTACTTCGAGGAGGGGTAATTTATGCTTAGGGGGAATAGTGGGAAAGATTAGTGCTCCTTTTTTCTTGGGGGGGATTTTTTCTTACACATAATGCTCATACATTTTGGTGGGGGTGGGGTGGGGGGGCATTTTGGCATGTTCGCCCTAGGCTCTAGATGTCCTTGTCCTGGCACTGCTCAACATCATCTACATTTTAAAATAATCAAAACAACAAAACTGCTTCTGAGAAAAACTACACAAATTAGATATCTTAGATATAGTAGAAAAAACAAGTTAATATATTTTGCACATGTGTTAGAGGCAATTGTACTGTGAACATTAGCATGGTTAGTGTATACATTCTCAACATATTTATTATGGCAAAATAAATGTATATAAATGTTGTATATAAATTAGTCAATTAGTTAATTAATAAATAGTGTGTTCTATCATAGATATAGAAAAAAATGTATTTTATTAGATGGATCATTCTGAAAAAATATATATTTAGGCATGCATTCGTAAAGTATACATTACACTTATATAGCAGGTATCACACACTTAGGCGGGCTAGCTGAATGCGTGTATTGGGTATACTTACCATAGCAATTTCACTGGGATTTCACAAGAGCTTAAAATTCAAAACACAAACAAATCTGTTGCTCGTTTTTTTATATTTTATATACCCTGCCACACTATTCATTAATTTGCACTACATTTATAATTTTATGGACTTGCTTTCATGAGGAATTTGTTGAGGAAAGAGATTATATATATATATATATATATATATATATATATATATATATATATATATATATATGCTTTGAAAAATGTATCTTGGGTTCATGATTATAAACCACAAGTAAAATATATGAGCGTGGAGCAGGGAAATATCATGATTATAACAAATGTACAATATTTACATGAATCCGTGATAGTGATTAATTCCATATGAAAGCTTATGTATAAGATTCTAGTTCTATTTTCAGTGTCTGCTGCTTTTTAACGATACATTACTCAAATAGTGATGTTATAGGGCAGAAAAAGAGCTAGAGAAAAGGAAGGTGCAGTGTTAAGTTGTGATCTTGCATTTTTATATCTGCTGAATTTATGTATCAAACAAGCAAGTCATTCACCCATTTCATTTGTGTTCACTCACGTATGTACATCATTAAAACCACTACAAATGAGGATTATGTCCATCTGTCCACTCATCAATTTATCTATTTATCCGTCCATTTATATATCTCAATCCATCTATCCAATCACATGTTTAACATATTTGCCTTGAATATATTTTTACAAAACAAGTTTGCATGCAAATCTATGCAAGCCATTCACTACCACTATAAACACCGCCTGGAACAGGGCCACATGTATACATATAATCCTCATTTGTAGTGGTTTTAATGCTAAGTAGAGGATTGGGCCAGGTAGTTGTGTACTGCAAATTTTCTTCCCTGACAGACTCCATGGCAGCCTACGTATGGGTTAATCCTGCCTCTCACACCTCATAGGACTCCACTCCCATAAATCTTTGCTTCTAGTCAGAGACCACGTTCCTTTTTTGTCCTCCTCCTAGGACCAAGGTGTCTTACCTTATGAAGTTTTCAGGATCCAGGCCTGGTGGTTTTGCACGTGAATTTCAGGATGGCGGTATTTTCTGGAGTCCAGCTTTCCCAGCTATTAGCAGGGTGGACACGGGCGATTTTGAAGCGATGCCGTAAAGAGCTTACTGCCTAGCTATTAGCTGGGAAGCGGCAATTTGGCCAAACGTCCTTTCTATTAGCAGGAGGCCCCCCCCCCTTTTTATGATGCCCCGGGTGTGCAGTGAGTATTTCAAACTCCCAGTCCAGGTCGGATCATGTTTTGTGCTGTGTTGGTAATGTATATATTGTTCCTGTCATGGCAGCAGTTTTTGTTTGTTTGTCCTCTTGTCTTTTGCTTTTCCTGGTCATGGCGGCTGGGACTCATCTGCGTTCCAGTTCGCCACTTCCTGCCCCTGAACTGCGCAGCTGCCATCTCTCGATTGAGATTGAGGCTTGGTTCGCGCATGCACGATTGGGGCAAGATGGCGGCAGCCGTGCATGTGCGCGAGCATCATACAGCGGCGTCGGTCTTGGCGCAAGCACGCTGTAGGCGCGATGACGTCATCACCCGATGGCAGATTCAAATAGCTGTCAGAGGCAGCTATTTAATTGGGATACTTCAGAGCTCAGGCAGCTGCTCCCGGTGACCCCTCTCCCTCTCTCATCATTGGCTAAGTGACTTTGATTGACAGAAGTGGGAGCCAATTGCACCGCTGCTGTGTCTCAGCCAATTAGGAGGGAGGGCCCCGGACGCCCGAGGCGCTCGAGTGTACATTGCTGGATCGAGATGGGGCGCAGGTAGGTATTAGGGAGGCTTAGGGGGGCTGCTGCACACTATAGTTTTTTTATCTTAATGCATAGAATACATTAAGATAAAAAAACCTTCTGCCTTTAATGATAGCTATATATCCTACAACAATATATCAATAACTGGTCTCAGTCCTTAAAAATGAAATGAGCATACGTTTACTTAAATGTGGTTATAGTTGGATGGAAAAGGTTGTAGTTTAGCCAAATCTAGATTGTTAATTCTGCTCTATTTTGCTGTTTTATAATACTGGAAGGCATGCTGTAGAATTTAAGGCTACACAAAGTATTGGCTGTGTCATGTATCTCTTTCATGAAAATCCATTCACAGATTTATTTTATTTATATATAAATATATATTTATATATATATATATATATATATGCTGGTAATTATCAGTTAAACTGCTCATTCTATGGTTTAGATTTGGCTTTATTAGCCAGTCTCCTTTTTCAGCAATTCTATTCTCATGTTTTAAATATTTTAATGTAATTGTTTATTTAAGATTTTTAGCTTTATAGTTTGGGAAAGGAAATGTATTGTGACTTTATTATAAGCACTAGAAGGGAATTAGTTTAACTAAAAGAGCAAGTGTTATAAATTTTACATTAGTTTAAGAGAGACGTTTCACTCCTTTAATCTCTCTGTACTCAGTTTATCTGAATCAAGATCTGTTTTATAATTAGTTTATCATGTTAGAAAAACACTGATACATTTATCACACTAGCTTACTCACTTTGGAGATTATACCAACAGATTATTTAATTGCATAACACTCCTTTTAGAAAGTACATTTTTCTCTTTCTTGGACTGTGTCCAGCAAATATTTATTTTTGATGCACATGGTAAACTGACAATACATGGTGTCAGAAATAATGTGACATTTAACAATGCAGATCAATGCTATATTTTGTGCATGTTTAATAAAGCACGGTACATTATAATCACTGTATCTCAAATACATTTTTAACATGTAAATTATATTTGTGTTTCAAGTGTTATCAAAGGTGTATCGATGGCGTCTATGGGAAGCCCTTTCTGCCCCTAAATTGTCATATTCGTTTTTGTGCTTTGAAACTAGACATGTGCATTAATTTTCGTCCGAATGCATTTTCGAGCGAATTTCAGGTATTTTCATTATCGTTTTAACAAACTCTAACGAAAGCACAGAATCCAAAAAACAAAAGATCCGACATAAATAAATGCTTTATTTTCATTTTTGTTGTGACAACAGTTCGATATAGAATAGGAGATTCGACGTGGCTCTGACAATAACAATCTGTGTCTATTGAACTTGTATCATTAACAGTCCATTCACACAGGGGCAACACAACTTCCAGCGCAACTTTGGGAGGCAACTTGGACACGACTTGAGTGTGAATCACAGCGTGACTTGGGGTGACTTACAACATGACTTTAAGTCGCCCCCAGGCCAGGCGACTTTAATTACAAAAAAAATGGCATGGGTTCCCCTTCAAGAGCATACCAGGCCCTTCAGGTCTGGTATGGATATTAAGGGGAAGCCTGCGCCAAAAAATAAATAAAAAATGGCGTGGGGATCCCCATCAAAATCCATACCAGGCCCTTCAGATCTGGCATGGATTTTAAGGGGGACCCCATGCCAAATAAAATGGCGTGGGGGTCCCCCTCAAAATTCATACCAGACCCTTATCCGACCACACAACCTGGCATGCCGCAGGAAAAGAGGGAGGGACGAGAGAGCACCCCCCCTCTTGAACCGTACCAGGCCACATGCCCTCAACATTGGGAGGATGCTTTGGGGTCCCCCCCAAAGCACCTTGTCCCCATGTTGATGAGGACAAGGGCCTCATCCCCACAACCCTGGCCGGTGGTTGTGGGGGTCTGTGGGTGGGGGGCTTATTGGAAACTGGAAGCCCCTTTAACAAGGGGACCCCCAGATCCCGGCCTCCCCCCTGTGTGAAATGGTAAGGGGGTACAAAAGTATCCCTACCATTTCACCAAAAAAGTGACAAAAGTGTTAAAAATGACAATAGACAGTTTTTGACAAGTCCTTTATTAAAGTCTTCTTTCATCTTCTTTCTTCTGGTCTTCTTCCTTCTTCCTTTCTTCATCCTTCGGTTTCTTCCTCCATCTTCTTCTTCCTCTGATCCGCTTCTTCTTGCTCCGGTGTTCTTGTCCGATATCTTCCTCCACCCTACCTCTTCTTCGTTCTCGGGCCGCTCCGTGCAATGGGAGGCTCCCGCTGTGTGACGCTTCTCTTCTTCTGGCAGTTCTTATATAACGGAGGGTGGGGCCACCTGGTGACCCCGCCCCTTCTTATGCATGGGTTCCCCTTAATATCCATACCAGACCCGAAGGGCCTAGTATGGAATTTGTTCTGGTCTTCTTCCTTCTTCCTTTCTTCATCCTTCGGTTTCTTCCTCCATCTCCTTCTTCCTCCGATCTGCTTCTTCTTGCTCCGGTGTTCTCGTCCGGCATCTTCCTCCACGGCATCTCTTCTTCATTCTAGGGCTGCTCTGCGCAATGGGATGCCCCCGCTGTGTGACGCTTCTATTCTTCTGACAGTTCTTATATAACAGAGGGTGGGGACCACCCGGTGGCCCCGCCCCCCTCTGATGCATGGGTTCCCCTTAATATCCATACCATACCCGAAGGGCCTAGTATGGAATTTCAGGGGACCCCCACGCATTTTTTTTTCTTAATTTTTTTTTTCTTAATGCTAATGCTAACATGACCTGTGTGCAATGCAAATAGCCTTAAAAAACCATAGAAGACATAGAAGACATGGGTACAACAATATAATCCTACTATAGCTTGTAGTCAAAATATTAGACCGGGAATGTATGATTGCAGCGTCATACAGTGAGTTTAGCTGCTCCATCGAATCTTCTTTAACCACTTGCTTACAGGGCACTTAAACACCTTCCTGCCCAGACCAATTTTCAGCTTTCGGTGCTCTCACAATTTGAATGACAATTACTCAGTCATGCAACACTGTACCCAAATGAATTTTTTGTCCTTTTTTTCCCACAAATAGAGCTTTCTTTTGGTGGTATTTGATCACCTCTGGGGTTTTTATTTTTTGCGCTATAAATGAAAAAAGACCGAAAATTTTGAAAAAAAACGCATATTTCTTTGTTTCTGTGACAGAATTATGCAAATTATTAATTTTTCTTCATAAATTTTGGTCACAATTTATACTGCTACATGTCTTTGGTAAAAAATAACCCAAATTAGTGGATATTATTTGGTCTTTGTGAAAGTTAGAGAGTCTACAAGCTGTGGTGCGAATCGCACAAAATTGATCACATCTGATGTACTGGTGGCCTATCTCGCTTCTTGTGACCCGAACAAGCCAGGAAAGTACAAATACCCCCCAAATGACCCCTTTTTGGAAAGTAGACATTCCAAGGTATTTAGTAAGAGGTATAGTGAGCTTTTTGATGTTGTCATTTTTTTCCCACAATTCTTTGCAAAATTAAGATTTTTCATTTATTTTTTTTTCTCCACAAAATTGTCATTGTAATAGGTTATTTCTCTCACGTGGCATGTGTATACCACAAATGACACCCCCCAAAAAATTCTGCTACTCCTCCTGAGTATTACAATACCACATGTGTGGGACTTTTTCACAGCCTGGCCACATAGAGAGGCCCAACATGCAGGTAGCGCCATCATGTGTTCTAGGAACATAAGTTACACATCTAACTTGTTGACTATTTATTACACTTTTGAAGCACCAGGACAATGACACGTGACACTGATGACAGATGGCACTGATACGTGGCAATGATGACAGGTGGCACTGATGACAGATGGCACTAATATGTGGCACTGATGACAGATGGCACTAATATGTGGCACTGATGACGCGTGGCACTTATACGTGGCACTGATGACACGTGGCACTAATACGTGGCACTGATGACACGTGGCACTGAAACGTGGCACCGATGACAGATGGCACTAATACGTGGCACTAATATGTGCCACCGATGACAGATGGCACTAATACATGGCACCGATGACGCGTGACACTGATGACAGATGGCACTGATAAGTGGCATTGATGACACGTGACACTGACAACAGATGGCACGTGACACTGACAGGTGGCACTGATGACAAATGGCACTGATACGTGGCACTGATGACAGATGGCACTATGTGGCACTGATGACACGTGGCACTGACGGCAGGTGGCACTGGGGGCAGGTGGCACTGGGGGCAGGTGGCACTGGGGGCAGGTGGCACTGGGGTGGATGGCACTGGGGGCAGGTAGCACTGGGGTGGATGGCACTGGGGGCAGGTAGCACTGGGGTGGATGGCACTAGGGGCAGGTAGCACTGGGGTGGATGGCACTAGGGGCAGGTAGCACTGGGGTGGATGGCACTGGGGGCAGGTAGCACTGGGGTGGATGGCACTGGGGCAGATGGCACTGCTGGGGGCGGATGGCACTGCTGGGGGCGGATGGCACTTTTTATTTCATTTTTTTAATTTTTTTTTTTTCCACAATCAGAACGGCTGCCGCTGCAGCCGTTCATCTCTCCCCTCTCGCACTGTCTGTGCGAGGAAGGAGAGCGGCGCTGCGAGATGATCTCATATGTTTACATATGAGATCATCTCCCATTGGACACGCCGATCACGCTGTAAACGGCCGCTGTGATTGGCCGTTTACAGCGATCTGTGTTTGCCTGTCCCCGGGGGACACGGCGAACACAGAACTTCCGCGATGCGCGCCCGCGGCGGCGCGCATTGCGGAAGTAAACATCAGGCCGTCCAGGGACTACCGCCCGGACGAACGCGCCTGCTCTACGGCCGTCATTCGGCTATAGGGCGAGCGCGAGGAGGTTAAACATTCGACAGACACCATAAGCCTTCAATGACAGATTGAACCTTAATTCATTTGGATTTTCGGACGAATGCAATTTTTTTTACGAAAAACAAAATAAATAAAAACGAATTTCGGGAGTAACTAAATAAATTTATTTTTCAGACGAAAACGAAATTCCGAAACAAAATATTTCAGTGTGCACATGTCTATTTGAAACAGTAAATGTTGTTTATATACAGTACAGTAAATGATCTGCAAATGGAGATGAGAAAGTGCACTTAACTTAGTGAATAATGTGAATCTGTGTTCACCTATATTATAAGCTGGAGAGCTGTAAAGTTTACCAAAGGTAACAGAGCAAGCAGAAATTATTTATGAAAGTTGGGGTGAGCTAAGGACTTCAGGAGAAGAATGAGGGCATGAAAGCCAATGTTAATACAAAGCAAAGGTTGTACAGGGCACAACAGTGCAGGTAGGTAAAATTAAACAAAAATTCAGAAGCATGGTGCATTTTTCTGTTATAATAAGTAGCTGCCTCCACCACAATTATATCAAGAAAACATAACTAAACGAAAAACACATATCGCTGTGGCCCCACAATGCACCTTCCTCCATAGTGGTCAAATATAGCAAGCGCAAATAACAAAGTCTATAAAGGTGCTTATAAAGTGGTAAAAAGTAATTTGGTGCTAATTGCTGAGATTAAAGCGCAGTTTCCAGTCTGGTTTCTGTGTTCTTGTGCTCCACTTTTTGAACACCACACTCACCATCCATCCATAGCCCCTTATGTACTAAGTGGGTCTGAAAACTTAAGGGGTCATGGATGGATGGTGAGTGTGGTGTGGTGTTCAAAAGGAGGAGCACAAGAACAGAGACAACGGAGTGGAAACTGCACTTTAATCTCAGCAATAAGCCCCTAGACACCTTTTGGAACTTTATAAGCATCTTTATGGAATTTCTATGTTGCGCATGTATAATTATTATGAATTTTGTTATGCACTAAGCAATTTATGAAATATACATTTATGATAAAGAGGAATTTTCTTGCATTTGTATAGATAACATATTGTGTTGTGTAGTATTAGAAAGGGGAGGTGCATTATGGCACAAGATTGGCTTTGATTAATTTGCATATTTGCACATTGTTATTTGCACTTGTATTGTTGAAAATGCTATATTTGACCACTATGAATGGAGGTGTATTGTAGCAGTGCACCGATATACAAAGATGCAGATTTTAAACTACTTTTGAAACAACATTAATAAGTTAAAGCTTGCATGAGTTTATAGTTTCCATATATTTTAACGTCAAATCAGGCAGGTCAAACATTTATTGTTTGTGTACAGTGTAGTTGTAACCAGTATGGCATATTGAATGCTTACTTTCATTTGAATATTTTAGAGCATAGTAAAATTATTTGAAAATGTCTATGACAGGATCGTCATTTTGGTAATAACGTAAATTGTATTGGAGAAACAGTATTTTTTCTGTATATATGATTGGACGTTCTGATCATCTTCAATACAACATTGATATGAGTAGGCCTGTTACTACAGCCAATAATATACAGGCAAACACTGGTAACAGCAGCTTTGTAACGTGTTCCACTTTAGTTCATTTAAATTCCAACTGACAATAGATTATTCCAGCTTTAAGTAACAAAGAACTCATGGGATTTTTAATGACGTCTGTACATTCCACTACTGCTCTTTCCCAAAGGACAGAAAACCCTTCAATTACTTCCTTCAGAGTTTTTATAATACCAGAACTCTTTACAATCTGCATAAAATATTCCTTTTTTTACTCAGAAGATTCCAAAAAGACTTAACCAAAAATAATTCACACAACAAATTTATTATTCTGACATTATTATTATAAATTTCTCAGAGTGGGATCTTCAAAATATAATTTTCCTGATCAATGTTTAATGATTAATTGATGAATTTATAGTCAATACAATTTGTATTTAGACATAATGCTAAAATATACATGGGGTAATAAAAAAAAACATCAAAAATAATGCATGAAGCGCTGCTTAAGCTGGAAAGAACCTATTTCTTTGGAACTTTTTTGCTTTCTCCTTAATGTATGAACACTGGTAAATAATTAATAGGTGAGACTTATCACTTTAAAAGGAAAGTACATTCTTTTGAACAATTTTTTAGATAATTTCTATGTGAGAAATCAACAGAATGCTAATATTTTTTTCGGAGTGTGCTAGTGTTTTAATAGCCTCCTTCTTCTATAGGTAATGTTAGTAATTGTATATGTATGTAGAGAAACCCAATTTGTCCATTATATGTGCAGCCTCTACTTCTTGAATGAAATCACCGTTCATACTGAATACCAAATTATGTGTGAAGGAAATAAAAATTAAGTAAAAAACAATATTGCTGCTTGCAAATGATTCACCTTTTTTTTACTAACATACAATTTGCATAGTAAAGATTCGCTTTGCTATGTAAAGAGTCTCTACTCTTTTAATAATTCAACACACTTTATGATATGGTTTATGGCCCCTTCTCACATTGCCAAGTCAACAGGTTTGACTTACTAAAGGACTGGAACTTTTCTCTTAACAAATAACATTTTTATTAATTACTTGACGACCCTCCACAGTACATGTACTGCAGCGGGTCGGCTCATACAGGCACCGTAATGTACCTGTTCTTCCGGGTCCACCCACGCATGTGCACACACACACTCGAGACCTAGAGCTGCCATTTGCTGTAGCACAAGCCAATTCTTTATGGCCCACTTATTTACCCGGGTGACCCCGCCCCCTCTGACTCCAGGGGGAAAGCCCCCGTGCGTCAGAAGGGGGCGAGGTCACCGGGTGGCCCCGCCCTGAGTTATATAAGAGCTGTCACCTGAACAGAAGTGTCACACAGCAGGAGACTCCCATTGAGGCGAATCGTCCAGAGGACAAAGCAGGGAAGAAGAAGCCGGAGGAAGATGCTAGTCGAGAAGGCCGGAGGAAGAAGCAGAGGAAGATAGAGGAAGAAGCGGGAAAAGAACAAGATAGAGGAAGAAGAAGAAAACCGAAGGAAGAACAGAAGAAGATGGAAGAAGAAGCCCAATGTTGATGGGATGTGGTATGGTTCACGAGGGGGTCGCTCTCTCACCACCCCCCCCTTTTCCTGCGGCCTGCTAGGTTGCGTACTCAGATAAGGGTCTGGTATGGATTTTTGGGGGGGCCCCACTCCATCTTTTTTTTATAATTTTGGCACGGGGTTCCCTTTAAAATCCATACCAGACCTGAAGAGCCTGGTATGGATTTTGAGGGGGACCCCATGCCATTTTTTTTTAAATTTTGGCGTGGGGTTCCCCTTAATATCCATACCAGACCTGAAGGGCCTGGTATGGAATTTGGGGGGAACCCCACGCATTTTGTTTTACATTTTTGTTCAGGGTTCCCCTGTGGGGGAATCCCATGCCATTTGTTTCAATTACTTTTATGTGTACTGCCGGGACTAACAATGCCGTGAGTAGTTTTAAATGACTTTTTTTCCTTTAGAAATGTCATTTTGCTCTCAGACTGTTCTAAACACGGGGAACGTGCGCCAATTTACAGGCATACTATAGACACCCCCAGGTACGAAATTTAAAGGAATATTACACTTTTATTGTTTCACTTTAAGCATTATTAAAATCACTGCTCCCAAAAAAATGGCCATTTTTAAAACTTTTTTTGCACTGATACATGTCCCCTGGGGCAGGACCCAGGTCCCCAAACACTTTTATATGACAATAACTTGCATATTAACCTTTAAAATGATCACTTTTGATTTCTCCCATAGACTTTTAAAGGGTGTTCCGTGGATTTATTTGGGTTGATTTACTAAAATCATAGCATAGAATGTTCAATTACCAAAAGGAAAGTTTACTTTATAAAGTAAAAGTTCACAAAGGTTACTGAATGAAGTAAAACTGTGCTCAGTTTGAATACCCAATTATGAGTGAGAATAGCCAGGGAATTAAAAAGTTGACCTATTGAAAAATGTATGGACTTCCTTTGTAGCTAACTTAAATATTAAAACCCTTCTTTAGGAAAAAAATTGCTAAGCTATTTGTAACTCACCTTTATGCCTACCATCACATATTTATTTCTGATACCTTATCAAAAAGTCTTCTGGAGCCTTAACCACTTCAATACAGGGCACTTAAACACCTTCCTGCCCAGACCAATTTTGAGCTTTCAGCGCTGTCGCATTTTTGAATGAGAATTGCGTGGTCATGCTACACTGTACCCAAATGAAATTTTTATCATTTTTTTCCCACAAATAGAGCTTTCTTTGGTGGTATTTGATCACCTCTACGGTTTTTATTTTTTGCGCTACAAATAAAAAAATACCGAAAATTTTGAAAAAAATAATGTTTTTTTTTGTTTCAGTTTCAAAACTTTGTAAATAAGTATGTTTTCTCCTTCACTGATGGGCACTGATGGGGCTACACTGATGGGCACTGATAAGGCGGCACTGATGGGCACCAATGAAGTGGCACTGATGAGGTGGCATTGATGGACACTGATAGGCGGCACTGATAGGCGGCACTGATAGGCGGCACGGATGGGCGACATGGATGGGCGACACGGATGGACACTGATAGGTGGCACAAATTGGCACTGATATCTGGCACAAATTAGCATGGATGGGCGGCAGAGATGGGCATGGATAGGCGGCACAGATGGGCATGGATAGGCGGCACAGATGGGCATGGTTGGGCACTGATAGGCGGCACAGGTGGGCACTCATAGGCGGCACAGGTGGGCACTCATAGGCGGCACAGGTGGGCACTCATAACAGGTGGGCACTCATAGGCGGCACAGGTGGGCACTCATAGGCGGCACAGGTGGGCACTCATAGGCGGCATTGGTGTTATACTGTACTAATGGATGACAATCAGTGCCAAACAATAATGCATGCTAATCAGTGATGCCCATTGTGGGCACTGATTGGCATCCATTATGGGCACTGATTGGCATCCATTGTGCTGACCATTGGCATCCCTGGTGGTCTAGGGAGGATTACCTTTTCCCTGGTGGTCTTGTGGCGTCCCTGGTGGTCCAGTGTGGGCATCCTCGGGGGGGGGGGGGTGCTGATAATCGATCAGCACAGCCCCCCCTATCAGAGGAGCAGCCGATCGGCTCTCCTCTACTCGCGTCTGACAGACGCGAGTGAGGAAAAGCCGACCACCGGCTCTTCCCATTTACACTGTGATCAGCCGTGATTGGACACGGCTGATCACGTGGTAAAGAGTCTCCGTCGGAGACTCTTTACCGAGATCGTAGTTGCCGGGTGTCAGACTGACACCCCGCAACAACGATCGCCGCGATGCGTGCCCCCGGGGACGCGCAGCGGCTCATAATCCTGAGGACGTCATATGACGTCCGGTCAGGATTATGAAACCACTTTGCCGCCGTCAATTTGTAATAGGGCGAGCGGCAAGTGGTTAAAGAAACCAGCTGCTGGACAACCAAAGGCGAATTCCATGTCATAAATGCAGCAACATGGGCACCTGAAGAAGGGCCCATCCACTCTCTACAGCCCAGAAGATACAGTATATTTCCTGATATTTAGGCAATTAAAAGGGGCTTTTAGAATAAATTATTGAAATTGATAATTTAGTTACAGGATAGCGGTAGATTTTTAGGTTTTTTTTTGGGGTGGGGGCGTTCAGGAAGGGACGTAGGGTGTGTTCAACTTATTTTGTTCTCTCTATTGGCTAATCTGTAAATTCCTGTATAAGAGGTAGTAGACTAAAGCCCCAAACACACTATCAGATTTTCTGCTGATTTTTGTCTTCAGATTTACCAAAACCATGTAGTGCAAGGGCCTGCCTGATTGCATACAAATTGAAACTCCTAAGGTTTTGGTAAATCTGAAGGAAAACATCAGCAGAAAATCTGATAGTGTGTATGGGGCTTAATCGTTTGTTTAAAAAAATCTCACTACAGTTCAGCAGCCTGCTTGAAAAAAAAATAAAAAAATTGCCTGAGTGGTGTTTGGGCTTTTATAGCACCAGCATAGATAAATCGATCTTCTCGTCTGTGCCTACATCTTTTTAGGCTGCTCTCACTGAACCCCATGCTTTGCTGTTTTTTTTTTTTGCCTTCCTCTTAATCAACTGTGGGTATAGGAATGTGTAAAAAAAAAGATTTTTCTCTTTTATTGGTTGAACTAGATGGACTTGTGTCTTTTTTCAACCTGACTAACTAACTAGCAAACTCTGTTTGACATGAAGGATTTCACTAACTACCTAGGCAACCTGGGGCACTTCACCACTGACTGCTAATGTAAGGGGGCACTTCTCAACAACCACTCATGTAAGAGGCCCTTCAAAACAGCCCTACATGTATGGGGGTCCTTCTCCAATGACCATCCCCATACTGACCACAATGTAAGAGGCTCATCTTCACTGTCCACACATATAAAACAGGCACTTCTCCACTGACGACCAATATAAGTGGGCACTTCTCCATTAACAACAAATATGGTGAGGGTACTGGGCTTTTAGAGCACCAGACTACTTCATCATGAGGGTATAGATAAGTTTACTCCTCTACATTTCAGCCATAGCTCTTGTGCTTCATTATCACGACCGGCTCCATGTTTGTGAATGGGGGTGATTGCCAGGCTGCCCATTTTTTGCTTCACTTCCGGGAGCTGCGATGCATCCCAGCTGCACCTCCCTGCATGTATGGTGGTGGGAGCCGGCTTAGTCACGCCGTATCGGCGCCACGCCTCCCATGCCGGCCACAGCATCATTCCGTGACATCTGCATGCCGACATGTGGTTTACCATTAGTGTTTTCTGTTATGGGGAGTTTGTTTGGTGCCAAATGTCTGATCAGCTCCAGCCATACAGCTGACGGCACCCTCCCTCTTAAGTGCTCCGCCTGACGCTGGGGGTCATCTCTGTGTATGTCTGTTGGGGATTACATCTACCCCCTTGGCAGAGGACTGCAGTTTTGATTCATTAATCAATGTTTGGACCTACTCATTGATAATTTTCTTTATGGACATAGGTTTAACTACTGAGCTAATTGCTCACTGTTGAGCTAATAATTTCAATACTGTTGAGATATAGTGACACTGATGCTTACACATGTGTTCTTTATAGATAGTTGGATTATGCCTGCTCCCGAAGAAGTGATGTTTTTCACAAAACGCATAGAGCATAATGTGCATAAATCCCTCTAGTGTATTTTCATGTACATAATGTGTGTCTCTATTTTATTGTGTATTTTTGCTGCATCATTGCTATGGTATTTTATTGAGTAATTGTTACATCATGATACATCATGGCTTTAAATACTGTCAGACAATCCAATAAAGATTGTTTCATGTGCATTTATCTTGTTTATGTATTCATACCAAGATTGTGTTCACTGCCCCGACCAATGGTGTACACGCCTCATTTAACCACTTCCTGACCGGCGCACGATGATGTACGTCGGCAAAATGGCACGGACAGGCATATGGGCGTACAGGTACGTCCCTTTAAGAATGGCACCATGCCATCGCGTGCACGCCACTGGCGGCACGTGTGCACGCCGGTCAGGACCCCCGTGAGTCCGGTCGCGGGTCCCACAGACTCAATCGCCACGGGGATACCCGCGATCCTCATCTCACGGGGAGGCTGAACGGGGAGATGCGGAAGTAAACAGCATCTTCCCGTTCTGCCTAGCAACAAGTGACACTGATCTCTGCTCCCTGTGATTGTAGCAGAGATCAGTGTTCACTAACACACAGCTACGCCCCCCACAGTTAGTAACATGCCCCTAGGACACACCTAACCCCTACACTGCCACCCCTTGGTTAACCCCTTCACTGCCAGTGTCATTTACACAGGAATCAGTGCATTTGTACAACACTGATTGCTGTATAAATGACAATGGTCCCAAAAATTTGTAAAAAATGTCCGATGTGTCCGCCATAATGTCGCTATCACAATAAAAATCGCTGATCACCGCCATTACTAGTAAAAAAAAAAATTATTAATAAAAATGCCATAAAACTATCCCCTATTTTGTAAACACTATAACTTTTGCGCAAACCAATCAATAAAAAGAAAGTGGTTAAAATGCCAAACCCTCTCCTTTTTGCAATATGATGAGGGTACTTATCTGTACTGACAACCAATGTAAGATAACACTTTACTGACTATTTTTGCTTGAGAGAACACATTAAAAAATATGTTCTACATCTCCACGTATACATTGCTAAGAAATCCATACACAAAAGATGGAGGTTTTGAATCCTGATACTACCACACAGTGACTTTTCTATTTGTCCTCTATGTAAATATTACTGTTTATAGGTTGGCCATTATTTGGCCATCATTACAATACACAAAGAAAATACACTATATATTTAATGTATATACTATAGATTCTTTGTTTTATTCGATAAAGATAGAAAGTCAACTATGTGTAAACCTGGAAACCTGGTGTAAACTAAGCAATGGCCAGAACTGCTATTAACCACTTCAATACCGGGCACTTAAACACCTTCCTGCCCAGACCAATTTTGAGCTTTCTGCGCTGTCGCACTTTGAATGACAATTGCGCGGTCGTGGTACACTGTACCCAAATGAAATTTTTATCATTTTTTCCCACAAATAGAGCTTTCTTTTGGTGGTATTTGATCACCTCTACGGTTTTTATTTTTTGCTAAACAAATAAAAAAATAACGAAAATTTTGAAAAAACAACATGTTTTTTTTTGTTTCAGTTTCAAAACTTTTTAACTAAGTAAATTTTCTCCTTCACTGATGGGCACTGATGGGGATACACTGATGGGCAATGATAAGGCGGCACTGATGGGCACCGATGAGGTGGCACCAATGAAGTGGCACTGATGAGGTGGCATTGATGGACACTGATATGTGGCACTGATAGGCAGCACTGATGGGCACTGATAGGTGGCACTGATGGGTGGCACTGATGGGCGACACGGATGGGCACTGATAGGTGGCACGAATTGGCACTGATAGCTGGCATGGATGGGCATGGATGGGCATGGATGGGCGGCATGGATGGGCATGTATAGGCGGCACAGGTGGGCATGGGTAGGCGGCACAGGTGGGCATGGGTAGGCGGCACAGGTGGGCATGGATGGGCACTGATAGGTGGCATTGATGGGCACTGATAGGGGGCACGAATGGGAACTGATAGGCGGCATTGTATTATTATACTGTACTAATGGATGCCAGTCAGTGCCAAGCAATAATGCATGCCAATCAGTGATGCCCATTGTGGGCACTGATTGGCATCCATTATGGGCACTGATTGGCATCCATTGTGGCACTGACTGGAATCCCTGGTGGTCTAGGGTGGCATACCTTATCCTGGGCATCCCTGGTGGTCTGGTGGCGTCCCTGGTAGTCCAGTGTGGGCATCCTCGGGGGGGGCTGTGCTGATAATAGATCAGCACAGGCCCCCCCTGTCAGAGGAGCAGCCGATCAGCTCTCCTCTACTCGCGTCTGACAGACGCGAGTGAGGAAAAGCCGATCACCGGCTCTTCCTATTTACACTGTGATCAGCCATGATTGGACACGGCTGATCACGTGGTAAAGAGTCTCCGTCGGAGACTCTTTACCGAGATCGTAGTTGCCGGGTGTCAGACTGACACCCCGCAACAACGATCGCCGCGATGCGCGCCCCCGGGGGCGCGCAGCGGCTCATAATCCTGAGGACGTCATATGACGTCCGGTCAGGATTATGAAACCACTTTGCCGCCGTCATTTTGTAATAGGGCGGGCGGCAAGTGGTTAATATTGAATAAACACTGAGGCCGCGTACACACGGGCGGACTGTTCGCCCAACTTTGTTTGTCAAACAGTTTCGGCAAACAGTCTGCTCAAAATGAGCATGGACGGACATGGCCACACACGACACTTTTTGAGCGGACTGTTTCAGCGAACTGTTTGCCAAACAGTTCGCTCAACTTTTGAAATGAACGGACTCGCCCACGTAAGGCGGAGGCAAATCCGCCCATTTCGAGCGCGTGTACAGGTAGGCGGGGCCCGCGAAGGAGACGTCGCGGGCTCCGCCGCCTGGAATGGACTTAAAGGGGAACCCCAACGCCGAAAAAAATCGGCGTGGGGTCCCCCCAAAGTCCACAACAGACCCTTGTCCGAGCACGCTACCCGGCCGGCCAGGAAAGGGGGGCGAGCGAGCGCGCCCCCCCTCCTGAGCCGTACCAGGCCGCGTGCCCTCAACATGGGGGGGTGCCTTGGGGAAGGGGGGGCCGCGCGGCCCCCCCACCCCAAAGCACCTTGTCCCCATGTTGATGAGGACAAGGGCCTCTTCCCGACAACCCTGGCCATTGGTTGTCGGGGTCTGCGGGCGGGGGGCTTATCGGAATCCGGGAGCCCCCTTTAAGAAGGGGGCCCCCGGATACCGGCCCCCCACCCTATGTGAATGAGTATGGGGTACAATGTACCCCTACCCATTCACCTGTGAAATAAAGTACAAAAAAAAACACAACACAGAGAAAAAATATTTTATTGCACAGCTCCGGGGGTCTTCCGTCTTCGGGGGTCTTCTCGCCGGACTCCTCCGCTATCTTCGTGTAGCTCTTTTACTAGCGGAGGAGCCCGGCTTTCTTCCTCCCCGCCGCCGGCCTCTTCTCCCGACTTCGGGGGTCTTGTCCCCCTCTTCGGTTCTTCTGCCGGGCCACCGCGCCTTCTTGTAGCTCTTTTACAGGCGGTGGCCCGGTCTTCTGTCGCCGCTGTCGCTGTCGCCGTCGCTGCCTTCCGTTCTTCTTCTTCTTGTTCTTCTTCTTCTTCCCCAGGAGATGTTGAAACGTCGCTCTCTCCGGCCGGAATGCCAGAGCCGCGCTGTGCGGTCACTTATATAGTGACAATGGGGCGGTGTCACATGGTATATGTCACATGGGTTGGTCACATGGGTTGATGTCACATGGGGACTATGACATCGTAAGGGGGCGGGGTCACCATGTGACCAACCCATGTGACATATACCATGTGACACCGCCCCATTGTCACTATATAAGTGACCGCACAGCGCGGCTCTGGCATTCCGGCCGGAGAGAGCGACGTGTCAACATCTCCTGGGGAAGAAGAAGAAGAACAAGAAGAAGAACGGAAGGTGGCGACGGCGACAGCGGCGACAGAAGACCGGGCCACCGCCTGTAAAAGAGCTACAAGAAGGCGCGGTGGCCCGGCAGAAGAACCGAAGAGGGGGACAAGACCCCCGAAGTCGGGAGAAGAGGCCGGCGGCGGGGAGGAAGAAAGCCGGGCTCCTCCGCTAGTAAAAGAGCTACACGAAGATAGCGGAGGAGTCCGGCGAGAAGACCCCCGAAGACGGAAGACCCCCGGAGCTGTGCAATAAAATATTTTTTCTCTGTGTTGTGTTTTTTTTTGTACTTTATTTCACAGGTGAATGGGTAGGGGTACATTGTACCCCATACTCATTCACATAGGGTGGGGGGCCGGTATCCGGGGGCCCCCTTCTTAAAGGGGGCTCCCGGATTCCGATAAGCCCCCCGCCCGCAGACCCCGACAACCAACGGCCAGGGTTGTCGGGAAGAGGCCCTTGTCCTCATCAACATGGGGACAAGGTGTTGAGGGCACGCGGCCTGGTACGGCTCAGGAGGGGGGGCGCGCTCGCTCGCCCCCCTTTCCTGGCCGGCCGGGTAGCGTGCTCGGACAAGGGTCTGTTGTGGACTTTGGGGGGACCCCCACGCCGATTTTTTTTCGGCGTTGGGGTTCCCCTTTAAGCCCATTCCAGGCGGCGGAGCCCGCGACGTCTCCTTCGCGGGCCCCGCCTACCTTCACACGCGCTCGAAATGAGCAGACTTTCCTCCGAGCGGGAACAGTTTGCTCATTTCGAAAGTAGCCTACACACGGGCGGACTGTTCGCTCAAACACAGTTTCAGCGGACAGTTTTTCGGAATTTCCGAAAGACTTTGTCCGTCAAACTGTCCGCTGAAACTGTCCGCTGAAAGCCCACACACGAGCGGACTGTCCGCCCAAACACTGTTTAGCGGACAAGGTTGGGCGAACAGTCCGCCCGTGTGTACGCGGCCTAACTAGGATTTAGCCAACTTTGCTTATTTTACTCTGTAATCTCTAATAAAGTCTTATATTCACAGGTTGCACTTAAAGTTCCTAGATTAATACATTATTATTCGTTTCATTAAAAAATATATCTATTTTTATTTGCTCACTTTTACCAGGCATTAATTTGAAATGCTTCTAAATTGTTTTTAATATTATTCCAATTTAGCAATTTTATTATAAATGTCATTTACAGTAGTAAATTATTGTTTCCTGCACACTGTATCTCATTATCTCTGAATGATAATTTTTAATTACACACTTTGCCAATCTTCATGTCAGATGTAAAATAAAAAAGACTTGTTTAATTATAGCAGAATTCTAATAATACAGGTAATTTGTTTTAAGATGTAATCAATCGTCACCTCCTTATTTAAACGTGTAATTACAATTCTTGTTACCTGTTATTGTGAACACTTTATTTGAAAAATGTAAAGTCTAAATCTAAAATATTGTTTAGGTGTAACTTCCCCTGTTTATAAACGTACACTTATGTGTTTGTTTCCAGTAATCCTCTTCACTTGCCCTCCCCTCTACTTACTCACCTCCTGCAGCAGCCAACCCAGTAGGGGTGAAGCTTAAGGGCCTGTGTTAATGGGCCTTTGTCCGTATCAGATGGGTTTTGCATTCCCTTACAAGGATATGGGAATGCAAAATCTACTTTAGGCAGGTCAAATACAGGTCAAATACAGGTCAGATGCACCTGTCAAATAATTTGGAATGATCTCAGAAGCATTTCAAACTGATGTCAAACTGATGCCATTGATACAAGTACAAAGACGTTTGACAAAAGGCCTTGGGGGTCACCATGCACATTAAAATCTTCGTAAATCAATTTAAGACCAAAACTTAGAAACATGAGGATCTACCTGAATTATTCACTTTAACTGTACACAAAGTAGGTCCTTGGACTACATAGCTGCTTGTAAATCTAAAGAAAATTGGTACAGTAAGATTATAATGTGTGTGGTGAACATAAGGAAGCCATTTGTTTGCTATGTGGAGATGGAGTAGGGAGAATGAGGTAGTATGATGGTAGTGTGTGCGTTTGTAAGGTGGGCAGAATTTGAGAATATGGCCATCTGATGCAACTTTGAGGCAGATAACAATAACTCTTTGTTGTCTCTGAAAACTGTTCTTAGCTCTGTTTGCAACTTTATCTTATTTGAAAGAAATGGTCACAGCCTATTGAAGATTTCAGGCTGATACAAATGCCGTAATATAGTCTTTGTAATTGTTCTAAATGTTCAGTGGTTGAAGTTTGCAAATAAAATCCATTCAACTGGATCTATTGTCAGTCTCAAGTTACTGGATCATCTACCACGGGACATCCCCTAGACGTGTCACAAGGAGAACGAAAGGTAAGGGTAAGCCCAAAAATAACCAGCAGCTCCTTTGGGGGTTAGTGCTACACTTACAAAGGTAGTTTCCCAGTCATGAAGTATTCTTTCTAGTTTTCTCACATGGGAGGACAATTCTTTTTGTATCATTGAAATTTTGTATCATTAAATAATTGTATCATTGAGTTTTTTTTTATCATTGAAGATTATCTAAAGTGTTTCCCTTTATACTTTATATGTATATGTAATATCACAGATACAGTAATATTCATGAGCATGGCACAGAACTTTTTTGGGGTTCGTTCACACCAGGTATGTTTAGCTGCGTTGGCCAGTGCAAGCTCAAGGCAAAGACACATCGAATTTTTTTTTATCTATGTGTCCTTTCACACCATACAGGTGCGTTGGTATGCATTGCATAAAAACATAGCGTGCCTGCATTTTTATGCAGCGCACAACAACATGTTACAAAGAATGTCAGCATGTTGGTTATGCTTTGTTGTATATAGAGATAAATAAAAAAAAATGTGTTCAAATTCAAATACATGATTGTTAAAATTGTTACAATGCAATGTTGACTACTACAACTGCACACTGCACAGCAGTGCACCCAAATTATACTTACCATTACAAGTGTCTGTTGTGAATGGGTGCCCTCAGTCTTAAATGTGTGAAATTGTATTGAATTTGTGTCATCTATATCTTTTCTGGTTAAAGTAATTTTATAAACTAGAAAGAATGTCTTAAACCATAATCCATAATTCGGTTTTTAGAAATCATTGGTTGACTGTTTTCTTCCAGAACTTAGCGTTATCTATTTTTTAGGCTGGGGAAATGGATATGACATAGTCATCTAGAAAGCTTGAATAGTGCTTTTCTTTTGGATTTTCATAAATTATGTAGGCCAGTAAATACATTAAGTAACAGGACAGTAACTTTAGACCTTAGAATAGGTCCACCTTTTTGAGGCTTAGAGCCTAGTTGTCTGCAACCTCTAACACACATAGGGGAAGCCTAATGAAAATATATAGGTATTTTTAAAAAATAGAAGAACATAACTAGCGGGACTTTTCCATGAGGCACACGGGAGCAATGAAACAGATTGAATAAAAGTTGTTTTTAATTAATCGAATTGTTTATGAAATATTTGTATCAATTGGTTTCATACATTCTACTATATATTAATATTTTTATATTTTTTTACACATTTACAATTCATAAAAATTATTATTGCACATTGATTACAAATTCCAACAAGGAGTTGGTACATCTATTATAAGATACAATCAGTAATTAAGACATGATTTAATACAATGAAATTAATGACTGTACAGATGTCACAGAGGGGCCATAAAAGAACAAAAAAAAAAGGGAAAATAAAAAGGAAACAAAAAACGAAAAACAAATAAGGAAGGAACGGAGATCAGAGGAATTCATACGTATGTACACGCGGTTGTTGTTAGCTCTACGCGTTTCAAGGCCTTATAGCCTATCATCAGGAGCAAAACCGTGGTAGGAATCTATAGAAAAAATAATAAGAAGAGGGGAATAAATAATTATAAAAAATTATTAAAAAGGGCCAACCACGGACAGGGGAAAATACCCCTGAACTTAATTAGCCCTGTTACTTACATGAGGGTCCTTGCAGTGGTGGCACAGACAGTGAGATCCCCAGACCAACCAAACAGGGCCCCGTCCGGGAGCTGAGGGGACGTAGTGCAGCAAGCGGCAACCCAAACTGGACAGCACCCCATGTGAATCGAAATGTGTACTAACGATATGATGGGTGGGGAAGCCCCTATGTTGAAAAGCTAGGTGAAACAAAGAAAAAAAAAAAAAAAAAAACAATTTTGCTAAGAATGAAAGAATTGTGAAAAAATGGGCAGGGTGGAGAAAACAACAGAAAAAAGGGGGAAGGTGATCAGTATAAGGGGTGAAGGTAAGAAAATAGAAAACAATTACCAAAGTGACCGCAATAGAGGACAGGGTGCCTATGTGCATCTATGGTGACTGATAGGGCCGATGTGATCAGTGCTAAGTGTTTGGTGCGAATGAGGAAGGGGCCCATATGAGCACGGCCGCCACCGCAACCACGCCCCCAACGTCACGCGTGAGACCGCTTGGGGGATGGAGCAAACCATTCCCCGGTGGGTCAGATGGTTGTAAACACACTACCGGTCATGCAGCGTCAAGGGGCGGAGCAGCTGGTGTGGCGTGCGTGACGTCGATGCACGGTGAGGAAACCCCCCACCCACCCAGCGTCAAAGCAGGGTGGGGGGAGGATCCCCAGCGCGCGTCGCAGCTCCCGAACGGAACAAAGAAGGCAAGGTCCAGCGAGAGACACAGCCAGAACCAACACTGCATACATGCAAGCAAAACCAAAACAAAAAGGCTTGAAGTAATTAAAGAAGAAAGGGGAATAAATCAAAAATCCAATTTACATTATTGGGAAAAATAAAGAAATTTCTTAAAGACGGCTAGAAAAAAAGCATTTGATATTTGTTGTTAGTGCAATCCGTGTGCCTCCATCCCTCATTTTTATTATAAAAGGAAGAAAAGAAGAAAGAAAGTTAGTTGGGACTTTAAATGAGGTATACAGGGGCCGTTCGAGTCCCCTCCTCCATCCCGGTTCAATATATAAAAAATAGAAGAACATAGCTAGCGGGACTTTTCCATGAGGCACACGGGAGCAATGAAACAGATTGAATAAAAGTTGTTTTTAATTAATCGAATTGTTGTTTATGAAATATTTGTATCAATTGGTTTCATACATTCTACTATATATTAATATTTTTATATTTTTTTACACATTTACAATTCATAAAAATTATTATTGCACATTGATTACAAATTCCAACAAGGAGTTGGTACATCTATTATAAGATACAATCAGTAATTAAGACATAATTTAATACAATGAAATTAATGACTGTACAGATGTCACAGAGGGGCCATAAAAGAACAAAAAAAAGGGAAAATAAAAAGGAAACAAAAAACGAAAAACAAATAAGGAAGGAACGGAGATCAGAGGAATTCATACGTATGTACACGCGGTTGTTGTTAGCTCTACGCGTTTCAAGGCCTTATAGCCTATCATCAGGAGCAAAACCGTGGTAGGAATCTATAGAAAAAATAATAAGAAGAGGGGAATAAATAATTATAAAAAATTATTAAAAAGGGCCAACCACGGACAGGGGAAAATACCCCTGAACTTAATTAGCCCTGTTACTTACATGAGGGTCCTTGCAGTGGTGGCACAGACAGTGAGATCCCCAGACCAACCAAACAGGGCCCCGTCCGGGAGCTGAGGGGACGTAGTGCAGCAAGCGGCAACCCAAACTGGACAGCACCCCATGTGAATCGAAATGTGTACTAACGATATGATGGGTGGGGAAGCCCCTATGTTGAAGAGCTAGGTGAAACAAAGAAAAAAAAAAAACAATTTTGCTAAGAATGAAAGAATTGTGAAAAAATGGGCAGGGTGGAGAAAACAACAGAAAAAAGGGGGAAGGTGATCAGTATAAGGGGTGAAGGTAAGAAAATAGAAAACAATTACCAAAGTGACCGCAATAGAGGACAGGGTGCCTATGTGCATCTATGGTGACTGATAGGGCCGATGTGATCAGTGCTAAGTGTTTGGTGCGAATGAGGAAGGGGCCCATATGAGCACGGCCGCCACCGCAACCACGCCCCCAACGTCACGCGTGAGACCGCTTGGGGGATGGAGCAAACCATTCCCCGGTGGGTCAGATGGTTGTAAACACACTACCGGTCATGCAGCGTCAAGGGGCGGAGCAGCTGGTGTGGCGTGCGTGGCGTCGACGCGCGGTGAGGAAACCCCCCACCCACCCAGCGTCAAAGCAGGGCGGGGGGAGGATCCCCAGCGCGCGTCGCAGCTCCCGAACGGAACAAAGAAGGCAAGGTCCAGCGAGAGACACAGCCAGAACCAACACTGCATACATGCAAGCAAAACCAAAACAAAAAGGCTTGAAGTAATTAAAGAAGAAAGGGGAATAAATCAAAAATCCAATTTACATTATTGGGAAAAATAAAGAAATTTCTTAAAGACGGCTAGAAAAAAAGCATTTGATATTTGTTGTTAGTGCAATCCGTGTGCCTCCATCCCTTGCTGCACTACGTCCCCTCAGCTCCCGGACGGGGCCCTGTTTGGTTGGTCTGGGGATCTCACTGTCTGTGCCACCACTGCAAGGACCCTCATGTAAGTAACAGGGCTAATTAAGTTCAGGGGTATTTTCCCCTGTCCGTGGTTGGCCCTTTTTAATAATTTTTTATAATTATTTATTCCCCTCTTCTTATTATTTTTTCTATAGATTCCTACCACGGTTTTGCTCCTGATGATAGGCTATAAGGCCTTGAAATGCGTAGAGCTAACAACAACCGCGTGTACATACGTATGAATTCCTCTGATCTCCGTTCCTTCCTTATTTGTTTTTCGTTTTTTGTTTCCTTTTTATTTTCCCTTTTTTTTTTGTTCTTTTATGGCCCCTCTGTGACATCTGTACAGTCATTAATTTCATTGTATTAAATCATGTCTTAATTACTGATTGTATCTTATAATAGATGTACCAAGAGGGACTCGAACGGCCCCTGTATACCTCATTTAAAGTCCCAACTAACTTTCTTTCTTCTTTTCTTCCTTTTATAATATAGGTATTTTTGTTGGCACCATGTACTACTTCATTAGGGTTTTTTAGTCAACTGAAAATAACTATAGAGACTTTAGATTCCATTCTTGAATAGCTACATACTCATTTAGGTATTTTCCCACTAAACTATGTATGGCAGTTTACAGTCCCTAGTTGGATTTTATATTTGCACATAGTCCCAAATGGTGTCATTAATAATAGTCTTGTATCTGTATCACCAATTTTTGTAGAAAACTGAATATTTTGTGTAGTAGAGTACCAAAACAACTCCCATATCTGAGTTTCAACAAGTGTTTATTTTTTCTGCTTGCTTGCAGTTCAGCTTTTCTGTATTAACCAAGAAACTAAATATACATTTTGGGTGAACTGACCTTGAATATTGTGTTTTAGCCAACTTTGCCTATGGGAACATTGTTGTTTGTGCTTTTTGCATCATTCTTTCACATAATGGCTCAGATAAAACTTCATACTCATGGCGTATTTTGGAACTTTTGTACATTACATTAAATTCAATTGTAAAAAAAAAAGGGGGAAAGCAAAAAAGTTGCTTGTGTTTCAGTGTTCATTTCGTTCACGAAAATATTTTCATCATAATTTTCATCGGCGGCATATTTCCAGTGACGAAAAAAAAAGCAAAAATGACCCCACATCTTTGTTAATTGATGAAAACTTTCACAGTTTTCATCAATTGACAAATATGTGGGGTATTTTTTGTTTCGTTTTTCGTACAAGACCAATCAATTCCATTTTTATCAACATTTTCATCAACAAATGAAAATGTGAGGAAGAGACATTTATCCACGTGAACTTCCTCTTTTCCATGGAGCTCCGCCTGTAAAGCCCATGAGTGATTCCCTTCCCAGCAAGCAAGATAGCAACCATAGCATGCCTAATGGTGTGGCATGCTTAGCACTGTGCAGCATTACAGGCCTCCTCAGACAACTATCAGAGCACTGTGCATTACAGCCCTCTTGGCAGTCCCAACTCCCAACCGTCCAGAACACTGTGCATTACAGGCCTCCTCAGACTACTGTTCAGAGCACTGTGCATTACAGTCCTCTTCAGACCACCATCCAGAGCACTGTGCAGCATTACAGGCCTCCTCAGACTGCTGTGCAGGTCACTGTGCATTACAGGCCTCCTCAGAGCACTGTGAGGCATTATAGGCCTCTTCAGACCATCCAGAGCACTGTGTAGCATTTACAGGCCTCCTCAGAATGACGACCATCCAGAGCATTGAGCAGAATTTCCAAGCCTCCTCAGACCACCATCCAGAGCACTGTGCATTACAGGCCTTCTCAGACCATCCAGAGCACTGTGCATTGCAGGCCTCCTCCTCACTGTCCAGACCTCACCAAGGCAAGTTGGAGTCACTCTCATTTACTTCAGATCCAAACTGCTGCACAAACTGTACAGAAATTTTGGCTTCTGTGACTGGGAGAAAGAGAAGAGAAGATCTATGAAGGTATTTTTCATTTGATGCTAAGGACAACACGACCCTTTGCAAACCATGTGGAGCAACAATTGCTGGAAAAAATACAACAAAATTGAAGCGTCATTTGTGGACGAGTCATCCTGAAATTTATACAAAGGTAAGCGCCCTTAACTCTTTTGTGTTGCACACTTTTGTTGAGAAAAGTCTTATCTATGTACATTGTAGGGATTATTTTTTACTAAACGTTGTTGCAGTCAGATTTCATACCTTTTGTTATTCTAAAGTAATAGCTGTTTGTTTCTCTGTGTCCATGTTATGAGTCATTGAAACTTTATGGGAGTGATTTCATAATTGTCTATCAGCTGCTGCAGCAGCACCTGCAGGACTCTAAATAATGAGAGAAATTGCAGGGTCTGCATGATGCCTCCCTTTAGATGTGCTTTCCCGGTATGGAAGTATCTCACCAGAAAGGATATTTTTGTTGCACATGGGATGACCAAAATCTAGCTTGTATCCTAATATAGACTTCTGGGAAAATCAGTATGCCATACAAGCAGGAATGGAAATGATTCCATTCTAAAGGGGGCATTCCGTATACCGATAGCATCTGTGCAAAGAACGCCTCCAGGTTGTCATGTTGCATTGCATTTTGCATAAAATTACAGTACTGTAGAGGGAAAAGGAAAGGTAAATTTTAATAACATTGCAATGTGACTTGTGTCATATTGTAAATACGATATGGATCACCTTCCCTGGGAAAAAGGGTAGTCCAAATGGCAGATTTTCTTAAAATCTGACTTATAGCCAGTTTTATTTTTCAAAGGTTGCACGAAAATCAAATAAACAAAACAGAAAATAAATCCCCGCCATCCAGGCACTAACTAAACAGTTCAGCATCCTATCTCAGAGGTGAAGGGCTTCCCCCAGTCACCCACAAAACAAAGATAATGCAAACCTTTTTTCTGTCTCTCACAACACAGACATCACATTAGTAGCTCTCTCTCAGGTATGTCTTCCTGAGTCCCAGACCAAGAGCAATTATTTACTCCAGTCCTGCTTTATTTATACTACCTGTTGGTGGACCCAAGTGGACCGCAAAATCTAGTCCAGAACCAACCCTGCCAAGGTGGCTGGTAAAACCCGGATCGGATTTCACCTTAGTTTTCAGCAAATGACCGCATGCAAGGTGAAACATAATGTCCATCAATCACCTCGCCTTTCATAATTTCACAATATATATAGAAACAGTATCTCACAAAAGTGAGTACACCGCTCACATTTTTGGAAATATTTCATTATATCTTTTCATGTGACAACACTAAAAAAATTACACTTTGCTACAATGTAAAGTAGTGAGTGTACAGCTTGTATAACAGTGTAAATGTGCTGTCCCCTCAAAATACGCAACACACAGCCATTAATGTCTGCCTCTTCCACTTTGTTAAGCTTATGTTATTGTCAGATAACCAAACTGATTTGGAAAATGAGCTGAATTGGAGATTTTTTCCAATTTATCTATTTTAACGTAGCTTTTTAAAACTCTTCTCTGCAATTTACCTTGAATAAACCTGTTTGTGTCTCTTTTACTTATACAGACATTCTGTGTCTCTTACACACATGTCACGCGCTGTGTTTCACAGCACCACTATATAGAGGGATGTGGTCAGGGAGGGGCGCTGTGAAGAATTTTTGCACAGGGCGCCTAAAGGCCTAAGGCCACTGTTCTATCGATAAATGCCCTCCATTGAAAAATGCCTCCGATGGGTCTGTGCATGTGCAGTACGCAATGTCACTTCAGCTGATATATTGATCAGCTGGCGTGATGTCAACACAGCACATGGGCAGATCATCGGAAGGCAGTATCTGACGATCTGCTAAGCACCAGAAGAGAAAGACATTGTTTGATTCTGCCTCACTGTTGAGGGGCGGGTTTTGGCTGTACTGAATGGCGTGTTTTCTATCTGTTGCATGGTGGCTTGAGTGTGTTAAACAGGGGGATTTGGCTATGTAAGGGTGGGTTAAAATACACACAAAACCCGCCCTTCAACACACCCACAACCCAATGCATGAGTCCTAATGTCTACGGGCCACCCGCAATCACTCCACAGAGTGGCAGAACAGGGAGAAGGGGTTTGGTTCATTTATAATTTGTCATGCATGAACTAATGATTCTCCAAGAATGACAGTTAGTAAACTGTCATTATTTGGATAGTTGACTTCTATTAAATCATTAACACATTTAGGATTTTTTATTGGTGAAATGTGTGATCTCTAGGTAATTTACAGAAAAAAATGTAATTTAAATGTTCACATACAGGCATACCCCACTTTTAAGTACACAATTAGGTTTATTTACTAAAGCTGGAAAGTGCAAAATCAGGCTCACTTCTGCATAGAAACCAATGAGCTTCTAACCCCAGCTTGTTCAATTAAGCTTTAGTAATAAAACCTGGAAGCTCATTGGTTTCTATGCAGAAGTGAGCCTGATTTTGCACTTTACAGCTTAAGTAAATAAACCCCATTGTGTACTTAAAAGTGGGGTATGCCTGTAGTTACATAGTAACATAGTTAGTAAGGTTGAATAAAGACACCAGTCCATCCAGTTCAACCTGAGTGAGTATCTACAAGTGTGCCTATCCCTGTACATTGCACACTCACATCGGTCCCTATCCTCAAGGAGCCCACAATTCAAGGTCCCCATTCATATACTAGGGCCAATTTTGGACAGAAGCCAATTAACCTACCTGCATGTCTTTGGAGTGTTCACATGTTTATGGATTTTTTTTTAATTTTTATTAAATCTTCATTAAAGTGGTTGTATAGTAAATTTTGGGACTTTTACCTACAGGAAACCTATAATAAGGCTTACCTGTAGGTAAAAAAAAAATCTCCTAAACCTATATGGTTTAGGAGATATTCCCCTCGCAATGCACCGCTGACTGCAGCGGCGCATGCGCACAGGGGATTCTCGGTTGAAAGTCCGGCAGACGCTCACAGACGCTCACAGCTGGAGCCATGATACCCGGAAGCACCGAGGGAACATGTCAGCTCCCTCTGCGTGGATCGGGCCAGATGCCGGGGCCTCGTTCTAAGGTAAGTATTTCATAATGAGCTAGTATGCGGTGCATACTAGCTCATTATGCCTTTTCCTTTGCAGGTGAGTAAAAAAAATAAAAATTCAGTGGGTATACAAACGCATGGCATTGCTTTTTCAGGGGTTATTGTTGCTACAGATGGATACCTACTGCTTGCTCTATCTTTATCTAGGCAGTATACAGGAGAAACTGTTGTTCAATGTTTACATTCATTAAACTGATCCATGCTCCCTTGAACTTTATATTTCTTTCGTTATTACCCAAGGACCCCAGAATTTTAGACCTGCAAACAGCTCACAGCTTTTTGTATCCACTATATCTCTGAACCTGACAGTGATATTTAATTCATTAGCATTACTTTTTATCATTTTCTGCCACAAGGAGCATTTTGCGTTCTAATCAATAAACCATTAGATGAAGAAATGATGATCTGTGTTTGAAGTAAGAAGTTAGGAACTCTGTTGATATGAGGAATTCAGACACCTAGTAAGCTGGAACATTTGTTGTGCATTAGTGTATCCACATTCCATTATTTAATAGTTGGTCATTTAGAAATGTGAGCTGGTCAGTACACATTATCCATATTTAAAGTGGAGTTCTACCCAAAAGAAGAAGCTCTGCTTGTTTTCTTCCCCTTGAGCTCTGTTTTAAGCAAGTGATTCATCATACAAGAGGATGGATCTTATACAGTATCTATATTACACATCTTTTTGGCTTAAACAGCCCTTCATTCCTATACATGTTTACAATTACTTTGGTCTTATAAGATCAAATGTTCTTCCTTATTGTTGTATGAAGATATTTTTTTTCTATATTTATAGTGTATATGTGTAGCACCCTGGTCCTCAACAGGGCTGCTAATAAATCTAGCTGTGCTAGGTGGTAATTAGCCTGGCTAATTGGTAGGTTGAGCCACTGATTTCTGTCCTAAGTCTGAGTTTTAGTGTAGTCTCTCTCTTCTGTCTATAGGTAACACTGTTGTCTTTGGCATTGGAATGATGGATTAACATAAATTCAGGTGATGGGTAGATAGTTTGTCTCAGCCAATCAGCAGGAGTTTCTTTAACTGCTAGGCTATTTATTTGGGAGGAGTCAGGTGATCATGGTTCTTCCCGCCCCGAGGCTGCGGCCTGGGTGAGTGTGTGTCGAGAAGCTCCTGGTTGCTAGGCCTGAAGTCTGAGGCCTATCCAGGAGGCATGCTGGCTGCTAGGTACATTAAGACCTATCCAGCAGTTCAGGGTTCCCCAAAAGAAGAGCAACCAGGGTTAAGCCCAAAGCTTGGGGTGGAACCGCATTTGTTAGAGGCTCAGCCCGAGGGAAGCCTGACCATTGCCGGAGGTAAAGGCGAAGCAGTTGCCACAAAGGGACCACCACTCCTGTTACCGGAGGCAAGTTTGGGAGAGATGAAGTTCTGAAGGAGTACCAGAGCAGACAGGGACAGTGAAGTAAGTGGGAATGCTTCAGTGGAGACTCATCCGGGAATGCAGCAGGTAGCTGTGAGTAAAGCTTGAAGATAAAGTACAGCGGTTAGCTGTGGGTGAAGCTCGGGAAATCCAGCAGGTGGCTGAGAGTCTAAAAAGTCTAGGGAGAGAGATGGTCAGCTGAGCTTAAGGATCTACAGTGCGATACTGGGAATAAATCTGGAAGTTCTACAGTGGGTTACTGTGAGTTAAACTGGAAGATCTACAGTAGGATACTGTGCAAGAAGTTGTTGCCATAGGAGACAAAAGTTACCTAAAAGATACAGATTGCTGCATTCCGCTTAAAGGCCCTCTTTCTGTATTGCTGTCTGCCTAGTTCTATTTTTGTCTGCAGCGTTTGCCTTAATTGCTATTGCATTTGCCTAAGGATGTTCCCTAATCTCTCTCCCCACCATTCCTGTTAAGAGAAATAAAACTCTGGGTTTCACTATCAGGCCCTTGGAAGTCGGGGAGACTGCTACATTTTGGCACCCAATGTGGGTCTCGACTGCATTTTTGCTGTGGTCACCCCTGGCAATGGACTGCAACTACACAAGGATTTCGTCTGGCTCCGTGGGAAGGGGCAAGTAACATCTTTATTCCTCAAAGACTGTGTTATTATATTTGTGAACTGTGTGGGGAAGAACTTAAGTGTCTTTTTGCTCTTGGGAGAGTGTCAGCTTGGTCTTTTGTCACTTTACGCCAGTGCTGCAGGGGTTAAGGCAGACTCCGGAAAAGTTTTGGCGTGCTGCTGGAGAAAGTAGGCGGGCGCTGAAGTTACTAAAGAGCATGTGAACGAATCCCTTGGCAGAGGGAGGAGTTGCCACTCTGTAGAGGAGGATACGGAGTTGCGAGTGTACACACAGCCGTCCAAGCTACACATGCTCCAAGATCGTTGGGAAAGGGAAAAGTTGCTGAGAGTGGAGAAAATGTCTGAATTCACCCATCCTGCTTCAGCTGAGTATGACCCAAAGGTCATCGCTAGTTTTTTTCACTTCTGGAGAGACTATTACTGATACAGGCCTTCGGATGATGCCTCATGGGGAGATAGCCCTGTACATCTCCCAAAGTTCTACAGCTATGGGAATCATTTCCAGATGATGTTCCGGCTTTGCTTTGTTTCTGCACCCCTGGAGTTGGTGTTACCATTGTGGGGAACTGTTGCTGGTGGCCACCCATCCACTCCTGCTATCTCAGGTGCTGAAGGTGGACTGGGCATGAGGATATGCAACTGTTGAGGAAACCCAATCTACCACTGCTGCTGCTGATGATTTTACTGCTGATCCTGCTCAGTCAGGGGCTACCACACCTGCCAGACTCATCTTTCCTGCAGTGGAAGTGTCAGTTCCCACTGCCATCTTTTCCTGTGGGTCTTCTGCTGTCATTGCTAGCTTTGACCAGGTAGTGCTGGCTGCCATAGATGCTGCTATAGGTGAGGCCACAACTGAAGGTCATCAGCCTACCATTACTGCCAATTGGGCCAGGCATGCCCGTTCGTTCCATGGCATTGTGAAGGGCTGGTCCAGTATTAAGTCAAGTCGGTGCCTGAAGCCGGTAAGCTGGACTGGGAGGAAGAATGTGCGGAATTAGTGATTACCATTCACCTGTCTTCTGAAGTATGTTCTACTGTAACAATATCTACTTTTGCTGGGGTTATGGCCTTTGTCGTTTAAAGTTATGGCCAGGACACTTGTTGCCAGTGAGGATTGCTGGTTCTGTTTTGAGTCTGTTCCAGAAAGATGGAAAGGTTATGCATGGTCTGTTCACTCTGTGCTCATAGCCTGTGGCAGAAGCCAAAGTATTGTGTTGTCCATACCATGTTCATTCTGTGCTCACAACCCATGACAGGGGTTAAGAATCATATCATCACTAACTTGGGATTCTGGTTGTACAATATACAGTATGCAGTGTAGGGACCAGGAGTATAATGTACAACATAGTTTATACAGTGTAGGGGTCAGGAGTATAATTTACAACATAGTGAACAAAGTACAAGAGTCAGCACTATGTAAGATGCAGCACCCTGTATAGTGCAGTGATCACTAATATTGTGCCCCCAACTGCTAGACAGTGGGAGACATTATGGTATAAGGAAGTGGAGTAACAGATCCCTACCTCCATCAAATGGCTATTCCTGCATCACCCCCCCAAGAGGATCTTCAGTGTGTGAAGGTGTTGAGGATGCCCAGTGTGGATAGTGTTGGTGAGTAGCATCTAGACTCCCCAGCTCATTCACTGCTCCCTCTGTGACAGACAAGGACCCAGCTTCCCTCCTAAATAACTTATAATCTAAATGGTGTGGAGCTAAAAAAAAGTGGCAGCTGCAGTGTTCATCAGCAGGTGGAGCACTCCCAAAGTGCCCCCAGAAAATAGTAATATGTGTGTGGGAGTGCTCGCCAGTGGTAGGATGAAAAAAATAATAAATAACATTGTACAGTACTGAAATTGATGCAAAGGGGTGGATTTACTAAGGGCAAATAGACAGTGCACTTTGCAAGTGCATTTGCACTCATTTTTTCGAGACTTTAGTAACTGTGGGAAAATTTAACTCTGTAAATAATACCAAATCAGGTGCAAGGAAAGTAAAAAAAATACTATTTTTGCTTGCACATGAATGAATGATGGAAATCAGCAGCGCTTTACCACATTTTGCAAGCTCTTGGGAAAATGAATGCAACTGCACTTGTAAAGTGCACAATCTATTTGCCTTTAGTAAATTCTCCCTAATGTAAACAATCTGCCCCAATCTAATCAGTGGCTGTAATGTGTATCTCTTTGAATGAGTACATGAGCTGTACCTGTGAGAGGCAATGAATATGATCTTAACAGGGATGATGGGAATTCCCCAGCAGCTTTCCTTCATCTGATAGAGGAGTCTTTTGCAGGACAAATCCAGCAGTTAATAAATGACTCCTCTAGAGCTGTTAAGGTCTCCTTTCAGTTCAGTCACTGGGAGCAAGAAAGGCTGTCTTCTTGCCCACATGTCACAGCATTGGGCCAAGCACCAGTGCTGCCACAAATAAGATAGGGGTGTTGGTCACATGCCTTGTAATATCTGAAAAAACAGGACACTAAGCTAACAGACGTTAAAATGAGTGGCAAAGGAATGAAGGAAAGGGGAGTATGTAATGCTAGGAAGCTTTTTCCTATACTGAAAAAGCAAATGTTTACCTCTGGGATTTTTTTTATTCTAAAAGGTCGGGCTTTTTTTTAGCAGGAACGTGGGGGAACACAGTTCCAGCACCTCCAGCACTGAATGTATTCTATGGCAAAGTGTGCTGGAGAGTCAATTGATGCTGACTGCTGGGGGATCTATTGTCACTGGGGATCTATTTTTTTGTGGGGGTCTATTGTTGTTGGGGTGGTATTTTGTTGTGGGGGATCCATTGTTTCTGGGCCGAGGTCTGTCGTTGTGTGTGGGGGGATCTATTGTTGCTGTGGTGGGGTCTGTTGCTGCTTGGGTGGGGTCTATCAAATTCCATACAATTTAGTAGCACAAAATGATACTTGGTTCTGTATTTTTTTAAAAGGGGTGGTACTGGGAGGTGGGTAGGAGTGGAGCCAAGAGACAGTGCTCAGAGGTGGGTAGGGGGCAGAGACGAAGAGTGACTCATAAGGGGTGAGTTCCTGCACCTATTCTCTGAGAAAAAAAGCCCTACTAAAAGGAATATTATTTTCACTCAATCTGTATTTACAGTGCCTTTAAAAAGTATTCATACCCCTTGAAATTTTCCCCATTTTGTCATGTTACAACCAAAAACATAAATGTATGTTATTGGGATTTTATGTGATAGACCAACACAAAGTGACACATAATTGTGAAGTGAAAGGAAAATAATAATTCAATTATTCATGTTTTGCCACAGATTCTCAATTGGATTTAAGAATTTGACTGGGCCATTCTAACACATGATTTTGATGCTTTGATCTAAACCATTCCATTGTAGTTCTGGCTGAATGTTTGGGGTCGTTGTTCTGCTGGAAGGTGGACCTCCGCCCCAGTCTCACGTTTTTTGCAGACTTTAACAGGTTTTCTTCTAAGATTGCCCTGTATTTGGCTCCACCCACCTTCCCATCAACTCTGACCAGCTTCACTGTCCCTGCTGAAGAAAATTATCTAAACAACATGATGCTGCCACCACCATGTTTCACGCTGGGGATGGTGTGTTCAGGGTGATGTGCAGTGTTAGTTTTCCGCCACACATAGCGTTTTGTTTTTAGGCCAAAAAGTTTAATTTTTGTCTCATCTGACCAGAGCACCTTTTTTTACATATTTGCTGTGTCCCCCACATGGCTTCTCGCAAACTGCAAACAGGACTTCCTATGGCTTTCTTTCAACAATGGCTTTCTTTTTGCCACTCTTCCATAAATGCCATATTTGTGGAGTGCATGAACAGATTCTCCCACTGAGCTGTGGATCTCTGCAGCTCCTCCAGAGTTACCATATGCCTCTCTTGGCTGCTTCTTGGATAAATGCTCTCCTTACCTGGCCTGCCAGTTTAGGTAGACGATCATGTCTTGATAGGTTTGCAGTTGTGCCATACTCTTTCCATTTTTTGATGATGGATTGACGAGTGCTCCATGAGATGTTCAAAGCTTGGGGTATTTTTTATAACCTAACCCTGCTTTAAACATCTCCACAACTATATCCCTGACCTGCCTGGTGTGTTCCTTGGCATTCATGTTGCTGTTTGTTCACTAAGGTTCTCTACCAAACTTCTGAAGGCTTCACAGAATAGCTGTATTCATACTGAGGTTAAATTGCACACAGGTGGACTCTATTTACTAATTAGATGAGCTCTAAAGGCAATTGGTTCCACTTGATTTTAGTTAGGGGTATAATTTATAATTTCCCTTCCAATTCACAATTATGTGCCACTTTGTGTTGATCTATCACATAAAATCACAATAAAATAAATTTAGGTTTTTGGCTGTAACATGACAAAATGTGGAAAATTTCAAGCAGTATAAATACTTTTTCAAGGCACTCTATGTCAAATATTAAACCATGGACAGTAACAGTAAGCACCAAGCAAGTGTAAAAACATTTCTTTAGTAAATGAGCTCCTTGCTGGTTATGAGATTCTTCCAGTTTCTTTAGTAGTTAGCTGCATGTCAAAGAATGTTCTCATTAGCATATCATGACAAAAAAAAAAAAAAACTCACCGATCATCTTAATCAGTGGCAATTTAATAAAGTGATGTATGCTTATTTATAAACTGCACTGAAACAATCATTCCCTAGGGCAGGGGTGGCCAACCAGACAAAGACCAAGAGCCACATTTTTTACCAAGTTACCGCAAAGAGCCACATCATACGCATGGGCACACATGAACATCACCCCATCCCTTCCTCATACACACATACGTTTGCTCTCATCCAATGCGACACTAAAATACTCACAAGCTTGAAGATCAGAGTGCAACTTTGACTGAATAGACGTGTTAATGTCTGATATTCTGTGCTCAACAGTGTGGCGGGACAGTTGGAGGTCTGATACCATTCGTTTTAGTTTGTCGTTTTCAGGAGACAAGATTTCAACAATGTCACAGAGGCATTTTTTAATGAACTCCCCTTCATTGTATGGCTTTTTGGCCCGTGCAATGTTCCAAGCCAGTTGATACGATGCAAGCGTTACAGTCTCTGTGTGCTTTGTAAGTTTTTTGAAAAACTTTGCCTGCTTTTCTGTCTGACTTTTCAAAGTAACCAACTTGTGCTTGCGAAGTTCAGTCCCTTTTGGAAATTCCTGGTCGATGTTAGCATGGAGTGAGCTGAAGTGGCGCTGAAGGTTTGAAGCTTTGAAATGCGACAAGGACACCTGACATATAAGGCAGAATGGCTTTCCATTACGTTCAACAAAAAAATATAAACTCTCCCACTCTGTTAAAAACGTCCTGTGTTCTTCTTCATATTTTCGTTTTGCTGTGCATTTTTTCCCTGCCATTTTGCTCTTACTGAAAAACTGCCCACGTGTGCATTTGACGTAAATACAGAGCAAGGGGGCGGGGTAGTGAGAGTGAGGGGTGAGCGGAGGTGTGTATGAGAGCGGATGGCGAACGGAAGAGTTCTGGCCGAAAAATTTGAAGCATGTTTTGCAATTCTGACGACACAATCACACCAAACTCCGACGGATTCGAACGTGATGACGTACGACTCGACTCGAATAAGGAAGTTCATAGCCAGGAGTAGCCAATAGCTGCACTAGCGTCGGTTTTAGTCCGTCGGAATAGCACACACACGAGCGAATTTCTCGGTAGGAACTGGGTCCGGCAGAGTTCTGGCCGAAAAATTTGAAGCATGTTTTGCAATTCTGACGGACTTTCCGAATGAGCGGACTTGGCCACACACAATCACACCAAACTCAGACGGATTCGAACATGATGACGTACGACTCGACTCGAATAAGGAAGTTCATAGCCAGTAGCGTAAGTAACGTAAGAGCCGCACGGAACTGGGCAAAGAGCCGCATGCGGCTCGGGAGCTGCGGGTTGGCCACCCCTGCCCTAGGGGGTCACTGTACCCATTAATGGCTGTGAACCAAGCTTGTTTCCCAGACACTGTGCACAGTGCCAATCTGCGTGGGTTTGTACCATTTAATCGCTGTTATGACCGCACAGCAATCATAAATGTAAACAGTTTAGTGTTTACATTGGAAAGCAGACCACTTTCTCTTACAACAGAGGAAGAAAGTTCTTGTTCAGCAGTAACAGCAGCAGTTCGGGAGATGTTTTTAAACATTTCACTCCACGTCCTCTCTTAATTATCCTCCCTTACTCTGCATATCTGCACATTTACCCCTTCATCTCCTTTGATGTATAAACTTGCCATTTAATGTAACTAGCATATTATTACCAAGATCCATGTTTTAAGCTCCTCAATACAAGCATGTTTCTCCATTTCTAAAAACGGAGGCAAAAATAAAATATTAGATCACCTCGGGTTGTCTGCATTCCAAAAAAATGGCTTTTTGGAGGTTTTCGTACTGTCCTGACAATTGCATTTGCTATTTTTTGTAACAAAGTAAGGGAAATATTTTTTTTCTAATTTTTTTTCCCTTCACTGTATATAATACAGCATTTTAAAAATGGTTATTATACATCACAGATAGAAAGCTCTGTCCGCCTCAAAAGAATGGTATAAAATTATTTTGGATCCATAACAGATTGATTGTCATGATTGAGTAATTATCAGTCTATCATACCACTGAAAACTGAAAATGGCCTGGTAATGAAGGGTTATTACAGGCTAGGGCTGAAGTGGTGAAGGTGCGGTCTCCTGTATTTGCATCACCCATGCTGGTATAGCATCTTCTAGCATGCTAGAAGTGTAAAGCTGTTTTTTTTTGTACTGGAGGTAAATTTCCAGGTTTGGCTGGCAGCCAAGCCTGTGTGTGCTTTTATTCTGGGTCAGGGTTTGAGTGACTCAGGGAGAGTTGGGTGACTCACAGGCAGCATCACTGAGACCTCCCACTTCACTCCAGAACATGCTAGAATCTTCTGGATAGGAAGGAGGAGAGGAAAGGTGGAGCCGTCTGGAGTATTCTGCGGGCCCTGCCCAATCCCCAACTTGGATTGGCAGGAGGCAGGCCCCCTCAAATACTCAGGGCCAGCCCAGCTGGGGAGGAGTTGTGATCGGGTGGAAGATGGAGATGGAGTTTTAGGCTGTCGGGGCCTTTGAGGGAGCTCCCCAGTCTGAGGGGGTGACCTTGGGCCTGGACTCAGGTGCGGATGGGACTCTCTTACAGCCCACAGAGGTGTCCTGACCAGGAGGCACAGGAGGAGCAAGAGAGGACAGCAGGAGAACACTGCCAGGCAAGTCTCCAGGAGTTGCACAGAGGTAGCCAAGAGGGCTGGTGAGTGTTCACACAGTCAGGAGGACTGGGAGGCATGCCTGAAAGGACTGGGAGAGAGCAGTTCTGAGATGGATGCAGAGCCAGTAGGGTGGACTAAGGTGGCCATTTCAATCGCAATCTCAAGTTTCACTTTCGTCATGGCTCCTATTGTCCTGTTGAAATTACATTGTACTGATCCTTATAAGGTTTTCCTGGGTAGGCTTGTATGTGGGACTACAACTTAGTTAATTAAAAGCTAAATTTCCCACAACCTTTGGCCTCAATGGGGCAGGGGATGAGGCTTTAAGTGACTTGCCCTTGTCACTTAGCGCTGGGCATTGGTAAAGGGTAAACATGCCGCCACCCTAATCTACCCCAATGGAGGAAATCTCACAAGATTTTTTTTGAATTATCATGAGAATTTGTTGTAAATGAAGACCACAGCAATGCAATCCCATCATAGTCACAGTAGCCATTAATCTTCTGCACAACCACCGGGAAGATATAAATACAAAGAATTACCGCTCTAAGGTAATGACTTCTCCCAAAACAGCTGTCTCCACAATCCCACAGGGTGCTGGCTCTGTTTGCAACAGGAACTGAAGTAGAAAAGATGTAGCTGGATAGCCGCACTCCAAATTATTCAACTTTATTTCAAAAATGTAATTAAAATCATAGCATCTAGGCTGGCAAACAGACTAACTGCACAGCCGCTGACATGTTTCACACCGAACACGGTGCTTAGTCATAGCTAATGAGCAGAATATACATACAGAGCTATATACACACACACAAGCAATTAGGCAAATGAATAAAATATGTGTATGACAAGATAGCAATTAAGGAAACACCTGTGAACATCCAAAGTCAAAAGATTAACATTTAAATGAATGAAAGGAAAAATACTTTTTCCCCTAAAACACCAAAATCAAGCTGACACATTGAAAGCATACATAATGGTAATAAATGAATGACATGATAAATCTTATCCTTAGGTGAAGAGGTATAGGTGTAACCTAAAGAAATAAAAAATGACTTAAGTAAAAACATTTTTCATTTTGTATGTAAAAAAAATGTTATATATCAGCCCCTGTACTTGATAGGGCGTTTAATATAGCCCTTAATACGGATAGATGTCATCTCCTTCGTGATAAGGTCAAGAATGGAGATGGGAGAAGGCGGGTATCTGACAAATCCTTAAAAATTCCGGTGTTTTCCACGCCTTATAGTTTAGAGTTTAGTAAAATTAAAGGGATCGTGGAGAAATATTTACCTATTCTCTACAACGATCCTGTCTATGCTCAAATTCTATCTAAGGGTATTAGATCAGTCTCCCGCAGGGCCCCAACTATTGGTGGCATGTTGTCTCCCAGCCTCTATTCGAGCAGCATTCAACGCCCCAATTGGTTACAGTTTAAAGGATCGTTTCGATGTGGGGGCAATAATTGTCCATGTTGCCCCCACATTTTACGAGGCGATACCATCCTTTCTAGGTCTCTAAATAAGGATTTTAAAGCCATGGCCTTTATTAACTGTAACACTAAATTTGTTATTTACGTGATTACGTGTGAACAATGTCGCATACAGTATGTTGGACGCACAACACGAAGACTGAGAGACAGATTATATGACCACCTCTATGACATTTCCAAAAACCACCCCACTAATGTGGCGAAGCATTGGAATCTTTGCCATGATAAGGATGTCAGTGGCTTACGCATTCAGGGGGTGGAAAAAGTCACTTTATCTAAAAGAGGGGGTGATAGGTTTAGTCTGTTATGCAAAAGGGAGGTTTATTGGATATTCCATCTCCATACGAGGCAGCCTAAGGGCCTTAACTTTGAGTGGGATATTTCATTCTTTTATGAGTGAATTTTCCACATATTGATTGCCCAGTATTTACTAAGCCAATATGTATGGCTCCCATTTCACTGGTTGTCGGTCTGGTGCTGACAGGTTTTTTCATCTTCTTCTGCTGGGCTCATTTTATTATGTTTCTGCCAGAGTTTATTCACCATTTTCCATTTATTATAATTGCTTTACATTGAGGACAGGCCAATTATTCGATTGAAACTGTTTTTTGAATAGGGCTGCATGCATATATTGCGGCATTTTTTTCTCTGCAATGTTTATGAATATCAGTATTTTTTATGTTAACTAATATCCTATTGGACATGTTTGTCATTCATTTGATAATCACACAGCTGATATATTATGTTGGGTGTGTGATCAATCAACAGGGTTTTTGTATCAGCTTCTTATACCTGTCGGTATAGTGATATTCGCATTGAACCTGCCCTTGGTTTTAGAACATTCGATATCGATCATTCATTTGGTCTATTCCTATATTTATATTTACTTTTATTTTTGATATCTATGCATTGTATCATAGGAGACGACCTAAGCAGACACATCCAATAATGCGATATTTGCAATCTTTTTATTATGAAACCTTTTTTGGGATGTGTCATTTTTAGGGAATATTTTTTGTGTGTTTTTCTCTGGTTGGTTTGACATTCAATGAGCCCATGTATTGGCATGCACACACATTGAGAGTTTGTTTCTTTCTCTCCTTTTTTTTGTGTGTCTGCCAATGCGTGTGAAAAAATATACAACATTTTTTTACATACAAAATGAAAAATGTTTTTACTTAAGTCATTTTTTACAGTGGTGTGAAAAAGTGTTTGCCTCCTCATTTCCTGTTCCTTTGCATGTTTGTCACACTTAAGTGTTTCAGAACATCAAACCAATTTAAACAATAGTCAAGGACAACACAAGTAAACACAAAATGCAATTTGTAAATGAAGGTGTTTATTATTAAAGGTGAAAATAAATCCAAACCATCATGGCCCTGTGTGAAAAAGTGATTGCCCCCTAAACCTAATAACTGGTTGGGCCACCCTTAGCAGCAACAACTGCAACCAAGCATTTGCGATAACGTGCAATGAGGCTTTTACAGCGTCCTGGAGGAATTTTGGCCCACTCATCTTTGCAGAATTGTCCTAATTCAGTTACATTAGAGGGTTTTCGAGCATGAACGGCCTTTTTAAGGTCATACCACAACATCTCAATAGGATTCAGGTCAGGACTTTGGCTAGGCCACTCCAAAGTCTTCATTTTGTTTTTCTTCAGCCATTCGGTGGTGGACTTGCTGGTGTGTTTAGGATCATTGTCCTGCTGCAGAACCCAAGTTCGTTTCAGCTTGAGTACACAAACAGATGGTCGGACATTCTCCTTCAGGATCTCTTGGTAGACAGCAGAATTCATAGTTCCTTTTATCACGGCAAGTCTTCCAGGTCCTGAAGCAGCAAAACAGCCCCAGACCATCACACTACCACCACCATATTTTACTGTTGGTATAATGTTCTTTTTATGAAATGCAGTGTTCCTTCTACGCCAGATATACTTGGACACACACCTTCCAAAGAGTTCCACTTTTGTCTCATCGGTCCACAGAATGTTGTCCCAAAAGTCTTGGGGATCATCAAGATGTGTTGTGGAGAAATTGAGACGAGCTTTGATGTTCTTTTTGCTCAGCAGTGGTTTTCTCCTTGGAACTCTGCCATGCAGGCCATTTTTGCCCAGTCTTTTCCTGATGGTGGAGGCATGAACGCTGACCTTAACTGAGGCAAGTGAGGCCTGCAGTTCCTTGGACGTTGTTGTGGGGTCTTTTGTGACCTCTTGGATGAGTCGTCGCTGCGCTCTTGGGGTAATTTTGGGCGGCCGGCCACTCCTGGGAAGGTTCACCACTGTTCCATGTCTTCGCCATTTGTGGATAATGGCTCTCACTGTGGTTCGCTGGATTCCCAAAGCTTTGGAAATGGCTTTATAACCCTTTCCAGACTGATAGATCTCAATTACTTTCTTTCTCAATTGTTCTTGAATTTCTTTGGGTCTCGGCATGATGTGTAGCTTTTAAGGATGTTCTGGTGGACCTTACTGTGTCAAGCAGCTCCATTTTAAGTGAGGCCTTGATTGTGAACAGGTGTGGCAATAATCAGGCCTGGGTGTGGCTAGAGAAATTGAACTCAGGTGTGGACAACCACAGTTATAGTATGTTTTAACAAGGGGGGCAATCACTTTTTCACACAGGGCCATGATGGTTTGGATTTTTTTTCACCTTTAATAATAAACACCTTAATTTACAAATTGCATTTTGTGTTTACTTGTGTTGTCCTTGACTATTGTTTAAATTGGTTTGATGTTCCGAAACACTTAAGTGTGACAAACATGCAAAGGAACAGGAAATGATGAAGGGGGCAAACACTTTTTCACACCACTGTATTTCTTTAGGTTACACCTATACCTCTTCACCTAAGGATAAGATTTATCATGTCATTCATTTATTACCATTATGTATGCTTTCAATGTGTCAGCTTGATTTTGGTGTTTTAGGGGAAAAAGTGTTTTTCCTTTCATTCATTTAAATGTTAATCTTTTGACTTTGGATGTTCACAGGTGTTTCCTTAATTGCTATCTTGTCATACACATATTTTATTCATTTGCCTAATTGCTTGTGTGTGTGTATATAGCTCTGTATGTATATTCTGCTCATTAGCTATGACTAAGCACCGTGTTCGGTGTGAAACATGTCAGCGGCTGTGCAGTTAGTCTGTTTGCCAGCCTAGATGCTATGATTTTAATTACATTTTTGAAATAAAGTTGAATAATTTGGAGTGCGGCTATCCAGCTACATCTTTTCTACAACCACCGGGAAGGTTTGAAGATCTATTAATGAGAAATTCAAACTTCCACTGATCTGACAGCAGAAAATAGGAGACCAATGGCAGTGATTTATCCAATTGCTATAGAAACTGAACCTTCACCACATACACATACAGTATGCCACTCATGGTGTGTAGATGGACACGGGCCTTAGACTTAGTATGTTACCCAGGTTTAGGAGCATATTTCTGCAGTTGTATGTTTTATTATTTTACAGAAAATAAGAAGACAGATGAGATTTCAGAATTTTTCCAGTTGCAAGGCAAGGGGGTAGAAACACTGACTGGTCATGTAGAGCCATTCTGTTTACAATGTTAAACATATTTTTAGATAGCTCATTTAAAAAATGCTTGTTTAAAGACATTAATTTGCTGAAGTTAGGTTATCTTCATCCATTTAGTGGTACCTAATTCAAAGAGAGCTGGAAGGTTTCAGGGATGTAATATCTGTAATAGAAAGCAATACATTATTTCATAGAAATTATAATTACAGAAATAAAAACAGTGCTATATAGTACATTACTTCATTAATTAGTAATAAAAATGTAACACTGTATTGGATTAGTACAGCTTGCCATTTGATTAAGGAATGGAAAAATGTATGGCTAAAATATTATTTATAAAACTATTTTGAAAATTAAGTCCACTACATGTCAAATTATTTATTTAGAAAAAAAAGTACTGAGTTATTCACAGGTTTTAAACCCAAGGGTTCCAGTAAGGAATAATACAAATACTAAGAACTGATTCACATTATGAAGTTTCAGAATAACAGGTGATAAGAAGTCATAACCTGGAGAGAAAGTATGAAAGTGCAGGGGGATGGTTGGTAAGCTTGTGATTTTGAAGAAAAAAAAAAAAAAAAACAGAACTTTATAATCTAATTGCAACAGCAAAGTCAGTTCAGTAAGATGAAGTGTCCCAGAACATTGGGCCCATTTAGGTACTGTATATCCTTGTACATAATGGGGTGTTTTTTTGTTTTTGTAGTGTTAGGAAGGTGCACCACGTTGTTATGTTATATTCATTACTTTACATGGTGACGTGCTTCTATTGTCAATTGACATACATTGTTGAAGCATGTCGATGAGCGTTTACAATGCATTTTTGGAATTTAGGATTTAAAGTGGAAGAAGTTAAGATCCATTGACCAAGCCCTTCCATAGTTACATAGTAGGTGAGGTCGAACATAGACACAAGTCTAGTATTACCTTGTATATCCCTGTATGTTGTGGTCGTCAGGTGCATATCAAATAGTTTATTGAAACTATCGATACTCCCCGCTAAGATCACCGCCTGTGGAAGGGAATTCCACATCCTTGCGCTGTTACAGTGAAGAACCCTTTACGTAGTTTAAGGTTAAACCTCTTTTCTTCTAATTTTAAGGAGTGGCCACGAGTCTTGTTAAACTCCCTTCCGTGAATACGTTTTATCCCTATTGTGGGGTCACCAGTACGGTATTTGTAAATTGAAATCATATCCCCTCTCAAGCGTCTCTTCTCCAGAGAGAATAAGTTCAGTGCTCGCAACCTTTCCTCATAAATAATATCCTCCAGACCCTTTATTAGCTTTGTTGCCCTTCTTTGTAATCGCTCCATTTCCAGTACATCCTTCCTGTGGACTGGTGCCCAGAACTGGACAGCATACTCTAGGTACGGCCGGTCCAGAGTCTTGTAGAATAGGAGAATTTTATCTCTGGAATAAATCCCCTTTTTAATGCATGCCAATATTCTGTGGGTTGTATAATATAAGAGGGTGCTTAAACAATATAATAAAATTAACAATAAACTTTAATAATGTGAAAAAAAAAGTGCAAAAAGGTAACATATTCAAAAAATAATCCAAAAGAAATAAAGTGCAAAGTGAAAATAGCTATCCGGATGAATTATATAACAAGAGTGGCCATAACAAATAAATGAAGCAATTCAGATCTTTACACCATCACCACTGGGAACGATCATGGAAACAAATGACACCCGGTGCATAAAGGTAAGTATCCTACTTACCAAACCACTATGACCCCTTTAATTAAAAAGACAGATCAGGTGGAGCTTTATCTAGTTTAGGTACTGTGGTTTGTACTGGTGGGCACCAACGGGATAAGCCTGTGTAGCGCCGGCTCCTGAAGAGCACACGCTATATGTTTTGAAATTTTATGTTACACCTAAACTGCAGTTTAGTTTGGGTATAATTGTTCCAAATTTTGACCTCAGCATCAGTCTGGACTGTGGGGTGTTCGGCCTGGCCATAGGGGGGTACTGTCTCTTCTGGCAGTCATGGAAACACAGTCTGGTTGGGTGCTTTAAGGATACTTTCTCTCGGAGCCTGCCCAGTGGGATTGTCACTCTTGCTGTGCTTTCTGGGAGAGGGTACTTGCGGATGTCACGTGGCTTGGGGTTCCGGTCCAGAAATAGGTTCTGACTCCATGGTCCTGCTCCTCCTGACTAGCCCTCAGGAAGGCTATGGCCTGGGGTACGGTTCCACCTGACTTTATGCCTCGAGGCGGAGGAAACTAAGGAAAGGATTCGGAGGTGGTCCGGTGCCGTCTCTGGTTGTGGAGAGGCCCAGCAACTTCGTAGCTATTCAGGGGAGGACTCTTGAGAAGAAGGCCACGCACGGGTTGGCTTCTTAGTAAGAGCCTAGTGGGGCTGAAGTACCTAAGTGAATCCAGTTTCGTGGGTATCGCCAAACTGTCCTAGTTTCCTACATGTTCTACATTAACGTATGTGACAGAGACTTATTCCTACATGTTCTACAACAAAGTCTGTGGCAGAGACTTATTTCTGATTTAAGCACCTTGTTAGCTTCTAGGCCTTGTGAGAGAGGGAGTATCCAACTTGAGTGAACATCCAGCTGTGAATGGCTATTCTCTGGATTCAGTCAAAGTAAGCAAGTTCTTTATTATTGACTTTGACACTAGGAGTACCTGAACTTTCTTCCTAACCCTCTGATCCTATATTAAGAGACTGTTCGTTAACTAAGTTTTTGGAAATAAAAATCCCTTTAAGCGGATCTGTCGTCAGTCTCTAAAGTTTCTGGGCCATCTACCACGGGAAACCCCTAGACGCAAATTGAGGGGAAGAAGGTAACGGTAAGCCCAATCAAACCAGCAGCTCCTTCGGGGGTTAGTGCTACACCTGGGAGTCGCTCCACTTCAATATTGTTTAGAAAAAAATGTGAAGAAGCAGGCCCATAGCATAGTTCCCTTTTATTTAAAAATGAACAAGTAAAAACAGCAAGCTAAATGGCCTCTTACTTTAAAAAGTGCTTTGCCTCGGCACTAAAGGGAAACCGCATATAATACCAGGAGGATCGTGAGATCATCTCGCTCGCGCTGTGTTTAGTCAGCGTGCATTACACCAGCTGGAAATGTAAACCTGGGGTTCTCTTAAAATAGCTTTTTAACAAATTATTAATCATGTTAAAATAGTGTCATAAATTATTTGTTTTGTATTCTGATCATAAGTCTAGAGAGGTTTAAAATATATTTGGCTTGTTATTTAGTCACTTTTATGTAATTTCAATTTCCTAGCTTAATCCATTTTTTAAATCTATTGTCATCTGTTATAATATATTTGTTGTTGCCTAGTTGTTGGGTTGTGAATAGCTGCACTCGCAGTAGTAGTATTCATATTATCCACTAGATGACAATAGAATTTGTTACAAGAGGACTTTTTAGCCTCTGCCAATCATATTGAACCTGGGTAAATAAAAACATGACCCATTCAGTGACTGGACGCTTCCTGATGACGTCAGTACGACGAAATGTACTTTGAAGCACATCCGGTCACGTTTTTACTTCCAGCCACTTTCGGCTTCCTTTTGGATTATTTTTTGAATATGTTACTAGTGATGAATATGAAATATTAAGCACTTTTTGCACTTTATTTTTCACATTATTTAAGTTTATTGTTTATTTTATTATATTGTTTAAGCACCCTCTTATATTATACAACCCACATTTCACAAAGTTAGCACCTTGCACTTTGAGGGGAGCAGCTTATATATTGTATATTTTAGCCATAGTGCGGGGTTCTCCTATTTTTCACATGTCAATATTCTGTTTGCTTAGTTAGTAGCGGCTTGGCGTTGCATACCCTAGATTCCCCCCAGAAGTTCTCCCCCTAATGCATAGATTGCATTCATATTTTTGCCACCCAAATGCATTATTTTACATTTTTCTACATTGAACCACTATATTTGCCATGTAGTTGCCCATCCCATTAATTTGTTCAGATCTTTTTGCAAGGTTTCCCCAGCCTGCAGAGAAGTTATTGCCCTACTTAGCTTAGTATCGTCCGCAAATACAGAGATTGAACTTTTTACCCCATTCTCCAGGTCATTTATGAACAAATTAAATTAAATAGGATTGGTCCCAGCACAGAACCCTGGGGGACCCCACTACCCACCCCTGACCATTCAGAGTACTCCTCATTTATTACCACCCTCTGAACTTGCCCTCAAAGCCAGTTTTCAATCCATGTACTCAATCTATGGTCCTTATTTTGGACAGTATACGTTTATGGGGAACTGTGTCAAATGCTTTTGTAAAATCCAGATCCAGATTCCTTTATCTAGATGGCAACTCACCTCCTCATAGACGTTTAATAGATTGGTTTGGCAAGAACAATTCTTCATGAATCCATGCTGATTACTGCTAATGATACCGTTCTCATTACTAAAATCTTGTATATGGTCCCTTATCATCCCCTCCAAGATTTTACATACTATTGATGTTAGGCTAACTGGTCTGTAATTCACAGGCATGTATTTTGGACCCTTTTTAAATATTGGTGCTACACTGGCTTTTCTCCACTCAGCTAGTACAATTCCAATCAGTAGACTGTCAGTAAAAATTAGGAACAATGGTCTAGTAATTATTTGACTGAGTTCCCTAAGTATTCTCAGGTGCAAGACATCTGGTTTCAGTGATTTATTAATGTTAAGTTTCCCAAGTCTAATTTTAATTCTGTCCTCTGTTAACCATGGAGGTGCTTCCTGTGATGAGGCTAAACACTGCAGTTTTGGTTACTGAAGCCCCCTGATTCCCTTGTGAAGACTGAAGAGAAGAATAAATGTAATACCTTTGCCATCTCCCCATCCTTTGTAACCAGATGTGCTTCCTCGTTCTTTATGGGACCAATATGGTCTGTCCTCGCTTTTTTACTGTTTACATACGTAAATAATTTTTTGTGATTTTTTCCCTCTCCTCTGCTATGTGTCTTTCATGTTCTATCTTAGCCGTCCTTATTGCACCCTTACATTTCTTGTTGTATTCTTTATAAAGTCTGAATGCTGAGGATGATCCCTCAACCTTTTTTGAAGGCCTTCTCCTATCCAGGACTTGTGTTTGCTCTTTTAAATGTATTACCCAATGGGATGCATTGGCTATTGCCTTCTAGCAATAATTCTAGTTAATGCCTTCTAGCAAGGCTTGTAGTTTAGGGAAGTTGGCTCTTTTGAAATTCAGTGTCTTTGTATTCCCCTTATGTTTCCTATTTGTGTGTTTTATACTGAAGACAATTGACTTGTGATCGCTGTTACCTAAATTGCCCCATATATCCCTTGATGTGCAATTTGGAAGCCAGGGCACCCTCACTGTTTGTTGCTGCAGCTATGCATAATTTAAATGTATTTGTTGTGGCTGCTTGTGCTGCAGTTGTCCTGGAGGAAGAGAATGTGAGGAAGGAAAGATACTGGGGTCACCCCATTCCTGCCAACAGAGTTAATAGTGACCTGCCTTTGGGTTAAAGCAATATATGGGTTGTGGGTAGGTAGCTTCCGAATGTTTGTTTAAATTTTAATAAGACCTCATTCTCATGGGGAACATTGTCCACTAAGGGCAGTAGGCTTAGTAAAAAAAAATGAAAAAATGGGCAAGTTGCCTTATTTTTGTGCCATACACCTTAGAATGTGAATGATATCCTCAGCTGGTTTTGGTACTGTGTTATTGCTGCAGTCAGGGTGGCTTAGGGCAGCTGGTCATTGAGTTGAGGCCAATGTTGTGTTGGTTCTTGATGAGGTACTTTGAGGTTGGAGTTGTCAATCTCTTCATCATCCCCTTCAGGGACCTCTCATCTACATTGACAAAGTTGTTATTAACAAAGCAATAACACATATGACATTCCTAAAAGTAGTTTCTGTACATAAAAATCCAGGCAGACATTGTGCCCCTTACTGCTGAATCTCAAAGAAGGGATCCAAAAAATAACAACTCCATGATATGCATGTATTAGCTGCCTGCACCGTTGTTGAACCACTATGGTGGACGTTTACTAAAACTGCACACAGAATTAGTTGCAACTGTGCATAGTAACCAATCAGTTTGTAGGTTTTAAAGCCTTGGCACAGAGTGGCAGTATATTTGCATGCTTCATTTAAAAAACAGCTGTGCCATGAGCACGCACCCTCCGTGTTCCTGGCCCAGTTATTGGCAGCTAATGGAAAGCTTTCCGATCACCTGACCCCCGTGACAGACAATCACAGGGGTCACATCACCATAAACCCCGCCCTGCCTCCTGGCAACTAAAACCCCAAAGCTGATTGGTTTTGACTCTGTGTGCACCAGTTGTAGTAAATCTTCCCCAATGCATCTCCCGCTGTCATTCATTTGTATTAGGTATAATTATACTTGTTGTCTTGAGAACATCAACTGTAACAAACAATGACAAAATAATACAGTCTTATTTTATTTTGCAGGTTCCTGGCAACAGTACAATCCTTTCCAAGTTACAATATGGTTTTCTTGATGGGAAGTCAACATGTAAGAGGGGCTTCATGACTGACCAATTTTGACACAAACCACAAGTCCCTACCTCTGCTCCAGCCCTGCTAGAACACAATCCCACCTACTAAAGCTGACTCCTTGGCCATCTTGTGCACCGCTCTTAGCTATGGACCTCCTCACAACACCCCCAGCCATAGACCTTTACATTCAGAAGAAGGATTGTCCTTGCGATAGTTAGCTTCACTAACCAGGACATTCCAGAGTCACGTGACATACGCAGTCAATCATATAAAGTGAATGATTTGCAGTAATTACAAGTGAAAACACCTGCAGCACCTTATAGCCATCTCTTTCTAATCTCTCTTCTGATCAGTTTTTTTAACTACTCACAGGACTGTGTTCTCTACAGACACATTCTAGCTGGGTACACTTTTCCAATGAAGCAGCCTTATCAAGGGATCTCCAGTCTGGCCTAAAAGTTAGTTTTCCGATCAGTCCTAGCCCCCAAATTCCTAAAGTGATTGTAAACCTCAGAAATGAAATATTAACAAAGAATATCCTTTTATAGTGTGTACGTGCCTCAATTAAAAGCACTAAGTGTCATTGCTGTACATAGTTACATAGGAAGTGAAGTAGAAGAAAGACACAAGTCTATCAAGTCCAACCTATGTGTATGATTATATGTCAGTATTACCTTCTATATCCCTGTATGTTTTGGTCGTTCAGAATTCCACATCCTTGTCGCTCTTACAGTAAAGAACCCTCTACATAGTTTAAGGTTAAACCTCTTTTGTTCTAATCTTAATGAGTGGCCACGAGTCTTGTTAAAATCCCTTCTGCGAAAATGTTAGGCTACTTATTTCCTCTGCTATCAGCATGAATCCCTTCTGACAATTTTTCCTGACACCAAAAGAAAAACGGTAACAGGGAGGGACCCCCAGCAGATTGACAGCCTCAGGTCTGCGCATGTGTGCTGTGTGGAGGGGTGTTTCTCTTCCCTCCAATTACCTCTCAGACTTCTCCTCACTGAGCTCCACCCCCTTTTTCTGAACTATCAAAAGAGTTTATAAATTAAGCACTTTAAATGCATGTAGAGAAGAGAAGCCTGAAGATAGACAGATACAACTCATGTAGGAGGATTTGTTTAATATCCGTGTATCTCCTCATGATGGTCCCTTCACTGGGTATAGGTAAGGGTTTACAACCACTTTAAGGGACAGAATGTCTACTGCCAGCTCCTCTTGCATACAGTTCCACTCCTATTGACCTCCTGCCCTGTCTAGGGCCCAGTTGTGTAGGTTACAATTTCACAGATGTGGGGTGTATGACTTCCATGCCCCAAGAGACCCATGTTTTCATCCCCTTCTAATTTATATATGGGTCCTGAACTCACTTGTAGGAGGGCTCTACCTAAAAGGTTCTAGCACCTAGTGTCACTACTTTCTGTACCAGACACTATTCTGATACAGAGGCACCTAGTGGCAAAGCGGATAACTGCACCTGCCTACAAACAGAATGCTACATATTATAACATATTTATGATGCATTAAGAGGGTGATGAGGAAGCAAACAAGACAGGATTGGACACAAAATGCTGATCTATTTTGAAAACTATGCAAGTTTATGCCACCAGCTAGCAAATTCCTTAAATACAAAAGTATTATTTTCAATTGTGTTCCTAGCTGTTGCAGACACTAATCATACATTTTAGTGTACTGATGTTGGAGCAAATGGCAGTAGTTTTTGCACATTCCACATTTAGTAAAATGCTGCTAAATAGTAGGCTTGATCTGCCTCCCTATTATCCACATTCTGTAACCACTGTACTATCTCTGCCAATAGTTTTATGTGGGGGGATGAGGCATTTGCCTTGTCTGAGCACAATTTATGCCTGTATTCTAAGCATGACCTGGATATGGAGGTTATTGCCTAACACATGCACATTGCATGGTTCAGTGCCTAATTAGAATCTTGGCCAATAGATAATAGATTTTGCATTCACAAATTAATCTGTCACTTTCTAAAAAAAAAGCTTAATACCTTCTGCACAATTACATAATGCAGAGAAATTGGCATCTAGACTAGCTTGGATATCACATGGAGAGGACAATGGTGTCTGGTGGTGATGGTCTGCATTACCTGAAAGCAGTGGTGGGACCACAAACAGGGACAAATTTGCTAAATAATTTAGATCTTCTAAAGGTCAACGCAAATGTAAAAGCCTTTAGGAAATTGTTTTGCCCTTGTTGATTGATGTGTGTTGTGAAAAAAATGGCAAAACACATGCTTCCACTTTTTTTAAGTGTCATAGTACTGTATCTTAAAGTGATCCAATGTTAGAGCCAAACAACCCTAGAAAAGGAAGAGATGAATAACTGTGTTTTTTCTGGGTTGGTGAGGAAATTCATCACTCTCCTTAGGAGCTCTGCCTGACAGAGCTGTATAGCAGAAGCAAATGTTTCTCATGAAGACAGCATTAATTTCCCTCGCCACACTCCAGGAAGGTAAACATGTCTTCTCTTCTATTCTATGGATGTTGTCTTCTAATACTTGCAAGCTTATAACAAGGTCCACCGAAAAACAAATGTGGTAAGCGCAAGACAAATAGCAGTACTAAAAAAGGGTTTGTACAATTTGACAATTAAAGATCTAAAAATAAAACTCTTATAAAGGGGAACCATGGTCAAATGAAAAGTGGTGAAAACATGGAAAATTCCAAGTATGGCCAGTAAATCTTCCAATGGGACAATAAAAGATTCTTTCTCTTTGCCAATCTTCCCCCACAAATCAGAACTCAAGGTCAGGAAGCACAGGTTATAAAGGCATTTGTTCCTTTATTCTGTAGTATCCATGGTAAAAGACAATAGTTCTAAACCATCTATCAGAACTTTAGTCTCAGTAGGGACTACCAGAGCAACTCTAAGACCCAGTTAATGACCATATGACAACTAATAGTGCGCTACAATCAACCTTCTATTAACACACAAACTATAAATAATCTGGGACTGATATCCTTAATAGTGCTCAGTGCAATTAACTGTGTATAATAAGTCCAAAAACATTCAAGTACAACACCAGCATAAATAGCCTTTCCAAATGGTGAACTAAAAAGCCACAATGATTCACAGAGAATTCCTCCAAACAGCCACTCCTGACAGGCACACTAGATGTTGTCACTTGGCCCCTCTTGACGCGTTGCGTCATGTCACGTGACTTTTTCAAGGGTATCCAATATCCAATGAGGGAAATCAAGAGAAACAACAAGAGAAAACAGCTGATTATCCCTAATAAACTGAGAGTTTAACAGGAGTGGCTGTTTGGAGGAATTGAATTGGTGAATCATTGTGGCTTTTTAGGTCACCATTTGGACAGGTGTAGTATCTGTGGATAGCCCTGCTTAGCTTGGGGCGTATTAGTTTTCCCCTTTAGTGGTGCCGGTGTTGTACTTGAATGTTTTTGGACTTATTATACATAGTTAATTGCAGCACTATTAAGGATATCAGTCCCACATTATTTATAGTTTGTGTGCTAATAGAAGGTTGATTGTAGCGCACTATTATTTGTCACATATATTATTTATCACGGTATTAGAACACCATAGAATGGTTGCAGCTTAATCATTTGGTCATCTTTTATTTTATTTACTCTATATATTTATTTATTCATATCAGAGCTTTAGTAATTATCCACTTAATGACAAAACATTCCCATTCTACCTGAACAAACCAGTGACTGCAGTGTAGATGGCACCGCAGCACCAAAACTTAAAAAAAAAAAGTCAGGCTGCTACAGTGTCAGGACCAAAAACAACCCACAAGAGACCCTGACACTAATGAAGCCCCTGCATTGCATTGCTGGGGACAACTTCAGGGATGCTTATTTTCTGGGGATAGAAGGTTAGCAAGGGAACTGTCCTCAGGTCAAATGGTCCATATACAAAATCATATTTACTACACAGTGCTTAGAAGGAGTCAGAGTCAGCAACAGCATCCATCCTACATTCAGATTTTTATATTTGTCTCTTTGAAGTGGCTTTGAGAAGATGCTGTGCAGTCCTGTAAGTACAATTTTTTTGTGTCTATTTACGCGTCTTTACACATCAATGAATATTTATAAATAACACTACAGAACATCATTATTCCATCATTCTATGTCACTATTTAAACTACCAAGTTCTCCCACAATCTTTAAAATACACATACTCCAATATTTAGGAAACGCGATGCTTTCAAAGGTTACCATGGATACCAAATTTAAGAAAATAAGAATAAGTTCTACTGCCAAGAAACAAACTTCGTATTCATGATCAGCCAGGAAATGGTGAAATGTATAATAACTTAGTTAGCTAATTTAAAACCTATTACATTAAGATCAATGCAACACAGCACCTTTGTATTCAGAAGTTTGACATCCAAGATTACTGAGGTAAACACAAGAATACTGTGTCATTTGGAAAAGTGTAATATGTACGCTGGTTCTGGTTCATTCAGCCACTAAATTTGTATACCACCTAGAGACACCAGCAGCGAGATCTCCATGCCATAACTCTCAGTCCTGATCACCTTCTACTAAAAAATCCCTTCCGCTCTTTCCTCATACTTAATATGCAGAATGGCGCTTCCTCTGAATTGCAGCTGGAGATTTGCTGCTCTGGTAACCCAGGTCTAGATCTCACCATTAAACCCCTCAAAAGATATGAGGAGCGATTAGGCTGTTTAACACTCTAGCAACTATTAAGTCACGATCAGTTTGGAGTGACTGGCTATTGAAAGAGCACCATAATTTGTCTAAGCTTCAACCAATTCATCTAGCAAGTATGATCAGTGCCATATTTATAAGGGGGCAAAAGTGAAAATTACCCTGGGCCACCTGCCAAAGGAGGCCCCTTGCCAGAGGGGGCACCAGACTTCTTTTATAAAAAATGAAATTTATTTTTAACGAGAGAGAGTCCCTAACTGTTTCCTGTATCATGTCAGCAGTCTCCGACCATCTCCTGTATCATGTCCGCAGTCTCTGACCATCTCCTGTATCATGTCCGCAGTCTCTGACCATCTCCTGTGTCATGTCAGCAGTCTCTGACCATCTCCTGTATCATGTCCGCAGTCTCTGACCCTCTCCTGTGTCATGTCTGCAGTCTCTGACCATCTCCTGTATCATGTCCGCAGCCCCTGACCATCTCCTGTATCATGTCTGAAACTTCTGACCATCTCTTGTCTTTTATCGTGTCTGCAGTCTCTGAGGAGTCTGAAGATGAGTCAAAATGGGGGCCATGGAAGAAGTCAGACGTGTGTGGATTGTTGAGAGGAGACTATAGGATAAAACCAGAGCCGCCAAGCTGAAGCCATCTGACTGAGCCCTGCATGGTGAACCTGAGAGGAGGTCAGTGACAGCGCTGACAGGCCAGTCTGATGGGAGGGGGGGTCACTGATGTAAGGGAGGGTGAATACAATAATGTAAGGGGGCACTGATATAAAGGCCCCCCTATATTAGTAACCCCCCTTTACTCTAGTTTATTCAGCAGAAGGTGGTCTCTAGTCACCAGAGTGCTCCTCACATCAGAGTTCCTGGTGTTCCCCTTTACATTAGAGTCTGCAGGATTCCCCCTTACAATGCAAGGGGAAACTCTGCAGACCCTGATGTAAGTGGGATCTCTGATGTAAAGGGGAATGCAGTGGGCTCTAATTTAAGGTGGTCTCTGGTCACCAGAGCCCCCCCTTACATCAAGGATCTAAGGGGGAGTTCCCCCTTAGATCATGATCTGCAGTGTTATTTACATAAGAGTTTCCTTCCACTGTAATGGGAAATCCTGCACACTCGGATGTAAGGGGGAACTCTATGCTGGCTGGGTTATAGTAACCTGACCTTCATGTAAATAGAGAAATATATAACTTTTGTTTAAATTAAACACATTGCTAACAGCTATATGTTTATATATTAAAATTAACTATTTGGTTTACCACAAACAACGGTCATTTTAAGGTACTTTTGTGCAGTCAGTAAAGAAAGTGGCTCAGTTAGTACCTTTTTACCAATAAAAAATTGGTGTCATTTCTAAATTTTGGTGTCCTGCCAGTAAATTTCACTTCAGGGTGTTTGCAACACTGGTCCTCAAGATGATACAGTTTGATGAGTCAGGTAAATATTTTGAAGATTTTTGCAGGAAGAAAGACTTTTTGTAAATATTGTAGTGTAATGCACAACTGTGATGTTTGCCTTGCCAGTTCCACTTACCTGTTTAATGTGTATTCTTACAGTTAATAAAATGGAGAAAAAAAGTGTCTTCTTCAGAACTTAATGTATATGCTTTTAGAACAAATGCAGTTTATCATTCATTTCAGTTCACTGTTTTATTTGTCATAGAATTTCATTTCTATGTTGCGAGGCCCCCGAACTTGAAGTGTCCCGTGCCCCCAAGGTCTAAATCCAGCACTGGGTGTGATATTTAACCACTTAACAACCGCCCCATAGCCGAATGACGGCTACAGGGCGGTTTCTTAACTCTGGGAGGCTGTCATATGATGTCCTCCCAGAATTCCGCTCTCGCGCACCCCCTGGGGCGCGCACTTGAGAGCATCCGTGACCGCCGGGTCCACAGGACCCAGCGCATCACGGATCACGGTAAGCGGCCACTCATCGTGGCCATTTACCACGTGATCGCTCCGTCAAATGACGGAGTGATCACTTGTAAACAAACCGGCGACATGTTATGACGCCGGTTCCTCCCCCCCCTCTCTGTACCGATCGGTACAGTGAGAGGGGAGAGATCGGTGTCAGTAGCGCTGTGGGCTGCATCTGCAGTGCCCACATCGCTGCTCACCGAATTGAACCCCTCAATTCCCTGCCAATACTCTGCAATACCCAGCAATGCCCTGCAAAACCCTGCCAATACTCTGTAATACCCAATACCCTGCAAAACCCTGCCAATACCCTGCAAAACCCTGCCAATACTCTGCAATACCTGCCAATACTCTGTAATACCCGCCAATACTCTGCAATACCAGCCAATACTCGGCAATACCCGCCAATACTCTGCAATACCCGCCAATACTCTGTAATACCCGCCAATACTTTGCAATACCCACCAATACTCTGCAATACCCGCCAATACTCTGCAATACCCGCCAATACTCTGCGATACCAGCCAATACTCTGCAATACCCTGCCAATACTCTGCAATACCTTGCTAATACTCTGCAATACCAGCCAATACTCTGCAATACCCGCCAATACTCTACAATACCCTGCCAATACTCTGCAATACCCTGCCAATACTCTTCAATACCCTGCCAATACTCTGCCATAAATTGCCATACCCATCCATACTCGGAGATACCCTGCAATACCCAGCCATAGACATACCACCCCGTCCCCCGTCCCCCCCGTCCCCCTCCGGTGCTTCTACCGACTCGCCAATACGATCAAAGCCTGAATCTTTTTTATTTTTTTTATTTCAGGCTTCCCAGCCTAGAGGTGAGATGCGGGGTCTTATGACCCCATATCTCACTGTAAAGAGGACCTGTCATGCCATATTCCTATTACAAGGGATGTTTATATTCCTTGTAATAGGAATAAAAGTGATCAAAAAATTTATTTTTGGGGAAAAAAATGTCAAACTAAAATAAATAAAGTAAAATGAACAATAAAAAAAATTTAAAATTTAAAGCGCCCCTGTCCCCATGTGCTCGCATGCAGAAGCGAACGCATACGCAAGTCCCGCCCACATATGAAAACGGTGTTCAAACCACACATGTGAGGTATCGCTGTGAATGTTAGAGCGAGAGCAATAATTCTAGCCCTAGACCTCCTCTGTAACTCAAAACATGTAACCGGTAAAAAAAATTTAAAGCGTCGCCTATGGGGATTTTTAAGTAGCGATGTTTGGCGCCATTCCACGAGCGTGTGCAATTTTGAAGAGTGACATGTTAGGTATCTATTTACTCAGCATAACTTCATCTTTCACATTATGCAAAAATTGGGCTAACTTTACAATTAGTTTTTTTTTTTAAGCACAAAACAGTTTTTTTCCAAAAAAAGCACATTCTAAAAATTGCTGCGCAAATACCGTGTGAGATAAAAAGTTGCAATGACCACCAATGTATTCTCTAGGGTTTTTGCTAAAAAAACATATATAATGTTTTGGGGTTCTATGTAATTTTCTAGCAAAAAAATGATTATTTTTACATGTAGGAGAGAAATGTCAGAATTGTCCTGGGTGCTCCAGAACGCCTGATGGCGCTCCCTGCATGTTGGGCCTCTGTATGTGGCCACGCTGTGTAAAAGTCTCACACATGTGGTATCGCCATACTCGGGAGTAATAGCAGAATGTGTTTTGGGGTGTAATTTGTGGTATGCATATGCTGTGATTGAGAAATAAACTGATAATATGACAATTTTGGGAAAAAAAAAAGGAAAAAAAATCTTGATTTTGCAAAGAATTGTGGGAAAAAATGACAACTTCAAAAAACTAATCATGCCTCTTACAAATACCTTGGAATGTCTTCTTTCCGAAAAGGGGTCATTTGGGGGTTATTTGTACTTTTATGGCATGTTAGGGTCTCAAGAATTTAAATAGGCCATCAGTACTTCAGGTGTGATCAATTTTCAGATATTGGCATCATACCTTGTGGACGCTATAACTTTCACAAAGACCAAATAATATACACCGATTTTAAGTATTTTTACCAAAGATATGTAGTAGTATACATTTTGGCCAAAATTTATGAAGAAAAATTACTAATCTGCGAAATTTTATAACAGAAACAAAGAAAAATTCTTTTTTTTACAGAATTTTCGGTCTTTTTTCTTTTATAGCACAAAAAATAAAAAAAATACCACCAAAAGAAAGCTCTATTTGTGTGAAAAAAAGGACAAAAACTTCATATGGGTACAGTGTTGCATGACTGAGTTATTGTCATTCAAAATGTGAGAGCACCGAAAGCTGAAATTTGGTCTGGTTATTAAGGGTGTTTAAGTGCCCAGTGGTCAAGTGGTTAAAGCTGAGTTACAGGTATAGCTATTTTTGCATAATTACATTGTTTAAACTTGGTCCAATGTAAATATGCACGGTCCAAACCTGGCCAGCCTTGTGGAAGCTGGAAGTCACCACTGCTCTAATGATTTCCATTAGCTTCTGAGTCCAGTGCCAAGTGGCTGTCCTGCTGCTTAGTGAACACAGGTCGCTCACTCAGCACAGGCACCATTAAGTGAACACTTTGCTTTTAGTCAATGAATACAAAACTTTGTCTGATTAAATGAGATGGAGTGATGGGGCAGTGATGTCACAATCTCCATCTCAACCATTCAGAGAACATTTTCAGTGACCCAGAAGTGACGACAGCTGACTCCTCACTGACGCGTTGCGTCACTGCTCACCTGACTTTATCATAAATCTCCATGGCATTGTATGAATGAAAATCAAAGCATTAATACCAATGCTGCAGCAAGAAGGGTAGGATACTTAACCACTTGATGTAATAGCAGTGCCTACTACAATGATTTCTAGATCCCACAAGGATTGGCCAGGTATGCAATATTCATACTTACATTGGTCCAATTTGGAACAATGTAACTATGAGAAAATATCCATACCTGGAATTCAGCTTTAGAAACACCCATGCTATAAAAAGTCCTATCCAGTTATAGGTAAGAAAAAGAGATCAGTTCTTAAAAATAAAAGACGTATACTGCATGCTATTGTACATATTCACTTCTTCATTCTGAAAATCAGTTAAAAAATATAAAGGGAGTTTCAAGCTGCAGTTTTGCTGTGATAATTCTAGGAAGATGGCCATCTTTATATAATGTGCACCTAGAATTGTGCATGCAGGAATACAAAGCTGAACACATTGTAGCATCAACAGAACCCCATAGGATCATATTGCCAAGTGGTAAATGCTTCCAAAAACACTGATGTCACCAAACCCATTTTCAGTGAGGTGAATTGCATATGCAGTTGGTCAAAGCAACCAAACAGAATGCCATAGACATGCTACTGTTATATACACATTTTTGTTTTATTTCTTCATTTTCCAAAAACTTGTGGCAATAAGTGTGATCTCAAAAGACTCACCATGCCCCTTATTAAATATCTTGGAAGGTTTGCTTTGCAAAATGGGTTCATTGTGGATGTTTCTTCTGTATTGGTACTTTAGGACTTTAGGCTTATAACTTTCACACAATCCAAATAATACTACACATCTATTTTTATTTTTTTTCTCCAAAGAAGCGGAATACACTTTGGCTCAAATTTAAGAAGAAAGATTATTTATTTGCAAAGTTTTATGTCAGAAACTAAGGGAAAACCTATTTTTTTTTTCAAAAATCCTTTTTTGTTTATATAGTAACATTTTTTTAAAAGCACTGTGATTAGATACCACCAAAAACAGCTCTATCTGTTATAGAAAAATATATAAAATGAATTTGGGTACAGTGTTGCTTGAACAAGTAATTGTTAGTCAAAATATCACAGTGCTAAAAAAAATGATCTGTACAGAAAGAGGATTTAACATGCCGGTCTTCAAGTGGTTAAGTGTCCTACCCTTCTTGCTGCAGCATTGGTATTTATGCTTTGATTTTCATTCATACAATGCCATGGAGATTTATGATAAAGTCATGTTAGCAGTGACGCAACGCGTCAGGAGGGAGTCAGGTGTCGTCACTTCCGGTCGCGGCGAGACCAGGAAGTACTGTGTTCAGCGTTGTTTTAACTATACTTTTGATGTAAGCTTATATATTGTTTCACTTATTAAATTCATTTTAAACTACTGCACAATGGGGATGCTTTTTTTTACACATGCCTTTACCTCATCTGCTGAGTTTGAAGTTCCCCACTAGAGATCTGTCGTGTGCTGTGACGATCGGCGGAGATCGATCGACTGATGGCTTACAATTGCCTTCAGATTACAGGTTCATTCTGACCTTAGGGGTCTTCTTTGGAGGTAAGAGGCTGGGGAAATGTGTGACACACCACGGATTGCTGCGGATTGGATTGGAGGAATCTGAAATTGATCACTTTCTACACATGCACTTTACACCTTCTATATGAACAGTTTGATGAAGATTCAGTACGTTCACATTTGCGCTTTACTGCACCTTTTTCTTTGGACTTTGCACCTTTTTCTTTGTCACATTGACTTTTAATATTTTGCATTTTATGTGATTTTTTGCACTTCAGTGATTTTTTTTTTTGCATTTTATGTGTTTGTTTTTTTATGTTATTTATGGTTTTGTTTGCACCTTTATGCACTTTAGACCTTCCTATTCCTATTGGATCCTTCTTGCACTTTATGTGAAGAGTTTGGCACTTTATGCGATTTTATGCAACTTTTTTCACTTTATGCGATTTTTTGGTTAATTGTTTTGCTTTGTGATTGCTATCCACTCCTATGCATTTTAGAGCTATATTGGTTACATCTGATTATTATTGGTTTCTTTTATCACATGGATTTAGTCAGTCTGGTGATGTAACACTGCTGATTATTCTTGTTTATTTATTTGATTCAGCTTGACTACACACTTTTTCTTATCGCAGTTAATGCCACATATTTATTTTTATTTCATGGAGATTTATGAATGTTATGAAGGTAAGGATGGGCCATCTGACATAAGCATGCAATGAATTATTGTAATGCTTTATTATGTATGTAGCAGTGTTGTATGATGGTGCTAATATGGTCATTTATATGTTAAAAATATGAAAAATGGTGTTTATAAAATCACCATACATACATCACAACATCTCTAGTATTATAAAATATTAAGAGACATATAATATATTTATGAGTTTTTTATTGTAAATTTTCTTTCAGGAAAAGAAAAACAATCCTCTCAGATCAGCTATACATACATTGCATGGATAGTGGCAACATGTATTAAAAATACTTAAAGCGGTAGTAAACTGCAATAAAAAAAAATGGGTCGCCACAGGATAATATCATAATGTGCTCGTATGAACTGTATACTAGCACATTATTACAGGCTTACCTTAAAACGAAGCCCTCTGTTACCCCTGCTGGGGCTTTCATCTTCAGCTAGTCTTCCTTCCAGGTTTGTGGATTTCCCTCGTTTGAATGGCCTGCATTGACGTCACTCCTGCACATGCACATGGTAGTCACTGTCGTGCCACAGAGCCCTGAATAGACAATGCAGTCCATTCAAAACACAGTGTGCATGCGCCGATGTTGTCACTAGCTGCTGCTAAGGTAAATCTCCTAAGCGGTGCACTTTTACTGTACCTACAAGTAAGCCCTAATAAAGCCTTACCTGTAGGTATAGACCAAAAAGCAGACTTTACTACAGCAATAACTGCATATGTTCTGTAGGTACTGAGACAAGTAGTTGTAGTAACTTCTTCAGACTCTCTCCCCATCCAAGTATGCTCTCTGATCTCATAGGTATCGCTTGTTTAACAGCTGAGCAGCTGAGCGCACCTTCTGCCTGCCTCTCGCTGCAAGTTCAGGCCTCCTGTGCTCTTGCTATGTTGTAACCTGGTACATGATAATGAATATCACAATGCAAGTGGATGTTATTTTTTTATGTTTTAATAAATGTACCAATTTTTACCATTCCTGCACCCATCTGTTTTTTGTTTTTGGTGTCTACTCAAGTTGGACTCGCCCTGATCCACTATAGGAGCAGCGGGATAGTGGATGACTGTTCCCCACCAGGGCCATAGGATTTTTTAAGGACCTTATGCCACTCCATTGGACATCTCATACCTTTTAAACTAGATTCGCTCTGATTCTTGTAACAGTGGAACATAGGGCTCCATTCACGAAGCGGTATCTACCGCTTTAAGAAATGCAGTAAAATACTGCATAGCATTTGTCAAAAAGTTTTTCGGTATTTACTAAAAAATACATCTAAAATACCACTTGACATATTTTTCAGAAATATGCTGTAATTATTTCATTAAACCATGCAGTATTTTATTTCATGTGATATCCAGTGGGATGAATATGGTAAGTATGCGGTATTTATCTCATTAACCACTTGAGGACCGGACCTATTTTTGGCACTTGTTGTTTACAAGTTAAAATTATTTTTTTTGCTAGAAAATTACTTAGAACCCCCAAACATTATATACATATTTTTTCTAACACCCTAGATAATAAAACGGCAGTCGTTGCAATACTGTCACATCATATTTGCTCAGCAGTCTTACAAGCGCACTTTTTGGGGAAAAAATACACTTTTTTCAATTAGAAAATAAGACAACAGTAAAATTAGCCCAATTTTTTTATATTGTGAAAGATGATGTTAAGCTGAGTAAATTGATATCCAACATGTCACACATTCAAAATTGCATGCGCTGGTAGAATGGTGACAAACTTTTACCCTTAAATATCTCCATAGGTGACGTTTAAAAAATTCTACAGGTTGCATGTTTTAAGTTACAGGGGAGGTCAAAGGCTAGAATTATTGCTCTTGCTCTACCAATCGCAGCGATATCTCACATGTGTGGTTAGAACACCATTTACATATGTTAACGCTACTCACGTATGCGTTCGCTTCAGCACACAAGCTCAGCGGGACAGGGCGCGTTAAAGATTTTCTTTTCTTATTTATTTTACCTTTTATTTTTTTATTTCTACAATGTTCTTTGTAAACATCCCTTGTAATAGAAAAAAATCATGAAAGGACCTCTTAAATATGAGATCTGGGGTCAAAAAGACCTCAGATCTCATATTTACACTGCAATGGTATGGATCTGGGTGGAGGCCATCTTCCCCTCACTCAGCTCCATACCTAACAGGGAAGAGGACCCAATTGCCTCCGCCGCTGCCGTCGGCTCCTGTAAGCGGCGGAGGGCACTGGAGCACGATAAAAATGATCTCACGGCGAATCCACCGCAGAAACCACTTTTAGCTGAAAGCAGACTGCCCACTGAAGAAGAGGATATCCCTCTTCAAAGTGCTGACGCATAACAATGGCGAGTGGTCCGTAAGTGGTTAAACCATGCAGTATTTTATCTCATGTTATATCCAGTGGAATGGAGACAGAAAATTTGCTGTATTTATTTCATGAAACCGAGCAGTATTTTCTTTCATGCGATATCCAGTGGGATGGATACAGTGGGGAAGAATTAGAACCCCTGGCAGTTTGTATTGCTAATGCAGAGGTAAAAAGGTTTAAACTGTAGAAATATGCCAACTCTCTAAGTCAGTGCGGTCTCTGTAGCAAGTGTATCAATACAAAAGAAAAAAGGTGTCTAGAATACCCGTCAAAGGGAAGCTGCTTTCACAGGACACATGTGGTGTATAAAAAACAACTTCCGTAAGTTAAAGGGGTTGTAAAGCTTTTTTTTGTTTGTTTTATTTTTAAATAACAAACATAGTATACTAACCTTTGCACAAAGTGGCTCTGATCCTCTTCTTCTGGTGTCTTCCCGCAGTGCTCCTGGCTCGGAGACCCGCTTTCCATGGGGCCGTTTATTGACACAGGCAGCAGGACTCATCCCCACCCCACCTCCCATGTCACTGGATTTGATTGACATCAGCGGGAGGCAATAGCTCCTGCTGCTATCTATCTGTCCAATGTGGACCCGAGATAGTGGCTGGAGCTGCTGGGCTCATTCTCGTTGCTGGAAAGATCGGGTTCAGGTAAGAAAAGGGGGGCTCTTGGGGGCTGCAGCACTACAGAAGGTTTTTTACCTTAATGCATAGAATGCATTAAGGTGAGAAACCTTGAGGGTTTACAACCCCCTTAAATTAAGTAAATACAAAATATCTTAATAAAAGTTAATCATTGAATAAAAATTGTATAAAAAATCACACACATATATAAGTACCGTTCTTCTACAACATTGTCTTTTTTATCAGTGAAAGAAGGGTACTTATATACATACTGTATGTGTTTGATTTTTGCTATACTATTTTCATTCAAAAATCATTGGTTGTTTGAACACTGGCAGCAAGAAGGTTGTAATAGTGCACAATAAAAACCTGTGGCTTTGTGTAACTAAAAGGCAGGCTTGATCCACCTGCTGACCTGTATACAATTTTGGGCAATGTTTAGGCATTTTGCCAATTCACCCCTGAAGAAACCTTAAGCCACCCCAGGGTTGATTAAGGCTGTCATACACCACGATGAGGCACTTGGAAATGGGAGAAAACTCTGACATGAGGGGATCTAGCAGACCCAAAGCCAATACAGAATCAGAAGACTGGTTTCTGAGAGTCAACAGCTTGCATGACAGACAGCTCACAGGACAACAGCTTCAAGCACAGCTTAACACTGACTAAAGTAAGCAATTTTTTGTTTCAATTGTGAAGAGAAGACTTCAGGTCAAGTGACTGTAAAAGCCAAAGCTAAGATGGCAAAATAAGAAAATTAGGCTTTTCTTGAGCCATGAAGCATTGTCAGTGGAGTATTAAAGACTGGGAGAAGGTCTTATAGACTGATGAATCAAAATTTGAGATCTTTGGTTCATCATGAAAGGCTTTAGTATGCCGTTAAGTAGGTGACAAGATGGTTCCTCAGCGTGTGACACCAACTGTCAAACATGGAGGAGGAAGCATGATGATCTGGGACTCTGCTGAATCCAGATTTGGCAACCTGCACAGAGTGAGTGACATTCTCAACCAAAACTGCTACCACCACATTTATTTAGCACCATGAAATAGCCCCTGGGATACGCCTAGTTAGTCAGGGGTTTATCCTACAGCAAGCTAATGCCCCAAAACATACCGCCAGGCTGTGTTGGAGCTACCTTAGAAGAAAACAAGACAATAGACTTCAGATTATGAAAAGGACAGCACAGTCTCCAGACCTAAACCCCATCGCGCTGGGGTTTAACTGGACAGAAGGGTGAAAGCAAAGAAACCTACAAGTACAATACATTTGTTGGGACTTCTGCAACAGCGTTGGGAAGAATTTATATACAAAATTTGAATTCCGTTGTAAAAACAATGCCACAAGTTCCTCCTCTGCCCTTCCAAACCTTCACTAATAGAACAGAGCTTCTAGATATAAGGGAACATGTAACCTCCACCAGTGTTTAGGCCCAAGCAGCCATTCACCAAGCATGAACAAAGACATATGGGTGATGTCCCCAATTGACAAAGTTTCAACACAAGCCAACATTGATTTTAGATGGGAATGCTGCTGAGGGCAGATGGCAAAAGAGCATGGCTGATTAAGTATAAAGCTGTGCAAACTCTTTTAGATCTACCAACAACTGTGTAAGGCATAGGCCTGTCTGTTTGAATACAAGTAGAATGTACAGATTAAGTAGTTCTCCATATTATAAAGATTTGGTAAAGCTAAAGGAGATTGTATGAAGATTGGGCAGTGGGATTATAATTTATGTGGTGAGCTTAAAAGCCAGGGGTGGGAGCTATCTGCAGTAACCTGTTTGGGCAAAGTAACAGTGTCTCTTTAAGCCCCACTAACTGCCATCTACAGTACATCTCAAACGAAAGTGCCTCTTTGACTTGTAATTGAACTCTCATTGGACAACATATGACAGTTGGTGTGGGTAAGTCATGATATCAAAAAGTTTTTCAGAATCTTTTCCATTTAATTGTAAATACTTTATTATCAGTTTCCCGACTATGTTGAGGTCTCAAATTATCAACCTTGAGTATTCCAATTTGACCATTGAATAGTTGACATTGACATCCTAACATTCATTGTTCGGATATCAAAGAAGCAAGTACACTCATGCATCGTGAGGAATAATTTAACAGCAATGATATGTATTTCTTAAATGTGACAGCTCTGAAAGTACGAAAAGTAAAGAAAAAGTGCAAAATGATGTTTATCAAATGACATTGTTTTCTAACACAAAGCCATTATGGCTGCTAAAGAACATTCAAAGTTATTGTTTTATTTATAAAGCATGCAGGTTAAGAGACTTTAAGTGAAGACATTTTTTTATTCGTTCTCTATTTCAGACTAAAGTTCTGCACATAAAAATAAAGTAAAAACACACTTTTTATTCATTTTTGCCTTAAAGTGGAACTTTACCCATAACAGTTTGATAACTATTAATTTTCTTTAACAAAAGAACATATGTACAATCACAATGATTAACTATGCTTCCAAGATTAATGTGTGCTGTAAATTGCCCCCAGCATTACTCCTGTTTATTCTTGCTAGATGCCACCAGTTTGTTGAAGCCCAGAGCACTTCCTTATTGAAAACTTTACCCCTGTCCTCAGTGGGGAAAAATGGAGCCCAGTGAATCTTGCACAGTTGTGTCTAGTAACCAATCAGCTACTATTAGTGATGGACGAACTTCCGATGGGACGTTTCGCAAACACGAACCGCGAACACGGCCAAAAGTTTGCGAAACAAAAGTTTGCGGCGGACCCCATTGACTTTAATGGTAGGCGAACCTTAAGAACCTCTAGGTCATATTTTCAGCCACAAAATACTTACTAGCTGTGCACACATAGTCCCACAACATGGACACTGACATAACAAAAGTATTAAGTGAATCTGGGATCGACAACGACAAACATTCTTTTTTTATCTGTGAAATTTTGACAATTCAGGAGTGCATGAAGGCCATGGAGGAGACGCAAGGTCAGGGCAGGCTATGAAGGGGGTGCAGGAGATGATCAGTGCCATAGTCAGGGCAGCGCAGTCCTGTGCCAGTGTCCCAGTGTGCCAACCTGTGCTTGAGCCCCTCCCTCTGTCCGGCCCTTACCCCCACCTATGCAAGGCTCCACTGCGGTGGTCCGGAGGTGCCAGTCCAGTGCTGATCCTCAGCCATGGTTCTGGCACTGCCTGCTGATTGACTTCTCTGCTGCTATCTCCCTCACTGACACCAGCACTGAAATAGAACACTGACACCAGCACCGCAATAGAGACTGAGCACTGACACCAGCACCGAGATAGAGAGCACTGACACCAGCACCATGATATAGAGCACTGACACCAGCACCGAGCTAGAGAGCACTGACACCACACCAGCACCGAGATAGAGAGCACTGACACCAGCACAACGTGATAGAGAGCACTGACACCAGCACCGTGATAGAGAGCACTGACACCACACCAGCACCGAGATAGAGAGCACTGACACTACACCAGCACCGTGATAGAGAGCACTGACACCAGCACCGTGATAGAGAGCACTGAGACCACACCAGCACAGAGATAGAGGGCACTGACACCACACCAACACCGTGATAGAGAGCACTGACACCAGCACTGTGATAGAGAGCACGGACACCACACCAGCACCGAGATAGAGAGCACTGACACCACACCAGCACTGAGATAGAGAGCACTGACACCCTACGAGCACCGGGATAGAGAGCACTGACACCAGCACTGAGATAGAGAGCACTGACACCACACCAGCACCATGATAGAGAGCACTGACACCAGCACCGTGATAGAGAGCACTGACACCATCACCGTGATAGAGAGCACTGACACCACACCAGCACCGAGATAGAGAGCACTGACACCACACCAGCACCGTGATAGAGAGCACTGACACCAGCACCATGATAGAGAGCACTGGGACCACACCAGCACTGAGATAGAGAGCACTGACACCACACCAGCACCGTGATAGAGAGCACTGAGACCACACCAGCACCAAGATAGAGGGCACTGACACCACACCAGCACCGTGATAGAGAGCACTGACATCAGCACCGTGATAGAGAGCACTGACACCACACCAGCAACGAGATAGAGAGCACGGACACTACACCAGCACCAAGATAGAGAGCACTGACACCACGCGAGCACCGTGATAGAGAGCACTGACACCAGCACTGTGATAGAGAACACTGACACCACACCAGCACCGAGATAGAGAGCACTGACACCACACTAGCACCGTGATAGAGAGCACTGACACCAGCACCGCGATAGAGAGCACTGAGACCACACCAGCATTGAGATAGAGAGCACTGACACCACACCAGCACCGTGATAGAGAGCACTGACACCAGCACCATGATAGAGACCATTAAGACCACACCAGCACTGAGATAGAGAGCATTGACACCACACCAGCACCATGATAGAGAGCACTGGCACCAGCACCATAATAGAGAGAGAGCACTGACACCAGCACCAAGATAGGGGGCACTGACACCACACCAACACCATGATAGAGAGCACTGGCACCAGCACCTTGATAGAGAGAGAGCACTGACACCAGCACCGAGATAGAGAGTACTGACAGCAGCACTGATACCAGCAACTCGCTGCAGGACCCAAAAATATGACACCGCTCAACCTCTTCAAACAGGAGGTTACAGGCATATAGTACGGTGTGCTTTTTTTGTACAAGGAAGTGAGCCAAAGGTAGAAAAAAGGTCTGTGTGCTTGGTTAAATAAATCGTTTATAGAGTTATGCATATACATGGTCTACTGGTCTACTGAGATCCATGCCTCATTCATTTTTCTAAATGTGAGGTAGTCAACACTGTCGTGAGCTAGGCAAGTGCGCTTATCGGTCACGATCCCCCCTGCTGCGCTGAACGTCCTTTTGGACAGGACACTGGACGAGGGGCAAGCCAACAGTTCCATTGCAAATTGGGCAAGCTCTGGCCAGAGGTCAAGCCTGCCCACCCAGTAGTCCAGGGGTTCATCATTCCTCAGAGCGTCCACATCGGCCGTTAACCCGATGTAGTCGGACACCTGTCGGTCTAGGCGTTCCCTGATGCTGGATCCGGATGACACCTGTCAATGGGTCGGCTGAAAGAATGACCTCATATCAGAAGTCACCAACACATCTTCAAACCGTCCTCTTCTTGCAGGCTGTTGGATTGGTACCTGCAACTTTTTCTCTGGGAGTGGGAATTCCTCCTCTGCCAGCGCACGCAAAAGCAGAATGCAGCAGTTGTCGAAGCAAGGTCTGTAAGTGCTCCATTCTGACAGCCCTCTGTGATGGTGGTAACATTTCGTGTTTGTACCGGGGGTCTAAGTACGTTGCCACCCAGTACTGGTCCTTGACCTTTATGCTTTTTATACGGGGGTCCCTGTTAAAACACTGGAGCATGAAGGCCCCCATTTGCACTAAACTGGAAGCGGTGTGGTGGCCTGGCTCCTGCTCATCATCCAGGATAATGTCGTCCTCCTCGTTCTCCTCTCCCCATCCACGCACAACAACAGGGATCCCAGAAAGGTTTAAAGCATGCTCTTCTTGCTCCTCCTCATTATCCCCGGCACCATCCTCCTCTGACTCCTTTTCAGACTCCTGTTGTGGACTTGTCTCAGATAGAGTAGCCCCCCCTGGGAATTCATCCAGCATTGCGACTTCCTCATCTTCCTGCTCCTGCTCCTCCAAGGCTTGATCAATAACATGACGCAATGCACGCTCCATAAAGAAGGCATAAGGTACCATGTCACTGATGGCGCCATGGCTGCGACTGACCAGTTTGGTGATCTCATCAAATGGCCACAGAAGTCTGCATGCGTCGCGCATGAGCAGCCACTAGCACGGTGAAAATACCAAGCTCCCCAGAACCTGTTCTGCCGCAGAGTTTGTACAGGTAGTCGTTAACTGCACGTTTCTTCTGGAGCAGCCTATCAAGCATATAGAAGGTTGAGTTCCATCGCGTCGGGCAATCGCAAATAAGACGTCTGAACGGCAGATTGTGTCACTGCTGAATGTCAGCAAGGCGAGCCATGGCCGTGTAAGATCTTCTGAAATGGGCCGAGATTTTCCTTGCCTGCTGCAAGATGTCCTGGACCCCAGGGTATTTGACAACGAATCGCTGCACGACCAAGTTTAAGACGTGTGCCATGCATGGCACGTGCGTAATTTTGCCCTGTTTCAATGCGCTAAGCAGATTGGCACCATTGTCACCACTTTACCAACTGTCAAATTGAGCGGTGTTAGCCACTGATCTGCCCGTGGACGCAAAGCTGAAAGGAGTGCAGGGCCAATGTGGCTCTTGGCTTCCAGGCACAACAGACACAGCACAGCATGGCAACTTCTCACCTGGCATGTCGAATAGGTTCTGGGGAGCTTGGGCGGCGCAGCGGAAGAGATGCTAGCAGCGGAAAAGGAGGAGTCAGCCGAGGAGGAGATTGAGGAGGATGGAGTAGGAGGAGGAGAAGAAGAGGCGGGCCTGCATGCAATCCGTGGCGGTAAAACCAAATCTACATGGGTGCCACAGGTTACATGCTTGACGGCCGTCAGAAGGTTCACCCTAAAAGTTATATACCTTCCCTGCCCGTGTTTGCTAGACCATTTTAACCTACACTCCAAGTCCTCATCCCTGACCCCGATAAACCTAATGCTTTTGAATATTTATGCACTCAGGGGCCTCACCAGTTGCATTTTATATCTTCTATCCACCGCATCCTCCATGAGTCGACCCCTCTCACTGAGTCCACACACCACTACATGAGGAAATGGACCCACCTATTAGATAAATCTATAATGGTCCAAACACTGGATAAGATTTGGTCTTCTATTTGTAAATCCTCCAAATGTGTAACCCAAAGGGAAACATCTATAAAGATAATCTTATGTTCTGGTACAAAACCCCCAATGTTCTACACAAGTATGATTCCTTGGTTTCATCATGCTGTTGGCAGTGTGGAGCTGAAACGGGTTCTTTCGTGTCTTCTGGGAGTGCTCTCTGATTCGGCCCTTCTGGCATGATGTGGGGCAACTAATCCAGAGGGTGGTAGATGTATCACTCCCGCTAGATCCCTTAAACTACCTATTGGGGCTTCCTGTTAAGGGGCTAACCAAAAAAGTTAACCGGCTGATCTCTTATATCTTACTCGCAGCCAAAAGAATTATTCCACTGTGCTGGTTGTCCAACATATCTCCCTCATGGCTCAGATTTTTACATTTGGTAGCTGAGATCTGGAGGATGGAATATCTAACGGCCTCTGTACACGATTCTATACCCCAATTTGATAAAGTATGGGAACCATGGGATCGATCGGAATATGGGACTCATAAGCCAGTAGACACATCGGAAAATGTCTTAAAGCGGGATTCCACCCTAAAGTGGAACCTCCGCTGATCGGATCCCTCCCCCCTCCGGTGTCACAATTGACACCTTTCAGGGGGGAGGGGGGTGGAGATACCTGTCAAAGACAGGTATTTTCACCCACTTCCGGGCATAGACTCCCGTGGGAGTCTACGCCATTTCCTGCCCTGCCGCGCTGTCTGCTGGGACACACACGGGTCCCAGTGACAGCGCGGAGATTTCCTATTGCGCGGCGCGGCTCGTGCATGCGCAGTAGGGAACCGGGAAGTGAAGCCGATTCGCTTCACTTCCTGATTCCCTCACCTAGAATGGTGGCGACAGCAGCCGAGAGCCGAGCGATCGATCGGTCTCGGCTGCCGGCATCGCTGGAACCCGGGACAGGTGAGTGTCCATTTATTAAAAGTCAGCAGCTGTAGTATTTATAGCTGCTGGCTTTTAATATTTTTTTTTTGGGTGGAATCCCTCTTTAACTTAAAATTAAGTTTGCTTTTCCCTTTCCCCCTCCCTCCCTCCCTTTTTCTTTCTTTGTACGCTAATTGGTGCCTTTCTGACTACTTTGTTAGTTTACATGTACCCTCCACAAAACTCCTTACTGCTTCATTATTGTACATGCTCTTGGATTTTGAATCTTACTATTTACATGTGAGTTGTTTATGTTATATAACTTTAATAAGCTGTGCAGATCACCCCTGTGCTCTGCACTATGGACATTGTTCACCTGTTCTCATGATTTCTATATTTACTATCTGTAATCATTATGCTTATACTATTGGTATAATGTGCATTGTACTTCAATTTTTGTATTTGGTTTTACTCTTAGGCTCCATGCACACTGAAGCTCAAAAAAGCTTTTTCTGGATGCCAGATTGCTGGCAGAAAACGGTGGTTGAAAAACTTGCTTTTAACAGCGTTTTGTACTAGCGTTTATGAGCGTTTATTAGCGTTAGCGTTTATGGGCGTTTTAAAAAAAAATACACAGAGGACACTCCAAAAATCCCACAGTACATTCCAAACTCCCACAATGCATTGAAAAAATAGAATGCCGAACACTAATTAACACGCGTTTATGAGCGTTTATAAGCGTTTATCAGCGTTTGTCGTTTTTTGGCGGTGAAAAACGGCACTTTGAACGCGAATTTCTGGCGTTCAGAAAAAAGCCCATAAACTCCACTGCTCATTAAAGCTGAAAAACGTCCATGTGTGCATGGACACATAGGCTAACATAGAGTGGAGTTTATGGTCTTTTAAAAAAAACGCCCAAACTCCAATAAACTGCAGTTTATGAGCTCCAGTGTGCATGGAGCCTTATAACCCAATAAAAATACAATTTTGAAAAAAATAATCCCTCAATCACCAACTAGGGTTAACCTCTTCCCTGCCAGTCACATTTACACAGTAATCATTCCATTTTTTTAGCACCGATTGCTGTATAAATGTGAATGGTCCCAAAAATGTGTCAAAAGTGTCCGATACTTCCGTCGTAACATCACAGTCATGAAAAAATCGCAGATCGCCACCATTACTAGTAAAAAAAAAAAAGCCATAAATCTATCCTGTATTTTGTAGACACTATAACTTTTACGCAAACCAATCAATATACGCTTATTGCGATTTTTTTTACCAAAAATATGTAGAAGAATACATATCGGCCTATTATAGCAAAAACTAAAAAAAAAATGTGTTTTTTTCAAAATTGTCGCTATTCTTTTGTTTATAGCGCTAAAAATGAAAACCTCAGAGGTGATCAAATACCACCAAAAGAAAGCTCTGTTTGTGGGGAAAAAAACATGACAATTTAATTTGGGTACAGTGTTGCATGACTGTCATTCAAAGTGTGACAGCGGTGAAAACTAAAAATTGGTCTGGGCAGGAAGGGGGTGAAAATGCCCTGTATTGAATTGGTTAAAGGAATATTTCATGTTTATTGTTTCACTTTAAGCATTATTAAAATCACTGTTCCTAAAAAAACAGCCGTTTTAAAAACTTTTTTTGCATTGATACATGTCCCCTGGGGCAGTACTTGATTCCCGAGTCCCCATAAACATTTTATGGCAATAACTTGCATATAATTTAAAATGTACACTTTTGATTTTTCACTTTCATGTCCCATAGACTTTAACGGTGTTTGCTGGTTGGCACAAATTTTTTGTCTGTTCGCATGTTCTGGTGCGAACCGAACCCTATCCCTACTCCCTATCATTCACCAACAAGACTTGGCTGGACAGTTCAATTCCCAATGTGGATATCAATTTAGCAGACTGCTTTGTCTACCAAACAGACAGGACTACATACTCTGGTAAGTCCAAAGGTGGAGGAGTTTGTATATATGTCAACAATGACTGGTGATGATATGACTGAGACACAATGCAATCCAGACCTGGAATACCTAATAGTGAAATGTATGGACTTTTTTTTATACCAATCGAGTATACTATGGTCATAATCACTGCTTTTTACAAACCCCGACATGCAAATGCTAAGCTAGCTCTGGCTAAAATACATGATGCTATTTACATCCAGCTGAATATATATCCAAAGGGGAATGTGGTTGCAGCTGTAGACTTTAATCATGCAGAGCTGAATTCAGTTTTTCCTAAATTCAATAAAAATTTGAATTCCCCAATGAGAGAAAACAGCATCTTCAACCAATTATACACAAATATCCCTGAAGCTATCTATCTTGTTATCACATCTTGATCTATCAGATCAGGGATCACTGATGCTGATTTCATTTTACAAATCTCTAATCTGCAAAACAAGAACGGTTATTAAAACTGTCCAAGTCTGGAATGAGGAAGTCATTTCACTCTTGCTGGACTGCTTTGAAAACACATGCTGGGATGTGCTTGCACACGTTACAGATTTAGAGTAATTTGCCCCATCTATTTTGGCTTATTTGCATTTCTGTACAGAGACAGTGCAACCTGCTAAAATCATCAGGGTGTTTCCAAATCAAAAGCCATGACTGGATGGAAAAGCATCGGTTCTGCTTAGAGAATATGAAACAATCATTAAATAAGGTGACTTGTTGGCTTACAGGAACCAAAGAGCATATTAGAGAGGCTATGTGTAATTACAAATATCACACTGAATGTCATCTTACTAGTACTCCACATATTAGCAATACTGTACACTCTGATAAACTAAACAATTGTTTTGCCCATTTTGATGATCAAGACTTCAGAGATGAAACCCTCATTAAAGAACCCGTTGAGGAGCAGACACTTGTATTACAGTCATTAGACATGATCTCTATCTTGAGAAATATCAACATAGACAAGGAAACAGGACCAGATAGGGTGTCAGATTATATACTGAGGGTCTGTGATGATCAGATAGCAGCGGTGTGCCAACATTTCTAATCTACCGTTGTGACAAGCTGCTGTCTTAACCTGTTTTAAAGTGGTTGTAAATCCTTACAGACCACTTTTCACTACAGGTAAGCTTATAAGAAGGCTTACTTGTAGCTACCGTGGATATCTCCTAAACCTGCATGATTTAGGAGATATCCCCTGTATCAGCATGTGCCAACGTCATCAGCATATGCGCACTGAAGCAACAGCTGATTGGTACCGCTACTTCATCTGACATGCCGTTACTGGTGGCTCATGCGCGGGAGTAACGTCATTGCGACTCCGGCCAATCACAGTGCTGGAGCCCGCGATACCCGGAAATAACTCCAGGAGACATGTTGCTGGGCAGAGCAGTGTGCCAGGACTGCTGCGAGGGCTTCGATCTAAGGTGAGTATTTCATATTGAACTAGTATGCTATGCATATTAGCTCATTATGCCTTTGTCTTGCAGGGTTTTTTTTGTTTGTTTTTTAGTGGGTTTACAACCACTTTAAATACACTATTATTGTTCCTGTACCCCAAAAATCTGCAGTCAGATGTCTGAATGATTATAACTCAGTTGCTTTAATTCCAGTGATTATGAAGTTCTTTGAGTGGCTTTGCACACATCAGGGATATTCCCACTGGTCTGGATAAACATTGCTTACCAAATGAACAGACCAACTGATGATGCTATCACTTTTGCATTGCAAACAGCTTTGACTCATCTCCAGCACACAAACACTTATGTTAGAATGTTATTTATTGATTTTAGCTCTGCCTTTAATACAGTGACCCCTTGAAAACTGGTGTACAAGCTTAGCAACCTAGGCCTAGGCCCATCACTCGGTTCATGGACTATAGATTTTTTAACTAACAGACCACAAATCGCAGAAATAGGGAAACAACTCTCCTCCACTCTCATTTTGAATACATGAGTAGCATATGGCTGTGTGCTCTTCAGCCCTATTTACTCAGTCTAGACATAATTACATCCCTATTTGTGTCTCTAAAACTATAGTGAAATTTGTAGATGAAACCATTGTCTTCGGACTTGTATATGACAATGATGACAGTAGAGGAAGTTCAACATCTCATCGAGTTGTGTACAGACAACATCCTTTTACTAAATACTTAAAAAAACTAAGGCCGCGTACACACGCGGGGACTGTTCGCTGAAACTGTCCGCTGAAACCAAGTTTCAGAGGACAGTCCGCTCGTGTGTGGGCTTTCAGCGGACAGTTTCAGCGAACAGTCCGCTGAACAAGGTTTTTCGGAAATTCCGAAAAACTGTCCGCTGAAACCTTGTTTCAGCGGACAGTCCCCGCGTGTGTAGGCTTGTTCGTCAAACAAAGTTGCGTGCATGCTCAGAAAGGATTTTCACGCCGAAAGTTATAATGCAGTGTATAGGATGTCGTATTTTTCGTCCCGTCGTACGTGCCGTTCACGTCATCGCGCACGGTTTCAGCAAACTGTTCGTCCGTCGTGTGTGGCCATGTCCGTCCATGCTAATTTTGAGCGGACTGTTTGCCGAAACTGTTTGACGGACAAAGTTGGGCGAACAGTCCCCGCGTGTGTACGCGGCCTAAGATAATAGTGGACTCCAGGAGATCCAGGGAAACCACCCATTTTCCTGTGAAGACCATGACTTACATACCTAGGAGTTTGTAAAGCAGGGGAATTGTAATGATCCCTCAACACCTCCCATCTGGTGAAGGATCAACAAAGGCTGTTCTTTCTTAGGTCTAGGAATAGAACATTCCGGCAGAAAATCAATGTTAGCAGACCTTAAAGAGGAAGTAAACTCTCCCACTCTGATGCTTCTTTTCATTTAGTCCATTATAATAAGTAATTATCAAACTATAGCCACTGTAATCCAGCTCAAATTGCATATTACTTACTGTTTAAAGAAACTCTAAAAAAACTTGTTTCCAGGGGTTAGGCAGCGCCATCTTAAGTATTGTTTTCTGAGTCCACAGTGGAGTGTATTTCTGCCCTTACATTGAGCACTTCCTGCACTGTTAACCAAGCCTCCTTCTCAATCCAACGTTTCTATGGCAACCCTGCTTCCCTGTTCATAGTGGACTTGTTTTATTTCATAGTATTTACTTGTGCCAATTGTCTAATGTTTGCCTTTGTCAGTCTTATCAGTTTCAACTGATAAGACTGCAGTAATGGCCAGGTTTACACTGCATGTGATGTCACATGGCCACATAGGGGTGTAGGAGGAAGCTCTGAATGATTCTGCAGCCTCCTGGGATATAAGTGGTGTGCCGTAGGAAGTCCTGATAACAGATAGATAAGCAGATAGAGAGTGTGCAGTAAATCAGGGGAGATATGGGCATGCTCAGTGACGTCATTCTAAAGAACATTCTAAAGAACAAAAAGGATTACAACAATACTAAGCAAGTAAGGAGATATCTACAAGCAGTATTCATTAGGGTTTTTTATGCTGATTTACATGGGACAAAGTTGTGGGGGAGAGTTTACAACCACTTTAAAGTGGTTATAAACTCTTACAAACCACTTTGACCTACAGGTAAGCCTTAATCTTAAATATCTCCTAAACGTATACGGTTTAGGAGATATTTACCTGAAGACAGCCACTGCTGTCTACGGCGCATGCGCCGTAGACAGCGGCACACAGGCGCACTGGGCAAGTCGCAGATCATGGCAATATGCCGCGAGTGTTGACTCCCGTGCGCATGCGCGGGAGTGACGTCATCGCTGCTCCGGCGAATCACAGCGCCGGAGCAGCGAGACCCACCAAGAAGATGGACGCTCGGAACTACAGGGGACAGCGGTGACTTCGCTGGCTCCTGTGTCAGGTAAGTGACACATAATGGACTACTATGCGATGCATAGTAGTCCATTATGCTTTACCTTTGCAGGGAATGAAAGAGGAAGTAAACCCATCAGGGTTTACTTCCTCTTTAACCTCCGATGGAAAAAACAGTAGCTAGGAAAAATCTAGTTATGAACAAATTCCTCTACAAATGGTCCTCTTGGCTGTCCCACCCCAGATGTACTGTACGAGTTTAATCATTTATGTTGAATGCACAAGTTTAATACCTTTGTTTGAATTTACAAGTTTCATGTCCCTAGTTGAAGGTTGTCGTAATGTACTCCCCTGAGTAAGTTGCTGATACCTCCCCCCTCCTCCTCTTCCTTCCCCTCCTCCCCTCCTCCACCCCTCCCCTTTCTTGCTCACGCTTCCATTCTCCCCACCCCACCCCCTTCCTCTGGAGCCTTTCTGCCACTACCTCCAGATGTAGAACACATATACGTATATGTTTGTAATTTACTTACTATACCACTGTTATAAGTTGTCTCTTATACCACCCATTATTATGCTCCAGTTGGAACATCAGCCAAGTTTTCACATGTAATGCAAAATTCTGTACCTGAAAACTCAATAAGGAATATTGAAATAAAAAAAAAAGTTCAGGCAGGCTCAAGATAGAGTATCACATGCAGACTTCAGCAGGGAGATGGCCAGGCACTGCACAGTAATGGCAGAAAGTCATTGTGGGTGTGGAGCAGTACACAGAACCAACATGGAGTACAGGGAAGTACAGGGAGAGGCGGCGATTCCAGGATGGACAGATGAGGTCAGTCATCAATGTTGGTGTGGCTGCACGTTTCAGGGTATACACGTCGCTTTCTCAAGCCTATTACAGATGGAACCCTCCAGGAAATATATAGGAAGGGGCTAGGGAGGATCATACTATGATGATACTAACATGATTTTTTTCTTTTTTCATTTTAATTTTGTTCATAAGTATTGCAGATTTTTGTAAAATTTGTGGTAATTCTTGCAGTATTATTTGTATTGTTTTCTGTGTGTGTATTCTGGCTATTCCCTGGAACTGTTGTATATTTGTAAATTTGAATATTCATCATATGGTCTACCCTAGTCCCCTCCTATATATTAGTTAGTATGGATGGGTAACAAAGTCAATAGGAGGCACCAATATCCCTGATTAATATAGAAATTTCAGGGAGTAGTTTAGTGGGACTTTGCAGGTGCCGAATACACAGACACAAAAACGATATAACTTATACAAGAAAATGTGTTTATTTAAATATGACACAGACATTTAAAACCAATAACAGTGGCTATACCAAAAATGGTGCAGTACAGTTACACATAGAATATAGGTGGATTGAAGTCTTTCAGCAATTGTGTCCTGAGATGTTTCGCCCGTTGGGGCCTCAGAGGATATTTGTTGAAAGACAAAGTGGATGTATAACTATGCACTGAAGAAAAGCAAACAAAGGCAGACACTGGACTATGCTCAAAAGGCTGGCCAAAATGGCCCAAGGCCCAGGTCGGGGCTAGTAAATCGCATTGAGCAAAATTTGAAAAAGAGGGGATGCCAGGTGTGCCGCAGTGTTTTGTAACACAATCGTGCCTGATGGAGGGGGATGTTACGTTCACCTCACCATTCATTCTAAAGACACAATTGTGTTGCAAAACCCTTGGCATATTTGCATATTGGATGGTAGACAATTTCTACAAAACACATAGCTGAAGTCTATGATAATAATTGGATTTGTAGGCAGTGAAGGGGTTTTGGGGAATGTGGTACTGTACTTTTGAAGTAATTTTGTGAATTCTGTCTGGCCAAGAAAAAAGCAGATGCTGCACCCAAACATATTGTTTTCTTGTTACATTTGAGCAAATTGGGGTGCATCTGTGCTGCATTACAGTCAAGAAATAACATAAGGAAAGTATTGCATATGCTAAACAAACAATGGCAGAAAATGGTGTTGGTGTTGCTGTTGCTGTCAATGAGAATCCTACTGTTTCATAACAGCCCATACAACTTAAAATTATTTCTCAAGCATGTAAGTGAAATGATTGGCATATTGCTCTCAATGTTGCACAAAAAGGAAGACTCCCATTGCCCATTGTTTGACATTCCTTTGCCTACTAGCATCAAAAATGGGCAAAATTTATATTCTAGAATCTTTCTCCCATCAAGTTCAGTGAAGTTCCAATTTACAATGAGTTTAACTAGCTGAATTTACAATTACTTTGACAAATGGCCCATAAACTGAACGTAAGCTACTAACTGAACCTTGTTACTGACTCTGCCATCCTGGCATTGCCAAACTGGAAGTGTTTTTCTGAAGAGGCTGAGGTCTCCAATGTCTGGGGTCTCTGAAGAGCATGAAGTGGCCATCTTAGTGCAATCAGCAGCCTCTGTGCCTCTGGGAAGGTGCCGCAGAGAGCATGACCAGGCCCTGTTGCGGCCAGAAAAATGGTCCATGCTGCCTTTGGAACACTGACCAGACAGATATTGGGCTCCGTGGGGCTGACTGCACCTGATATTTGTAAAGAATGGCTATGTTATCATGGAATCGGAACCAAAGATGAAAAGATGTTGTAAATCGCAACTGAATTGTTGACTGTCAGTCAAAGCTAATAAAGTAATGGTAAAGAAATTCAAAATGTCCATGCTAGGTCCACCTGCTGCATTGTACCGGTTTTCGGGGTTATGAGACAATGAAACATACGTAAAGGTATTCAAACCGGGGGATCACATTTACATTACAATAAAATACTCCATTCACAAGCACATGAAGTTATTTAACTAGTCCCTATGTTATATCCCTGCATATTTTTTTTACATTATAACAAATAATTCCGAAAACACGTTAATGGCATGTTGTGTTTAATATGTTGGGCTATGGGGCGTGGTCTCGGCATGGAGGAGTGAGGACGCTCGATCAGGGAGCTCCTGGTCCGTGACCCCTCCGTAGCCCCGTCTGACAGTCTGGCCGCACATTCCGGCATCCCCGGCCCCGCAACACGCCGCTGACGATCCGCCGCACCGGCGGATACACACCGCACGGCGGGATGGATAAATTTCTGGTGCCGCTCCAGCCTCCGGCCTCCACGCCTGATCCGGCCAAGATGGCGCCCGCGGCCTCCGGCGCGTCCAGTCCGGCGCTGCACAGGGAAGGTGAGAGGGGGACACAGCACTCACACGACCTGCCTCCGTTCTCCCCACCTAGCGACCTGTCTCCCTGCCTCCCTCGCTCGCTGTCCCTTGCATCCCTGGGCAGTTTGGAGCACAGCGGCCTGCAGCCATGGCTCCCCCACGGACCTCAGTACTCCCAGGGGCCAAACCACAGAGGCTCCCCCATTGTGGAACCAAGCAACCAGCCAGCGTCTGCCACAATTGCACAGGGGGGAGTGCAGGGGTATTATCCACCCACTCTCCTGGGAGACAGTACAGTGTGGTCCCCGCTGCAGAATCTTCCCACAAAAGAGGATTTTAGCTGCATGGCAGCCAGGATTGAGACGACACTAAGGACTGAGATAGCAAGTGTTAAGAGGGAAGTGGCGGCCATGACCACCCGAGTTGCAGCCTTGGAAAATGATGTGACATCAGTGACTGCAGACTTGACGGGTTTGAAAGGCACACAGGACACCCTGACCGACAGAGTCGCACAGTTGCATTTGCTGGTAGACGACCTTGAAAATCGTAATCGCAGGCGCAATATTAGGATCAGGGACTTGCCCGAAGCAACTGGTCCCTCTGACCTTAAAGTCACAGTCACAGCCATCTTTAACGCTTGCTTGGACCGCCCTGCTGATACACAGATTGCTATTGACAGAGTCCACAGGACCATGGGTCCCAGGGGCCCCACAGAGGGCAGGCCACGTGACGTACTGTGCTGTCTCCATAGCTATTCCGTGAAAGAAGATGTCCTCCAGGCGGCGTGGCACAAAGGCAGCATAGATTTTGACGGAGCACAGGTTACTCTTCTACCAGACGTCTCCCGGAGAACCCTACAGATGAGATGCTGCCTGCGGCCCCTCCTGGAGAAATTAAATGAACAGAGGATACCCTACAAGTGGGGCCACCCGTTCCACCTCATAGTACGCAAGAATGGCAGGCCCGTTACACTACGTCACCCCTCTGAAGTTCCGTCTTTCTTGGACACGCTGGGTCTACCACCGATCACTATTCCTGATTGGCTGGCGTTTGTTGTTCCACAAAGCACTCCAGCAGGCGACTTCGACCCACAGGCCAGGCCACAGAGATCAAGAAGAAACCGCCGACCACACCGTCGGAGAGCACAGGCACCTCAAGACCATGAGCCATGAGTGAGTAGAGCTTTCCCTCATAATTTGCAGCCTGGAGAACATTGTTTTTGTTTTTTGTTTTTTTGTTTTTTTGTTTTTGCTATTTTTTCTTTTCTTTTTCCTTTTTCCCTTTTTGTATTTTTCTTATTTTTTTCCTCCCTTTTTGCGGTCTGAGACTTTAATTGAGAGCTTCCTGGTCCCGTCCTTGCAAGTGTTCCCCACGGTTGATCCCGGGAGGGGGAGGGGGGTGCTTCACAAGGAACCCGACCGGACTGGTGGCTGAACACGGGCTTGACCTGGAACCGGCGGTATATGCCTATGACTTTTGTGTAGTGCTCAGTTCCTGGGCCCTCTCGGACACCATCTGTGGGTCGGCAACTTTTGTTGGTACATTGACCGTATGGACGGACTGCCTTTGGGGTGCCCCCCCACTCCCTCCCCCCCTACTTTTACCCTGGCCGCCTGATGTACTGGATGCCACGGACTGGTCATCCACCTGGAAATCTTGGAGAAGAGCGGTCGGCAACCCGGGACAGTTGTGGGATCTGGGCACCTGGCTGCACAGTAGGGGTACCCCCCCTCCCCCCCCCCTTTTTTTTTTTTTTTGTCTTCCCCCCTCACCTGAGGGTGGGAGGGGGATTAGGGGGAGGGAGCGGGAACCTGAGTGATATTGGGACTGGTTTACACTGTTCTGTTTACTGTGTTTGGATGCTCCTATTTTTTTTTTTCTCCCACTGTTCTCCATGATCTGTCGCATACTGTTGTGAAGATATGTTAATATCCATTATTTTTGTTTAAAGCTGTTGTGTTGCCGTGAGGTTGATGTCGTTAACACCTGCAGGCCTCTTTGAGGCTGCAGGGACCAAGGGCTATGGACGGGGTACTGCGCTGGGGGTTCCTCCCTCTGCAGTGCCTTACCCCTACCCCCAATAGGCCTTTCTGCCTTAGCCGGCAGGCTTTCTCCGATAGGAGCTTTAGAATTTCCCCGTTCCATCCTTACCTCCACCCCTGTCCCTTCCCTTCCTAAGTTTGATCCACTCCTAGACTACCCCTGACCTTCCTCCTTGTCCCGCCATTCCTTTAACCTTTGACCCTCCCCCTTCTTTCAGACCCTGGTGGTGGGCCCAGGACCGGTACAGCGGTTGCCATGACTGTGAAATTGGTCTCCTGGAATATTAAGGGGTTAAACATACCAGAGAAAAGGTCCAGCTGCCTCACGGAGCTGTGGCGATTGAGGCCTCAAGTGGCTTTTCTACAAGAGACCCATTTCAGGACCGACCAAGTACCACGGCTGTACAGTAAACATTTCCCTATAGCCTATCATAGCACCTCTCCTACATCAAAATCGAAGGGAGTGTGTATCCTCCTAGCTAAAAACTTACCATGGAAGCTGTTAGACATCCAGTCCGATAGTGAAGGGAGATACCTCTTCCTCAAGGGCACATTGTACTTGCCAACCTATACATGCCAAATGTCGGCCAGCTGCCTGCTCTGGAAGCGTGCCTTTCTGCCCTGGCTGTGTTCTCGGAGGGCACCTTGATTGTCGGAGGTGATTTTAACCTTACCTTAGACCCCCACAGAGATTCGTCGACGGGCGCTTCTGCCCTGTCTATACGTACCCGTTCCCAAATAAAAGATCTCATTCACTCTCACCGACTGATGGACGTCTGGCGCACTCTCCACCCACAGGACAGAGACTACTCCTTCTTTTCTGCTGTTCATGGCTCTTATTCACGCATAGACCTGTTCTTGGTAGCCCATAGCGCTCTACCATTGGTTTCTGATGCTCAGATTGGACACATTGCTTTGTCCGACCATGCGCCGGTCTCCTTAGCACTGAAGCTTCAACCAGAATCATGGGGCCAGTCGTGGTGGCGACTGAATGAGTCGCTCCTGAAGGACGCAGACACCAACTCGGATGTGCTCCGAGAATTACAGGGCTTCTTCGAGAGCAATCAGGACTCAGTCCCCAACCCTCTTACGGTCTGGGCGGCCCATAAATGTTACATTAGGGGCATTCTTATTAAGCATGGGCACAGACTTAAGGTTGCCAGAGCCAAAGCTCTCTCTGATCTTATCTCTAGACTCCACAAATGTGAACAGCGCCACAAGTCTTTGCCGACGGCCGCGCTGGATGCAGAAGTGAAAGACCTTCGGGAGCAAATTAGAGACTTCTCTCTTTTTCAAGCGAAAAATAGACTTATGTGGGTGCGTAGAACGTACTATGAGTATGGGGACAAATGCAGTAGGTCCTTGGCGAACACCCTGCGAGCCCAACGGAACATGTCTTTCATCCCGGCCATATCCTCCCCCACGGGCGCCAAAATCCATGATTCCAAGGCCATAGCGGAATGTTTCCGATCTTTCTATGAGGCCCTTTACAATTTACACCCCCAGGAGTCAGCGAACGCCACGCAGGCCCGATCTGCAGCCATAGACGCATATCTGACCTCGGCGAACCTCCCTACCCTTACACCGGATGAGATGGAGATACTCTCTCAACCAATCTCACCGGAGGAACTGGCGGCTGCACTGAGGGATTCTCCCAAGGGCAAGGCGCCTGGCCCGGATGGGTTTACAATCCCTTACTACAAGACATTTCTCCCCTTGTTAACTACACCCTTTGTCTCTGCCTTTAATGCCATATTGGAGGGCCAGCCTATTCCACCGGAGCTTTTGCAGGCCAGCATTTCAGTCATACCTAAGCCAGAGAAGGACACTCTTCTCTGTGCTAGTTACAGGCCTATCTCCCTCCTGAATTGTGACCTGAAGTTGTTCACGAAGATTCTGGCGGAAAGACTGGCACCTATTCTTCAACGCCTGATACCGCTGGACCAGGTGGGGTTTATTCGCAACAGGGAGGCCAGGGACAGCACCACCAGGACTGTGAATGTTGTGGAAAGGGCCAGGCGCCTTAAAGTTCCGCTTATGCTACTATCGGTAGACGCCGAAAAGGCGTTTGATAGGGTGAGCTGGCCCTTTTTGCTGGCCACCCTACAACGCCTGGGGGTCCCTCCCCCTATGATCTCCTGGATAACGGCTCTGTATTCCTCTCCGACAGCAGTAGTAAGGATTAATGGGATTGCTTCGTCTCGCTTTACTATTGGCAATGGGACGAGGCAGGGATGTCCCTTGTCCCCCCTCCTATTCATACTCTCCCTTGAGCCTCTACTCCACCACGTCAGACTTAACGCTGATATCAAGGGGTTGGACACCCCGACATATCACCATAAAGTCGCTGCCTTTGCTGACGATCTCCTGTTTTATATATATACCACCTTACCGAATCTGCTTTCAGAGATAAGGCGGTATGGAACTCTCTCAGACTTCAAGATCAACTTGCAGAAATCAGAGGCACTTAACGTCTCCATACCCCACACCGTTCAGACATCTATGAGCAAAAACTTCCCCTTTCGTTGGGCATCTACGTCCATACAATACTTGGGGACTAAGATACCCCCAGACCCGCAGCTTGTTTTCCAACTGAATTTCCAGCCCCTCCTGAAAACCATTACCTCTGACCTGGAAAGATGGTCACATTTGGCGACCTCCTGGTTCGGTAGGTGTAATGTGCTCAAAATGAATATAATGCCGCGGATCCTGTACCTTATGCAGGCCCTGCCAGTGCGAATTCCCCAGTCATTCTTCAAGACTCTATGATCCGTCTTTATCAGATACGTTTGGCAAGGCAAACCCCCAAGGCTCAGTCGAACTTTACTACTCAGGCCGAAACACAGGGGGGGGATTGGACTCCCTGACCCAGCTTGGTACTACACAGCAGTACATATGAACCGGACGGTTGACTGGTGTAGGCACTTGGAGGATAAGCTGTGGGTTCGTCTTGAACGAGAATCCATGCCCTTCCCGATTGAGGGACTGCCCTGGGGTGGACCTATCTCTTCGGGGGTGACGCTGGCGCACCCCCTTGTTGAGCCCACGCTACGAGAGGTGGCCAGATACTTTACACTGGCAGGAGTGCCCAGCTTTCCATCACCGATGACTCCAATTATTGGACACCCGCAATTTGCTCCGGGAATGATAGACCGGTCCTTTCGTCTCATTCCGGACCAGGATCTGATCAGAGCTTCCCACTTTTTGGTCCCGAGGGCATGGAAGAGTGTCCTGACTATTTATGAACCGTTGGGGCACACTGCCCTGGGCATGTGGAAACTGGCCCAACTCTCCCACTTTTTGAAGTCCTTGCCCAACAGTGAGAACTTTCGTAGACCGTTAACCCCGTTCGAAGACCTGTGCTTGGGTGAGGGGCCGATCCGTGGGTCTCTTTCCCAATCGTATGGGATCTTAATGGACCTTCTATCTCGGGGAGACCCGACGTTTATAGGAAAGTGGGAGAGGGACCTTGATGTCAGGTTCTCGACGGAACAAAAGGCTCGAGTGCTTCTGTTTGCACACAAGTCATCCTTGTGCAGCAAATATCAGGAAATCACATATAAGATCTTGACCCGCTGGTACAGGACTCCCACAGTTTTGGCAGTCATGTTCCCGGGACATAGCCCTGGGTGTTGGAGATGCAGTGCGCATGCGGGTACACTGCTCCATATATTTTGGGAATGCCCGCAACTGTCCCATTTCTGGGGGCAAGTTCTCAAGATTATACTTGATCTCACAGCTATTGATCTTAGGAATGATCCAGCGGCAATCCTTCTGAACCTGACTCCACTCTCTAGTAAGAGATTTCGTAAGTCACTTTTAAAACACCTTCTGAACGCAGCCAGGGCATGCATACCTAGTATGTGGAAACAGCAGGCCGCCCCGACGGTGTCTCAATGGTTTGCGAGAGTTTGCGACATCTATCGAATGGAACAGCTTACAGCGTCCCTGTATGATAGAGAGGAGGAACACACCGCTCGATGGATGCCTTGGAGCATGTTTAGGTATTCTGATGCATATAGAACTTACTTGTGATACTTGGCATGAGCATAGAGGGGCAGTTCCCGTATGGACTCACCACCGGGATCGCCATAGTCTGTATCTCCACCTGAGGACTATTCTGGTCCGCACCACCCCCCCTTATTCCCTTTTTACCTTTTAACCCACCTTATCCCCTCTTCTTTTCTTCCTGTCCTCTAGCCTCCCAGCCCCTACCCCCCTTTCCATTCCCTCTTACACTCCCCTCAATCCCGATAAAAATAACTAGTGATTGCGAGGGCTTTATCAAGTTATTTACCTAGTTTTCTTTCTAATGACTGCCGGCCGTGGGAGTGGCCCCGGCTGGACTACCCATTCAGCGAGTGACCCCAAGCCATTCACAAAGACCCCTCGGGGTCGGCCTAGGAGGGAACACCCCCTGTGTCGCATTACTATAATAGGGAGTGCCGATCGGGCGACTCATAAACCCAGTAAGGGTTGGGCCTTGGCTACTCTAGGCCTGATACAGTTGTACTGTGATAAACTATCAAATGCTCCCTACCATGTGCTGAATGTATTATTTGATATGATGAGACGACTGGTTGTTTATTGTTTCTTTTACAATTTGTTTCTGTATTACCTGCAATCCATAAATAAAGATTAAAAAAAAAAAAAAATATGTTGGGCTATACTTAACAGATGTTCTTTCTTTGTGTCTTCTTATTTATGCTATTATTCAAATACTAACTGGAGAGTAAAATAATTAAGGATATGGCTATAGAAAGAATAAAGCTCATTCAAGTAACATGTCTCTATTAAGAGCTTATTAGCAAACTAGTTACTATAAACAATTCCTGCAGTGTTGCACACAAATCCTTAGAGCAAAGATAAACTGACTGTAACAGCTTTATTTTCAATACTAGTTGCCATTTAGCTAGCTGGCTTATGAATATCCCAAAGGGACAATATAAACACCTCAGGTGTAACTGCAGAAAACTGACATATTTTAAAGTGGCATTCTACCCAAAAATAGAACTTCTGCTTTGAGAGCTGGTGACCCCCTGACATGCCACATTTGGCATGTCATTTTTTGGGGGGGGGTGGGGGTACCCTGTTTTTAGAGGCCCCAGCTCCCACTACCTTCCCTGGTGCCGAAAAGGAAGATCACCGCTCCCCCCTCCCTCCCTGCAATCTATCTCTCTGAACCCACATTTAAAATGCCGGTGCCACAGAGAAGAGGGGGAGAGGAGCGGAGCTTTGTACACCTGCATCGCTGGACCGTGGGACAGGTGAGTTTCTTTTTTCTAGCTGCTGACTTTTAAATGGAGGGAACTCTGCTTAGAAGAATACTAATTACTGACCTCTCAATTCTTTGATAAAGAATATCAGGAGGAGTTCCCTGTCACTAAGGCCAGAAAGGTGGAAACCATACCCAAAAAAGAGCTCATGAAAGACAGGAAGGTTCCAAGAAAATCAATGCAGTTTATTTGATCTGGCATTTATTTTTAAAGTCAATTCACAGTCCCACATTATGAGGAAAACTATATCTAAACATTGGGATCATACAATTATCTGATTGTTAGTACAGAGCTTTCGAGAGCTGATCAAGACAGTTCATCTGATATTATTTGATCGGAGATGCCCAAAAAATTTTTTATTTAATCAGTACAGCTGCCGTTTGAAAATGCAATACAAATGCATTACAACACATGACATCACTTCCGAATTTTTATTCTGACGTTCGCAAATTTTTGTGACGTTAGTAAACTCATCAAATTCATAGTTACATAGTTACATAGTTAGTCAGGTTGAAAAAAGACACAAGTCCATCCAGTTCAACCACAAAAAAAAAAATATATATATATATATATATATATATATATATATATATATATATATATATATATATATATATATATCATACCATACCATATCATAACATATACCCAATTCTGTACCCACAGTTGATCCAGAGGAAGGCAAAAAACCCCAGCAGAGCATGATCCAATTTGCTAAAGCAGGGGAAAAAATTCCTTCCTGATCCCCCAAGAGGCAATCGGATTTTCCCCAGATCAACTTTACCTATAAATGTTAGTACCCAGTTATATTATGTACACTTAGGAAATAATCCAGGCCTTTCTTAAAGCAATCCACTGAGCTGGCCATAACCACAAACCTTTCCGTATTTGGAGATGAAATCTCTTTTCATCTAGACGTAAAGAGTGCCCCCTTGTCCTCTTTGTTGACTGTATAGTGAATAACTCGCCACCAAGTTCACTATATGGACGCCTTATATATTTGTACATGTTGATCATATCCCCCCTTAATCTCCTCTTATCAAGAGTGAATAAATTCAGTTCCTCTAATCTTTCCTCATAGCTGAGTTCCTCCATGCCTCTTATCAGTTTGGTTGCCCTTCTCTGCACTTTCTCCAGTTCCCTGATATCCTTTTTGAGAACTGGTGCCCAAAACTGAACTGCATATTCCAGATGAGGTCTTACTAATGATTTGAACAGGGGCAAAATGATATCTCTCTCTCTGTAGTACATACCTCTCTTAATACAGGAAAGGACTTTGCTCGCTTTGGAAACCGCAGCTTGGCATTGCATGCTATTATTGAGCTTATGATCTACCAAAACCCCCAGATCCTTCTCCACTATGGATAACCCCAGTTGTACTCCCCCTAACATGTATGATGCATGCATATTCTTAGCCCCCAAGTGCATAACTTTACATTTCTCAACATTAAACCTCATCTGCCACATAGTCACCCAATTAGACAGAGCATTGAGGTCTGCTTGTAAATTGGAGACATCCTGTAAGGGCGTTATTCCACTGCATAGCTTGGTGTCATCTGCAAAGACAGAAATGTTACTTTTGATCCTAGACCCAATATCATTTATAAAGATATTAAAAAGTAAGGGTCCCAACACTGAACCTTGGGGTACACCACTGATAACCTTAGACCATTCAGAGTAAGAATCATTAACCACTACTCTCTGAATTCTGTCTTTTAGCCAGTTTTCTATCCATTTACAAACTGATATTTCCAAACCTGTAGACTTTACCTTACACATGAGCCGTGTTTGCGGAACTGTATCGAACGCTTTTGCAAAATCCAAGTATATCACGTCCACCGCCACACCTCTGTCCAAGGTTTTACTTACCACCTCATAAAAAGAAATCAGGTTTGTCTGACAACTTCTGTCTTTCATGAATCCAGGCTGTCTGTTGCTTAAAATATTTTTTCCTGCAAGAACTCGTCTATGTGGTCTTTTATTAATCCCTCCAGTATCTTCCCAACATAGAAGTTAAACTAACGGGTCTATAGTTACTTGGTAAAGACTTTGTTCCCTTTTTAAATATAGGCACCACATTGGCCCTGCGCCAATCCAGTGGTACTATTCCTGTCATTAATGAGTCCCTAAAAATTAGATACAATGGCTTTGAAATTACAGAGCTCAATTCTTTTAGGATCCGTGGGTGGAAGCCATCAGGTCCAGGTGCTTTATTCACCTTTATTCTGTCCAAATATTTCTGGACCATATCACTTTTGAGCCATTGTGGATTTGGGGCTGCGTTACTACCACCCCCATTATGGACATGAGCTCCCCCATGCTCCTTTGTATACACAGAGTTGAGAAAGTATTTGATAAGTTAGCCTTCTCTTTGTCCCCAGTCACCCACTCCAGATTATTTTGCAAAGGGCCTACATGCTCAGGGCCTACATGCTCAGACTTAACCTTTTTACTATTAATATATTTGAAGAATTTTTGGGGGTTTGTCCTACTATCTTTTGCAATCTGTCTTTCATTTTGAATTTTTGCATCCTTGATTTCCTTTTTACATATTCTGCTATATTCCTTGTAACATTTAAATGACACTAGCGTTCCTTCATTTTTAGCTCTTTTTTATAGTTTATAGCTTTTTTAACTTTGGCCATGAGCCACATCGGTTTTATTTTTAGCCTTTTAAACGTATTGCCCATGGGAGTATACTTTTCCGTGAGATCACAGTCTTTTTGAAGAATTCCCATTTCTGTTCTGTGCCCATTGATGCCAATATTCTTTCCCAGTCTAAGTCCTGGAGAGCAGCCCTCATCCTTGGAAAATTTACTCTCTTGAAATTAAGTGTTTTTATCTTTCCCGTATGTGATTTTTGCTTACAGCTAACATCAAATGAAATCATGTTATGGTCACTGCTACCCAGATGTTCCTTTATCTGAACATTAGTAATACGTTCTGCATGGTTTGAGATTACCAGGTCCAACAGAGCATCATTCCTAGTTGGGGCCTCAATAAACTGGACCATAAAATTGTCCTGTAATAGGTTTATGAATTTTTTGCCCTTTAACTGTCCCAGCAGTGCCATTACCCCAGTTAATTTCTGGGTAGTTAAAATCCCCCATTATTATCACTGTCCCAGCCCTTGCAGTCCTTTCTATCTGTGCAAGGAGCTGAGTCTCCACCTACTCATTAACATTAGGTGGTCTATAACAAACTCCAATGATTAACTTTGAACTACGCACATCTGTATGCAGTTCCACCCATAATGCTTCGGACTCATCACACTCTCCGTCCACCAGGTCCTCTTTTCGATCTGAGATAAGCATGCAAAAAAAAAAAAAAAAGGACGATTATTCGCCGATAATCTCATCGTGTGTACCCGGCATTAGCAATAAAATAGCTAAGAATATACAGGATCATCTTAGGGGGTTTATTAGCTGAAATTTATGCATGGCTTGTAAAAACACCAATGGCAAGAAAAATAGATTTTGTGGACCCTGGAGGCCAGTAGGTGTGCATCCTGGGGAACTTTATTACCTAAGCAACTAAGGGTGTGATTTATGCAATTACATGCCCATGTCATAAACTCTATATAGGGCACACCAAAAGGGAACTGATAACTCACATCAGAGATGTAAAATATTTTTGTAAAATATTATTACGAAATGACAAGCATCTCCTCTGTAGTACCACAGTTGGAATTTGAAAGGTACCACCTTTTGGGAATAGAGTTAGTAAAACCTGATTGGAAAGGAGGCGACTCTATAAACTCCCAGGCTACTTGAAACCACCCTGGGACCAGACCTCTGGGCATTACAGACGGGGGAGCATCCATTTGCTTGTATGGTGAGATTAAGTCTGTGTGTGTCTTTGGTTTTATAATGTTTTGATAACTGCACTTTGTAAACACAGACCTTGTAAATAAACCACGCTGGTGTTTCATTATTCTGTGACTTATCTAGGGAGTCATGCAGACATGGAGACACTTATCAATTTGTAGTGTTAGGACTGCAAGCAAAGCCATGACGAGGCCTTGCAGCTTTCAAATGCGTTTGCAAATGTGTGCTAACTAAACCCCTGCTTTTAACAGACGGTTGGACAGGTTAATTTGGTTGGTCAGCAGACTGGTTGGTGAGTTTAGCTATGGAATTGCCTTTGTTTTATATGTATATGCCCTCCATGGGCTCCTCACTGTGAAGGCCAGTTATAGGTGTGGGCAGTGGCCAGTTTGTTACTGTTTGTATATATGGTCCAGGGAAACACCGGGCACCTTCGCTGTCATTGTGCTCTAGCTAGGTGTTCAGTGTGTTCCTATTCTTTAAGGGGCCTTGAGCAGTCTCCAGGACTTGGGGCATGTGGAAGCCAAGAACTATGATCTTTTAAAGAGAGAAATATTGCCACTGGCTGGGTGTAACACTGACTGTCCGGGCTTAGCATGTGTACCACTGGAGTTGTCAGCTAGGAAAGCCATCCCCTTGTCACAAATATATGACCTTATTCATCTGACCAGGAAATGGCTGCAGCCAGAAAATCTGTCTAAAACAAAAATTGTGGAGCGGGTGGTCATGGACAAATTTCTGAGGTCTCTTGCTACTTACTACCTTGCAAAAGTGGGTGAGCTATGGAGATCCAGAAACAGTGGCCAAACTTGTGGACCTTGTGGAAAGATACCTAGCGACCGATAATCTTATATGTTCCCCCAAAGGCTCACATACTTTCCACCTCAAGACCAGACCATCCCCAGCTATGGGAAAGACTGCTATGGGAAAGACTGCTCCAAGGGATGGGGGTGGAGAGAGGGGAAAAGGGGGTACTAAAGGTACTTTTGAGACTCCTTATAATGTCTGGCAAGAGCGGGCCTGGAAGGACAAACCCACAGGAGGTGATTAGGAGGATCTGTCATGAACAGGTGTGACCAGATTGTGTGGACTGCACAGAGGAAACCAGAAACACATGTAAGTGAATAATAATGGTGTTTATTTACATAGGTGACAAGTAAGTGAATATAACAGTGCACAACTAACCCAAACCCACAAACAACAATGGTATATACAAATAATGGGAAATACCGGAATCGTAACAAAAGCCAGGCCGAGATCATACACAGGGGGTCAGCAAATGGGTAAGGATGGGGAATAAACAGGACAGGGCGAGGAGGGATGGATGGGCTGCAGAGCAGCGGTCCAAGGCAAACAGGAGGGACAGGTCCAGGATGGGATCGGAATAGATCAGGTCGGGTCAGATGCAGGCTCAGGGTCAGATGCAGGCTCAGGGTCAGGATAGCAGGCTCAGGGTCAGGATAGCAGGCTCAGGGTCAGGGCCCAGGGAGAGAGATACTAAGGCAAGCATGTGTGGGCTTGCCGGGTATTTATAAGACTGCAGTAATTGTCCTCAAGTAACACCTGACCGCAGAAAGTGTTGCCTGCTCCCTACTGCCAGGATCCATCCACTGGTGGATGCCAGTACTGTGGCCCAATGATGACACAACACCAGCAGGGATAGTCTCTCCTGACAGTTACAAACTTCCAGGAGACACCTGCTGGTGGGCCTCAGCACTGCATGCCAAATGATGGATCTTACCAGTGGACGGACCCTTTCCTGACAGTACCCCCCCTCAATTGGCTGAAATTGTCCATAGTCTATGGCATCAAACAGAACACTGGATGGGGGTATGTCAGGCTGTGCAACAGGCTCTTCAGGCAGGGCATCAGGGAAGACAGCGGACTCCAGGTCATCAAGCTTGGCAGCAGGCATGGGTACTTCAAGCTGGGCAGCAGACTCCGGGACCTTAGGCCGAACAGTAAGTATCGTAAGGGCAGGCTGGATCACAGGCAACGGCTCAGCAAGCTGGGTAAAGGCCTCCAGCCCAGCGGGCTGGGTGGCGGACCCAGGTTCAGCAAGCTGGACACCGGGCACTAGTCCAGAAAGCCAAATAATGGGCACTGGCTTAACAGGCCAGGTGACAGACTCTGGTTTAGAAGACTGGGTAGCGGGCACCGGCTCCACAGTCTGGGTAATGGGCACCGGCTCCGCAGACTGGGTAACGAGCACTGGCTCAGCAGACTGGGTAGCAGGCACCGGCTCCGCAGACTGGGTAACAGGCACCGGCTCCGCAGACTGGGTAACGAGCACGAAACTTCAGGCTGAGACACGAGCACCGAAACTTCAAGCTGAGATACGGGCACCGAAACTGCAGGCTGAGACACGAGCACCAAAACTTCAGGCTGAGACACGGGGACTTCAGACTGGAACACCAATATCGAAACATCAGGCTGGAAAGCTGGCACATCAGACTGGGAAGCAGAGACATCAGACTGGGAAGCAGAGACATCAGGCTGGAAAGCAGAGACATCAGGCTGGGAAGCTGGCACATCAGGCTGGGAAGCTGGCACATCAGGCTAGGAAGCAGAGACATCAGACTGGGAAGCAGAGACATCAAACTGGAAGGCTGGCACATCAGGCTGGGAAGCTGGCACATCAGACTGGGAAGCAGAGACATCAAACCGGAAGGCTGGCACATCAGGCTGGGAAGCTGGCACATCAGACTGCGAAGCTGGCACATCAGACTGGGAAGCAGAGACAGGCTGGAAAGCAGAGACATCAAACTGGAAGGCTTGCACATCAGGCTGGGAAGCTGGCACATCAGACTGGGAAGCTAGCACATCAAACTGGGAAGCAGAGACATCAAACCGGAAGGCTGGCACATCAGGCTGGGAAGCTGGCACATCAGACTGGGAAGCAGAGACATCAGACTGGAAGGCTGGCACATCAGGCTGGGAAGCTGGCACATCAGACTGGGAAGCAGAGACATCAAACCGGAAGGCTGGCACATCAGGCTGGGAAGCAGAAACATCAGGCTGGGAAGCAGAGACATCAGGCTGGGAAGCAGAGACATCAAACCGGAAGGCTTGCACATCAGGCTGGGAAGCTGGCACATCAGACTGCGAAGCTGGCACATCAGACTGGGAAGCAGAGACAGGCTGGAAAGCAGAGACATCAAACTGGAAGGCTTGCACATCAGGCTGGGAAGCTGAGACATCAGGCTGGGGAGCTGGCACATCAGGCTGGGAAGCTGGCACATCATGCTGGGAAGCTGGCACATCAGGCTGGGAAGCTGGCACATCAGACTGGGAAGCAGAGACATCAGGCTGGGAAGCAGAGACATCAGGCTGGAAAGCTGGCACATCAGACTGGGAAGCAGAGACATCAGACTGGGAAGCAGAGACATCAAACTGGAAGGCTGGCACATCAGGCTGGGAAGCTGGCACATCAGGCTGGGAAGCTGGCACATCAGACTTGGAAGCAGAGACATCAAACTGGAAGGCTGGCACATCAGGCTGGGAAGCTGGCACATCAGACTAGGAAGCTGGCACATCAGACTGGGAAACAGTGACATCAACCTGGAAGGCTGGCACATCAGGCTAGGAAGCAGAGACATCAGGCTGGGAAGCAGAGAGATCAAACCAGAAGGCTGGCACATCAGGCTGGGAAGCTCAGACATCAGGCTGGGAAGCTCGCACATCAGGCTGGGAAGCTGGCACATCAGGCTGGAAGGCTGACACATCAGACTGGGAAACAGAGACATCAGACTGGGAAGCTGGCACATCAGGCTGGGAAGCAGAGACATCAGGCTGGGAAGCTGGCACATCAGACTGGGAAGCAGAGACATCAAACTGGGAAGCAGAGACATCAGACTGGGAAGCAGAGACATCAGACTGGGAAGCAGAGACATCAAACTGGAAGGCTGGCACATCAGGCTGGGAAGCTGACACATCAGACTGGGAATCTGGCACCTCAGACTGGAAAGCAGAGACATCAAACCAGAAGGCTGGCACATTGAGCTGGGAAGCAGAGACATCAAACCGGAAGGCTGGCACATCAGGCTGGGAAGCAGAGACGTCAGGTTGGGAAGCAGAGCCATCAGGCTGGGAAGCTGGCACATCAGGCTGGGAAGCTGGCACATCAGGCTGGGGAGCAGATACATCAAACTGGAAGGCTGGCACATCAGACTGGGAAGCTGGCACATCAGACTGGGAAGCAGAGACATCAGGCTGGGAAGCTGGCACATCAGGCTGGGCAGCAGAGACATCAGGCTGGGAAGCAGAGACATCAGGCTGGGAAGCTGGCACATCAGGCTGGGAAGCAGAGACATCAGGCTGGGAAGCTGGCACATCAGGCTGGGGAGCAGAGACATCAAACTGGAAGGCTGGCACATCAGACTGGGAAGCTGGCACATCAGACTGGGACACAGGAACTTCAGGTGGCAACACTGGCTGGATAACAGGCAGAGGTTCAGCTGGCATGCAAGCAGGCTGGAGCAGGTTGGTTGGTGTGGATGCAAGTTCGGTTACTGGCAGGATCGTGTGGGTGGGGAAGAACTTCCGTTTCTTCTTTGGCTTAACTGCTGAAGATCTGTAGGTGGCTGTAGGACTGTAGGTAGGAGGTGAGGCATACTGAGACGAAGGGCTGGGATATGGCAAGGAAGGGGGAACAGCGGCCAGAGGCATTTTTTGTGGGGAAGTTGCAGGTAGTAGAGAAGAGGCAGGTGGGTTAAAGGCGGGATAGGTGCAGGAAGTAGAAACAGGGTATTGATACTTGGTGGGGAGCGGGGTATATTGGACTGTAGCTGAGGTTGCCAGGGGTGATGGGAGAAAGGATGTCCGAGCAGGCAGGTGTTTAGTAACAGGTCTGGGTTGTGGAGAGCTGACAGAAGCTGGGCATAACAGGTCTGACCATGCCTGAAGTACAGGTAGCACAAAAGTGGTCTCAAATACCCTCTGTCTGACCAGGGACTGCACTTCATCTATACAAACTTTCAACAACTGTTTGAGACAAACTGAATAGTGCTCCAAAAAGGATACATAGTAGGATACTAAGGATACAACGTAGTTTGATTTGATATTTTATAAAAAGGATACATAGTCATCCTCCAACAGCCATACTAAGGACGCAACCTGGTTAATGCTGAAGGGGGGAGAAAAGTTATCATGGCCCTTTGGGATACAGGCAGAGCCAGCTCTGTACACATTCCAATGAAAGGCTGAACATCTTCAAACATTATACTGCCCTGATCGACCACAGAGTGAGCTAAACAGATAATCTCCAGCAGCTGATCACTGGACCACCCTTTCAATGTCTGGCGGAGATATTCAGAACTCTCTGTTGCCAGCAGAGCATAATAAACAATTATATCTGAATTCATCCCAGCAACGTGAAACAAAACTGAGATGGTTTCCCTGTGCAGCCGCTTCTGGTCAGGGATGGCCTTGGTATACTGTCATAAACAGGTGTGACCAGATTGTGTGGACTGCACAGAGGAAACCAGAAACACATGTAAGTGAATAATAATGGTGTTTATTTACATAGGTGACAAGTAAGTGAATATAACAGTGCACAACTAACCCAAACCCACAAACAACAATGGTATATACAAATAATGGGAAATACCGGAATCGTAACAAAAGCCAGGCCGAGATCATACACAGGGGGTCAGCAAATGGGTAAGGATGGGGAATAAACAGGACAGGGCGAGGAGGGATGGATGGGCTGCAGAGCAGCGGTCCAAGGCAAACAGGAGGGACAGGTCCAGGATGGGATCGGAATAGATCAGGTCGGGTCAGATGCAGGCTCAGGGTCAGATGCAGGCTCAGGGTCAGGATAGCAGGCTCAGGGTCAGGATAGCAGGCTCAAGGTCAGGGCCCAGGGAGAGAGATACTAAGGCAAGCATGTGTGGGCTTGCCGGGTATTTATAAGACTGCAGTAATTGTCCTCAAGTAACACCTGACCGCAGAAAGTGTTGCCTGCTCCCTACTGCCAGGATCCATCCACTGGTGGATGCCAGTACTGTGGCCCAATGATGACACAACACCAGCAGGGATAGTCTCTCCTGACAGTTACAAACTTCCAGGAGACACCTGCTGGTGGGCCTCAGCACTGCATGCCAAATGATGGATCTTACCAGTGGACGGACCCTTTCCTGACAGTACCCCCCCTCAATTGGCTGAAATTGTCCATAGTCTATGGCATCAAACAGAACACTGGATGGGGGTATGTCAGGCTGTGCAACAGGCTCTTCAGGCAGGGCATCAGGGAAGACAGCGGACTCCAGGTCATCAAGCTTGGCAGCAGGCATGGGTACTTCAAGCTGGGCAGCAGACTCCGGGACCTTAGGCCGAACAGTAAGTATCGTAAGGGCAGGCTGGATCACAGGCAACGGCTCAGCAAGCTGGGTAAAGGCCTCCAGCCCAGCGGGCTGGGTGGCGGACCCAGGTTCAGCAAGCTGGACACCGGGCACTAGTCCAGAAAGCCAAATAATGGGCACTGGCTTAACAGGCCAGGTGACAGACTCTGGTTTAGAAGACTGGGTAGCGGGCACCGGCTCCACAGTCTGGGTAATGGGCACCGGCTCCGCAGACTGGGTAACGAGCACTGGCTCAGCAGACTGGGTAGCAGGCACCGGCTCCGCAGACTGGGTAACAGGCACCGGCTCCGCAGACTGGGTAACGAGCACGAAACTTCAGGCTGAGACACGAGCACCGAAACTTCAAGCTGAGATACGGGCACCGAAACTGCAGGCTGAGACACGAGCACCAAAACTTCAGGCTGAGACACGGGGACTTCAGACTGGAACACCAATATCGAAACATCAGGCTGGAAAGCTGGCACATCAGACTGGGAAGCAGAGACATCAGACTGGGAAGCAGAGACATCAGGCTGGAAAGCAGAGACATCAGGCTGGGAAGCTGGCACATCAGGCTGGGAAGCTGGCACATCAGGCTAGGAAGCAGAGACATCAGACTGGGAAGCAGAGACATCAAACTGGAAGGCTGGCACATCAGGCTGGGAAGCTGGCACATCAGACTGGGAAGCTGGCACATCAGACTGGGAAGCAGAGACATCAAACCGGAAGGCTGGCACATCAGGCTGGGAAGCTGGCACATCAGACTGCGAAGCTGGCACATCAGACTGGGAAGCAGAGACAGGCTGGAAAGCAGAGACATCAAACTGGAAGGCTTGCACATCAGGCTGGGAAGCTGGCACATCAGACTGGGAAGCTAGCACATCAAACTGGGAAGCAGAGACATCAAACCGGAAGGCTGGCACATCAGGCTGGGAAGCTGGCACATCAGACTGGGAAGCAGAGACATCAGACTGGAAGGCTGGCACATCAGGCTGGGAAGCTGGCACATCAGACTGGGAAGCAGAGACATCAAACCGGAAGGCTGGCACATCAGGCTGGGAAGCAGAAACATCAGGCTGGGAAGCAGAGACATCAGGCTGGGAAGCAGAGACATCAAACCGGAAGGCTTGCACATCAGGCTGGGAAGCTGGCACATCAGACTGCGAAGCTGGCACATCAGACTGGGAAGCAGAGACAGGCTGGAAAGCAGAGACATCAAACTGGAAGGCTTGCACATCAGGCTGGGAAGCTGAGACATCAGGCTGGGGAGCTGGCACATCAGGCTGGGAAGCTGGCACATCATGCTGGGAAGCTGGCACATCAGGCTGGGAAGCTGGCACATCAGACTGGGAAGCAGAGACATCAGGCTGGGAAGCAGAGACATCAGGCTGGAAAGCTGGCACATCAGACTGGGAAGCAGAGACATCAGACTGGGAAGCAGAGACATCAAACTGGAAGGCTGGCACATCAGGCTGGGAAGCTGGCACATCAGGCTGGGAAGCTGGCACATCAGACTTGGAAGCAGAGACATCAAACTGGAAGGCTGGCACATCAGGCTGGGAAGCTGGCACATCAGACTAGGAAGCTGGCACATCAGACTGGGAAACAGTGACATCAACCTGGAAGGCTGGCACATCAGGCTAGGAAGCAGAGACATCAGGCTGGGAAGCAGAGAGATCAAACCAGAAGGCTGGCACATCAGGCTGGGAAGCTCAGACATCAGGCTGGGAAGCTCGCACATCAGGCTGGGAAGCTGGCACATCAGGCTGGAAGGCTGACACATCAGACTGGGAAACAGAGACATCAGACTGGGAAGCTGGCACATCAGGCTGGGAAGCAGAGACATCAGGCTGGGAAGCTGGCACATCAGACTGGGAAGCAGAGACATCAAACTGGGAAGCAGAGACATCAGACTGGGAAGCAGAGACATCAGACTGGGAAGCAGAGACATCAAACTGGAAGGCTGGCACATCAGGCTGGGAAGCTGACACATCAGACTGGGAATCTGGCACCTCAGACTGGAAAGCAGAGACATCAAACCAGAAGGCTGGCACATTGAGCTGGGAAGCAGAGACATCAAACCGGAAGGCTGGCACATCAGGCTGGGAAGCAGAGACGTCAGGTTGGGAAGCAGAGCCATCAGGCTGGGAAGCTGGCACATCAGGCTGGGAAGCTGGCACATCAGGCTGGGGAGCAGATACATCAAACTGGAAGGCTGGCACATCAGACTGGGAAGCTGGCACATCAGACTGGGAAGCAGAGACATCAGGCTGGGAAGCTGGCACATCAGGCTGGGCAGCAGAGACATCAGGCTGGGAAGCAGAGACATCAGGCTGGGAAGCTGGCACATCAGGCTGGGAAGCAGAGACATCAGGCTGGGAAGCTGGCACATCAGGCTGGGGAGCAGAGACATCAAACTGGAAGGCTGGCACATCAGACTGGGAAGCTGGCACATCAGACTGGGACACAGGAACTTCAGGTGGCAACACTGGCTGGATAACAGGCAGAGGTTCAGCTGGCATGCAAGCAGGCTGGAGCAGGTTGGTTGGTGTGGATGCAAGTTCGGTTACTGGCAGGATCGTGTGGGTGGGGAAGAACTTCCGTTTCTTCTTTGGCTTAACTGCTGAAGATCTGTAGGTGGCTGTAGGACTGTAGGTAGGAGGTGAGGCATACTGAGACGAAGGGCTGGGATATGGCAAGGAAGGGGGAACAGCGGCCAGAGGCATTTTTTGTGGGGAAGTTGCAGGTAGTAGAGAAGAGGCAGGTGGGTTAAAGGCGGGATAGGTGCAGGAAGTAGAAACAGGGTATTGATACTTGGTGGGGAGCGGGGTATATTGGACTGTAGCTGAGGTTGCCAGGGGTGATGGGAGAAAGGATGTCCGAGCAGGCAGGTGTTTAGTAACAGGTCTGGGTTGTGGAGAGCTGACAGAAGCTGGGCATAACAGGTCTGACCATGCCTGAAGTACAGGTAGCACAAAAGTGGTCTCAAATACCCTCTGTCTGACCAGGGACTGCACTTCATCTATACAAACTTTCAACAACTGTTTGAGACAAACTGAATAGTGCTCCAAAAAGGATACATAGTAGGATACTAAGGATACAACGTAGTTTGATTTGATATTTTATAAAAAGGATACATAGTCATCCTCCAACAGCCATACTAAGGACGCAACCTGGTTAATGCTGAAGGGGGGAGAAAAGTTATCATGGCCCTTTGGGATACAGGCAGAGCCAGCTCTGTACACATTCCAATGAAAGGCTGAACATCTTCAAACATTATACTGCCCTGATCGACCACAGAGTGAGCTAAACAGATAATCTCCAGCAGCTGATCACTGGACCACCCTTTCAATGTCTGGCGGAGATATTCAGAACTCTCTGTTGCCAGCAGAGCATAATAAACAATTATATCTGAATTCATCCCAGCAACGTGAAACAAAACTGAGATGGTTTCCCTGTGCAGCCGCTTCTGGTCAGGGATGGCCTTGGTATACTGTCATAAACAGGTGTGACCAGATTGTGTGGACTGCACAGAGGAAACCAGAAACACATGTAAGTGAATAATAATGGTGTTTATTTACATAGGTGACAAGTAAGTGAATATAACAGTGCACAACCAACCCAAACCCACAAACAACAATGGTATATACAAATAATTGGAAATAACAGAATCATAACAAAAGCCAGGCCGAGGTCATACACAGGGGGGTCAGCAGATGGGTAGGGATGGGGAATAAACAGGACAGGGCGAGGACGGATGGAGGGGCTGCAGAGCAGGGATCCAAGGCAAACAGGAGGGACAGGTCCAGGATGGGATCGGAATAGATCAGGTCGGGTCAGATGCAGGCTCAGGGTCAGATGCAGGCTCAGGGTCAGATGCAGGCTCAGGGTCAGGGCCCAGGGAGAGAGATACTAAGGCAAGCATGTGTGGGCTTGCCGGGTATTTATAAGACTGCAGTAATTGTCCTCAAGTAACACCTGACCGCAGGAAGTGTTGCCTGCTCCCTACTGCCAGGATCCATCCGCTGGTGGACACCAGTACTGCGGCCCAATGATGACACAACACCAGCAGGGAAAGTCTCTCCTGACAGTTACAAACTGCCAGGAGACACCTGCTGGTGGACCTCAGCACTGCATTCCAAATGATGGATCTTACCAGCGGACGGACCCTTTCCTGACAGGATCATTCGATCATTCGGTACCATTAACGGGAAGAGGGACATGTAGCGGCAGATTGCCCAGTTGCTGATGAGCTAATGCAATGTGACTTTCTTAGAGAGAGACGTCAGTCCCTATTTGCAACAGTTACATGCACTGCAGTAAGGGAAGTTGAGAAACCTTTATGCAAAATGTGTACAGATGGTAAAAATGTTGCTGCATTGTTGGATTCTGGTAGCCTGGTTACCTTGGTAAAAACAGAAATAGTTGCAGAAAAAGCCTTGCAACCTAGAAAAATGGCAGTCATTTGTGTACATATGGACACTCAAGGGTATCCAGTGGCAACAGTGTCCTTTAAAATTTCCTAGGGTAACCTGTGTCATCAGGTGGGTATGGTTCCCCAATTACCACATGATGCAATTGTGGGAAGGGATTTCCCAAAATTCTGGGAGCTCTAGGATGGCCCATAGACCCTCTTGAGTGTTTCTTCAGAGCCTGAAGGTTCTCCTAGGGCAGGGGTCTTCACAATCACAATCATATAATCACATCATTTGTATTCAGTGGTTTCCATTTTAGTTAATAAAGTCCTAAACATTTAAATGTTGTTCTTATTCTTCTTCCTTTAATTTACTGTACATTATTGCACTCATGCAAACATATATACCGTAGGTAGACTACATTATCTAATTTATGATCCATCTAACAATATTATGTAAAATGGCAATGCACAGGAGTTATTACAAGCAAAATGATGTTCCTTCTGTCTCTCCAACACCAAATTTCAGTTTACTATAATTAGGTTAGCAAAAGATTATTTTTGATTGGTTGATGAGTTGGATCAATCCACTCAAAAAGCAAATTCAGCACTTCTGCAATATAGGTTGAAAGTGTATTATGTTTTGTTGGTCTTCAGAAAAAAAGACTGTAAGATAGACATGTTAGTTCTGGGTAAATAAACCCATGAGGAATGTAGGAACATTAGAATATCATATTCACACATGCCCTAGACTAATATCCGCATGTACATCTATATAAATTATGTTTTATTTAGTTCTGCTAAAAACACAGCCGTTCCAGATGCTGAGAGTCAGAAATGGAAATAGCAATATGTGTCTGTGGATCTCAATTACAAACAAAATGCTCAGTTCTATTCTTATCCACATACTTAGGGAGAGAGATCTGAGTCTTTTCTGATCTCCCCTGTTCTCATTAAAGAGACAGCCACGATTCTGATAAATACATTTCAGCTTCAGAGGTTTATGCTCAAAGCGTAAACTGGGAAACAAGCAGGGAATTGATATTTTGAGACCTTTTGGTTTTCAATGTATGTGTGCTTGTAACAGTCAAACCTGGCAAATGTGTATGACTGGGGGCTCAGAAGAGCTTATCCATGCTGGAGAACTTGAAAGCCAACAAATCCTTTGGGATTTTCATGATGTTGATTGTGATCTATTGTCTGAAAATGCTACAGTTATTCGCCTTTTATTTTAAGCAGTTTGTAGGTAAAACTAAAACATGTTGGACTGTGTATAGTCACCTTCATTGTAATAATTATTCTTTAAATTTAGTTTTTAGATAAACATATAAAAGAGAACAGTTTGGCATGATTAATCATGCCAATGGGTGCTAATATTTATAATAGGAGTTTTAAATTCTATGTTAATAAAGCAATTATTATTTTTTTTTAATTACGTGTTTACCCTTCTATCTTAAAAAGTCTATGGGCTCGAGATTAGTTGGAGGTCCATAAAATATAATTTACTTGCTGACTGCCATATATATATGTATGTGAGTACACCCCTCACATTTTGTAAATATTTTATTATATCTTTACATGTGACAACACTAAAGAAATTACACTTTGCTACAATGTAACATAATGTGTGTACAACTTATATAACAGTGTAAATTTGCATTAATATTAATATCTTGGTGTATGTAAAGATTACTATCATTATCGGGTTGTAGATGGGAGGGGTGGGGGGGACTCAAACGCCCTTATGTACTTTATGTCCTCAGACCACTTTGCACTGTACTGCATTATTTTGTACTGTCTGTGATTATTTGGACTGTATGTGTGCACTACTGAATAAAGTTTTTTTCTGGATAAAAAAAAAGACTATAGAGCTAATCATACATGTTTATATTGCTGTGTATATTAAGCATATTGCATTCATACCATCCATTACTCCTGTACATCCTTTAAGTAATGAGTGCCTTTTTTTTGTTGTTATTGTTTATTCCAGTGGTGTTATTACACCTTAAAAGGGCAGCTAATGGGCATAACTGTTGTTTATGTATTTGTTGATTGTTTAGCATACCTTTAATACTAAAGGTTTGCCCCGACCCGACCCCACCCATGTGGTTTTTATCTATGGGCCTTTTTAATGTATTTGATGCTGCAGCTGAAGAAAAAATGCCCCCAAATCACTCCTTTAGCCCAAAATGTCAACACCAGCTTGACAAAAATGCTGGCTTTGCAGCTGTTCCCATTCCAGCCCTTACCATGAGTTTACAATCTGTGCTAAACCAAAATGCTGCCATTAATTTGCACAGAGGGTCATTCCCTTGCCACCAATATTTTGCTCAGAAGGCCATTCCTGCCCCCCCACCAACATGTGGAATGTAATATGGCAGAGCTTGCACAGAAGGAATATGTGGAGAAGGACTGAGTGATGTTTTTCACGGTGAATAAAGTTCGCTTTATTGATATTAGACACACAGGTTACAATCCAGAAAAACAAAAAAAATAAAAAAAAACGGTGTACAAACACACAGCAAAGGAAAAGGAAATCAGAATACAGTACGATCCACAGGGGATACAATATATGTTATACAACCTTCCCCGACAGTACCCTGCGAGGGCAGTGGCCAGTCAGAGATCCTGTAAAAGATAATGCAGTATGGTAGCCACTGTGCCCTCATCGAATCCCACAAGGGGGGGGGTGTATGTAGGAAAGGGGAAGACCAAGGGAAGAAGAAGAAGGGGCAAGGGGTGGTGGGAGCGTGGGAGGGAAAGACAAGGGAAAGAGGGGGGAGAGGAGGGGGGGTAGGGGGAGAAGGACCAACCCACGGATCTAGCGGTGGTAGTTCCTATATCTACATACCCTCTCTTTCTCCTCCTGTCCAGGGCAGCCATATGCCATCGAACTTCCTAGGGCACTTCCTACTAATATATGTCATTTTGTATAACGGTAGGGCCTTGTTAATGGTGTCCTCCCACAGGGCCAGCGTCGGGGGGAGGCAGAGGTCCAGCGAAGGAGAATGGCCTTCTTGGCATAATAAAGCAAAAAGACAATCAGGAGTTTGGAGTAGCGTGGCCGCTGATCCTCCTCCTGAATGCCGAGAAGAGCCAGCTCCGGTGACCGGGGCAGAGAGAAGCCTAGACGCTCATCAATGGTGTCAAACACATTAGTCCAAAAGGCGGCCACCGCCGGGCAGCTCCAGAACATGTGGAAGAACGTTCCCACCGCTGCCCCACACCTGGTACAGGCAGGGTCTCTCTGCCGATACAGTCTGTGCAACCGTTGTGGAGTATAATAAACCCTATGTAGAAACTTGGTCTGTATTACCTTATCTCTGGAGGAAATCACCAGGCCAAGACTATCCTGAAAGCAGTCATTCCAATCCTCTCTCTCCAGGGCGGGAATGTCCCTCTGCCAGGCCTCCCACAATTTCTCCATCTTAGGAGAGTCCACACTGAGTAGCAAGGTGTATAGGGACGAGAGAGGCTTGGAGAGCTGGTCCAGAGACAGTAGCTCCTCCACAGGATCCATAGAAAGGCTCGTAGCTGCTGGCAGCTGCGCCTTGACTGCATGTCTCAGTTGGTGGTAACGGAAATACATCCACCCGGGCAAATTAAATTTAGTGGCAAGTTCCCCATACGTCCCCAGGCTGCCCCCCGTGATAATGTCCCCCAACGTCCGCACCCCATGACGCACCCACACCATCAGGTCAGGGACCGTTCGAAAGTGTGGGAGCCCAGGGTTCTCCCATATCGGCTGTCGGGGGGACCAGACTCCCGGCTTAATGAACCGTCTCCTGGCCAACCCCCACACCTTGAGTGTCGTTCTAGTCGGAAGTGGAAGCACCTGACGTGCACCAGGGCCTTTGTATACTAAATTGGCAAGATCCTCCAAAGAACCCACCCCAGCTGCCTCAATGCAGCTCGCAGCGTTTGTCCTAGAACGGGCAAACCACCAACGGACCGACACAAGGATCGCCGCCCAGTTATAGACCCTGAAGTTGGGTAGAGCCAGCCCTCCACATCGCACAGGCAGACACAAAGTGGACCTTGCAATTCTGGGGGTGGAGCCCCCCCCAAATAAAGGACCCCACACAGCTATCCAGATCTGCAAAAAAGGCACCCGGGAGCAAAACGGGGGAGTTCCTAAAAAAATAGAGGAACCTGGGGAGGAACACCATTTTTAACAGGTTAATGCGACCCAGCAAATTCAGGGGAAGCTTCCCCCAGGAGGCACATCTAGCCTTCAGCTGAAGGAGGGCCGGTTTCAAGTTAAGATCAAAGTAGTGTGTCGGATCACTGCCCACCACTATCCCGAGATACTTGAATTCACTTACCCACTGGAGTGGAGTGTCCGCTGCAGCCGTCCTTGACCCTGGGTCCAGAGGAAACAGGACGGATTTGGTCCAGTTTATTCTGACCCCAGAAAAACGACCGAATACATAAAAAATTTCCAGAGCCGCTCGTAATGAGGAGTCAGCATCTCTCAAATAGAGCAGAGCATCATCGGCGTAGAGTGACACGTTCTCCTCAAGGGGGCCAATTTTAAGCCCCTCCACCCCTGAGGAGGCCCTCAGGGCCACCGCCAGAGGTTCCAACGCCAGCGCAAATAGCGAGGGGGAGAGGGGGCAGCCCTGCCGGGTGCTTCTCTCCAACCGAAACGCCTCCGATAGCCTGCCATTAATGCGCAGCCGCGCCCTCGGTCTGTTATAAAGCAGCTGCAGCCAGCTCAGGAAATGGGGACCGAACCCATATCTGCGGAGTACCTCCCACAGGTATCCCCATTCCACTGAGTCAAACGCCTTTTCGGCATCCAGGGAGGCAATGACCCTGGTCCCAGCGTTATCACGGGGGATAGTCAAGTTAAGGAAAAGACGTCGCAGATTAATGTCGGTACCCTTACCGGGCATGAACCCCGTCTGGTCCACATGGACAAGGCTCTCCAGGACCTGCGCCAACCGATTCGCCAAGACCTTTGCCAACAATTTGGCATCGACATTTATCAAAGATATTGGGCGGTACGACGCACAGTCCTCGGGATCCTTACCCGGCTTGGGCACCAACACCACGATCGCCTCTGACATGGATTCGGGGAGCAACCCCCTCTCCAGGGACTGGGCAAATAAAGAAACCAGTTTAGGGGCCACTAACTCCTGATAAGTAGTGTAAAATTCAACGGGGATACCATCTGCCCCAGGGGACTTCCCCACCTGCATTTGGGCCATTGCCACCTGTACCTCCTCCAACGATATGGCCCTCTCCAGACAGTCTATCACCTCCCGGGATAGAGCGGGAAGTTCCACCCCATCCAGGAAGGCCAGGAGAGCCGGGTCCTCATAATCCACTCTAGTGGAATACAAGGCGCTATAATATTGCACAAACCTGTCCAGGATCCCGTCCGGGTCCGTGATAGGGGTCCCTCCCTCGCCTCTGACCCTACCAATATGGGCGCTGGTAGAATGTCCCCGGGCCAACCACGAGAGCATCTTCCCATTTTTATCCCCATACTCAAAAAATTTCTGAGCAGTGCCCAGCATAGACTTCTTAGTCAAGTCTATCCTATGGAGCTCGACCGCCCTAAGTGCCATTTGCCATTCCTGATATCTGGGGGGGTGGGGTCCGCGACATGACTACTCTCTTTTTCCCTCAACACCCTCTCCAATTCCTACAGCAGCTGCACAGACCGCGTACGACACCTGACAATTCTAGAAGTATATTCCCCCCTCAGCCAGCACTTGAACGCATCCCAGACCACCATGGGCTCCGCAGAGTCCGCATTCTCCAACCAGTAGTGACACAGGGCCTCTGGCATATCCTCCTGAACCCCAACATCCGCTATCCAATACCCCGACAGCCTCCACAGTCCCCTCCGCAAAGGGAGCCCAAGGGAGACCCCAAGGAGGAGGGGAGCGTGGTCAGATACCCCTCTGGGCAGAATCCGCACTCCCACCACACGGCGCAACATAGCCTGCGAAACATACCCCAGATCTATGCGGGAGAAGGTGCGAAACGTGGTGGAATGGCAAGTATATTCCCTGCCCGAGGGGTGAAAGTGACGCCAGACATCCACCAGCCCAAAAGTATCAGCCCACCGTGTCAGACCCGGAGTCTCACGAGAGGGCCGGTGGAGCCTATCTAGTTCCGGGGACGGGGCCATATTATAATCCCCTATCAACATGACATTTTCTACACCATACTTTATAACTAGGTTCATTATGGCAAACAAAAGGTCAGTATCTGCGGGGTGAGGCAGATAAATACCCACCAGGACATACTCCACATTCGCAATAGTAGCATGCAAAACGAGAAACCTGCCCCCCGGATCCGTTTTTAACTCATGGAGCTGGAACGCAAGGGATCTGTAAACAAGCACACTCAACCCCCTAGAGTAACTCGAGTAGGTGGCATGGTAGTGTTGGCCAACCCACGCTCTCCTGAGGCCAAGCACTCGGGAGCCCACCAAATGTGTCTCCTGGAGGATACAAATATGTGGAGAGTATCTTTGTAGAAAGTTAAACACCAGCGAGCGCTTGACCGCAGAGTTCAGACCCCTCACGTTCCAGGAAAGAACAGAAAATTCAGCCATATCTGAGAACCATTGAAAATAAATTCCCGGATTCAGTCATATAGCCCCCTCCCCAAAGAAACAACCATCCCGCCCCCGAGGGTGCCCCAGTTCTTGCATACATATAGGCCGCAAGGCCCTCCCGATTAATAATGGTGAACCCTGAGACCATATTCCACCCCCCATAATAGGATTGTACATGTGTCAACATACCGTGAAAAAAATCAAACATAAAACCCAAACCTAAACAGAACCAAAACTGATCAGCAATGGCCGATCTCCCCCGCCCCCCACCCCGCAAACCCCCAACAGTGGAGTCCTGCATAGATCCCCAAACCAAACCGCAAAATAACCCTTAAGGCTTTGTGAGCAACTTACTCAGGTAGGCGTGCACCAGACCGTCAGGAGGACGCAGCCCCCCCCCCCTCACCTCATACACACAGAGGGGGAGACCACTATCCTTACCTGCCACCGGCCCTTTAACCCCCCCTTAAGAGTTGCTAGAGCACAGAAGACATAGCAATTAAAGTGCACCCAACTATCGCACATGGCACAGTCCTGAGCAGTGGAGTCCCCTCAATCCTGTAGGATGATCCAGTCGCGATAGGCCCACTCCAACAGTCCATCAGTTCCCAACCGGACGAAGGTGATGGTGGGGGATGACAAGTCAGTAACCCCCCCCCAACCAGGGGGCCCAGGCCTTGGAAAGGTAGCAAATGGAGGAGAAGGAAGAACAAAAAAAGGGGGGGGGGGAACAGAAAAGAAGGGAGGGAGGGGAATCGACAACCCCCCCCTCCCCAATCCAATTTGACAGTAATCCATGTCAGATCATTGGCCAGGGCCCCTCACCCAACCCACCCCCTCCAAACTGTCCCAGAGTGCTAATGTCACTAGGAAAATTCCTCCCAGGGCGGTTCTCCGCTACCTCGGCTCAGAGAAAAATGGAGAAAAGAGAAAGAAAAAAACAAAAAGACCCCCAAATGAGGAAGAAAGGGCATAACCACCTCATCAGACTCATCAGCCAGGAGTAAGTTATCATGGTAGTCAGCCAGGTAGTGTCTCCAGCCAAGAGGCAGCATCTCTGGGATTAGTGAAGAATCTGACAGTCTCACCGTCCACCACACGCAGTTTCGCCGGAAAGAGGATGCTGTACTTGATCCCTTTAGCCCTCATGGAAGCCTTGACCGCGTCGAAGGACCGTCGCTGTTTCTGAGTCTCCATGGTGTAATCAGGGAAAAACAGCAGCCTAGAATTCTGGTACTTGACCTCCTTCAACAGCCTCGCCGCTCTGAGCACCTCATCACGGTCCCTGAAGTTCATCAAGCGCAGAATCAGGGTGCGCGGGGGGCTCCCCGCCGGGCCCCTCTGCGGAGGGACCCGGTGAGCCCTTTCCACCGTGAAGTAAGGGGACAGCTGCACCCCTGGGAACAGGGAACGGATAAGGTCTTCCACAAACACCGTGGGGTTCTGTCCCTCCTCCCCCTCCGCCAGGCCGACGATTCGCAGGTTGTTCCGCCTGCTGCGGTTCTCGGCGTCCTCCGCACGGAATTCCAAGGTCCTCACCTTAGCCTGTAAGGTCCGGATCGCCACCGAGTGTTCCGCCAGCACATCCTCCGCCTGGCCCACCCGCTGCTCCGCCACTCCCAGCCTTGAACGGATTTTATCCAGGTCCTGTCTAATCAGGCCGACTTCCGTCTGGACCACCTCCATCTTCCCCGTCAGCGCCGTCTGACAGGCCGCTATCGCGGGCATCACTTCAGGAATTCCCGGGAGGGGAGATGCATCAGCCTCCGCCGGCGCGGTCTGCGTCGCCATGTTGGAATGGGCGCGTGGTCCTCCCGCTCCACTGGTGTCCGGAGCGTCTAGCGTCAGTGCCCCCGGGGGAAACCGAGTCCTCCTACCTCCCTTGTGTCCCGCCGAAGAACGGGACGGCATAGGGGGGGCCAGACAAACAGCGAGCAGTCGGTAGCACGGGTGTAAGGATGTTTTAGGATCAGTCTCCAGCAGAGCTCCGGGAAGCACGTCTGCTCACGCCGACATCTTGGCCACGCCCTCCGAGTGATGTTTTTAGGAAGGAAATCTAGAAAGGAAATTTAGGGAAGCAAGCTTTATATCAATATTTATTTATTTATTTATGTATTTATGGTCAGAGCACTGGAGGCATAGCTGCAGTGGGAAAACCTATAGGCTTCCAACTAGGGTTGCCATCTCATCCCTTTAAACCCGAAATTATATTAATTACACAGGTTCTGTGGCTGATTATGGTGGTAATTAAACTCACTTAGTGCTTATCTGCATTAAATTAGCCTCAGAACCTGTGTAATTTATATGTGTTCAGGTTTGTAACTTGAGGTGGCAACTCTACTTCCCACTCTTCCACAATGCAGTGGGGAAGACATGAAGAAGTAAATGGGGGGGCGGGGCATTCCGTGGACAGAGGAAGGGCAGACACCAGTAAAATATTAGGCATAGCATCTTATGAGCATAGACTGCTTTCCTTTCCTCAAGTCAGGACTACCCCCCCCCCCCCCAAAAGGCATGCATACAAGGAGAGGTAACATTGTAACATTGCTGCATGTGGAGGTATTAGGTGGTGAATGTTGCTGATGTGCCCTTTTACTGTACCTTTACCTCTACCATATTTTTCTCCTTCTCCAACTCCTTCTTCAGCTTCACCTCTATCTCCTACTTCTCCTTAACCACCTTCACCCCTTCCTGTATTTTATACAACCCTCCATACCTCTGCCACTCTGCCAACAAGACAAATCCTGCCTTCCAACGATATGGCCCTCTCCAGACAGTCTATCACCTCCCGGGATAGAGCGGGAAGTTCCACCCCATCCAGGAAGGCCAGGAGAGCCGGGTCCTCATAATCCACTCTAGTGGAATACAAGGCGCTATAATATTGCACAAACCTGTCCAGGATCCCGTCCGGGTCCGTGATAGGGGTCCCTCCCTCGCCTCTGACCCTACCAATATGGGCGCTGGTAGAATGTCCCCGGGCCAACCACGAGAGCATCTTCCCATTTTTATCCCCATACTCAAAAAATTTCTGAGCAGTGCCCAGCATAGACTTCTTAGTCAAGTCTATCCTATGGAGCTCGACCGCCCTAAGTGCCATTTGCCATTCCTGATATCTGGGGGGGTGGGGTCCGCGACATGACTACTCTCTTTTTCCCTCAACACCCTCTCCAATTCCTACAGCAGCTGCACAGACCGCGTACGACACCTGACAATTCTAGAAGTATATTCCCCCCTCAGCCAGCACTTGAACGCATCCCAGACCACCATGGGCTCCGCAGAGTCCGCATTCTCCAACCAGTAGTGACACAGGGCCTCTGGCATATCCTCCTGAACCCCAACATCCGCTATCCAATACCCCGACAGCCTCCACAGTCCCCTCCGCAAAGGGAGCCCAAGGGAGACCCCAAGGAGGAGGGGAGCGTGGTCAGATACCCCTCTGGGCAGAATCCGCACTCCCACCACACGGCGCAACATAGCCTGCGAAACATACCCCAGATCTATGCGGGAGAAGGTGCGAAACGTGGTGGAATGGCAAGTATATTCCCTGCCCGAGGGGTGAAAGTGACGCCAGACATCCACCAGCCCAAAAGTATCAGCCCACCGTGTCAGACCCGGAGTCTCACGAGAGGGCCGGTGGAGCCTATCTAGTTCCGGGGACGGGGCCATATTATAATCCCCTATCAACATGACATTTTCTACACCATACTTTATAACTAGGTTCATTATGGCAAACAAAAGGTCAGTATCTGCGGGGTGAGGCAGATAAATACCCACCAGGACATACTCCACATTCGCAATAGTAGCATGCAAAACGAGAAACCTGCCCCCCGGATCCGTTTTTAACTCATGGAGCTGGAACGCAAGGGATCTGTAAACAAGCACACTCAACCCCCTAGAGTAACTCGAGTAGGTGGCATGGTAGTGTTGGCCAACCCACGCTCTCCTGAGGCCAAGCACTCGGGAGCCCACCAAATGTGTCTCCTGGAGGATACAAATATGTGGAGAGTATCTTTGTAGAAAGTTAAACACCAGCGAGCGCTTGACCGCAGAGTTCAGACCCCTCACGTTCCAGGAAAGAACAGAAAATTCAGCCATATCTGAGAACCATTGAAAATAAATTCCCGGATTCAGTCATATAGCCCCCTCCCCAAAGAAACAACCATCCCGCCCCCGAGGGTGCCCCAGTTCTTGCATACATATAGGCCGCAAGGCCCTCCCGATTAATAATGGTGAACCCTGAGACCATATTCCACCCCCCATAATAGGATTGTACATGTGTCAACATACCGTGAAAAAAATCAAACATAAAACCCAAACCTAAACAGAACCAAAACTGATCAGCAATGGCCGATCTCCCCCGCCCCCCACCCCGCAAACCCCCAACAGTGGAGTCCTGCATAGATCCCCAAACCAAACCGCAAAATAACCCTTAAGGCTTTGTGAGCAACTTACTCAGGTAGGCGTGCACCAGACCGTCAGGAGGACGCAGCCCCCCCCCCTCACCTCATACACACAGAGGGGGAGACCACTATCCTTACCTACCACCGGCCCTTTAACCCCCCCTTAAGAGTTGCTAGAGCACAGAAGACATAGCAATTAAAGTGCACCCAACTATCGCACATGGCACAGTCCTGAGCAGTGGAGTCCCATCAATCCTGTAGGATGATCCAGTCGCGATAGGCCCACTCCAACAGTCCATCAGTTCCCAACCGGACGAAGGTGATGGTGGGGGATGACAAGTCAGTAACCCCCCCCCCAACCAGGGGGCCCAGGCCTTGGAAAGGTAGCAAATGGAGGAGAAGGAAGAACAAAAAAAGGGGGGGGGGACAGAAAAGAAGGGAGGGAGGGGAATCGACAACCCCCCCCTCCCCAATCCAATTTGACAGTAATCCATGTCAGATCATTGGCCAGGGCCCCTCACCCAACCCACCCCCTCCAAACTGTCCCAGAGTGCTAATGTCACTAGGAAAATTCCTCCCAGGGCGGTTCTCCGCTACCTCGGCTCAGAGAAAAATGGAGAAAAGAGAAAGAAAAAAACAAAAAGACCCCCAAATGAGGAAGAAAGGGCATAACCACCTCATCAGACTCATCAGCCAGGAGTAAGTTATCATGGTAGTCAGCCAGGTAGTGTCTCCAGCCAAGAGGCAGCATCTCTGGGATTAGTGAAGAATCTGACAGTCTCACCGTCCACCACACGCAGTTTCGCCGGAAAGAGGATGCTGTACTTGATCCCTTTAGCCCTCATGGAAGCCTTGACCGCGTCGAAGGACCGTCGCTGTTTCTGAGTCTCCATGGTGTAATCAGGGAAAAACAGCAGCCTAGAATTCTGGTACTTGACCTCCTTCAACAGCCTCGCCGCTCTGAGCACCTCATCACGGTCCCTGAAGTTCATCAAGCGCAGAATCAGGGTGCGCGGGGGGCTCCCCGCCGGGCCCCTCTGCGGAGGGACCCGGTGAGCCCTTTCCACCGTGAAGTAAGGGGACAGCTGCACCCCTGGGAACAGGGAACGGATAAGGTCTTCCACAAACACCGTGGGGTTCTGTCCCTCCTCCCCCTCCGCCAGGCCGACGATTCGCAGGTTGTTCCGCCTGCTGTGGTTCTCGGCGTCCTCCGCACGGAATTCCAAGGTCCTCACCTTAGCCTGTAAGGTCCGGATCGCCACCGAGTGTTCCGCCAGCACATCCTCCGCCTGGCCCACCCGCTGCTCCGCCACTCCCAGCCTTGAACGGATTTTATCCAGGTCCTGTCTAATCAGGCCGACTTCCGTCTGGACCACCTCCATCTTCCCCGTCAGCGCCGTCTGACAGGCCGCTATCGCGGGCATCACTTCAGGAATTCCCGGGAGGGGAGATGCATCAGCCTCCGCCGGCGCGGTCTGCGTCGCCATGTTGGAATGGGCGCGTGGTCCTCCCGCTCCACTGGTGTCCGGAGCGTCTAGCGTCAGTGCCCCCGGGGGAAACCGAGTCCTCCTACCTCCCTTGTGTCCCGCCGAAGAACGGGACGGCATAGGGGGGGCCAGACAAACAGCGAACAGTCGGTAGCACGGGTGTAAGGATGTTTTAGGATCAGTCTCCAGCAGAGCTCCGGGAAGCACGTCTGCTCACGCCGACATCTTGGCCACGCCCTCCGAGTGATGTTTTTAGGAAGGAAATCTAGAAAGGAAATTTAGGGAAGCAAGCTTTATATCAATATTTATTTATTTATTTATGTATTTATGGTCAGAGCACTGGAGGCATAGCTGCAGTGGGAAAACCTATAGGCTTCCAACTAGGGTTGCCATCTCATCCCTTTAAACCCGAAATGATATTAATTACACAGGTTCTGTGGCTGATTATGGTGGTAATTAAACTCACTTAGTGCTTATCTGCATTAAATTAGCCTCAGAACCTGTGTAATTTATATGTGTTCAGGTTTGCAACTTGAGGTGGCAACTCTACTTCCCACTCTTCCACAATGCAGTGGGGAAGACATGAAGAAGTAAATGGGGGGGCGGGGCATTCCGTGGACAGAGGAAGGGCAGACACCAGTAAAATATTAGGCATAGCATCTTATGAGCATAGACTGCTTTCCTTTCCTCAAGTCAGGACTACCCCCCCCCCCCCCCCCAAAAGGCATGCATACAAGGAGAGGTAACATTGTAACATTGCTGCATGTGGAGGTATTAGGTGGTGAATGTTGCTGATGTGCCCTTTTACTGTACCTTTACCTCTACCATATTTTTCTCCTTCTCCAACTCCTTCTTCAGCTTCACCTCTATCTCCTACTTCTCCTTAAACACCTTCACCCCTTCCTGTATTTTATACAACCCTCCATACCTCTGCCACTCTGCCAACAAGACAAATCCTGCCTTCCACCTTGGCAGTGTGGCAAGGTCTATCAGACCAAGGTAATAATCCCTCTGGCTTCTCTAACAAAGCCTTTATTAGGTGGCCTCCTATTGTAGTAATACATATTTGCCATGAAGTTTTAGTTCCTAGGTGTGCTGCCAGAACAGGCTTGGCAAATAGAGACATTCACCTCCTCAAGTCACATTGGATAAGCTCAATTAATATGAGGCAATTGGCAGCCAAATGTCCCAGTCCTTGGCTTCATCGGCATCTATTATGCTAGGAGGTTGTCCATGCGTGGAATCCATGGGTTTTTACCTCCCTTCCTTATTAGGAAACTGTAAGCAGGGCTGAGCACCTCCAGGTGCAATCACTTGTTTATAAGGTGGAAAAAAGTATACATTTGGGAATTTGTGGGCTTTCCGGGGTCATACTTCCATGAAAACACATACTGTGCTTAAAAGGTCATCGCAAACCCAAGAATGGTTAGGATTTCTTCTAGGATCCTTTTGGCATTCTGAGATTGACAGTCAAAATAGTATTTTTATGTCTTTCCCATTAATAAGGGTGTTAGCAAATTCACTCACTGTTCTGAGGTAGTTTCTCACACAGTCTTGGCGACTCTCATAAAAAAGATGCAGAGGTAGGTATCAACGTTATACTCCAGGGACAATTTCCATAAGTGCTCTGCATTAACAGTCAGAGTGTAGATGATGTTGGCCCCTATGTCACCATCTGCCACTTTGACAGTGCCTGTATCTGCTTCTGTCCCTTTAAGAAGGCCTGATGGCCTTCAGCCAGTTGTTGTGTGGTTAAACTGTTTGCCTCTTGCAGTAGCTACTAGTTAGCCTTTGCCAATAAAAGCTATTTTATGCTCATTTATTTTTTTTCAATAATAGCTTGATAGTCTCTTTAAGATGTTGCCTGCATCTGAGCAGTAAGCTGTAAGGGGAAAAAATGGTAATGGCAGTGGTAAGTTATGCACAAGACATTCAGGATCAATCCAAGCAGATTTGCACTACATTTGTATTCAAAATGGCAGCAAGCAACAAGGTTCAATGTAGAAGGGCTTTGTTTAGTCAGTGGTTGTGCTTGTCTGAGCCACTAACAAAACTTAGGTCAGTGCTCACTAATGTGTTCCCCAAAACAAATAGGAAGCGCTACTTTTTTAGTGTTCTGTCACCAATCAGCCTTTTCACCCAATAGCAGGCTCTCACAGCAGACAAAGAACCCTGAGCTTTAGTTAGCTCACATATACAAAGACAGCTAAGAGTAATTCATGACAATGAGTTGACAGGTAAGATGCCAACCTAGGAATAAGGCTTCATCTAAGTTTTACAAAGCTGGTTTGGGATCCAAAACCCAAACCAGAGCTTATTAAAATCTGGGAAAAAAGTTTGTTTTCCCATATCAGACACAAACCCTAGAGACCCTCACCATGTGTAAGTAAATAAACCTAGATGACGCATTTACACTGTTCACGATCCTGCTAGCCAGTGTATCACAATAATTATTGTCAAATTGCTAAAAGCCAAGAAAATGTTTCCTCAAAAACCTCTTAACATCTGGAATAATTTTATACAGGTGTTAGAGCAATAGCAGCATTCCATCTCAACATCCAGGAAGACACAATACAGTAAAGCCTCGTGTTTTTCTTGGGGGAGCAGTATTTCAGAGCTTGTCAACGAAAAAGCTAAAATCAGCCATGCTAACCTTTTACTAAAGCTATATAAAAATTAAATAGCAGCTGATTCACCCATCCACTACTCATCTTTTTATGGGTAATACAGCAACAAAGGATACTTTTCTTAACAAAATGAAGTCATGTCAATTTCTTATCATTTTTACGTAGATCAGTCATCTTTCGTTGAGAGGTAACAATTTATTATATTAACAATGCTTTTTGTTCTAGGATAATATATCAGTTAACTTCATCAGTTGTAATTAAGACTGTTATTTGTAATCTATATGCACAAAGATATAATAACATGAATCGTTCAATTGAATCTCATTTTCTTTTTTACTCATTGCTTAATAGTGTTCTATGAATCAATTAACATTTTAGTGTGTGATTGATATATAACAATAACCCTAAGTTGAAATGTACTAAACCAGAACATTCTTTTCAATATGTTTCTACACAGGTGATATTCTCTGAAATATTGCCTGTGCCATGCGCAACACAGGAAAGGCAGAGGGTGATCAGAGAGCTGAATGCATGGCTAAAGACCTGGTGTAGGGAGGAGTGATTTTGGGTTTCTAGAGCACTGGGCTGACTTTTCATTGGGGTGCAACCTACAGTATATGCCAAAAAATGGTTTGCACTTGAATGGAAGGGGGTCTGCTGTGCTGGGGGAGAGGTTTATGGGAAGGCTGGAGGAGTATTTAAACAAGGATTGGGGGGGGGGACCAGAATTACATCAGACAGATAGGTCAGTTAGGGGTCAGACATCAGTGGAGGGTGGAATGGGAATAGATGGAGGGAGGTTTATGGCAGGTGACAAGAAATTTCGCATGTTGCAAACAGCCATTGGAAACTATAGAGCCATTTGTACTACTAAAAATTATATGAAAAACACCAGAGCAAAATGTAATAATGCATTAAAGTGTTTTGTACACCAATGCCAGAAGTCTGTCAAGCAAAATGGGTGAGTTGGAAGCTCTGGTGTATGAGGAGAGCTATGATGTAATCGGTATTGCTGAAACTTGGCTTCAATCCTCACATGACTGGGCTATTAATATTCCTGGCTATGCACTCTTTCGGAGAGACAGGGTAAAAAGGAGAAGTGATCTCAAAGCAAGTGTGAAAGAGGACCCGGTTGATGGAGAGTGCGATGAGTCTGAAGCATTATGGGTGGAACTGCATATAGATACACACAGATGGAAAGGGCTGCAAGGGCTGGGACAGTGATAATAATGGAGGATTTTAACTACCCAGAACTTGACTGGAGTAATGGCAGTGCTGGGACAGTCAAAGGGCAAAAATTATAAGCCTATTACAGGACAATTTTTTGGTCCAGTTTATTGCGGCCCCAACTAAGAATGAAGCTCTATTGGACCTGGTAATCTCAAACCATGCAGAGCTTATTACTAATGTCCAGATAAAGGAACACCTGGGTAGCAGTGATCATAACATGATTTCATTCGATGTCAGCGCTAAACAAGAAATACATACAGGAAAGATAAAAACACTTAACTTCAAGAGAGAAAATTTTCCAAGGATGAGGGCTGCTCGCCAGGATTTAGACTGGGAGGGAATATTTGCATTGGTAAACACAAAACAGAAATGGAATTCTTCAAAAAGACTGTTTGGGACCTCACTGCAAAGTATATTCCCATGGGCAATACATTTAAAAGACTAAAAACAAATCCTATGTGGCTCACGGTCAAAGTTAAAAAAGCTATAAACAATAAGAGAAGAGCTTTTAAAAAATATGAAATGAAGGAACACTAGTGTCGTTTAAATGTTACAAAGAATTTAACAGAATATGTAAAAAGGAAATGAAGCATGCAAAAATTCAAAACGAACGACAGATTGCAAAAGATGACAAACCTCAAAAAATTCTTCAAATATATTAATAGTAAAAAGGTCAGGTCTGAGCATGTAGGTCCTTTACAAAATAATCTAGAGTGGGTGACTGGGGACAAAGAGAAGGCTAATTTATTAAATACTTTCTTCAGCTCTGTGTATACAAAAGAGCATGGGGGAGCTCATGTCCATAATGGGGGTGGTATTGACACAGCCCAAATGATCCACAATAGCTCAAATGTGATATGGTCCAGAAATATTTAGACAGAATAAAGGTGTATAAAGTCCCTGGACCTGATGGTATTCACCCATGGATCCTAAAAGAATTGAGCTCTGTAATTTCAGAGCCATTTTATCTCATTTTTAGGGACTCATTAATGACAGGAATAGTACCACGGGATTGGTGCAGGGTGAACGTGGTGCCTATATTTAAAAAGGGATCAAAGTCTTTACCAAGTAACTATAGACCTGTAATGCCGCATACAACTGATTGGACTATCCGGCGGACTCTGGTCCGCCAGACAGTTCGATTGTGTGTTCGCTCCAGCTGACTTTTTCTTCCCAAAAGTCCGGCGGACTTAGAAAGAAGACTTGACTCAAAATTGTCCGCCGGACTGTGTGCTAGTCCGCCGGACTTTCCAAATGAATGGACTTGCCCACACATGGACTAAAGTCTGTTCATTTTGAACATGACTTCAGGTACGACGGGACTAGAGAAGGAAGTCAATCTCGTTGCCTCCATCGGCGAGATTGACACCTTGTGAGCCCTGTCGCCTGGTATGAGTTTTAAGGGTTAACCCTACGCTGAAAAACGGAGTGGGGGTCCCCCCAAAGCCCATACCAGCTCCGGGGGTCTTCTTCCGACTTCGGGGGTCTTGTTCTTCCGACTTCTTTTCCGTTCTTCTCCCAAGGCTCCTCCGCTACCTTCCGCTCTTTTGCTAGTGGAGGAGCCCGGCTTTCTCCTTCGTCATCGTCAAGGATCCCAGCTTTCTCCTTCATCGTCGTCTTCTCCGTGCTTTCCGATTCTTCTCGCCGGGCTCCTCCGCTATCTTCTGCTCTTTGGCCGCTCTTTTGCTAGCGAAGGAGCCTGGCTTTCTCCTTCATCATCGCTGTCGCCCTTGTCATCGTCTTCTTCTTCCTTCTTCTGTTCTTTCCAAAGTTGACACAATGATATCTCCCGCTGTAATGCCGTGGACACGGTGTGCGGCGACTTATATAGGCATAAAGGGTGGAGTCACCAGGTGATGTCACATGGGGACCCACCCCTTATGATGTCACAGCCCCGGGCATGCTGGGACTGTGACGTCATAAGTGGCGGGGTCGCCATGTTACATCACCCGGTGACCCTGCCCCTTAAGTCGCCACGCACTGTATCCACGGCATTACAGCGGGAGAGAGTGTCGTGTCAACATCGGAAGAACAGAAGAAGGAAGAAGATGAAGATGGCGATGGCGACAACAAAGGAGAAAGCCGGGCTCCTCCGCTAGCAAAACAGCGGCAAAAGTGCAGAAGATAGCGGAGGAGCCCAGCGAGAAGAACCGGAAAGCACAGAGAAGTTGGAAGAAGACCCCCAAAGTCAGAAGAACTAATAAACTACTTTAAAAAACTGTGTAGTGTGTTTTTTTTATTGACACTTTTTTCCTCAGGTGAATGGGTAGGGGTACGATGTACCCCATACTCATTCACATAGGGTGGGGGCCAGGATCTTGGGGCCCCTTTAATATTCCCGGATTCCGATAAGCCCCCCACCCACAGACCCCGACCCCAACCAACAGCCAGGGTTGTTGGGAAAAGGCCCTTGTCCTCATCAACATGGGGATAAGGTGCTTTGGGGTGGGGGGTCGCAGGGAGCCCCCCTTCCCCAAAGCACCCACCCCCCATGTTGAGGGCATGTGGCCTGGTACACTTCAGGGGGGGGGGGGGGGCGCTCGCTCATCCCCACCCCCTTTCCTGACTGCGCTGCGTGCTCGGTTAAGGGTCTGGTATGGACTTTTTATTGGGACCCCCACGGCATTTTTCAGCATAGGGGTTATCCTTAAAACCCATACCAGGCGACGGGGCTTGCAAGGTGTCAATGTTGCCGATGGAGGCGACGAGATTGACTTCCTTCTCTAGTCCCGGCATACCTTAAATCACGTTCAAAATGAATGGACTTTAGTCCATGTGTGGGCAAATCCGTTCATTTGGAAAGTCCGTTGGACCTCTGCTAAAAGTCCGGTGGATTGTCCGCCGGGAAGTCAGTTCATGTGTAGTCGTGTGTGTGCAAGTCCGCTCGTTTGGAAAGTCCGGCGGACCTCTTCTGGCAAGTCCGGCAGATTGTCCGCCGGATAGTCTGATCGTGTGTACACGGCATTAGTTTAACTTCTATAGTAGGGAAGATACTGGAGCATTTAATAAAAGACCACATAGATGAGTTCTTGCTGGAAAAAAACATTTTAAGCAACGGACAGCATGGATTCATGAAAACAGAAGTTGTCAAACAAATCTGATTTCTTTTTATGAAGAGGTAAGTAAAACCTTGGACAGAAGGGTGGCTTTAGACATGGTATACTTGGATTTTGCAAAAGCGTTTGACACAGTTCCCCACATGTGGCTCATGTGTAAGGTAAAGTCTACAGGCCTGAAAATATCAGTTTGTAAATGGATAGAAAACTGGCTAAAAGACAGAATTCAGGGAGTAGTGGTTAATGTTTCTCATTCTGAATGGTCTAAGGTTATCAGTGGTGTACCCCAAGGTACTTTTTAATATCTTTATAAATGATATTAGGTCTGGGATCAAAAGTAACATTTCTGTCTTTGCAGATGACACCAAGCTATGCAGTGGAATAATGTCCTTACAGGATGTCTCCAATTTACAAGCCAACCTCAGTGCACTGTCTAATTGGGCGATTATGTGGCACATGAGGTTTAATGTTGAGAAATGTAAAGTTATGCACTTGGGGGCTAAGAATATGCATGCGTCATACATGCTAGGGGGAGCACAACTGGGGAAATCCGGGGGAGGATCTGGGAGTTTTGGTAGATCATAAGCTCAGTAATAGCATGCAATGCCAAGCTGCGGTTTCCAAAGCGAGCAAAGTCCTTTCTTGTATTAAGAGAGGTATGTACTCCAGAGAGAGAGATATAATGTTGACCCTGTTCAAATCATTAGTAAGACCTCACCTGGAATATGCAGTTCAGTTTTGGGCACCAGTTCTCAAAAAGGATATCAGGGAACTAGAGAAAATGCAGAGAAGGGCAAACAAACTGATAAGAGGCATGGAGGAGCTCAGCTATGAGGAAAGATTAGAGGAACTGAATTTATTATCTCTTGAGAAGAGGAGAATAAGGGGGGATATGAGCAACATGTTAAAATATATCAGTGAACTTGGGGTTGAGTTATTCTCTTTACAGTCAACCCAGAGGACACGGGGGCATGCTTTACGCCTAGAGGAAAAGAGATTTTTTCATCTTCAAATACGGAAAGGTTCCTTCACAGTAAGAGCTGTGAAAATGTGGAATAGACTCCCGCCAGGGGTGGTTCTGGTCTGCTCAGTGTATTGCTTTAAGAAAGGCCTGGATATTTTCCTGAATGTACATAATATAACTGGGTACTAACATTTATAGGTAAAGTTGATCCAGGGAAAATCTGATTGCCTATTGGGGGATCAGGAAGGAATTTTTTTCCCCTGCTGTAGCCAATTGGAGCATGCTCTGCTGGGGTTTTTTGCCTTCCTCTGGATCAACTGTGGGTATAAAATTGGGTATATTGGATTGTACGATATTTTTTATTTTATTTATTTATTCTTTTTAAGGTTGAACTGGATGGACGTGTGTCTTTTTTCAACCTGACTAACTATGTAACCATTATTAACACCATTTAAAAGAAATTAGGATTTTTTTTTACAGTATGTACAAATGCATTTATAAGATGCCATATACATTGAGATCTGGGAACACAGTCACACGGGGTGTGTCCGGAAGCCGACTGGGATGGCCGAATTCTACCTCCACTCCATGCTCCTGTGGTTTTCCAGGGCTATCAGCAAGAGTGGTTACCCAGGAAAGGCTGTGCTTTTCCCCTCCAAGGCCTCAGGACACTCAGTGAATGTCTAATGCCTCGTACACATGATCGGAATTCTCATCGGAAGAAGCTCTGACGGTTTTCCAGACGGAATTTCCGATGGAATTCCACTCAAGCTCTCTTGCCTACAAACGGGCACACCAAATTCCGACTGCCAAGAACATGGTGACGTCCACCACGTACGACGGGACTAGAAAAGGGAAGTTCAGCACCACGTACGGCACCCTTTGGGCTCCTTCTGCTGATCTTGTGTTTATCGCGTGTTAGTAGAAGTTTGGTTAGAGACGATTCGCGCTTTTCAGACTTGTGCTTCAGATCATTCCTGCTCTACAGTTTGTGCTTGTCGGTGCATATCTGCCTATCAGTGTGTGTAGTCAGTTCACATTTGTTTGTCATTGCGGCCTATATCTTGATATATATAGTATGCTTTGATTTTCAGTGCTTATTGTCCGCTCGTTGCTGATTTGCATTTCGTTCTTTCAGGCCTTGCTGTTTATCGGTGCTTTCTATTGTCCGTTCTGACCAGCCGACCATTTTGAAGCCATGATGCATGTACGTACTCGTCGTAGAGTTCGTGCTGTGCAGGGGCTTGGTGTTGGGGTTCTTACTTTGACACAAGCCCAGTCCATGAACAGGGTGTGGAGAAGTTCATGGACCAAGAATTGGTTGCTCTAGCGTGACCAATTCTCTCATATGCCTTTGCTGCGTGAGATCCGTGAGAATAATCCTGATGATTTCAGGAATTATCTCAGGATGACGGACCCCAATTTTCACCATCTGCTGGCTTTGCTGACCCCTTATATCAGCAGGCAAGATACCTGCATGCGGCAAGCCATCACTCCGGAGCACGTCGCGGTACTTGGTGACTGGGAGAAGCCTTCAGGACCTCAAGTTCTCGACAGACATCTCCCCCCAGGCTCTGGGGATCATTATCCCAGAGACCTGTTCTGCCATCATCCAGGTCCTGCAGAAGGAATGTGAGGGTAAGTTTTATCCTTTAACATCACATTATATTTATTTACTGTTTGCTAATGTATTGTATTTCTTTCATCATTCCATAATTAACATAATTGTAATAAGCTGGGAATTTCCTCTTTGTCCTCATGCATGTTGGATTTTTGTATGCTCCTTTTTTGTCCTTCATGCATATTTTCCTTCACTAACCTCCCCAGCATGCCATCCAGGGCCCATATACTCCTAGTCTAGTCAATTAACAATGTATTTTGTCAGCTCCATTGTAGTGCTTTATCCTAAAGACCCCCTAAAATGTGTACAAATGTTATTGTTGGCCTTAAATTCATGCATGAGTGGCAGAGGCTTTATTTGGGGGGCCCAAAATCATTTGGAACCCCCCTCCCCCCAACCGCTAAGTCAGTTGATAGCAATCCTCTATCTGCTGTCTTTGCCAAACCAAATACACACTATACCTAGCTCTTTTGTGGTCAGATTTATGGATGAATTTCTCAAAGCATGTAGTGCAAGGGCCTGCCTCAATACTTTCAAATGCTAATGTTTAAATTTTTATTTTCTTATTATTATCTTGATAGGTAATTGCAGAATCTACAAATGTGCTTCCATTTATTAATTTGTTTTGATGCCACTTCTTTTTTTTTTTCTCAAAGAAGTTTATTAAAGAGAATAAATTACAAACAGGGAATAGATTAAATTTTCAACAAGTTACAATGGACAATTGATATACTTATCACTTTACACCAGTACTCAATATGTTATATTCAATATGCATCTTCAACACACTACCCAACAGGACCGGATGCACTGTCCAACATCAGGCAATATTACAGTCTAAAAGCCTTATGCAACTAGTCTAGTGTAAAAGTTGTCCGGTACTAGGTGCTCCGGGGAAAGTCCCGGGGTATCCAGCCAAGTTGACCACAATACATCAAATTTACCAGGGGGCCCTCTATGTTGGAAGATAAACCTCTTCAGCCTTAGCCCACTTGGTTGAGCCATTCCTTGAGCGTGGGAGGGTTAACTGCCTTCCATCGCCAAAGGATGATCAACCGAGCCTGAAAAAGGGCTCTTGCAATAGCTGGTTTAGAGTTATCCTCAAGGGGGAGGTCGTCCAGAATGCCCAGTATGCATGGCCTGGGGTCTTTCAGGATATTAACTGAAAAGGCCTTATTAATAGTGTTCAGGGCCCCTGTCCAGTATAGGTGAAGCTTGGGGCAACGCCACATCATATGGATTAAGTCTCCATGGTCTCTAGCGCACCGAGAGCAGTCAGAGTCTGATCTCACCCCATTTTAAACAGCCTTGGGAGTGTATAATGCACCCTCAAGACGATGTACAACTAGTATAGGCGTTGCGCTACATTGAGGGAGGACATTTGGACAGCCTGGAGGACCTCTTTCCATTCTTCTTCCTCAAACGTACCCACATCATTTTCCCACTTGCTCACCGCCCCCAAAGGGAATAACGTCAGGAATACCGACAATAGCATTGAATAACAGCTAGAAATAAAGCCTTTGAAACAGGACCCCTCTTCCATATAATGATATATGGGAGTTGGAAATAGCACCAACGGAATCCCACTGGATTGAGCCCTAACAGCATGTTGCAGCTGCATATGGTAAAAGTACATCATATGTGGGCATTGAAATCACTCCTGCATATCAGAGAAAGAGCTCAGTTTACTTCCTGCAAAAATTGACTTCAGGTGCGTGACTCCGTGTTTCCGCCACTGAGCCCCACTTGTCAAGGAATGCAGTTCAGTATAGTATCCATCGTCCCAAATTGGACTATATTTAGTAAAACCTTTGATGGTCTGTAAGTGTCTAGCCTTGTTCCATATTTTTTGGATCAAGACAAATGTGTGGAATCTCTTATTAGATTTCGTATAGACTAAGGCCTCTAATCCCTCTGCTATGTCATCAACCCCCGTTACTTGGCACATAAGGGCCTTGATAGGGTCTTTTTCAGAGTTTCCCGCCTCCTCCCTTTGCATGGCCCATGAAATATGTTGTAGTTGGCCTGCTAAATAGTAAATCCAGGCCTCCCACGTCTTTGGGTTTCTGCAATTGTTCCAGTTTTGGGGGTTTGTAATGCCATAGGAAGGACCTAAAGATGGAGTTGGTAATAAAAAATATTTGATGCCGCTTCTTATTACCTGTCCAGTGCGCTGCCAATAGTGTAATTAAGGAGGGGCTGGCCAAAGTAACACACATTACTTTGTTACTCCATTACGTAGTGGAGAGGGTGGTCACCTGTCCAAAACATACCCCCCCAAAATATTTACAAGGGGTCATCAGAGGGGTGAGGAACCTGATACGTGGACCTTATATTTTAGCCTTTAAATACTCTTTACAAGAAATGTTATACTGATTTTGGCCAACAATGTTTGTGTATAATCTGCTTGTAATGTTTCTGTGCAAAATTACTCATTTGATTTTTCTTGTTTGACTCCACAGTTTCCTTCAACGCCACAGGAATGGCAGACTGTGGCCTCCCAGTTTGCCCAGCGGTGGGATTTTCCTAACTGCGGAGGGTCAATCGTTCCACATTGTCCCACCACCCCATTCGGGTTCACACTATTTTAACTATAAGGGGTTTCATAGTATCGTGTTGATGGCGGTGGTGTCGGCAACATATGAGTTTCTATATGTGGACGTAGGGAGGAATGGCCGGATGTCTGATGGAGGAGTATTTACCCGGACCAAGTTTTACCGACGTCTCGAGAGTGGTGGCTTGGGATTGCCACCCTCGGAGGAGAATGTCGAAGGACTGCCATTTGTCTTTGTGGCAGATGAGGCTTTCGGTCTGGGAAACCATGTCATGAGGCCATTCCCCCAGAGGACCCTCACCCCGGAGAAGGGGGTTTAATTACAGGCTGGCCAGAGCCAGAAGAATTGTGGAGAACGTGTTTGGGATTCTTTACTTTTTGAAAAGAAGCAACCCAAATTATGTGGTCACAGTTGGGCCTGACGCTGGACTTCAGAAAACAATGGCATCCCTTGAAGCGGCCCGTCCTGGCTTGCCCCCCCCCCCCAAAGCGCCCGTGAAGTGCGACAAAATTATTTGGACTATTTTTCGGGGGGGAGGGCCATTGCTTTTCCAGCACAAATTGAATAAATTTTATATTTAATCTGCAAAAATCTGGATTTTGATTTCCTGCTTGTGTTTCTTTTTTGTGTCTCCTAGTGCACTTGTAGTGCCAAGTGGTTTGTACATTATTATATAACACCCATTGACACTGTAAACACCAACTTAAAGTGGTGTTGCCACCAAAAAAATAAAAGCTGCTTAAAATTCGTAAAAAAATAAAAATAAATAATTGGCAAAAAAAAAATTTTTTACTCACCTCTAAATACCGGTTGCTAGGGGGTCCCTCGTAATCTGCCTTCTTCATTGCCTGGGCTGGTGACATCACTTCCCCTCGCGCCGCACATTCACCTGGGACCTGTCATGTGTCCCAGGTGACTGTGCGGCGTATCACGGCGCCCTGCGCCGCTCGCGCATGCGCAGTGGGTGCCCACAGTATGCATGACGGCGCCGCGAGCGGAGCGGGGAGCGAGGGGGGCTTCGTTCCCCCGCATCGCTGGACCCTGGGGCAGGTAAGTGTCCGATTATTAAAAGCCAGCAGCTGCAGTATTTGTAGCTGCTGACTTTTAATTTTTTTTTTTAGGGGGTACCCCACTTTAAACACAAAAAATTGTATTGATCATTGAAAGAAGAAGCCACACATTGTTGAGTAAAAATCCTTTTACTCCGTACACATTCACATGTGCGTAGAAAAACATTTTTTTATAAAAAAGTATAACATTTTGAGTTATCTACATTTTTTTTTTTAAGGTTACATAAACAGCCATGTTTCAAAACAGAACATACACAACTCTTGAACTTACAAAGTTCAACATTGAAAAACTAAAGGCAAGATCACATATTATATTGTCCAAAGTGTGTGGATCTTGCCTTCAACAGATGGGATGAAGTCACCCCTGTAAAAGCCTAATTTTGAAGATGCACACAAATTGGGAGTCAAACTGGGGATTTACATTCTGATCCCATGCCTAATGTCAACAGGTACTATCTCCCATCATGGGGGATAAATTGACCTGTTTTGGGGGTGCAACCCCTTCCTCTCACCTACTTGAGTTTTGAGGAAGGGGTTGCAGGCACAAAACGCATACATTGATATCCCCTGATGGCAGATAGTACATGTTGACACACTGTGTGCATCTTCAAAATTAGGCTGTTTTTAAATGTTGTCAAAATTTTAGGAAAAGGACATCAATCATATTCTTAAGTTTTACTTCAATATCCATAGTTTTTTGTTTGATAATTTCTAAATCCTGACTACACCACATGATGTCCTGGATTAGCCTTTGGGCGCTGACACTGGTGAAATTATCTGCTTGTTCTTCCAACAACCTGTACATCACCTAAAAATAAAAAAAACACATCATGTATTATAAATAAGCAGGCATACATCTCTTATTACCTGAAGCTGGGGTGTGAGACACTCACCTGTTGTGGTCTCAATCTCGACCACCACATTCTCTGGTTGTGACCTCTGTTCCCCTTCTTCCTGAGGTGGGGGGTTCCTAGTGACCTCATATTTTCAGATTCTTTGCTCCCCTATGAGAATGAAACAAAAGTTATACTTAGCACACAGATATTTGAGGCAACAAATAGGAATGATAAACATTGCTTGGAAGTGGGGTACAATTGTCTGTTTGGGCAGAATTCCAAGCTAAAGACATGATTTATTCCCTTACTAAAGCTGGGATACTTACCTTATTTGGACCCCAAGTATCCACTGGAGTACCTGTGTTTGACACCCTAAAGAGGTTGTTCTGGTGTCCCACACTAGTGCACCTGAGTCCAGATGTGCAAACAGCTGCTGAGAGTCCTCTCCATACATTACACTGAATCTAGTTTGCTATTCCTTCTAGGTTCAAACACATCTAGACAACAATGTCCTAAACCTCTTTTATTAAATTTAAAATTAGCATGAACAAATGTATTTAATCAGGTATCTGGCAAAACATCATATTTATTTGGGAAACGAACGATGTTTACTACGACTGATTACTGTGCGTATGAACATGAAAGTAGTCATTTTTTAATTTACAACACCATAAAGAAAAACATATGGAGCAGCATACAATATTAATAATAATAGGAACACACGACAAATACTTACTTTTTCAAAGCACTTTCTTGATCTTGCTATACTGATCCTGCTCCCTTAATTTGAGGTCCGACCAGCGTTTCCTCAATTGATCCTTGGATCTTCGTACCCCAAAATTTCTGTACAGACTCTTCACAACTTTAGTCATGATCTTGGCCTTTCTCATATTTGGGTTTGGGTATGGACCATAATTCCCGTCATAGTCGTTCCTCCTCAAGATGTCAACCATCTCCAACATCCCAGCAAAGGACATATTTGTGGTTTTAAATCTCCACCGGAATCGGGACGTTCCTGTCTCCGGGCTTTCCTCCTCCTCGTTACTGGAATTATGCACCTGCTGTGTCTCTGCCGTGTTCCTCTCCCACTGCGACGAAAGAGATGGGGCGGGGAATATTCTAGAAATAACGTCAGGGGAGGGCAACGTGGGCAGAGTTTCACGCATGCGCAGTGTATATAAAGCTTAAACACGTGTGTGTCGTAACTACGTTCTGTGTGCAGAGGAAGGAGGAACAGAAGCGACGAACGTTATAACGAAGGTAAGATTTTAACTTTGGTGACATGAGCGGACTATACCGAATCTAGACTGATGCCTATATTGGCTTTTAGATTATCCTGAGATGAGTGTTTTTGTCTCTTGTTTGGTCTTGCATAGAAAATGTATCCATTTAAAGACCAAGAATTCCTGGGCGAATTCCTGGATAAATATTGTGATATGCGCAATTTATGGGAGGTGAAAAATCCGTTATATCACAATAAAGCAGCTAGGAAGACAACGTTGGAGAAGCTGCTTGAATTTGTAAAGACCCGGGCCCCCAATGCAGACTTGGGGTTTCTGGAAACGAAAATTGGTAGCTTGAGAAGCGCCTATAGGAAGGAGTATCAGAAGGTCCAGCAGTCCCTGAGGTCAGGAGCAGCAGCAGATCAGGTTTATGTACCTAGTCTGTGGTACTATAACAGGATGCGTTTTCTTGATGACCAGATTGAGGGCAGAGAATCGCTTTCAACTCTTTCAGCACCCCTTCCCTCCAGCCTTCCATCCAGCCTAGCCTCAACCCCAGCTGAGGATTCTGTGGATCAACCTGGGCCTTCCAGGAGGAGATTGAGGAGCCCAGTTGGAGCCAGGTATAGGATTTTTATACATATTTTTTATGTTAAAATGATGGTTGTTAACTAGATGTTATTATTGATAATAAATTAATGATTTACCAAAAAGTGTTTCACATATCAAATTGCATGATATGTGAATTGCATGCATGATATGTGAATTACATACACA